>NW_027361671.1:68607500-69807500 GCF_039654945.1 Dendrobates tinctorius
ATTTTTCTTGGCGGATCCGTTTTTTTTCCCACTGACTTTCATTATCGGCAGATCTTGACGGATGGTCATCCGTTGGATCCGGTTTTTTACGGATCCGCCAAAATTTTGGCATCCACTGACATGGCAGGACGGACAATGCAGCGTTTTTTTGGCTGGCCGGATCCGCATCTGTTACTGCGCATGCCAGGAAGCATTGCTTTTGCCAGAAATTTAACCCTAAATCTTGTTCTGGCGGCTGGTAAATCTCTCTCTCTCTCTCTCTCTCTCTCTCCCCCCTCCCCCCGGGCACAGGTTCCTTTAAATTTCTCCCGTCGCCGGATCCGTCAAAGCAACGGTCCAGTAGCACACGTTGCTTCCAAAACAGTTGCGGATCCGTGTCCCACCATTTTCGCGGATTGCAACTGATGCAAAAAACGTATGTGTGAAACAGGCCTTAGAAACCCGATATGTACCTTAGTTACCAGCTCCCTGCATCAGCGCGCTGGTAACTAAGGTACACAGCGACGCCGCGCGCTCGGCGTCGCTGGTGCTGATCGCTGGTGAAGCTGTCTGTCTGACAGCTCACCAGCGATCATGTAGCGACGCCCCAGCGATCCTGACACGTTGATATCATTGTCGGGATCGCTGGTGAGTCGCTATGTGTGAAGGGGCCTTAAGTTTAAAGTATGTCTAAAAGTTGAAACCTGGCAAACGGAGCCCATGAGCATGCTTCTGTGGCCTAAATGTGTGAAATGCACAACCTAGATAAGAAACCCAGTGCAAATATAAATCCAGGCTCCAGGCCAGTTCATAACTGTTTAGCCTAAGTAATTGCACTTGAATAAGTGAGCGTTTTTAGAAAGTGTTAAGTGATAAAATGTATCTGGAACTGGGCTTCAAGTAAACGGTATTGTTTTTGAACCCGCATGACATGTATTGACCTCCGTATCTAATTAGAGCCTATATAATGCATATACTGTATAATGATCATAGGGTAGGCAAAAAGTTGCACTTTTAATTGATTAACACATTCTTTTCAGACTGCCTATCTTGTCCTACCCATCAAACACCCAGTGTTAGGAGTGGAGTACAATTCATCTCATCTACATGTAAAAACTAGCATGTAAGCCTTTCTAACAGTCTGCTAATTTCCAGACCTATGGAAATATTTCAAGATTCAGCTATAGTTTCTTCACCAACATTTCCTACTTTTCTAAGTTATATTTACTAGCTTGGCCCGTGCACAATTTTCGCACATTGGTCGTTGGGGGCGTAGGCAATTTCAGAAAAAGCAAGCTGGTCAAATGTAAACGTATTTCATGAGCTGATGATTGGTAATACAATAAATTGGTTTGATAAGTAGAGGCCAAAAAATGTCTTCCGGCTGAGGTGCCACCTGCAGGTCATTGTGTCTTTCTGCAGGTTTATGGAAATGAATGTTAAAACTGTGTTTAGTGATAAAATCGTGAATGTGGTTTGTTTGGATCTTTTCTTGCTGAAGGGGGCATGTCTATCTTTCAAATGATGTATCATTTGTGTGTGTGTGGCGAAGTAATCAGCGAAAAAGCAGTGCATGTTTACGAATGTTTGCACATGTGACTCACCATTTGTGTGTGTGTGTGGGGCGAAGTAATCACAGAAAAAGCAGTGCATGTATACAAATGTGTTTACATATATGCCTCACCTGCAGTGAAGTGTGCAATCCTCCAGTGTGCCTGAAATAGGCTGGGCAAACACTTGAGCAAGCTGGAAAGACCCCAAGGCAAATGTTTGGATTTGTTTGTGATGTCTGTAAGCAGCTTTGGGGTAGTGTGCTGCCACATGCAGGTCATTTGACCTTTCAAATGGTGTATCATTTATTTGTGTGGGTAGAGTATGAATGAAGTAAGTGTACAATTCAATAGGCAGTGTATGTTTACCAGTGTGCTTGCATATGTGACTCACCTGCAGTGAAGTGTGCAATCCACCAATTTGGCTGAAATAGGCTTGTGAAGCAGTTCGGCAAGCTGGAATACCCCTAAGGTAAATGTTTAGATTTGTTTGCGATGTCTGTAAGCAGCTATGTGGTAGTGTGCTTTGGGGTAGTGTGTTCCCACCTGCAGGTCATTTTTCCTTACTGCAGGTTTATGAAAATTAATGTTTAAACTGTATTTTGTGATCAAATCATGGATGTGTGGTTTGTTTGGCTATTTTCTTGCTGAGGCAGGCAAGTTTACCTTTCAAATGGTGTATCATATGTGTGTGTGGGTGCAGGATTTGCCACAGATATCACCATGGTTCCTAAATTAACTAGTTAATAAAGATGTTTGCTGGGTGCCAAAATGTTACCATAATGTTTTGTTTGATCTGATAAGTTTAATTATAAAAAGATTAACATGATCAGCATGGTTGATTGTTATATTAAGTGATTATTAAGCTCAGTGTGCCTTGTTCTGAAAAGTTCAAGCAAAGAAAGTGCCAATCCCGAGTTCAAAGACATTTAGGCTGTGGGCCCACGTAGCGTTTTAAAACGCTCACTAAAAACCGGACTCCTTCCCAGAAATCGCGCGTTTTTTTCCGCACGATTTCACCGCGATTTCACCGCGATTATGATCGCGATTTTGCCGCGATTTTTGCGTGCGACATTCAAGCACTTTCCAAGCGATTTGAAGCATCGCTTGGAAAGTGATTGACAGGTTGGTCACACTCGTCAAACATAGTGTTTGACAAGTGTGAGCAGGTTTTTACTATTGAGGCCGCCTATGCGGCATCAATAGTAAAAGAATGTTAAAATGCTAAAAAAAATAAAAAATCGGGGTATATTTACCTTCCGGCGTCCCGCGATGCCATCCCGGGCCTCAGCGTTCCCAGTAATGCCTTGCGAGACCTGTGATGACGTAGTCTCGCGTTGCTATAGCGATCTCGCGAGACCACGTCATTACAGGGCCTTGCCGCAAGGCATTACTGGGAACGCTGAGGCCGGGATGGCATCGCGGGACGCCGGAAGGTAAATATACCCCGATTTTTTTATTTTTTATTCTTTTTTTTTTACAGGGGTATGGTACCCAGGGCCTGGAGGACAGTCTCCTCTCCTCCACACCGTCGGTACCAACTGCACATGAGACGCTTAACCTCCCGCATGGTGGGCATAGCCACGTGCGGGAAGTAAGCGGTTCTCATGCATTCCTATGGGTGCGGAATCGTGGCAATTCTTTGCGATTCCGCACAAAAGAATGAGCATGCTGCGATTTTTTCCGCGATGCGATTCCGCCGCGGAAAAAAGCGCAGCATTAGCACAGTATGTGCGGAATGCCATAGGAATGCATGGGGGGCGTTCTGTACACGATTTTTAAGCGTTTTAGCAGCGTTTTCGCGCCGAAAATCGCGGCAAAAACGCTTAAAAATCGCTACGTGGGCACATAGCCTCAAAAGGCTTTCTCATGAAGACAAGCCCTGTCCATATACTTTATGGTGGCGCACGGATATCATATGGGATCCCTCACCTTAGCACACTCAAGATGCCCATTCTGATGGCTCTGTATAATAGACACCTACTAATGCAAGAAAATTCCTGTCTGACTTGTTGACTTGTGTATTTAATGCATTTTAAAAAAACAGAAAGACATTACAAATGTTCTGTCTCCTAAGTTCCAGCATTTACATCACAAATAACTGAAACCACTGCAGTCAATCAGTGGTCCTGTACTAACACAGGGGCATCAGTGCAGGAGAAAGAAAAGATGACTGGTTTCTTATTTTGTTTTAAAACTTGTTTTTATTTTTATATTAAAAATAAGCAAGGAGTCTGGAGCAGCCCTGTACTGGGAAGTAGTCTATTGAATTGGCCTCAATGCTAAACCAGTCTCTAAAAGTCTTTCCCCAACTGATCAGAAATTGATTGCCTGTCGTAGCTATATGAATTCATTTTTGAGGTGGAACGAACTTACTAGAGTGCTAAGTTGACACTACATGTCACCTGTGGCTATTAGGCTAGTTTCACATTAGCGTTTTTTTGCGCAGCGCATCGGGCGCATAAAAAACGCAAAGAAAAACGCAAAACAAACGCGCGTTTTTTTAACGTCATGCGCACGCTGATGTGTAAAAAAACCGCAGCGTTGTTTGCGTTTTACATGCGTTTTTGCATGAGTTTGCGTTTTTTATGCGCATGCGTTTTTAAGTGTGACGTTTTTTCCATTGTCTAGAGAACATTCTAGACTTGTTTAACTCAAAAACGCATGCGCAAAAAAACGCAAGCGTGTGCAAGACCATGCGCACGCATGCGTTCCCATAGGCTCCAATGTGGTGTTTTTGCGCATTCCGTGCGCAAGCGTGCGCATGCGTTTTTTTGACGAGACAGGGCGGAACCAAAAATGCAACATGTTGCGTCTGGCGCGCCTGGAGCAAAAGACAAAAAAACGCATGCGCACGAAAACGCAAGTATGCGCAAGACCATGCTCACGTCATGTTAAGTATAGGTGCGCAGTGCGCATGCGCACGGGTGCGCGCGATGCGCTGCGCACAAAAGCGCTAATGTGAAACCAGCCTTAACCAGTGCCGCTGTCAAACGCTGACAGCGGCATTTAACTTGCACTTACGGCCATCGGGCCGGAAACCCGCCCACCGGTGACCCCTGTCACGTGATCGCGGGTCACCGGTGGGTTCGCATGACAACAGAGGTCTCCTGGAGACCCCTATGATTGTCACTGCCAGCTTGCTGTGAGCGCCACCCGGTGGGCGGCACTCATAGCAGTGAGTAATTCTACTACATAGAGGCGATCTGATCATCACCTGTATGTAGCAAAGCCGATCGGGTTATGGCAGCTTCTAGTCTCCCATGGAGACTATTGAAGCATGGCAAAAGTAAAAAAAAAGTTTTTAAAAATATAAAAAAAAAATAAAAGTTCAAATCACCACCCTTTCAAAATAAAACAATAAAAAAAAAATCAAACATACACATATTTGGTATCGCCACATTCATAATCACCCAATCAATAAAAAAAGGATTAACCTGATCGCTAAACGGCGTAGCAAGAAAAAAGTCAAAACTGCAGAATTAATTTATTTTTGGTCACTGCGACATTGCATTAAAATGCAATAACGGGCGATCAAAAGATCGTATCGGCACCAAAATGGTATCATTAAAAACATCAGCTCGGCACGCAAAAAATAAGCCCTCAGCAAACCTAATATCACGAAAAATGGAGACGCTGTAGGTATCGGAAAAAGGTGCAATTTTTTTATTTTATTTTTTTTTAACAAAGTTTGGAATTTTTTTTCACCACTTAGATGAAAAATAATCTAGACATGTTTTGATGTCTAGGAACTGGTAATGACCTGGAGAATCATAATGGCAGGTAAGTTTTAGCATTTAGTGAACTTAGTAAAAAAAAGCCAAAAAAAAAAACAAGTGCGGGATTGCACTTTTTTTGCAATTTTCACCGAATTTTTTTTCCCATTTTTTAGTACATGACATGGTAAAACCAATGGTGTCGTTCAAAAGTACAACTCATCCTGCAAATAAAAACAAAAAGAAACAAGCCCTCACATGGCCATATTGACGAAAAAATAAAAAAGTTATGGCTCTGAGAAGAAGGGGAGCAAAAAACGAAAATGCAGAACCGAAACTACCTCCGGTCATGAAGGGGTTAATACTTAGGTCAGATTTATTTCCCTGCGCTATTGTACTAGCTAATGTCTTCTGCCATCATGTCAAGGGCTTGCTCTCCCCCTTAAACCCTTAAAGTGTTTGGGAGGGCCAAGCCTCCATAATCTTCCAGATGAGATCTCTAAATAAGGCGTTGATATAATGAAATTTATAGAGTGGAATCCACACAGGTGCATTGTGTAGGACATAGAGTAATTGCGGCATAAGAACCATTTTTATAGGTTCAGCTTTCCCATAACGGAGAGGAATAGTTTGGGTGAGATGCTTCTATGACAGGAGAACACTGGAGGAGCTATACAAGAATAGCCAAGAATAGAGGAAGTAGTGTGAAAAACGGCACTGAGGGGAGTTTATTGCCATAATATTCCGCAGCACTTTATAGACATTGTGAGACCCATTGGGACCATCTAAATTCCCTATCAATAGATCTTTGAAGTGTGGGAGGAAAACTTAGAATCTGAAGAAAATCGCTGCAAACACGGGGAAGAACATACAAACTCCTTGCAGATGTTGTCCTTAGTGGGATTTGAATCCAAGACCCCAGTGCTTCAAATCATCAGTGATAACCACTGAGACACCATGCTGCCAGTTGAGCACAGCAAGAAATTAGCACCTCAGTGTGTTTCATTACATTATTAGTAAACTAATACTGTGTGTGTCACATTGGTGTATGGGGGTAACAGTACTGTGTATAGCCTTAATGGGGGCACTATAACCATATGTGGCACAGATACTGTGTGTAGGGCACTATTACTATGTGTGGCACAAAAGGGACACTATTAATGGGTGGAGAATTAAAGGACATATGGGATATTGATACTGTGTGGGGGACACTATTACTGTGTACCAAAGAGGACTTTATAAAAGTGATTGGAGCTTCAGGTGTGAATTATTGCTGTGAAATACAATAAGGGCACTGTGTGATTATACTATTACGCATCGAGGCACTATCTGTTTGCTACTCCTTATTGCAGTGGCAGTGATTGCAGAAAATCAATAATTGACCTCTGTCTACCCCTTGGTTCCCAGTCTCCAGGTTTGTTACGTTAGCCATCCAATTTGGTCCCAGAGGCAGAGTGTAAGGGTACTGTCACACTTAGTGATGTACCAGCGATCCCGACCAGCGATATGACGCGGTCAGGATCGCTGGTACATCGCTAAGTGGTCGCTAGTGAGCTGCCACACAGGCAGATCTCCCCAGCGACATCGCTAGGGATGGGGGTCGCTAATTACCTGTCACACTAGGCTATCCTGCGTCCTCCTGCCCGGCTCCACGCTCGTCGCTCGTCTCTCCACAGGAAGCCCAGCAGGAAGCTGACGACGAGAAACGGTCCAGCCTGTTCTCGCGCAATCAGCGATAACCAGCGGGGGAGCGGGTCGTAGGTAAGCATCAGACATAGCGATATCGCTAGCAATGTCGCTATAACGTCATAAGTTATAGCGATATTGCTAGCGATATCGCTTAGTGTGACAGGCCCTTAATAGGATTACACTGACAGGACAATACAATAATGTGCAACTATGACTTGTTCAAGTCCCCCAGTTAGCCTAAAGGTACTGTCACACTTAGCGATGCACCAGCGATCCCGACCAGCGATATGACGCGGTCAGGATCGCTGGTGCATCGCAAAGTGGTCTCTAGTGAGCTGCCACACAGGCAGATCTCACCAGCGACATAGCAGTGGTCGGGGGTCGTTACTTACCTGTCAGATGAGGCGATCCTAACATCCTCCCGCCCGCGTCCACGCGTCGTTCGTCGGCGCCACAGGAAGCCCAGCAGGAAGCTGACGACGAGAAACGGTACAGGACGTTCTTGCGCAATCAGCGGGGGAGCGGTCGGAGGTAAGTATCACACATAGCGATATCGCTAGCAATATCGCTGCTACGTCACAAAAAACAGTGACGTTATAGCGATATTGCTAGCAATATCGCTTAGTGTGACAGGCCCTTAACAAAAAGGTTAAAGCAGTGCAATAAAAAGTTCAAGAAAAAATACCCAGACATCAAAATCCATCCAAAACCCCTTTAACTGATTCCATAAAAAATAAAAATAATCAGTATAATTAAACCAGTATAGTAAGTCATAAAAAAAACTGCCACCATGCTTTTTTACCTTATCTTCAAGAAAATTAAATAAAAAGTCATCAAAAAGGTTTTGGGTACCTGAAAAATTTAACAATAAAAACTATAGGTCTCCAGGGAAAATAGCAAGTCCTCACACAGCTCAGTCAATGGATTTTTTTAAAGTGTGGATTTCAGCATATGACAGCAAAATCCATCTTTTTCTAGCTTTTTTTATACCTCATAGCAGGGCTGGACTGGCCATCTGGCAAATACCAGAAGGGCCTGTCTGGTCATGGGCCGCCTTGTCTGCTATGTTGTTAACAGAATCGGTGTTCTCAAGACACCCATACTGTTACGAAGTGTGACGAAGCATAAAGTCACTATCACTTACCCCAGCAGGGCACGGGCATCATTAGAAATATTGGTCTTGTAGTCAATCTTTCCTTCCTCCATCTATGGTAATATTAGTAATACATCCCATCTGGTGCTTGGGGACAGTGACAGTATGGGCCTGTGTGATATCAAATGCCAGGGTTGAATTTCAGGCCCAGTCCGTACCTGCCTCAAAGTATGTAAACTATAGAAATTTGGTGTTGCTATCATATTACTGAAGAAAATTAGATGTATTTTCACTTAAGAGTAAATAAGTAATCTAGAAAATTCGAACACACTAGTGTTAATTACTTTATTCCCCAATCTGTAACAGTAAGGCTGGCTTCACACTAGCATTTTTTAGCGCTGTGCTTCGTGCGCGTCCATGCGTCCTGCGCCCCTATCTTTAACATAAGGGTGCATGGTCTAGTGTATGCACGCGTTCGTATGCGTTTTCGTGCGCATGTGTTTTTTTGCAGTGTACGCCTAGGCGCGCCGGACGCAACCTGTTGCATTTTTGGTCCGTCCGACCTGTCTCAAAAAAACGCATGCACACGCTTGCGCATGGAATGCGCAAAAAAAATCACATTACAGTCTATGGGAACGCAGGCGTGCGCATGGACAAGCGCATGCCTGCGTTTAAAATCGCATGTGTTTTAAGAGTTAACATGGCTAGAAACTGGTTAAAACGCATGCGCCTAAAAAAAGCAAACACATACAAAACGCATGGTGCGTTTTTTGCATGCGATTCTATTGCGCACGAAGCGCAGCGCTAAAAAACGCTAGTGTGAAACTAGCCTTAGGGCACAATTTGCCAGCATATTGATTTTTTTTTTTTTACTATGGCTCAGCACGAAAGTGTGTCCATGCCATAATTTCACTTACTGCTAAAAAATTATCATGTTTGGGGAGAGGAGGACATAAAAAAAATTAGCTATGGAGCTCAGCCTTTTCTAGTTGTGCTCCTGCTGACGGACAATCAGTCGTTCTGCTGACATCTACCTCTCCCTTCCAAAGTAACACTCGGTTTGACTCAAACCAAAAATACATATTCAAGAAGGTCATTTGCCACTCTGGGGAACAAACCTATTGTGACATACCCTGGAGGTTGCTGCCAGAAAGATAAAAAAAAACCAAAACAACGCACCCCAACTGTAATACTAATGGGCAAGCTAAATCTAAAGATATACAATATCTTGGATATACAATGGAGTCCGGAGTTTTGAAGCTTTGCCTGAAACTACTGTATATTAGTAAAGGTCATGTCTCATTTTGTTGAATGACTAAATTTTTCCATTTTACATATGCCAGTACAAAACATTAGAAAACATTCTATTGTTATATGAAAACGATATTTTGACATCACATTTTTCTGAAGTTAGATGCACCCCTAAATCTTAGATAATACGTGGTTACCTTTTTAATAATTAGTGTAAAAAAAAAGTGTAACCAGTGGGAATCTGGTATTAATTTAACTTTAGTTACATTAATTTAATTGACTTATATACAACAGATAATATGTTTTTAGTTTTTTTTAAGAATATTGTAGGCATCTTTTTCTTTTTATAAATTCTTCCCCTATTGGAGGCACTAGTGTACTTTTATGGCAGCTGAAATGAATGGGAGGCAATTCGTTGACTTTTATATGCTCAGAGAAGCAATGGCATAAAGCCTCTTTATTCAGCCTTATCTCCATTCTTTATCTAGGGACTGACAAATACAACAGAGCCACCATTAACTTATTCACCCTCTCATATAAGTAGATCCTGTGCCTCTATATACTGTAATTGTCATGCCTAAGGATTTGCTCTAGTGGTTGGTTGTCTGACAGCGTCTCTATTCGCTGAGCCACTGGAGCTTCTGTCCGGGTACTGATTTACCTTTGTCTTTTGTTACTCCTTTCTTACAGCAGGTGTTTTTCATTTGCTGTTTGTTTTTTCCTTTCACTCTGCAGGGCCTTCTATTTAAACCTCATTGCTTCCTCTGTTCACTGCTGGTGATAGCTTCCAACTACTCAATTTGATGGTGGAGAAGTCCTTATTTGTGACAGTTAGTTGCTGTTTACTCTAGGAGTTTTCTGTGTGGTTTTTGTAGTGTGTGTATTTCCTTTCTTCTCCTATTTGGTTGGTAGTTCCCAATGTTCTCTTGTTTTCCACTTTGTTGTTGCTTGAGCATTTTTGTATGATTGCAGTTTCCTTTCATCCCAGTCTGTTTCCCCTGTTTTTCTGGTTTGTGCTATCCATATCTCATCGGTCTCATGCCTCCGTGGGTGAGGGAGGGATTAGTTCAGTGTGCATTCAGGAGCATTGTAAGGTTGGAGACCCAGGCCTCTCTACATTCAAGAGTACCTCTGGGACAGGGATGTTAGGGGCTGTAGCTCCAAAGACAGTTGCAGCCCCTTCCCCTTACTCCAGACCAGCACATCGTGACACTAATGCTATCACATAAGCTACAGAAAGCAGTAAATATCAGCTTATGGAGACTAGTTGAAAAAAGATTTGTCTTATGTATTACAGGAATTGTAAAAACACAACCAACGTTGTTAAAAAAAGAGTATAATAAAATCCTGCTTTAATTATAATATAATTTTTTCATATTTGTTTGCCTTTTATATTAATATAATTATATATTAAAACCACTAATCTATGTAATATATTCCTTAAGTTGTTTCTGTACGCAAGTCTTCAGAAGAGCACCTCTTTGCTCCCAGCTTCCTGGTTGCACTCTTGAGGATTGACAGTCTAGACCAGCGGCATGCCGCTGGATAGAGCGGAGCAGTTTTTTTCCTCTGTTGCATAGGAGAAGTGCAAGGAGACTGAGGCTTGTCAGATCCAGCCAACTTCAAAGATGAGCAAATAGGCTCTAAAGCAGAGAGCCTGCTAGTAGCCCTCCCTCCTTATCTAGGCAACCAGCCACTGTGAGACTTAAGGCCCCGTCACACACAGCGAGATCGTTAGCGAGATCGCAGATTTTGTGATGCTACAGCGATCTCTCCAGCGATCTCGCTGTGTGTGGCACGCATCAGCGACCGGCCCTCCTGCCGGGTATCGCTGATCGTGCAGGAATGTCCTGGGCCATTTTTTGATCGTTGGTCTCCCGCTAGCCAGCAGGCATCGCTGCGTGTGGCAGCGGGAGACCATCGATCAGCGAGCTCCTAGCGCTGTAAGCAGACGCTGGGAGCTGGTATCCAAGATAATTATCGGGTAACTAAGCGAGCGCGTCGCTTAGTTACCTGCTGTGTACCTTGGATACCTGCGTGCTCGTGCTGGGAGCTGGTATCCAAGGTACACAGCGGGTAACTAAGCGCCGCACACGCTTAGTTACCCGATATTTACCTTGGATATCAGCTCCCAGCGCGAGCACGCAGGTATCCAAGGTACACAGCGGGTAACTAAGCGACGCGCTCGCTTAGTTACCCGATATTTACCTTGGATATCATTGTCCTGATCGCTGGTGAAATCTGCCTGTATGACAGCTCACCAGCGATCATGTAGCGAGGCACCAGCGATCCTGACAAGGTCGTATCGTTGTCGGGATCGCTGGTGCATCGTTTAGTGTGACGGGACCCTTAAGAGGTGGCCTGTAATGTAGGCAACAAGCATGAGAACAGAGAGGATTTTAATAAGGTTCAAATAGTAACGTTGCTTTCTGTTTCAAGTACTTTGTAATTTTATCCATTTAAGAACTGGAGACAACCTCTTTAGCAAAGAAATCTTGGCTATGACTTTTCTCCTCTGTGTAGATAGCCCACAGCTACTGCACATGTGAAGTTTTTATTTGTTCCTATGCAAGAAAGTGATGGCACGGGATTAGCTTTTCATATTTACTCCAATTTGCCTTGGCAAAATCCACCAGGCTGTCTTGTACAGATGCCTAAAACATTATTTGTATTGTATTTTAGGAGAAAATGGATCATGTGTTGTAAATCTTTGGTATTGTTGTCCTTCAAAGTATATGCCCATGAGTGCACTAGAAAGACTGTAGTACCCCATACATAAGCCTAGACCATGTTAGGTCTAATTTCAGTTTCGGAAGAAGACTTGTAAAACAACATTAAAGATTTCCTCTACTTGATTTTTAATGGTCATTTTGAAATTTTAAAAGTTTCTCTCTTGGTTTAGCTCTCTCTCTCTCTCTCTGTCTCTTTCTTGGTCTCTTTTCTCTCTGTCTTCTCTCACTTCTTTCTTTTAATGTTTATTTTTTAAGAACCTGAATCACAATGCTCAAACTGCGGCAGCATGAATTAGAGACCAGCTCCTTTATTGCAGCCGTATGTGCTTCCCTCTGAAAAGCTGTAGCATGACTAGGATGAGTAGTCAACGAGGGAGGTGCTTTCTCCTAGCCGTGCTCCCATTGACTTATTATGTCTGTGTTTGCGAGAGACCCATTAGGTAAGAGAAGCCTCCGGAGACCCGCCTCTTTAACGTGTCCTCTTAATCACATCATCCTTGACCACCGTTTAAGTATGTTTTCTCTAAAACATTCAGCTTTCAGAGTGAAACATATATGGACTCTGATTCACATTGCCTCGGGTTGAAAGAGCATTAATCAAATGACAGTTTCCCCTTAAAAATAAGTAAAAAAAAGTACCCAGAGAGAAGCGATCCCTATAAAAGAAAAAAGAAGCCATACTTTCCACCAGATTTCATCCTCCTCTCACTGAATCTCTCTGAGAATCTTTGTTGGACCAGAAGCCATGACATAACGCTGAAGTCATTCAGTGACCTCGGTGGTCAACTCACTGGTGATCATAACATCAACACTTCTGATACAGTGGAGACTACTGTAGTGTTGGAACCAAGGACAGTGTCCAGTGATAAAGCTTTTTTTTTTTTTTAATGTTATATAGATGAAAAACCCCACGAGCAAAAAGCTTGGTAAAGATCTTTTTTTTTTTTTTTAATAATCTTTTTTTTATTTTTATATAGCGCTAACATATTCCGCAGCGCTTTACAGTTTGCACACATTTTCATCACTGTCCCCGATGGGGCTCACAATCTAAATTCCCTATCAGTATGTCTTTGGAGTGTGGGAGGAAACCGGAGTGCCCGGAGGAAACCCACGCAAACACAGGGAGAACATACAAACTCCTTGCAGATGTTGTCCTTGGTGGGAATCGAACCCAGGACTCCAGCGCTGCAAGGCTGCAGCGCTAACCACTGAGCCACCGTGCTGCCCTAAAGATCCTTGGATCCACCTTCACTTTTGTTTTAAAAGTTATTATAAAAGATTAAAAGTTTTTCCTTTTATGTGATTATGCTTTGTGAACTAACTTTCTCATAAAAGTCCAAAAGCACTGACTGATTTATACCATTATAGGCTGATGTCCTAATAGATTGTTTCCTAAATACTCTTAGCATGTGTTGAACTTAATCAATTCCCGTCGTGTTGGCCTGCTATTTTAACTAAAGAGTCTTCATCCATCATCTGTTCCAGAATGAATATTCCTTCCGATAGCAATGCCAAACTGTGACTTCATTCATAGCTGTAGTGTTGTGGAGAGCTGCCTGTACATCGTCAAATTGCCAGAAACATGGTTTGAGTGGTCATCCTATCCAGAGTGTTATGTACAGGGGCTTGTAGGGTAGCTGTACATTTAAAGCGAACCTATCATCAATTACGACTGTGTTTGTGTCACGACTCTCTTGTCAAATATCTCGGGGTCAGGGGCTCCTTCCCTGTCCCTAACGCCTGGGCCCCCCTAGCTATCCCTGCTCCCCGGATTTCTTCTAATGGTGAAGATGCCAGGGTCACGTACCTTGCTGAGCTCTTGATTCCAACCTTAATCTATTCCTTCTCCCACCCAGGGAAGTGGGTAGTAGTAGTGTATGAAAAAACTCAATCCAGACTAACAATGGAATACGTAGAGGGAAAAAGGAAATTGCCAATAACATTAATGTGCATTCACCAACAACAGAGTGGAACACCAGAGAGTAAAGGAAGGAAAAAATACAGCTAGGAGAGGTTGAGGATATGCACACAGACAAACCACCAAGCAAAACACTCTTTAGATTGACACTCCAAAGCCTCCTCAAATAACCAACAACTCCAACTCCAAATCCAGGTAGCAAGATACTAACACTGGCATCCCTCATAGTCAGTGTCAAGTGTGTATATAGGCTGTGGTCTTCTGGCACCTCTTTGTCACGGTAAACCCGGGAAAATATGCCTAGTGGTAATTTGCAGGTAAATACCATTTTAAACATAATTAAAAATGAAACTTTATTCTTCATGCCGCTTCTTGCTTCCATTCATTAGGTCGGTGTAGGTAGTTGTAATCAGTCAGTGCCCTGTACACAGTGAGCGCTCTGTAATCACACCTACATTTTCACTGACATCCTACTCTGAATACACGCTGCTAAGGCCTCTTTCACACTTCCGTTTTTGACAATCAGTCAAGATCCGCCGACTTGGAAAAAAAACGGATCCGCCATTTTTCTTTGACTTTCATTATTGGCGGATCTTGACGGATTGCCGTCCGTTGCATCCGTTTTTGTGCGGATCCGCCAAAATGTTGCTGTCTGCCAACATCCTCAAAGACTTCCAAATGGAGCTTGCAACGTTTTTTTGGCCGGCGGATCCTCCAGACACTGATTTAAACCGAAATTCTTTCTGGGTGCTGGACAAAAAAAAAAAAAATATTCTCTCTCTCTCTCTCTCTCTCTCTCTTTTCCAGGCTGCGATTCCTTTAACATTCTTCATTTGGCGGATCCGTCAAAAAAAATGGACGGGTGGCATCCGTTGTCATCAGTACTAAAACTGATCCGCTATCCGTCCTTTTGAAATAAAATAACTCAAGGAAAGTGCAGTATAAAATTCACCTAAATATCATAGTTATGCACCCCCTGACGAAGGTACGCCGAAACGCGCGTCGGGGCTGGCACATCCTGGGGACAGAAGCAGCAGAAAGGTATCCACACTGTGCTCACTTCTTTTATTATTTATTTTTACTATAAGCTCTGATTTACCGCATCACCGCAGCACATTGCACTTTATGTGCGGCAGCTTATTAGTTTATTTTTTATTTTTTATTTATTATTAATTATCTTAGCACTTGGTCTTAAATATATGTGTATATATATATTTATACAGGGATTTTTTGTACACTTTTTTATTCACTATTTTTCAACACATTGCACTTTATTTGTGGTAATATATTTATTATTTATTATTAATTAATCTTTTTCAGTGTATATCTATTTTAGTTTTATTTTTATATTACATATTTTTTAATATTTTTTTACACAGTTCTTTCTTGCTTGCACTTATCATCTGTAGTTTTGCACTTGATATATATGTTTATATATTTATATATTATACATTAATTATACATTTTTGTTTTCACTTGTTTTTGTATGTCATTATTGTGGGTGCATTTTTACTAAGTATTTACAGCTGTCCCCTGGCTGTGCCTTCATTTTGGCATTGACCTCCCCTTATTAATTTATTTTAATTATATATATAATGTATACATTTGTCTGTTAAATAATAAAATATAGAAATTTTAATTATTGGACATTTTTCTCGTTTTTTTCGTTTGTTTTATCCGTCCTTTTGGCGGATTTGAACTGACACAAAAAACTGAAGTGTCAAAGAGGCCTAATCAGGATGTCAGTCAAGGCTCAGGAGGAGTGATCATGGTGTGATCTCTGTGTATTGAGCACAGCGCGATATCTGTGTAGTGAACGGTGACTGCTCACAGCCCCAGGTCCGCCTTGATGACTGGAAGTGAGAAGCTGCTGGAGAATATAACTTCATTTTTAACTTGCTATTACCTGTTTTATGTATGGTTTTGCTTCCTGCATTGTAAGGGCATATTGCTTTTATATGTGAATTATAAAATATATTTAATAATACACATGTATATAATTTTGCATTAAATCAGTTAAGCATTATCTTCAAAAGTATTTTAGCAATTTGGAAAACCACTTTTAGGCCTCATTCAGACAGACTGATTCTTTTTTTTTGGTTAGAGATTCATCCAATTGTCATTAGTTTTTCTCGTACGTGAAAAAGAAAAATCCTTATTCTATTCTGTTTCCTATCTAGCAGTCGTGAAAAACTGACGTCACACAGATGGCATTTGTGTGCCGTCCAATTTTTTCACTGACCCTTAGACTTGCATTGGAAAATCAGACATGTGATTTACCCTATCGAGGTAAAAAACATGGATAGTTTTCGTAAAGAAATGGTTGTCTGAATGAGGCCTTAGTTTGTACCTAGGCAACAAATTATATTAGAAGTTGGGACCCCAACTAAAGCCTGCTGTCCACCTAAGCCAGTGGGTATCTAATGCCAAAGGTCCTCCAAAGTGATGCTCTTTGTGCTCTAAACTCTGTCTAAGGGTACCATTACACTTAGCGATGCACCAGCGATCCCGACAACGATATGGATCGCTGGTGCACCACTAAGTGGTCGCTAGTGAGCTGCCACACAGGGAGATCTCACCAGCGACATAGCAGGGGTCGGGGGTCGTTACTTACCTGTCAGAAGAGGCGATCCTGACATCCTCCCGCCCGCGTCCACGTGTCGCTCGTCGGCGCCACAGGAAGCCCAGCAGGAAGCGCCCGACGAGAAATGATCCAGGACGTTCTCGCGCGACCAGCGATGAGCAGCGAGGAGCCGGTCGGAGGTAAGTATCAGACATAGAGATATCGGTCATAAAATCGGTGACGTTACAGCGATATTGCTAGCGAGAATTCTTTCGCCTGGGACCCTTATCCAATTTCTAGTGGTTTTCTCTTATCAATGAATGTGTATTTTATTACAACTCAGATTTGTTGGAAGTTGCGTATATCAGATCAGATCTTGTGATGGATATCTGGCTGTTTTCCTTTCGTACTTAAAAAAAGGAGTATAATGTTAATGAGTAACGATCCATAAATTAGGCCCTAAAACGCTTTCATTAAGGAGCCAAGCTAAAAATATCCTTGGCATGTCAGAAGATTATTCTTGATGTCTGCTCTTGAGTCAAGAATTTTTGCTTCTCTTGTCTGATGTACATAAATGAGATGACTGAACTTGTTATTACAGAGAAGCCATTACGAGGGTTGATCTGTATTGTCCATTGAAGTACAGCAATAGTCCTGGTGACAATTTGTCCTTATCAATACCAAAACTGTCAGACAATTACAGAGGCATCTGTAGGTTAAAACTGTGAGATCTTGTGATGTTCCTAAAGTGAACCCGCAGAATCACGGCAACGAACCTCTCCCGGGTGAGCTAGCCTAGTGAGGACCGTCCCCTATACAGGGAGCGTCAGGGGCAGGCCCAGTGGAGACTATCACTGCGCCTATTGGTACCAAGGGACGATCAGTAGGAGACACAAGCGGAGGAGACAGAGCGGGATGTATTGGGGCTGTAAGAGGAGACCGGAGACCGCAGGAAAGGACCTCAGTCGGTACGGAGGGGTAAGCGGAAGTGGACTACACAGGAGGTGAATGGTGAGGCAGGCGAAGGCTGGAGCAGGCATGCCATAAAAGAGAACACAAAAGCAGCAAGGTGAAGGCACAGGAGAAAGTAGCACTGCAGTGCAACAAAGAACAGGTAGCCAGGAGGTACAGAGACGCAGAGGAGAATAGGGACCTGAATCATTGACAAACACAAATGATAATCAGGCGTAGCCTACAGGAAGAGGCTGCCTAATATAGGTGGTGCACACCGCAGGACTTCCAGGTCAGTGTCCTCCAGGAACATAGAGAACCCGAGATGCGCGCAGCCTTAGCTGCGCGCACGCACACGACGGGACCCCGGAGCCGGCCGTGAGATCGGAAGCAAGGAGACCGGGTGGTGCGCACCCACTCCGGCGACGTGTGCGTTAACGTCAGCTGATAGGCTGGTGGTTCCTATTGCAGTGCAGGAAGCGATCCAAGGGTGTACATTCAGTTACTGATTGAACTGCCAAATCCTGTTCCTGGGACCAGTGAGGAGGGGAGCCTGGACCAGTGAGGGGTCCCACATGCCAGTAAGGACAGTAATGCCCTGATGGCGCCCCTCTGTATACAGAAGTTTATGCTGTGGGTTTTTGCTGCATATGCCAAGTTCTAAAAAGCAGTGAAAATAAAAAAACATTTTGAGGTCAATTGAAGGTTACTGGCCTAAAGTTTCTGGGACATCAACAGTGGTCTGACAGAGTAACAAATGTTGTATCGTAAAGACTGTTACATGTTTCTCGTTCTGGAATGTTCAAGTAATAATACCACCTAGTTAACTGCAACTGCCAAGTTATAGTGCCCAATGTAATATTGGTAATTATCAAACTTGTGTTTCTGTGAGTGAAAGAAGAAAAATATAGCAATTCTGCTTTTTACCAATATGGAGTACAGAAACTTTAGGCATTCTGTATAGCATTAATGCTTTAAAAAATAGAGAGGTTAAAACTCTATTTTTTTTTTAATTCACAATGTAAAAAATAAATGCACTCATTAGAAATTTAAATTACTGTACATTAATATTTGGTGAACATCCTTTGCCTGCAAAACAGCATCAATTCTCCTTGGTGTAGTTGTGCACAGTTTTTGAAGGATCGCGGTAGGTTGAGAACTAACCACAGATCTCCTGTGTATGTATGCCTGCGCAAGTTCTTCTGTCTCCTAATTGTCACAGTCCAATTCTTGGATCTGTGTCAGATTCTGGATTCCCTCATTTAAACCTTTTTTTTTCTCCTTTCAGGCCTTTGGGGCTTTAATATGGGTTTTTGCCCCGCGGTGGCCACAGGTGTTATTACATGTCTGATAGTTTTCTTTGTTTTACCTTTTGCCCCCGGTGGTCACTGGGATTATTACATGTCTTTGGTTTCTCAGCTGATGGTGACCACTCCTTCTTTGCTATATAAGGTCACCTGGTGTATCAGCTGGTGTTGGTTAAAGCAGGTCCTTGGTGGATTCCAACCACGGTGAAGTTAGCATTGGCTCTGAGGTGTTTAGCCACTGCTGAAAGCTGACTGGTGCTGAACTCTGCTGCCCGGTGTTTGCAGCAGAGAAAGATGGTGAAGGTAGAAGCTGGCTCTGAGGTGTTTAGCCACTGCTGAAAGCTGATCTGTTGCTGAACTCTGCTGCCCGGTGACTGCAGCAGAGAATGATAAGGAAGGTAGCAGCTGGCTCTTAGGTGTCGAGCCACTGCTCAAAGCTAATCCGGTGATGAACTCTGCAGCCCGGTGACTGCAGCAGAGAAAGATAAGTGTTTTGTTGTTTTCCCCCGTTTGGTGTATTTTCCTTCATGTGTATTAGTGCAGCGGTGGGAACAGTGTCCACACTATCAAGTTCTCTAGTAAGGGATAGGGGCAGGGCTAGTGAGGGATTCAGGTATGCTGGTCGGCGACAGGTGAAGAGCCTATAGGGAACGTTAGGAGTTTACAGGGACACAGGTCAAGGAAATTGTTATCCTCTCCAGCTGACAACTTTATCTTCCAAAAGGTAGGGGAGAAAACAAGGGGAATTGCTATCTTGGATCTAATCCTTATAAACAGGGAGGAAATGGTTGAGGAGGTAAAAGTGGCTGGGACCCTAGGAGGTAGCGACCATGCTATTTTACAATTTTGGATAACTAGAGGAGGAAGACCTGTGAAGACTCAGACGTCCTGGTTAGATTTCAGAAAGGCAGATTTTAAGGGATTCAGAAAGAGAATTGGAGGGATCCAATGGCTGGATATCCTTAAAGACAAAAATGTCCAGGAAGGATTTGAAATCTTGAAAAATGAAATTCTCAAAGCACAATTGTTAACAATTCCGAAAAGAGGGAAGAATAGGAAGCATTTAAGGAAACCAGGATGGATGAACACAGAACTTAAGCACATGCTAAAAAGGAAGAAAAAAATGTTTATAAAATGGAAAGAGGGAGGCATATCTAAAGAAGAATATAATGCTGTCTGCAGAACCTGCAGGGCACAAATCAGATTATCTAAAGCTGAAAATGAATTGAGGCTTGCAAGTGATGTCAAAAGCAATAATAAAGGATTTTGGGGATATGTCAAAAGTAAAAGAAAAGTCAAAGATGCTATAGGATTTTTACAGGATGAAAATGATGAAATGGTAAGACAGGATGTTGAGAAGGCCGAACTTTTAAATTCCTATTTTGCATCTGTTTTCTCTCAGAAAGGAAATGTAACATCAACTGTTCTTCACTGTCCTATTAAGGGAATAGAAGAATCCAGGATATCTATAAACAGAAAGATAGTGAGGAAACACTTAGCTAACCTAAATGAATTCAAGTCTCCAGGTCCAGATGAATTACACCCCAGAGTACTGAAGGAGATAGCAGAAGAAATTTTTGAACCCCTCTCCATAATCTTTGAAAATTCTTGGAGAACAGGAGAAGTCCCAGAAGACTGGAGAAGAGCAAATGTTGTTCCTATCTTCAAAAAGGGGAAGAAGGTGGACCTAGGCAACTATAGGCCGGTGAGTCTGACTTCTATACCAGGAAAGATCTTTGAACAAATTATTAAACAACATGTATGTCAGTACCTGGATAAGAATGAAGTGATTAAACAGAGTCAGCATGGGTTTGTAACTAATAAGTCATGTCAGACTAACTTAATTTCCTTCTATGACGGAATCACTGATTGGGTGGATCAAGGAAATGCTGTAGATATAGTATATCTTGACTTCAGCAAAGCATTTGGCAAAGTCTCTCATAAAATCCTTATTGAAAAAATGACTAAGTATGGAATGGACAAGGCAACTGTTAGGTGGATTCATAACTGACTTAGTGATCGGACCCAAAGAGTGGTCGTAAATGGCTGCACATCCAGTTGGAAGAATGTCTCAAGTGGGGTACAACAGGACTCTGTCCTGGGCCCTGTATTGTTCAACATCTTTATCAACGATTTAGATGAAGGAATTGAGGGCAAACTGATTAAATTTGCTGATGACACAAAGCTAGGAGGGATAGCTAATACTAGAGAAGAGAGAGAGGATTCAAAAAGATATAAATGAACTGGAGAAGTGGGCAGCAACTAACAGAATGGTTTTTAACAGGGAGAAATGCAAAGTACTACATCTGGGCAATAAAAATGAAAAAAGCATATACAGAATGGGAGGAATAGGGCTAAGCAACAGCACATGTGAAAAAGACTTGGGTATACTAATAGATCACAGACTGAATATGAGTCAACAGCGTGATGCAGCAGCAAAAAAGGCAAATGCAATTTTAGGATGTATTAACAGAAGCATACAGTCTAGATCAGTGGTCCCCAACCTTTTTTGCACCAGGGACCGGCTTGAACCAAGACCATTCTTCCATGGCCCGGCAGGGCGGGGATGGAGGTGTGACAGGGGCGGGGCTTTGGTCATAAGGGGGCGGGGCTATGGACGCGGTTGTAGTTTAGCAGTGCATATTTATCATTTAATTATAACATTTTTAATGTGACTCAGCTCACCATAGGTTTTGAATGAGTGGGAGCACCTGGCTTGTTTCTCTGTTTCAGTGGGAGCACTGGGCTACTTCTACTGATGACCATCACTGCTAATGATGATTGGAACCTACAAGGAAATGGAGCATTGAGCACTTAAGAACAGTTGTACTGGAGTACTGTACATGCTGATTATTTTCTAATCATCAGAAAATGTATGTGTGGTCCCCCCCGTCCAGCTCTGTGTGGCTCCCCCTGTTGTATGCATGGCTCCCCTGTCCCATCCTGTATACATGGCTCTGCTCCCACTCTCCCATCCTGTATACATGGCTCCGCTCCCATCCTGTATGCATGGCTCTGCTCCCACTCTTCTATCCTGTATACATGGCTCCCCTGTCCCATCCTGTATGCATGGCTCCGCTCCCACTCTCCCGGCCTCCCTTGTATATATGGCTCCACTCCCACTCTCCCTCCCTTGTATATATGGCTCTGCTCCCACTCTCCCTCCCTTGTATATATGGCTCCGCTCCCACTCTCCCTCCCTTGTATATATGGCTCGGCTTCCACTCTCCCTCCCTTGTATATATGGCTCCGCTCCCACTCTCCCTCCCTTGTATATATGGCTCGGCTTCCACTCTCCCTCCCTTGTATATATGGCTCCGCTCCCACTCTCCCTCCCTTATATATATGGCTCCGCTCCCATTCTCCCTCCCCTGTGTATATGGCTCCGCTCCCACTCTCCCTCCCCTGTATATATGGCTCCGCTCCCACTCTCCCTCCCCTGTATATATGGCTCCGCTCCCACTCTCCCTCCCCTGTATATATGGCTCCGCTCCCACTCTCCCTCCCTTGTATATATGGCTCCGCTCCCATTCTCCCTCCCCTGTATATATGGCTCCGCTCCCACTCTCCCTCCCCTGTATATATGGCTCCGCTCCCACTCTCCCTCCCCTGTATATATGGCTCCGCTCCCACTCTCCCTCCCCTGTATATATGACTCCGCTCCCACTCTCCCTCCCCTGTATATATGGCTCCGCTCCCACTCTCCCTCCCCTGTATATATGGCTCCGCTCCCATTCTCCCTCCCCTGTGTATATGGCTCCGCTCCCATTCTCCCTCCCTTATGGCTCCGCTCGGCTCCCCCATCCTCCCCATCATACTTACCCTCACGTCGCTGAACTTCCTTCCCGTCGCTGCACGTCCCTGCATCTCGCGGCGCTTCAGCTTCTTCCTGTGCGGAGCGGTCACGTGATACCGCTTATTAAGGTCCATGAATATGGACGCCACGCCTATGGGAGATGAGTGGCGTCCATATTCATGACCTTAAATGAGCGGTAGCACGTGACCGCTCAGTGCTGGATGAAGCCGCCGCGGGATGAAGCCGCCGCGGGATGCAGGGTGAGTATCAGCTGCTGCACCGCCCCCCGGCTCCCCTTGTGTCCGCGGACCGGCAAGGGCACTGCAACGGCCCGGTGCTGGGCCGCGGACCGGCGGTTGGGGACCCCTGGTCTAGATCACGTGAAGTCATTATTTCCCTCTACTCCTCTTTGGTCATACCTCATCTGGAATATTGTGTCCAGTTTTGGGCACCACATTTTAAAAAAGACATCAACAAACTGGAGCAAGTTCAGAAAAGAGCGACCAGAATGGTGACCGGTCTGCAAACCCTGTCTTATGAGGAAAGGTTGCAGGATTTGGGAATGTTTAGTTTGCAAAAGAGAAGACTGAGAGGAGACTTAATAGCTGTCTACAAATATCTCAAGGGCTGTCACATTGTAGAAGGATCAACTTTATTCTCATTTGCACAAGGAAAGACTAGAAGCAATGGGATGAAACTGAATGGGAGGAGACACAGATTAGATATTAGAAAAAACTTTTTGACAGAGTGATCAATGAGTGGAACAAGCTGCCACGAGAAGTGGTGAGTTCTCCTTCAATGGAAGTCTTCAAACAGAGGCTGGACAGACATCTGACTGGGATGATTTAGCGAATCCTGCTTTGAGCAGGGGGTTGTTGAGCAGGGGGTTGGACCAGATGGCCCAGGAGGTCCCTTCCAACTCTATGATTCTATGATTCTTTCTGTAGAAGCCAGATATTTAAAATTTTGACTAATCAGTTTAGAGCACCTTTTCACATTTTCTGCACTCTAGTTCCTATGTTTTCGTTTACAGTTGAGCCACTTGGCATTGTTTTCATGTTGAAGGTTTGATATTTGCTTGCATTTCTTCCATGAAGACCAGTTCAAGCTAGACATCTCCAAACAGTAGATCAGTGTCAGGTCACACTGCTGCCAGTTCTGAGCTGCTGGCGCTGCTGGATATCTTCTAACTTCATAGGGAAGTAAAGATCATGAGTCTTAAGCGGCTACATTAAGGTTCTTTGGCCAACCATGGTCCTCAAAATTGCAGGCAGATAATTATTCATCATGCAGCAGGACAATGCTTCGAGCATACAACCAATGTCATTAGGAACTATCTTGGTGCAAGGAAAAGAAGGATTCCTGAAAGTGATGGTATGGCCATCACAGAGCCCTGATCACGTCATCAAGTCTGTATATGACTACATGAAAGAGTAGAAGGTTTTGCACACTCCTACATCCACAGAAGATATGTGGTGGTTTCTCCACCACATACTCCAAGCTGCTTGGAAGAAATGATGCTTGTTGCTGTTTTCAAAGCAAAGGGTGGTCACACCAAATATTGATTTGATTTAGAGAAATTGATAAAAACAAGCTATTAAAGTGGACCTGTCACTTGCTCAAAAATAATTGAACTAAGTACCTTTTAAAATCCCTGAGCTACCCTGATTCTGATGCTCTTTTCCATTTTTGCACTTCCGTACTCATTGCATAAATATTCACAGGTATTTCTCCTGCAGCACAGTATGTGAAATCTCTGCTTGTAGTTCAGCAGCACGTTTCTTCAGCGTTTTCTCTGGGAGGCATGTGCTTTCACTCCTCCCTCCAATGACAGCTCATTAGACTCTGACTGATAGACTGCAAGATTGAATGCCAAGCTGTGACTAGTAGCATTTGGAAGGGAGGGATGAAGGCTTACCCCCCTAAAGGAGACTCTGAAGAAACGCCCAGTTGAACTACCAGAAACAAATGTGAATGTCTCTGCAATGGAGCAACGTAGCGCAAAATGAGAAAAAACTGCAGAATCTGGCACTCAGGGATTTTTAGAAGGTATTTAACTCCATTTTACTGACCAAGTAACAGGTCCTCTTTAACACTTCTATTTTTTAATTAATTTTTACTTTGCCTTTTTTTTTACATTTTGCTAAAACCTTTTATTTTTATACAAAAGACTTAAGTTAAACATATGAGATCAATGTTACAATGTGTAGGCGATGGATGAAAGGTTCTGATGAATTTTTGAAATGGAAGTGACCAAATGTTTAATGCCAGCATCGTAAGAAGGATGGGTTTAATGAACATATGTGCTTCTCACATGTGTTTTTAATAAATTCTTTGAAAATTGCTTTTACTTCACATTTACGCTTAGTTTCCACGTTACTGAGTGAATTTGACACATTGACTCCTACTTGTGTATGACATAAATGTACTGTGGATGATACGAGAGATCGCCTTTTGGCCTAAGTTGACTTTAACTGCAATTAATTGGGTTACACATTCCTACAGCTACACGTGTATTTTTATTTTTTTTTCTCTTGTGCTTGTTTTCCATCTAAGTAAGTACCCCTAGTAAGGTATCTACCCCACCCCACATTATGTCATTTGCCAAGCAGAGACTTAAAGCACTAGTGTTTTTGAAATATTAGTAGATTACTGGAAGTCATCATAGTTATCCCTCTTTAGGGGGTTCTTACACAGGCCCTTTAACTGTTAGCATATTGTTGGAGCATCTTAACATTTTCAGAGGTCAATTGTTCTCATGTGACAGGGGCGAACCAACCCTTTTCAATTTAACAGTTCATTTACAATCACTGTAGCTACAAAATGGTAATAAAAAGTGGTTCGAATGCCATCGTGACTCTTTCAATATTACAGATCTAGATCTATTTTTTTTTTTTAGTTAAGCACAAATACAAATAAATATTTAAATCTATATTTGTAGTTTAGCTATGGCACCATTTGCCAATGGCTAGCATCTAAATCCCAAAGAAGTGTGGCAGTCATTCAGTTATCATGTACGGGCGTTAGCCATGTTTTTTATGGCTAATATTGGTACCTGTGATTGGCTCCATAGACTTTCACAAGTCCTTGGAAAATTGCGGAGACGTGTCTTGATTTTGATCCAAAGGTCGGATCAAAATCGTTAATGTAAATCAATAGGTCCGTGAAAAAAGTGGGATCGTACTTGCATGACATCCAAGCGCGGTCCGATTTTCACAGACTGTGAGAATGGAGAAGATGGAGAAACTACTAAAGACACTCGAACTAAGCGCTCATCAAAGTCTGATGAGAATAATTGGTCCGTTTTTCACTTACATGGAAAAATCGTACTTGTGATTGAGCCCTAATTCTGAGTGGTTTCTTGGCACACCCAACATCTACATGTTGCTTAGTACTTTTTCGTGTTGTTAATAGGCTTTAGGCTATGTGCACATGCTGCGGATTCACCCGCGGATTTGTATCTGCGGATCCGCAGGTAAAACCACAGGTAAAATGACCTGCGGATTGGCCTGCGGTTTTCCCCTGCGGTTTGCCACCTAGACAATGGAATTGGTGGCAAACCGCAGCGGAATCCGCGGAAAGAATTGACATGTCAATTCTTTCTCCAGATTCAAAACCGCAGCTTTTCCGCAGTTGAAAATCCGCAGCATGTGCACAGCAGAATGTAAATCACATAGACTTACATTGTACTGTACAATGTCTGCAGAACTGCTGCAGATCCGCAGCGGATCCGCCGCAAAAACCGCAGCGTGTGCACATAGCCTAATTCATCATCATTACGGTAATTATATATCAATCCTACCCCAAAAGCTACTGAAGACTGGGGTTACATTCAGTATTTTCTTGATCCTATTACTGCTTTTTTGTCATCATTCTTATGTTGCTTTTGGTTTGGCTATTCATCTCAGTATGATAGGGTTGATTCTTGCTCAGAAATCTGAAATTGAGGTCCTTAAACAACCCCCAAAATGTTCGACGCTTCGTTGCAAATCCCACAGCTTTTTTTGTAATCATTTTTCTTTTTTTAAAGAAAAAATATGGTTGGCTGAGGTTTGATTTTTTTTTTTTTCCTTCTCCCTTTCAGAATAACCACATTTAAATTATACTTTGTTTGATGGACTTGAAGTCATTTCTTTTCCACTAAATGAACTATGTAATGCAACTACAGTATGGAAAATTTTACTAAGTCATCAGCCACAATTCAATAATTTAGTTCCCTGCTTGCAATCTTCAGAAATCTTAATTCTAAGCGAGATATTAAAAAACAAGATAACATGCTACTTTTGTCTTCTGATTATGGAAAGTGACATATGAAAATGATCAAAAACACAAAAAAAATCATTGTTTGAAATTTTTTTAGATTGTGGTACAAGCAAAATTTGTGATTTTTTTTTTTTCTTTCCTAAGTTAGCAATTGTGTGGACTACATGCTAAAAGAAAATAATTTAGTCAACTTTACAGAATAATGATTTTATAATTGGAAAAAGTGGTTAATGAATATGATTCCTGCCAGATTATGTGGTAAAATTTACAATTTCTCATTTTTCTCTCTGTATCAATTCCTTACTGTTTCAAAGACCTCTATTTAGGGTATGTTTATGGAAAGCAACATTGCAAAGCACCAGTACCCATAGAATTTATTCAATCTATTCATATATTCATTTTTTTTAACAAATTTGTGTATCTGTTCCATTCAACTCAGTTCATGTCCTATTCTGGTCCATTTTTGTGGATCACAATTTTCTATACAATTTTTGAGGCCCCCTTAGCCAAGCACTCCCATCAACGTTTTTATCCTCTTAATATATTGCCGTCATCGTATCATACAGCACTGTGTACTTGCAGTTGCTTCCTTTGCCCTTCTACACAGCTAATTCTTCTCTCTTTCATTGGGTCTATGACACCACGTGATTAAAATCTGACTAGCTGACTCCTTCTAAGCTCTATGGAGTAACAGGAGGTCAAATGTCCGTGTATGAATCATACATCATAAATATTCAAAGGTCCCTTGGCAGGAGGATAAGGGAGCAGCTGGGTGAAGAGTTGAAGACGGGAATGATAACTGCAGGGACAAGAGATTTCTTGTTTCTACATAGAGCAAAGAAAGTGGAAGAATTAACTGAGTAGAAAGGCAAAATGAGCAATTGTAAGTACACAGTGCTATATAATATGATGACTGCAATATATTAAGAGGATAAAAACTTTAATGGAAGTGTGTCTCTAAAAACAGATGACACACTGGAGCCATCCTTTTTTAGTCAATGTTTTTTTGTTCTGGAAAAAAAGATACATGTTGATGTCTGAATGTGGCCTTACAATCATCAAATTGGAACCACAAGATGAATATCTGTCTTGGTTTTGTCTTATGCTCACATGGCCAGTGCTGTCTGACAAACTACAGCAGTGACTCTACTTCTACCAGGGGGGAAAGTAGATTACTGGAAATCATAGCTATCCCTCTTTGCCCTCTTTGAGGGTTCTTAGACCTTGTAACTGCTAGACTATTGTAGCAAGAGACAAGTATGGAGTCTTAAAAGGTCAAATGTGGTGACAGATTCCCATCTAAACTATTAATATTGGCATACAGGTTATAGACTTCTGAGAAAAGTCCAACCTGTATGTTGCCTATCAGATACCTTCTTGCTTTGAAATCATCTTTTATCACTTGATGTAAATTACCTCTTCCAAGCTCCGGGGAGGAGCTGCCTGGAAGACAACTCTGCCACCAGAGATTATTTTATATGAAGGGAGAGTTACCAATATGATGGTTACCCATTGGGGCTGACGTGCTCATCCGGGTTACACCACTGTCCCTGCTGCTGCCGCGACTTGCTGGTAATCTAACTCATTTGATTGGTAACTTTGGGGTAGTGATCAATAACATGGAGGTCACTTGCAGCTAGCAGGGTGGGATCTTTATGGATATGGCTAAGGGAAATGATTGTGGTATATATCCCAGCTGTGTGCTTGTGTGTCCATTATTTTCCATTTAATATTATATACTATAGTGGTTTTTTCTTCCCCGCTTGGGTTAAATCGCAATTGTGTGATTATTGTATATATTGCTAATATATATCAATCTGGATATGTACGTCCCTTTGCATGTGCTTATGTACCACCATTATGTGTGCGTTTTTCTACAACTTTCCCATATATACCTGTCGATTGGATTTTACTAGATGCTTTAATAAAATTGTATTTTTTATATGCTATTTTGGCCTTGTGTTCTCCATTTTTTTGGTATAGTTTGTGTTGTTGGTGATAAGTAGCTAAATCCGCAATAAATTTATGGTAGATGTACAAGTAAAATACCATATATATGTGTTTGACCCGCTGGTGTCATCAAAGGGGTAGACAAGACATGCGCCGTACTAGTATGGCGCATGTCGTGTAGGGGTTAAAGGCCTTTCCATAAGAGAAAATTAGACAAATTTATATCCATTGCAGAAAGAAACTATTGTGTAAATACCGCCTAGGAAAGGTAGCTAAGCTGATAAGACCCCCCTGCACATTAGATGGTTGTCGGCCGAATGATGCTTTCTCTCCCATACACAGGAGCGCTTGTTTGGCCAAGCGTTCCTGTATTCTCTATGAGAAAGTTGCCAACAGATATTTCTGCTGGCAGCATATCTCCAAGAAAAAGAAGCAGTCTGAAATTGGACATGCTTGATCAACATCTCTGCCTACAATCAGTTGGCCAGTTCCCCTATATTCATTAGAGCACTAGCATCGCCTGTTAATATTAGTGGTTAAGGCTGTCATCAATCTAATGTTTATGGAGGGCTTAAGTCAGTTTTTGACCCTTTAACAAGCCTTGCAACATGACTAGTGATAAATGTCAATGCAAAATCTCATCTACAGACACACTTTTCGCCAACTCTTCAAGGTGGTATTGACCAGGTTTTGTTATGTGAGAGTTAATTTGCATATTTTTCTACCTCTGCAATTATCAATGGACACATTGCATAGCACAGATATGGGATATGATTCAGAGTTTAAGGAGAAGATCCATGCATTAAAGCAGGAGCTTTGTTATAACAAAGTTTAAAACATGCTGTCTAACCACAAACGCCTTTCAAGCTAAAAAAAAACCCAAGCTCTTAGTCAGTGGGCGCTCTCAACCCACCCAGTGTGGTCTGATTGATGAACTTGGATGACTTACCCGGTCTTCAGGCCAAACAAAAAATCTCACACCACACTGGTATTAAAATAAAGTTGAAATGACTGCATAGTAGAAATAATCCATTCTCCCATAGAGACCTTTAATAGTCCAGAAACATCTGCAGTATACCTGCATCTACAGAATAGCTGACATTGATCATCAGAACAGACACCAAATACCACTCAGGGGTTTTTATCTACTCTTGATAAAAACCTCTGCATGGGTCAAGCCAGATTGGGCAGGATTATAGGATGGTTTTAGCTTGATTATCTGCACAGAGACTCCACCTCCTTGACTGCAGACAAGTGATATGTGCCAAGCATGAAAGGTCTTAATTTTTTTTAAATAAAAAAACGGCTCCTTGTATGGCTTATTACAACAGCTATTGAAAGTACAGAAGCTAAAGCCCCTGTTACACATAGCGATATCGCTAGCAATATCGCTGTAATGTCACCGATTTTGTGACGTAGCAGCGATATTGCTAGCGATATCGCTATGTCTGATACTTACCTCCGACCGCTCCCCCGCTGCTCATCGCTGGTCGCGCGAAAATGTTCTGGGCCGTTTCTCATCCGGCGCTTCCTGCTGGGCTTCCTGTGGCACCAACGAGCAACGCGTGGACGCGGGCGGGAGGACGTCAGGATCGCCGCGTCTGATGGGTAAGTAGCGACCCCTGCTATGTCGCTGGTGAGATCTGCCTGTGTGGCAGCTCACTAGCGTACACTTAGCGATGCACCAGCGATCCATATCGTTGTCGGGATCGCTGGTGCATCGCTAAGTGTAACGGTACCCTAAATAGCATGGTTGGGTAGAAGGGTTAAGGAGCTCCATTGAATGCCTAAGTCGGCGGACGCCATTACCTGAGCCTGGATGTGGCTGGGTGACTGGCACCTCTGCACCATTAAATATTCTGATGACATGAACACTTATCTTATTGACCAATTGAAACTTAAATGTAAGAAAAGGCGATTTAGCTTCTGTGACGACACAGCATTTTTGTGACGCTAGTCACTACTCACGGACAGGCCGTGAGACAGAAGAGTCAGGTGTTCTGTGGTCAATACCGAGAGAATACGTAGATAACTACGGGAAAAGACAGGCGTAAGTCAGGTAACAGTCCAGGGTCAATAACAAGAAATAGCAGAGCAAAAGCCAAAGGACAAGACAAAGGGGTAGTCAGAACACGGTCCAAAGGGTCAGGCAGCAGAAGATCAGAACTCAAAGCAACAGAATCAGGCTAACACTTACCAGTAAGCACAAACTATGTCTGGCAGGGATCAGGGGCAGACAGCTCAGTTAAATAGGTATGCTATTACCATAACACTGAACACCTGCAGAAAGTCCCGCACGCCCAAGTCACAGATTGGACAGCAGAGTTGTCAATCAAAGATTCAAAAGCCCAGCAAGCCCCTCTCAGTATTGGACAACCAAACTGTCAATCAAGACACTGACAGCTCAGCAAGGCAGTTTCCATAGAACAGCATGGCAATCGTTCAGTGAGCGGAGAAGTCGTGACAATTTTATCTTTCTATTGGTAAAGATAACCGACTTTTGTTCGTATAAGCCTGTAATATTGACGTTCCTTGTAACATATTGTCTTGTTATCCTGGATGATGGAGACACAGGATAATTGAACAATGATGTTTGGAGATTGGAGAAGCAGGAAGCTCATCTGCATATTTCCGGCGCATTCTGGGAAGAGGAGAAGAGTCGCCTTAAGCTGATCGATCGCTGGGACTTGCCGGGTCTCGCTGTTTGAGGACATCGCAAAACCAGGGATTGGAGAAGCAGGAAACTCATCTGCATATTTTCGGTGCATTCTGGGAAAAGGAGAAGAGTCGCCTTAAGCTGATTGATCGGTGGGACTTGCCGGGTCTCGCTGTTTGAGGACATCGCAAAACCAGGGATTTCCACCCATCATACCCTGCATCAGCAATATAGAAGAGAAGAAAATCCACATGGTCACCTGCAACACATGCTACATGTTTACGGATCTTCCGGCCAAAAATCTCAACTTTACCTGTCAGAAGTGTAAACTTGTTGCCCTCTTAGAGGAAAAGGTGCAGGGACTGGAAGAAAGAATAGCAACATTGAAGGTAATTAAAGAACATGAGGACTTGGATGAAGCAGAAGCAACCATTCAGGATTTGGAAAGTGAGAAAAGCTTCAGAGCACATACAGAGGCTGACAAGTGGAGCCATGTGACGAAAAGAAGCAAACGATCAAGTGGTCATCACCACCCACACAGCTTAGCAACCAATATGACGCCCTCATGCTGGAGAACGAAAATGGCACAGCTCAGGATGATACCGTATCTACAAGAGAAGACACACTATCAACAAAAGTTACTCTGTCAACAAAAGCGGAAACAAATGACACTCAAAAACACTCCCGAGCAACAAGCAGTGCGTCCGGAAAGAAAAGAAGAGTGGTAGTTGTGGGCGACTCACTACTAAGAGGCACGGAGGCAACTATCTGCAGGCCGGACATAACCGCACGAGAAGTATGCTGCCTCCCAGGAGCAAAAATCAAGGATGTGGCCAACAAAATACCAACTATCCTCAAATCCAAGGACGACTACCCTTCCCTACTGATACATGTAGGCACAATTGACACAGCAAGAAATGACATACCAACTATCTGCGAAGACTTTGAAATTCTGGGGAAGAAAATAAAGGAACGGAACGTACAGGTAGTTTTCTCATCCATCCTCCGTCGATGGCCATGGCATCAGAAGATGGAATAGGATACTAGAGGTGAACAACTGGCTACGACCGTGGTGCAGGCAGCAAGGATTTGGATTCTTGGACCATGGCATGAATTACCTCTACGATGGACTTCTCGCAAAAGATGGGATACACCTCACAAAACCTGGGAAACACACATTCACCAGAAGACTTGCCACACTCATCAGGAGGGCTTTAAACTAGAAGAAGAGGGGATGGGAGGAAAAACAGCAGACAAGAACATGCAGCAGAAGGACAAACTAATCAAGGATACTAGATGTGGTAAAGAGGACCCAAGACAGGGTACTCAGAAGGAAGCTAAGAAAAATGAAGCAAAACTTCTTTCCTGCATGCTGACCAACGCAAGAAGCCTAACCAATAAGATTGAAGATCTGGAGTTGGTAATGTATGAGGAAAAATACGACCTAGTAGGAGTAACTGAGACATGGTTAGACGACAGCTATGACTGGGCGGCTAACTTGCAAGGATATGATTTGTTTAAGAGGGATCGTAAAAAAAAAAGGAAAGGGGGTGGAGTCTGTCTATATATAAAGTCCACTTTAAAGCCCACACTAAGAGAAGATATACAAGAGGGAAATGAAGAGGTGGAGTCTCTATGGGTGGAGATACAAGGAGAGAAAAGTAATAAAATCCTCATAGAGGTTTGTTATAAGCCACGAAATATAACAGAAACCACTGAAAATGTATTATTGAAACAAATAGACAAAGCAGAAAATCACAATGATGTGATTATTATGGGGGACTTCATCCCCGACATTGACTGGGAAACTGAAACCTGCGTATCTCAGAAAGGAAGCCAATTTCTGTCAGTAACCAAGGATAATTATCTGTCACAACTTGTGCAGGGCCCAACTAGAGGGACAGCCCTTCTGGACTTAATTTTAAGCAACAGGCCAGATAGAATAACAGAAGTACGAGTCGATGGGCACCTAGGGAACAGTGACCACAATATAATGCAATTCCACTTGTCCTTCAGTAAGGTGCCCTGGAAGGGGGTTACGAAAACCGCTGAATTTCAGGAAAGCAAAGATTGATCAGCTTAGAGAGGACCTTCGCCGAATTGATTGGGACAATGTCCTCAAAAATAGGAGCACAGAAAATAAATGGGAAATATTTAAATCGATTTTACACACCCACTGCGAGCTAGCCATACCGTATAGAAATAAAAGGGCTAGGAACAGGAGAACACCAATGTGGCTAAATAAGTTGTAAAAAGGGCAATAAATAACAAGAACAAGGCGTTTAGGAAGCTAAAACAAGAAGGCAATGAAGAAGCATTAAAAAGTTATAGAGAAAAAATAAAATGTGTAAAAAACAAATACATTTAGCAAAAGTGGAAACTGAGAGACTCATTGCTAAGGAAAGTAAAACAAACCCCAAACTTTCCTTTAATTATATAAACAGTAAAAAGATTAAAATTGATGGTGTCGGCCCTTTAAAGAACAATGAGGGTGAAATTGTCATGATCCAGGACGGGGTTTCGCTTTGGCCTGTCCTGATCAGACTGGGGATTAATTGTTCCGCCTCTCTCTGGCAGAGGGTGGCTATTTAATGCTCACTGGACCTAGGTCCGGTGTCAGTTATACTCCTGCCCTCGGCTGAGTTAGTTGACCTTGTGCGTACGTGTGCCTTGTGCCTGATATCTTGCTTGCTTGTTTGGTTTTGATCCGGTTCTGTCCCTGTTACGAGTTCTGCCTGCCCCTCTTGTACTGCGCTACCTCTCGTGTATGACTCTCTGCTCGTCCCCTTGGTACCATGTCGCCCTCTTGTGTATGACCTTTGGCTTTGTCTGACTACCCGTCTGTTTGTCCCTCCTGTGCCTCGTTTGCCCGTACTGTTGTGACCTCCGTTTTGCCTGACTCTGAGTTGTTGTATGGTGTCCTGTCATATCTGAAAGCAGGACGCTAAGCCCTGCCCCCTTGCAGTCACCTGAGCATAGGTCCTGTGCCAGCTTGCTAACTTCAGTGTCCGCAGGTCCTCTGCCTCTTTACTTTCCGTCGCTGACTGTACCCTGACACTAATAGTTTGAAGCACGCATTGTCACCTCTGCTGCCCTGCACCACAGGTATCTTTTAGCACTGTTTCTGTACTCAGGATACGCGCACTGGCTCTTTGAGCGAGTGTAGTGCGGTGTCTCGGACAGAAATCATAGAGAGCGATGTGGGAAAAGCAAATGTTTTAAATACTTTTTTTCTCAACAGTGTTCACACAGGAAAAGGATTTGCCAGGGGAAATGCAGAGTGATAATGTAAACTCCCCATTAAGTATTACCTGCCTAACCCAGGAAGAAGTGCAGAACCGCCTTATTAAGATTAAAATTGACAAATCACCAGGCCCTGATGGCATTCACCCTCGGGTATTAAGGGAGTTAAGTAATGTGATAGACAGGCCTCTATTCCTTATATTTAAAAACTCTATAGAAACAGGGTCTGTTCCTTTTCATTGGCGGCAAGCAAATGTGCTACCAATATTCAAAAAGGGGTGTAAAAGGGAACCTGGAAACTCTAGGCAGGTAAGCTTAACATCTGTTGTGGGTAAAATTTTTGAAGGGTTTCTAAGGGAAACCATTATGGAATATCTCAATGTTATTAAATGTTTAACTCCATATCAACATGGATTTATGAAGGATCGCTCCTGTCAAACTAAACTGATCAGCGTCTATGAGGATGTATGCTCTCAAATGGACCACACCACACTTGGAGTATTGTGTGCAATTTTGGACGCCGGTGCTCAAGAAAGACATTACTGAACTTGAAAGGGTTCAACGGCGGGCTACTAAAATGATAAATGGAGTTGGTTCACTGCAATACCAAGAAAGGTTATCAAAATTAGGTCTATTTACTCTAGAAAAGAGAAGACTTAGGAGAGACTTAATATATATGTACAAGTATATCAGAGGGCAATACAGAGATCTATAAAGAACTGTTTGTAACAAGGAATGTGACAAGAACAAGGGGGCATTCTCTTCGTTTGGAGGAAAGACAATTTCTGCACCAACATAGAAGAGGGTTCTTCACAGTAAGAGCAGTGAGGCTCTGGAATTCTCTTCCTGAGGAAGTGGTGATGGCCAACTCACTGAATGAATTGAAGAAAGGAATGGATGCTTTTCTTGTGAGTAACAGTATAGAAGGTTACGAATAACAGAACATTATAGGTAGATGGTTGACCCAGCTTAGGGGAAGGAATTTTTTTCCCTATGGAGAAAATTGGCTTCTACTCTGTGTTTTTTGCCTTCCCCAGGATCAACAATGCAGAACAGGTGCACTAAAAATAGGCTGAACTAGATGGACATAAGGTCTTCCTTCAGCCTTCAAAGCTATGTTACTATGTTTGCTGATATATTGATTACACATTGTCAATGCCAACTATTTTTTTGACTTGCAAAACAAAGGAGGAAAAACTATGCAAATACAGAGTGTCCGTAAAGTCATGGTGCACTTTTGACCAGTCATAGGAAAGTATGCAATATGACACGTCACTCCAAGAATTCAGATGTGGGGTGCGCACTGCACCATAGCGAAACAGCACATCTCTGTCAGCGCTTTGTTCCTCCTCCTGCTCTCCTCACAGCTCCACATGAGCAGCTTTCCTACATTGCTACACGCTATTCTGAATCCACAGTGTCATTTTTTTGGAATATTAACAGGTTTTGACATTGTCTGAAGAAGGTCCATGATAGTGACTGAAACGTAACAAATAGAATGTACACCGTGTGGATTATTAAGCTGTGAATAAAACGAAACTATTTTTTCTGCATTTGGGAGTGCCAGATTTCTTATTCTACAGGAAAGTATACAAGTATACCACAATCCCTGGATCTGACGCCCTTAGACTTTTACTTTTGGGGTTATGTGAAGCAACATGTGTATATTGAATGTATCAATGATATTAATCACTTAAAACAGAGAATCACAGACGTTATTCACTCTGTTACACCAGACGTCCTTACCCATGTGTGGCAAAAACTTCACTATCGTTTGAATGTGTGTAGGGAAACAAATGGAGCCCACATCGAACTGCACTGAATAAGTATTAAACTGGGAGAGTTTTTCTTTTATTTGGAGCAGATTTCAGATTTTTATCGTTTTTTTTTTTTTTGTTGCTTTCCAGTGACTGGTCAAAAGTGCTCCATGACTTTATGGACACACTGTAGATTACATAATCAAAAAATGTGAGTTGATCTCATCACCATTCTTACCCTTTACTTGTAAATGCTGGCTTGAAGAACAGTTTTTAACTATAAAAAGAGGATATATGTGCCTCTGTAACATTATACAGATACACATCCAGACAGCCAAGAGATTCAAACATCCAAAGAACCAGAGGCTCTCTCAACAGGACAGAGGTAAAGACATCATGGCTCCATCACGAAGGACACAGATTTATTATACAGAATGCCAGCTTAGGGGACCATGGCTCCAGCTGAAAGAACACAGATCTGCTCCATTGGCCATCGCTGAGCTATGGATACGTTTGGGGTAGTCAGGATTTGAACCCACCGGTCACCTGAGCCCCATGGATACTTTACCTGGCTCCATGGAGATGTTCGTAGAAGCCAGGTTGTGACCCTCCGGCCACCTGGCCTTGTATATCAATGGACTGTTATCTTCCTAAACTTGTAGTTACACCTCTCTGTGTGCGTGCTACAGGTGGGGTAGTTTGCTCTGGAAGCTCTGAAGTAACAGCTGTTTTTATCCCGGCGAGTCAGCGGAATGGTGAGACTGAAATTTGCAACATCTTGGGTATTTTACTGGGACTGTTCTACATGTTATTTGCCTGTTTCGTGGTTCAATAAAGTATTGCCAGACTGTTTTACCCTCACCCTGTGTTGTTTGAGTAGCGTTATGCCCATGGTAAAAGGAATGCGGGCGTTCGGTGGGATGATCCCTGGTCCATGCGGATTCGGTTACCGGACCAGGGCGCCCACTGACCCCCCCCTGTGTCTCCACAGCTGCTTTTGTTGATTTGCATGTGGTGGCTGTATAATATTGCACACGCTTCCTGACTTATACATAAATTGCAGTATGTAATGACAATCAGAGTTCAATATCGTTCCTTGCTTAATCTGATACAAAAGGATGTGCAGATGTCCAGTGCTACATGGAGAATTCATTGAGGTTATTATCTTGCTAGTCCTGGATTTCTGCATTGTACGCCACCTGAAACTCCGTGCCAGACCATGGAAGCAGATGTGCATTACATTACATTATTTAAGGACTTTTCATGCTCCATGTATTTGCCTTTTTATTGCAGATGAATAATGGCTTTGTGCCTTACTCAGTGAATTAGAAACAGTGATATTGAACTGCGGGTCGCTTGTGATAGATATGCGCTGTAGTTTGGTTTATTTCATCCTGCCTCTCTCATGTCTTTACATGGGTAAGCAGCACTTACTGACTTATTACCAGTCTGTTTTTTGGCTTTTTTGCAGATTTGTAATGGTTTGCCAAGTTTTCACTCAGCTTGGATATATTAGCACCCTTTCATTTAGTAATTGGAACGGAGTCTATAATTTAATGGATCAGTGACTGGAGAAACTATAAGACACATCTTTCATTAAGTTTTAATTAAATTTATATTAGTTGGAGAAAAAATTATTTTGGATTGACCATCTCTAACTGGGCAAATTCAGTCAGAAATGTGCAGGGAAATGTCAAGTAAATTAGTAGTTATGGTTACACTGATGAAGATGAAGGAAGAGAGCGTAGAGGGTGCCAAGTGTTAAATATTTAACATATATTGACATTTAGTATCATACTTAAGTATAGAGGAGTGTAAGACATTTCCTATCATACCCAAGAATAGAAGTGTATTACAGACAGGTATAAAATATTTAGTATCGTACCCAAGTATAGAGGATTATTACAGTGAAATATAGAACATTTCATATTATATCCGAGTATATCTGGGTATTACAGAGGAGTATAGAACATTTCATATCCTACCCAAGTGTAGAGGGGTATTGCAGATAAGCATAAACTATTTATTATCACAGTCAAGGATACTGTAGGAGGGTATTGGAGTAGTATAAAATATTTAGTAGCATATGCAGGTATAGAGGTATAAGCATTATAACCTCCTGCAGGAAGATGATAGAGAGGGCTTAAATGTTTCATTTTTTTATATCTTAAATTTTTAGTGAGTTTTAAAGCGGGTAAACAAACAAATACCTTTCAATGGAAATAGGTAAATTATAGAAAGAGGCTTGTTGGAGCCAAATCTACAAAATCTACAAATAAACAATAGGGAACGAGGGGTGGGGAACCTCCTAAACAACAACCTGTGGTTATTCCTAAGCTCCCCTAACACCCTATGTGGGGTCCCCCCCGCCGCTGTCACGTGCCTAGTCCCTAACTGTCACCTCACTATACCCTGGCTAGTGCACTGGCTGGCAAGGACGCTAGCCTCACCACTGCAGATGGTAACAAAGTCCTCCTCACCAGGCGGACACTCTGCACCACGGACCGGGGCGGTTTTAGACGCCATTCGCTCTTAAAGGTACACTACCTAATTTCACAAGCGCTGTTCCCTCTCTTTACTGCCTTGCCCCAAAGGTCCTGTTTACACAGCCCCACAGTGTACAGCTGCCTATTCAAATAAGTGGACTCCACAGTCCACAGACATTGCCCAGACACCACCAGCTTATCATATTTACATGCCATCCAGCCTGAACCTTTTCCTTTGTGGATACTCTGCTATTTCTTATTTGGATATTACCATAAGGATTTCTCTTTTCTAGCAACAAGAATATTGTGATAAAGGTCCCTATGTTGGACTGAAAACGTTTAATTTTGTTTGTGTCTGGATGCACGAAATAAAAAGAATCTGAATTTTTCACGTACTGAGTGCCAAGATCATTATTTTATTAGCACAGGGAGTAGAGCCAAGCATGGGACAGACACGGAAAGGTACAATAAAAACTTAGCTCAAGCTTCTGCTGCAATCTCCACACAGCAGAGGATACGGAACCAGGACCTCAAGCAGCTGATACACTGATGGTAACAGAGAGCTCCCAACTTCTCGTCTAGTCTCCATAGAAAAATCTATTAATAGCAGTCAGCTGATGTGACATATAACTATTTAAAGGTTGGTGGGAGTGGTCACCACACACGTCAGCTGACCAGCAACACAGCAGCTGCCAGCAAAGAAACTGACATTAACCCTTGCCTGCCCAAAAATAAAAGCCACATTTAAATTAAAGCAGAACCAGAGCTGTCATGACTCCTAAAAATGAGTCGTGACAGTACCCCCGTTTCAATGAGGGGCCTCTGGACTCTTAACCCCAGAATACACCGCAAATGACGTACGGTGAGGACGCCTCAACCCACTAGGATTCACCTCTGCAGTCATCTGATGCTCAGGTTTATGACATATGCAACCCGATGGTGACGGAAATACCGTAGGCTCAATAAGTCTCCAGAGCGATGACCTGTCGAAAATGTTATGTACACGCATCATGGTAGTAACTCCAACTGGAAGGTTCTAGAGCTGAGAACGGCCAACACCCGTTTCGGTCCGATCACCCTAGAACTCCAGGTCCCAGATGCGTAATTCCACTTGGTGTTTTTAGTGGACACTCACACATACACATTCATACACCGATACGGACCTGAATTTTATTTATATGCGTGCGTTTGCCAATAGACGGTAATCTCCTTGAGGAACCGACAACAGAGGCATCACCTGTGTCACCAAACTCATATCCTTATGATATTCAGGGGGAACCACCATACTCCTCTGATCCCTCCTCCTGAGAGGACCCCGAGACTCAATGTTTACTTGTGGTGAGGGTTAAATCTTGTCCCTATTCCCTGGTAGCACCTTAGCTGCCTCCACCAGAGAAGAAATGGTAGATTTGAGAAGGACGGCCAAGACCGTAGCTTCCAGGCAAGTCTTTACAAGACTGGTCCCAACTATTTCCCTGGACTGCCAATCTACTAAAAATGAGTCGTGATACAGTTTATAGAAGACATGGCAAGAGTCATCTTGATAGCACCATTTTGGCCCAAGAGGCCATAGTTTTCTTGGTTGAGACTAATTTACGGTATTTCACCGAGCCATGGTTGCTCCCGGAAGTTCTGGATCTACTCATCCATGACCTGGTATGGAATCCTCAAGCAGACCGCCTACATTTGACAGCATGGAACTTGAGAGTTTTCTTTTAAGACAAAAGTTTTTCTTCTAACCTAGTTTCCACTTTGCTCCAGAGTAGAAAGTTAGTCCTGGAGACTGTCAGTCACTATTTGTTTCCTTTCAGGGCCCTAGGAAGGGGCTTAAAGCATCTAAAACTCCCCTAACTAGATTAATAAGAAGCAATCAAATTAGTTTTTTCCTGGAGGTGTTATTCCAGGGCATATAAAGGCTCACTGTAGGAGAGACATTGCAGTCTCCTAGGCAGAGATGGAGAATGTATCCATTGAGCAGATATGTAAGGTGGCAAAGTGGTCCCCTCCCTCTACTTTTCTTTATACACACTTTAGACTGGATTTGACCTCCTCTTCTGATTTTTACCTTTGGGAAAAGGGTTCTACAGGCTGTGGTCCCTCCCTGAATTCTATTTTTCTCTGTGGTGCTGTCATGAGTGATAGAAAAAGATCTAATTACTTACCAGGATTTTTCAGAACCCATGAGAGCACCCTTTTATTCCCTCCCGTCACTTGTATGGGTGAACGCTAGTTCATTTCCTGGTGTGGGGTCACCTAGTGCTTATGGAAATATGTGGTGTTGGTGTTAAATATTTTTTGTAAATGACCATATGGAGGATCTCTCATGCTTTGAAATCTAGCCGATGCGTTGGAGAGGGTCCGCCCTTTTATCCTGTAGGTTTCAGGTACTGGGTGGGCGAATCCCCTCTCTCTGTGGTACTATCATGAGTTCTGAAAGAAAACATTACAGTTAAGTAATTACGTATTTTTGTTTAATCGTACACTGGAAGAGAGACCCCCTCACTTCAGAGAAGCCCATTCCTGTTTTCATAATGGTTTATTAATTTGCTTGATCATTACAAATATAAATGAGACTAGCTTGGCCCGTGCAAAATTTTCACACATTGGTTGTCGGGGGTGCAGGCAATTTCAGAAAAAGCAAGCTGGTCAAATGTAAATGTATTTCATGAGCTGATGAACACAGACAGGTATGTATATATGTAGATTAGTAATACAATAAATTGTTTTGATAAGTAGAGGCCAAAAAATGTTTTCCGGTTGAGGTGCCACCTGCAGGTCATTGTGTCTTTCTGCAGGTTTATGAAAATGAGTGTTTAAACTGTATTTAGTGATAAAATTGTGAATGTATGGTTTGTTTGGCTGTTTTCTTACTGAAGGTGGCATGTTTACCTTTCAAATGGTGTATCATTTGTGAGTGTGGGGTGAAGTAATCAGCGAAAAAGCTGTGCATGTTTACAAATGTGTTGGTAGTGTGCTTTGGGGTACTGTGGTGCCACCTGCAGGTCATTTTTCCTTGCTGCAGGTTTATGAAAATTAATGTTTAAACTGTATTTTGTGATCAAATCGTGGATGTGTGGTTTGTTTGACTATTTTCTTGCTGAAGGGGGCAAGTTTACCTTTCAAATGGTGTATCATTTGTGTGAGTGGGTGCAGTGTGAACGGGGATACAAAGAAATCACCAAAAAATAGAGTTTAGAAATAATAGAATAGATAAGCGTCGGGGCATGTTTGGGGATTCTTGGGATATGTCTGTTAAGAAGGACTTTCCAGGGATTTGTAACTAAACTTGGGCTTGTATTGGAGAGAATAAGAGCAGACTCTGAGCCACGCTACATGCCCTTAGACAGAGCTATCAGATATGGTATATATCCTGCACCGCATTTGGGGACAGCTGTTATGAGCTCATTTTCTGCTCCACCAGTTGAGAGTTCCCCTTCTGTTCTCCCTCTGGTGGTGACGGGAGGTAGTGAGCTTGGTTTAAGTGGTAGTGATCTGCCACCTGGTGAGGAAGATAATGATTGGATCTCTGGAGTTTCAGACTGGATATAAGACAGCCGACGCCCTATCCTGTTGCTGGTGATTCAGTCTGCTTCTCAGGTTTAGGACTCAGCTCTGTTCCAGTCTTTCAAGATAAGTTTGTTTTTTTGCTAATGTTCACACTTGCTCTTGTTGGTCTTTTCAGTTTTTTGTGTGGTCAGCCAGCCCGGCTGGGCTGTGCTGAATTTCCACTCCTATTTGCCAAATTGCCTTTTTTTGTCCCTTGTTAGATTGGCCTCTTTTTGCTCTGTCTCAGAATATTTCAGAGTGCTGATATAGTGGGAGAAGTCTAGTGACTTCAGGGTTAATTTTGCTATCAGTTGTGTTGGACATTTTGTAGGGTTTTTTGGCAGACTGCAGACAGTGTCTTTCCTTTCCTGTCCTTTCTAGTTAGTCGGGCCCCATCGTTTGCTCAGCCTATTTTCCTGCCTTTGTGTGTGCTTTCATCTTGTTTCACCGTCAATACATGTGGGGGGCTGTCTTTCCTTTCGGGTCTGCTCTGGGGCAGTTAGTTTTCCTCTTTTCCTGCTTTAGGCTTATGTAGCTCTCTGGTTGGGACGAGGCGTTTTTGACCAACGTAGGAAAGCTCCACGACTGCTACTAGTTGTGTGGTTAGAATCAGGGATCTTCAGTCTGCATAGTTACCAACCTCTTTGGTTTTCTGAGACTTAGCTTGTGGTGTTTTTTATTTTCTCCTCGGCTACCCGTTCATAACAGACAGCATTAGCTATTGTGGTTGGGGCTAGATACCATCACATAACATATACCACCCTACTCGCGCCCTTCGCTCTGCTGATGACCTGAGGTTAGCATCCTCAATAATCAGAACCTCCCACTCCCGTCTCCAAGACTTTACACATTCTGTGCCAATTCTTTGGAATGCACTTCCCAGGTCAATACGATTAGTCCCCAATCTCCACAATTTTAAGCGTGCCCTGAAAACGCATTTATTCAGACTGGCCTACCGCTTCAACACATTAACCTAATCTATCCCTGTGTGGCACAGCCAAAAGTTTTACCATAACCAGGTTCCCCGCATCATGTTCCCACATGCTTTATGCATCCATTAGCCCTCTGTGTCTGTACTGTTACACACTTAACATTATGGCTGGTCCGTACAATCAGGGCAACTGTTACCACCCACTTCGTGTCTACCTCTTTCCTCATAGATTGTAAGCTTGCGAGCAGGACCCTCATTCCTCTTGGTATTTGTTATAATCTATGTGATTATTGTTATGCTGTAATGTCTATTGTCTGTACAAATCCCCTCTGAAATGTAAAGTTCTGCGGAATATGTCGGCGCTATAGAAATAACATTTATTATTATTATTATAACAGCCTGAACATTTCTTTTTTAACATATGTCCCTGCTATGGACTATGATTTGCCTGTAAGTAGGCTTTCCTAGCATAGAAATGTTAATGAGTTTCCTAACCTGCAGTCATGAGGCAACTGACTTGGCTTTAAAGGGGTATTCCCATCTCCAAACTCCTATTTGAGTATGTAGTAGGTGTAATAATAATATTAGCAAATAAATTCAATTAGCAATTTAGTATAGTTCTTTGATTCACTATGACACTTAAACCATGTGCAGGGCATTGCAGTAGCTTAGGTATGCATGGTTATGTCCACTCATAATGACAATTAGTTAGTTGTTAATGGTCGTAACCAGGAATCAGGTGAACTATACTGCATTTCTAGTTGGAGGTATTTGCTAATATTATTGTTATGACACCTACTACATATTGGAATAGGATCTTTGAGATGGGAATACCCCTATATAACTATATTAAATGCTCAATCCTATAGAACATTTACAGATGAGAATAAAATATTTAGTATAATTCCCAGATATATCACTGATGATAATGTGCTTCCACAGAATTGTTGGAGTGCTCAGTTTAGCTCTATCTAGTTGCAAAGAAAACTGTGGCAGTGACCGGGTGACCTCTATACAGATAAGGAGGTGGGGAACACAAAGGGCTTCAAACATTGACATATCAATATCAAATGTTTCATAAATAGCATTAGGTTACTTTCATGAAGTATACAAGTAGTGCCTAGTTGCTGTTGCTATAACTGTCTGCTAACATTGTAATTGCTGTAATGGTTTGTGATGGGATTAGGAAATGTTTCCTGTGGAATACTGGATGTTCCAATATGAACATCTGTATGAACATCTGAAGAATTGTATCTAAAATGCTGTCATAAAGCAAGTCTTACAGAGTCCTGTTTAGAGGTCATCTGAGGATAGGTTATTGCCAACACATAAATAATGGTTTAACCTTAAAATCAAAGCAAGGTGCTTGGTGTTCAACATGTGCTATAACACAAATACGTTTTATGTGCTTGACTGTGATTGTGGAATACCGGGTGAACATCGTTATGTCTAAACATATCAGTAAATGCAGTATCGACCAGTGAATAGTAGCTAATCCAACACCCATTATTACAGCGTATGCATAGGCTAAGAAGGGGGTTGGTTTAGCTAATCAATAAAGCAAAAAAACCTTTATGCAGGACAAAATGAGCCAGAAAGTGCACTGAACAAGGGCTAAAATTGTAAGTTTAATCACTTTGCATTTCAGACACAACAAAAACTTTTTTTAAGGCTGGACAACCCCTGTAACTCCTTTAAAATCAGGTGATGCACACAACAAAAATGTCAGAACTGGGTAATTGAAAATTTGACATCTATGCTCTGGAACTGTGAACTCTATATCTAAGAGCTGACTATTGTCCCTGGACTGTAGTGTCTCTATTTCAGTGTTGTGGTTATCATTATAGGAGCATGTAAATCTACATTAATTTTAATCATTTGAATCTCTGTACTCTCAACATCTACTCCCACCCATTGTCTTTTAAATAAGATACCAAGAATAGCCAGGAATGAATTTTCTCTGCAAAATAACAAATAAAAGGAAAACTAAAAAATGTTTAAAAAAAAAAAAACACGAGAGACCACATTTGTAAATAAAAAACACAAGAAAAGGCAACCTGATTTACAAATAAACACCAGAAAGAGACTAATCCCTCGAGATCCGGTTATGTCTTTGCATTTAGTATACTACACTACACCTACAGTATGTGTAGCACAGTATGATCGTTTTCTTATTCAGCAATCACTGTATAGATTTTATGTGTTTGCCAACATTGAACACAGACTTGTTTTATTATATATTGTCACTTTTCATTACCATATAGGAATCGATTTATTGTATTGACGCATGCACATAAATACTCCTCAAAAACATTGATCGTTAGCCCCTTCTCGACATTTGACAGGAGTTCCTGACCAATGATGTATTGACATAAGAGTTCCTGACCAATGACATATAGGTGCGTCATAGCGATCGTGCTTGGCCCAGTCAATGTGCACTCTCAATCACCACTGGGAGTTCTGCTATTAAACCCCCTAAATGCTGTGATCAATATCAACTGTAACATTTAGGAGGCTAGGAGAGGTAGGAGGCTAGGAGAGGTAGGAGACTCCCTCTCCCTGCCAATCAGCTTCCCGGTGACATCATTGCAAGGGCCCGATGATAATCATGGCAACCCGAGGTCGTCATGACTGCCTCCGGATTTGCCAGCTACGGTTTTTAAGCATGCATAAAAGTGGTCAGCCAATAGTTTGTTCACCTTTGAAAAGGACGCTGAACAGAAGCCAAACAGAGGCCATACGGAGTCCAGACTAAGGCCGGATCACACATGCAAGAAACTCGCACGAGTCTCGCATCTTAATACCCGGCATGTATTTCTATGCAGCCGCACGCTCCGCTCCCGAGTGCCAGCGGCAGTGCCGGGTATTAAGATGAGAGACTCGTTCGAGTTTCTCGCATGTGTGATCCCGGGCTAATTCTGCCGCTTCGATCAAGTGAATGGATCTGTCTGGGGATTCATCTGAATCACGTAATTTGGATATTTAGATCGAAACCCTGATGTAAGTGCTCAGCATACGGCATCGGATAAATGTGATCCCAAACATTATGTAAAATGTTCCCAGTAAAAGCTTCAACTCAATCCATAAAAAAAAGCAAGTCCCCGCTCAGGTCTGTCATCTGTCAATGGAAATATAGGGGCTTCCACGTTACTGGTAGTACAAAGGCTCTGGAAAGACATATAGCTCCACATATGGGTATTGGCATGCTTAGGAGAAATTGTGTAACAAATGTACAATTTATTTTCTCCTATTGATCCTTCTGTACCGTGTTAGCCAGTAGATAGAAAAATATTCAGAATTGAGAGTCCTCAGTGGTTGATACCTTTTAATGGCTAACTGAAAAGATGGTTACACATTGCAAGCTTTTGAGACTACTCAGGTCTCTTCTTCAGGCTAAACTAATACAAAATCTGAAGAGTTATTTGACTCTTCAGATTTTGTATTAGTCTAGCCTGAAGAAGAGACCTGAGTAGTCTCGAAAGCTTGCAATGTGTTACCATCTTTTCAGTAACCATTAAAAGGTATCAACCACTGAGGACTCTCAATTCTGAATATTTTTCCAGAATACATTGAAGCGTTCCAGATTATTACCACATAAAGTGACGCTGGTCAGAATTGTAAAATTTCACCTAAGTAGAAATGTGAAAACAGGCTCTGGGCTGAAGGGGTTAATCTATAGTTTTCAAACAGTTGTTCTATTCCATGAATTGTCAGTGCAGGTCTTGCAACTATTACATACATTAGCTTTGTATTGTGTTTCAGATATCCTTAAGGTTATGTTTTCACAATGATCTTTTAGTGACTTTTTGTTGCAGCTTTTCTGCTCCATTTCTGCATCTGTTATGTAAATGGGGCTATTTGCATTGTTTTTCATTGCATTTTTTTAACATGCGTTTTTATTGCATTTTGAAGCTGTGCTTTCTGTCACTTTTTGATGTCATGTTTTAACAAAACTGCTTTGTTTTTGACACTTCTTGGTATTTGGCATTTAAAAAACTTTATTGATATAATATTGTACAGATTACATGCAGTTTGGTGTATTTCCACTCCAGTTGGTATGTATGTGAAAATAGGGTGCACCACAATGCAAAAACAAATGACCAGAGTCAATGTAAGTTGAGCTGCCACATCAGGTAGAAATGTGCCACAATCGGAATCCTGGTGATGGCCAAATGGTTACTGTCGGGATATGCTCTTAAAGCATATTACTGTAAAACCTCCCCGCAGATATACCTACCGTACATATGAGTGGTGAAATTCACTAGAGACAAGAGCAAGGATGCCAGGGAGATCAGGAAGGTGTGAAGAGATGGGGGGGTGGAAATGGAGGGTAAGCCGCCCAGAGGCCTGAGAACTGACCCCATGCGTATCACTATGTCTAGCGCAGGGGAGGTTTTCCAGTAATATGTTTTAAGAGCATATCCCGACAGTAGCCATTTGCCCATCACCCGTTTTCCGACTGTGGCTCTTTCCACATACATGTGGGAGAAGGGGCCCCCGTCGAGTGTCCGGGCCGGAACCAAGGGGACCGTCATTTAGGTTCTGGGGCAGGTTGTTTCCGGGGGACAGAGTTGGGCTGGGGGAGGAGCCGATATAAAAAGGGAGGAGAACGCGAGTCACAGTGAGTCAGCAGAACGAGGAAGAAGGAGCAGGAGACCGTGGGAGTGTGTGAGAGCCAGAGCGATGTACAGAGGCCAGAGAGGAGGACAGAAGCAAGAGGGACACTTACACCGGACGGCAGAGGGACGGCGCCAAGTCGGCCGTCAGAGAACCGCTGCTCCGCCTCAACCCGTGGCCTGCCCGTGGATACCTGTGGCCGTTGCCACCTCACTCCAGCCCGCGCCTGCGGCCTGCCCACGGTCGCCCGCAGCTGTTGCCGCCTCACTCCAGCCCGCGGCTGCGGCCTGCCCGCGGTCACCCGCCGCCGTTACCGCCTCACTCTAGGCCGCGGCTGCGGCCTACCCCACGCCGCCCGCAGCCGCCCCGCTTCCGACTGCGGCTGTGGCAGTTCATTGCAGACGGCAGCCACAAGTTCCCTGCTCCAGTCCGTGGCAAGAGTTGGGCCATTGCCCGCCACGGACCCCCTGTTACAGCTGGTGGCTTGCCAGTCGCCGCCTCGCTTTGCGACCGCTTACCCCCATCCGGGGATTGCGGCCCAACAGTCCAGGAACTCTTCCAGGGCCTGTTGTGCCCCTGCTTCGCCTGAGCGTTGGAACGCTCGAAGACTGCGCCAGTTCTTCAGCAGCTGGGCCCAGCGGCTGCTACGCCAAAGAACCATCACTCAGGACGCCGAGGACGTCAGGACGGATAAGTGACATTATATAGCTAAGGACCCGTAGTCAGCCATACCGCGGCCCTATAGTGACCGGCCTTTGCCGGGGTAGTCGTGTTCCTATATATCTGTGTTTGCTTGTGTTGAGTCCCTGTGAGGACAATCCCTGTTACCTGTTTGGTTACTTAGACTATAGTCACCTGATCCATACTTATAAAAAGTTATTACCAAAAGCATAAAGTCATCTCGCATCTCGTCACTACATCCCGCGTGCCTGCCGGTACCACATACATACAGATGGGTAAGATCATGTGTCGGTATACCGTGGCATGTACCCCTTCATGGTACAAAAGCCCCACCCCAAATTAAATAAACACACGTGAATACCAATAAGTATGAAATACATTGGCCGTGGTGTTTATTTTTGACTTACTCATAAATCCAATTTTATTTAATCATAACAAATAAACCATTTAAATTTCGTAAACTGAAGTAAATCATAACTCGCACGTCCAAATCCAACCAGAAAACTGGGCGATTTTCCCACAAATTAAATGTCACAACATAAAGCGAAAATAACAGGGAGGGAGGGATCTTGAATCTTCTTGAGGTAACTGACGTAACTGCTCAAAACAGCTGATTTTATAAGAAAAATTCCGCCTTCTCTTTTTGTGGCAACCAATCAAAATAGCAAAAAAAAGCTGGAAGTGAGACCAGAAAAAAAACAGTTATAACCTGCTCGTGCACAGCACAGCTTACCAGAGGTTTTATGAACCCTTTCACGTTCGTTCATGCCAAAATACATATCACCATTAAATAATCATCCTATGGGGGCTGTGTTATCATGCGACCCCCCCTTGTATTCCACCAAGGGGAGGGCGTTCATTATCATTCTTGGTGAGCGATTGGATCCTCATTTAATTCCATTCTCTGCCAGAATCTGGAACCATATTTTTTGAGTGTGTTTATTTATGATTGATAACTGATCTGTGTGTATTGCTTATTGCCCCTTTTTTGAGTTATTGGACCATGTACTGAATACTATCATGTGGATGTCTTATTTAATACACAAGATCACTTTATATTGTTTTGGGGTATTCTGGCCTGGTAAACCTCTGTTATATATTTTTTTTTAATTATTTTTAGTGATTTTTGTGCTTGTTTCATTGTGTCCAATAAAATCATTTTTTATTTCCATTCATTGTGAGTGTGCACATGCTTACAGGTAGTCTTTTTTCCTTCTTTACCATTTCCACTCCGGAAACGCACCAGAGCATCCCATTTGAAATTTTTCCCTATATAAGTGATACCCCTGCTGTCTCTTTATACATGTGGTTTTCCTGAAGAAGTAAGTTTGTATTTCGAAATGTGTTGAAATAAACCATCGTTTTTCTACACTGGGATATATGTCTTGAATCCCGTCGGCAGCATGGAGACTATCCACAAACTCTTTCTGACCTATTGATGTCTGATGGTCACTAGCTGACCTGTGGATCTGCTGCAGCTGATATTGCACTATATGCTGTTTTTACGGATTAAACAGCTGAGTTTAATCTGAGCGTAAAGCTCGCTATATTTCTCGAATAAGACCTTATTTTTCACTGATCTCTCCTACAGTTTTTACTTGGATCTTCCTCAAGTATATTATTTGACTGACTTTGCTCAGATGTTGACTTCAGATTGAACGTCGATAAATCTTTCCAGAGAGTCTTTTGGAACGACTGCGGCTCTACTTATTTTTATAGACTCTGAGTACAGCAGGCTGATTTCTGCCCAATTTAAACAGAAAACCATTTGTATATCCTAAAGTGATCGTTTTCCATTGCCCTATCATGTTTCTGTGGAATATTTTTACATTTATGCGTTACTTTTTTGGCATTTTGTGCTGTGATAGTTCAGGTTCCATCAATCTCCACACTAAGCGCTGATGCAGATGAGCATATAAATCAGACGCGTGCTATCTGATTTTTGATGGGACCGCACATTGACCCATGTTATTCCACAGTGCTGTTCATAAGAGCTGTTCTTGAGGAGAAAAAAAAATCACAACATGCACTACTCTCTGCCGAGTCTCAGATGAAACTCGTTCAAGTATATGGGTGTGTTAGAAAAAAAAAAAATTGGATCCCGTGCAGAACATCCACCTGGCATCCTATTCTTATGGATACCTTTCTATTATAGACCTAGTAGAACATAAAAAGATAAAAAATGTACGTAACCCACACATGACTAACAATAAGGCCACGTGCACACGTAGAGTACTAAGTGAGTTTTTTACCTCAGTATTTGTAAGCCAAGACCAGGAGTGGTGAAAAAATACAGAAGTGGTGACATGTTTCTATTATACTTTTCATCTGATTGTTCCACTCCTGTTTTTGGTTTACAAATACTGAGGTAAAATACTGACCAAATACTGAAAGTGCGAGCGTGGCCTTAAGGCCTACCCAACATCTGAAGTGTATATATACACGTTATGGAATTGAAGAACTTGCCAACCACTGTTCAGGGTACATCATTGCTGATATCCGGCTCTCAATCCGAGAAGCGGTGTCCGCACCGCTCCCAGAAGTTTATCCCCCTAAAATCTGCACTATAGTATGGAACTCCTTCCCTTCTGAGCTTTCTACTGTGCCTGAAAAGTAGTTCCTGATAACATGTAGAGTATTGGCGCACTCAGAAGAAATTACACAACAAATTTCAAGGTCCATTTTTGCCTATTAACCCTTATAAATATCAAAAACTTGAGCCTAAAACAACATTTTCGTGGTAAAAATGTAAATATTCTTTTTTTCGCCGCAACTCGTGACTTAGTGGTTAGCACAGTGCTGGGGTCCTGGGTTCAAATCCCACCAAGGACAACATCTGCAAGGAGTTTGTATGTTCTCCCCGTGTTTGCGTGGATTTCCTCTGGGTTCTCCGGTTTCCTCCCACACTCCAAAGACATACTGATAGGGAATTTAGATTGTGAGCCCCATTGGGGACAGTGATGATTATGTCTGTAAAGTGCTGCGGAATAAGAGAGCGTTATATACGCAAAGCATAATAAATAAATACATTTTGCCCTTCTCAATTAATTATGTTTTCCATTAGTCCTATTTCATCACGTGATTTAAAACTGACATAGCAAAAGTGAGAAAAACCACTGCGTCAGAGCCCCCTGTGAGTCAGTGCCACGCTGGCACGCCTCTACGACTGAATGTCAGTGGCTCCTGGGAGGAATAGTTAATTTTTCCCCCGAGAGCAGCACTTTCAGAACAGCGGCCTGGCACCTTCATAACTGTTTTAACCTACAGATTAATCCTACATCTGCATGTTTGTGTTATGCGATGTGAGAGGTTCCCTTTAAAATGTATTTCTATTCTTACATACATAGAAATGCCAAAAACAGGAAAATAGCAACAGAAAACAACATAAAAGTGTAGTCTGGGCATGAAACAACAAACATAAGACGGCAGACTTGTTTTGATCTCTATTCATGGTGTTATTGTTTTCTCTGGTATAGAACAGATACATTATACAGCACGTAGGACATATTCCAGATTATTTATGCCACATGACTGGAATCTGGACGTTCCTATCCTCGTTGAAAGCCCATGCCAATGAATGCTTGTAAGAAATCTATTGATCACAGCTCGTTACCATACATGGAAATAACATACATACAATACGCAGCGGTGGAAATATGTCAGGATCTGTAGATACTGATCAGTCAGTGTTAGCACTGCAGAGAGGCCAGGGCTCAATGGTTCCCCAAAGTTGTACTAGAAAGTGCACAATAAGCGTTCTCCTATAGGTACTTATATAATCAGTGCGCGTGATCAGATCTCCATCACTGGTCTGTGTGACCATCTATACTATCAGTGAATTTCTCCAATGCCAAAGAATCACATTGCAAAACTTCTCCTTCCCGTTACAATGTCAAATATGGACAGCATAGGCGCCACATGGACTGCTGTCATGTGCTGGTCGTAATCTTCATGGAGCCATAGACTTCTGTGGATGATTTTTATCTGTTATGCTGTTAAAAAATGGTCATGTCTCTCTGATCATTTTTTTAAAAAAAATTGTGCACATGCAGTCTACAAAAAACACTGAGATGTGTACAGCACCATAGATTATATTGGGTATATGGATAGAACATGTACCTGAATAATGGACGTCTGAATGCACACCTATTATAGTCTATGGTGCTGCTTACACGTCCATGTTTTCACACGGACCATGTGTTACATTGCAGTACTTGTCACGTGGACGAACACAGATTGATAAAAGACGTACTCACTGGCTGATGAAAAAAAACATGTATAATAAAAATAGACATGTTTTTATGCGGCGTGTGAAGGGAAAGTCTTGCTCTCATAAATAGGCTGGGGGGGTCACATGACTGTATATAAAAAAGTCTGATTTTTATCCAGAAAAATTGCACAATTATTTTCTCACGTGTCATCCATGTACAATTGTTTTTTTTATTTACAGAAGTAGCTAATAATCATTTACAGGACCATTTATAGTTTCCACTATCTCAGAATTGCAAAGTATCTGTAAGAATCAGATGTCATACTGTGGCTCTGTATGGAATCCGATTATTTTTCACACACCTATAGACTTGAATTGGTGAGTCTCCTCTGATCTCCAGAGGAAAATTGTGCAATCTGCAGATTTTTTTCCACATGCAGATTAAGTTACTGAAAACAATCCTTCATATGCACTACCCCATTGAATAACATTGGTCCAAGCGCGATAAAAAAAAAACTTAACGGACAGCACTCGGACCGAAAATACAGTCAAGCCATATGCAGCAATATTCTAATGAAGCTAATGAGAAGAATTGAAGTTGTGCCCATTGGCAGGGTTTGGTATTAAAATAGGGTTTGGTAATAAAATAAAGCTTATACTCACCTCCCATACTGACACCTTTCCCGCGGTATCGGCACTCCGTCTCCCGGGGCGCCCGCGCTGTTGTAGTGACACATGACGCTGGCGCCCTATCAGCACTGGCGTCACTGTCCCCGCCTCCTGTCGAATTGAGCAGGAAGAGGAAGTCCGAGATGAGCTGCAGCCCAAACTTCCTTTTCATGTTCAATTTGTCCAAAGGCAGGGACACTGATGCCAGCTCACATGTCACAACACCGCACGAGAGCCCTGGGGCCGCAAGTGCAGACACTGTGGGAAGGGCTCCAGCTTTGGAGGTGAGTATAGGCTTTATTATTTTATGGGGCCAAACATTTTGATTAATAGTTATGGGAGCCGCGTTTTCATGTGACCCCCCTTGTATTCACTAAGGGGAGGGTGTTCATGATAACACAGGCCCCACTCTCATACATAAGAAAAAAGGACACCGGACACCGAGCTCTAAGTTTGGCATAAAATGGCCGTGGCGTTTATTTTGAGTTACTCAATAACCAATTTTATTTCATCATAGCCATTAAAACCATTAAATATCTCCATCACTGAATAAAATTATTACTCTCATGACCCAATCCTCCCTAAAACGGGGAGATTATCCACACGCCGTGCATATTAATGCATGGCTCCCCCAAAATGCCACAGCCATTTTTCAATGATGTCCTGGAAATCCCAGCTAAAGATGTCCAGGCCAACATCTGAAAGGTGCACAAGGTCCCTTCTGTACATACCGGGGATCTTTTCTTCCAAGTCGACGTGTCTGTAAGAAAATCCGTCAATCAAAACCATAAACTTCTGCATACTCCTGTTAACCCATTTTCTTATTTTTTCAACAAACAACATATTGTATTCTGCCCATAACAATCTAGGGACAATTTCTGAAAATACAAAAAAATGATGTAAACAATTCCATTTTTAGTAAACTCAAATCCTTCCTCATGAAGGCTAATAAATCGAGTGTGTTAACGTTACCTAAATCATTACCCTCTAAATGCAAAATTATTAAATCAGGATATGGATGACTCTTTGACAGCTGTTGCATACATCCAACCAAATTCTTCCATAACATTCCTCTTCTGCTAAACCAAAAAATGTGGAGAGAAGAAGTATTAAATGAGAGATTCTCTGTATAGTACCGCATCGTCGCCCTTTTTTAGGTCCAATAAATATACGAGTGTCCGATAAGCCACACAATTAGCAGACCTACAAAATGAATAAGATGTTAGCATTCATATAAATTTGGCCGAACATACAATTTGAACCTTTTTGATTCCCACCTTCCAATTTTCATTATATTATTGTCTTGAAAACCCAACCTAGCCGCTTCGGTTGCTGCTCCAATACGAAAAGAGTGAGACATGATTTTAACATTTTTTCAAACCCAATTGGACCAGACATTTTTTAAAAATAAAATTAAATTGAAAAACCAGTCACCGGTTTACCATTGCGGTGAATGAAAAGTGGACCTTCTAAACTTGGTCTCATGCTAAGCCATCTCTTCACATTCGAGACTGGACAAATGACTGAATCTGAGATTGCAGATAAACTAACTGAAGCTCCTCTTCCTAACTGATCCGTTTTTTGACTTTTTTATAAATAAAACAACAGAGGATTCAAATACCTTTATATCCTTCATTAACAAGCCAGAAGGTGAATTTTTTGACTAAGAAACTATTTCCCCGATCGATACGAAGAGCTGCAAAAAATGCTAATGTAAATGTTGCTGAAAACAAACAACTTTCTTCAAAATTGTCGCAAACCGATGGGAGAGACACGCAAATGTCTTTTAGCAAGTGAAATGATATGGGACGACGATCATCCTGTTTAAAATTAGCCCTTCTGAATCCTTTTAACAATTGTTTCATCAAAAAATTGTCATTCAACGGTTTCTTGCCCAAAGTTTTGAGGAAAAATCAAGCACCAGCAATGTGTTTTGCTAACGCTGAATAAGACAGACCATTCAAAACCAAATGCTCTGCAAATTTCAGAGCTATTTCTTCCTTAGCTTTGTTATATGAGTGAAGCCCGCGTTACATATAGCGATATCGCTTGCAATATCGCTGTAACTTCACCGATTTTGTGATGTTATAGTGATATTGCTAGCGATATCGCTATGTCTGATACTTGCCTCCGACCACTCCCCCACTGCTTATCGCTGGTCGCGCGAGAACGTCCTGGACCATTTCTTGTCGTCAGCTTCCTGTGGCGCCGACGAGCGATGCATGGACGCGGGCGGGAGGACGTCAGGATCGCCTAGTCTGACAGGTAAGTAGCGACCCCCGACCCCTGCTATGTCGCTGGTGAGATCTGCCTGTGTGGCAACTCACTAGCGACCACTTAGCGATGCACCAGCGATCCATATCATTGTCGGGATCGCTGGTGCATCACTAAGTGTAACGGTACCCTAACCGTTTGCTGTACAAAATCTTATCCATACATTCCAAGCGCCCGAATACTCGGACCAAGTTTTTTTTTTTTTAGCCAAGGACTTTCCAATAAAATATTGAATTAGACCTGTACTATGTCCCATATATTCTCTGGGCAAATCATTCCTTCTTTGTCTGCTCCCGGGAACATGCTCCAAAAACTTTGACCACTGGCGGTGACAAATAACTTTAGCACAATCATTAATTAACTCATTTGAAAATGACGCTTTTAACCAGATATTACACTCCATACAGGCAAGAGCTAACGGCCTAAGAATCTGGTTAGCCCTTCTGTTTTTATCCGAAAATTTATTTAACATAAAAACCAAACCTTGGTTGTTAGAACGAAATAATATATGCTTATTGCAAAGGCTAGGTCCCACAAAAGAATGGCTGCATGTATGGCGAAAAGGTCTAAAATTGCTCCCTTCTTAATAATATTACTGTAAGACCAAAAACTAGGCCATCTGTTTGACGACCGGTGCAATTTAAAAGATAAACCAAAACCTTCTGATTCGTCCGTAAAAATATACAACTCCAAATCTTCGGCAAATCCAAACGGGGTCTGCCACATTGTCTTGCCATTAAATTTAGATGGGAAACGACAACCAAGTTTTCAAATCCTCCTTAAGCTCGCTACCTAATCTCAGGTGTGAATTAAGCGCAGGGTTACCTGCTGTGGCATCGTATAGCCTTCTCGAAAAAACCCTACCCATGGGTATGATATTTAAGGCAAAGTTCAAGGAACCTAATAACGACTGCAAATTTTTTCAATAAAACTTTTTCCTTCGACAAAAAACAGATTAATCATATAACAAATTTTGTAAATCTTTTCAGCAGGGAGAGAACATGTCATAGATTCAGAATCTATCAGAATACCCAAAAATTCCAAAGAAGTACAAGGAGACAGTTTTTTTTTTTTTGCCATAGGTATTCCAAAATGCTCGCAAACTTTAACAAACTTATCCATCAAAGCAAAACAAACGTCAGAATCTCTGGGACCAATAAACAAGAAATCATCAAGATAATGCACTACTCCGCCGCTTTTTGATTTGGACTCCACTACCCATTGAAGAAAAGTTGAAAACGTCTCAAAATAATAACAAGATAATGAAAAAAACCTCATAGGGAGACATTTATAAAAAAAAAAAAAATTTTATCTTTAAAACAAAAACCAAGGCAATTGAAACCTCTCGGATCAACTGGTAACAACCTGAATGCAGCTTTTATGTCAGATTTTGCTTGCAATGACTTGTGACCAAAACTTTGCAGAAACTCCACTGCAACCTCAAACGAAGTGTACTTCAATGAACAAATTTCTGCATCCACTTCATCGTTTATGGAACTTCCTATGGGATACAATAAGTGATGAAACAATCTAAACGAACCCATCTCTTTTTTAGGAACTAAACCCAAGGGAGAGACCCTGAAATTATCAAACGGAGGAGAGTCAAATGGGCCCTCTACTCTACCTGCTTCAATCTCTTAATATTTTTTCCTCGACTATCATTGGATAATCTAACGATGATCGTAAATTGTTCCATTGTTTACAACCTGAAAATGTTGGAACAAAAAATCAGTTACAGAAACCATTTTTTAGCATGTAACTACTCTCCGTGTCTGGGTACATTACTAACCATGGGACCATATTTTGTAACTTCACTGGAGTCAGCGCTCTTTGAAAGTGCATCTTTATTGGGTCCTTGTTGACCATTTTGTGATTGACTTTTGAAGCATCTAAACATTGCATGTGTATCCCCGCAAAACGAGAACTCATGGCGAAAACGACAATTTGCAGCCCACTTACAGCTTGATTCGTTGAATGCAAAACACACCCCTTTTTTACTAGGTGTAGACATATTCTGCTTATATGATGGGAACTTCTGGGGCAACATCAAAATTAGCCATAATCCCAGGTCTTTTTTACCCCATGATAGATTAGGGTGCATGGCTAATTTTTGGCAAAATGCTTTGTCATATTGTAACCATAACATGCCCCCAAAGTTCCGATATGCATCCAAAATTGAATCTAAATGCTGAAACAGCCCCGAACATATCGAAGGGTGTTTTTCACCCAGTACAGCAGCATAGATAGCAAATGCCTGAAGCCAATTATTAAATGACCTCTGAATAACCACCCGTTTCTTTTCTTCCGGTTCATCTTCTCCTTCATATCTATGATATTGTTCTTTAATTGACGGTAAAAGGGAGAAAATATCAATGTATTCCCCGTGCCAAATTTGTTCTTTTACTGACATATTAATATGGAAACCAAGTGGGGACATCTCACATGACAAAGAGTCTTTTAACAGGACTTCTAGCAGCCCTGTTTTTACAACTACTCTGCTGCTGGCTGCAAACCTCATGAGGGCGTAACACTGGGGCTGTTCCTGCAGACATACATTCACTTAACACTTCTTTAACCAAACACTTAAAATTAGCATACAATGGGGTAGATAAAGGGACATTAAAAATCTCACCCCTCTGATCCTGTGTGTCGACCGGGTCCAAGGAAGCTTCGGCACTCAAGCCTGTCACAGCAGGCGAATGCTGCTGAGGAGATGATTCCTGGCATACTTCGGTATCCATTGCCGTCGAGACTGCTCTCCATGATAAAGCAGCAGCCACAGCCTCGCTGTCTTCATTTGCACAGACAGCTGCTGAACGCTGCCTGGCTTGTACTGGGGTTCCCTGGGCCGCTGCAGCTCTTTTACGGCTGCCGCAGCTAGATGTCTCCGGTAAGTTCAGATTCACCGCTGTTTCCTCGGGTGCTCCTCCCCGTCGCGTCACTGACATGCCGGCGCCTGTGTCTGATGATGTGGACCGGCTTCGCTGGAGTTCTTGTGTTGCCTCATAAGTAACTGCTGAAGTAGTGAATCCATCTCCATCCTGCTTATCTTGAAATCTTGAGGTAAACTGAGGTAACTGTCTCACACAGCTGATTATATAACAAGTTCTTCCTGCTCATACTCTGTCAGCCAATCAAAACAGGTTCAAAAAAAGAGCGGGAAGCCAAATCTGCCGGACAACAGGGAACCTGCTCATGAAATATCACAGCTTACTGAAATATTAAGTCTTTGTAAACCAGAGCTTAACAAACCAACTGAACACCATCAAATTAATAGTTATGGGGGCCGCATTATCATGTGACCCCCCCCTTGTATTCACTAAGGGGAGGGCGTTCATTAGTCTTTATTATCTTTTTTTAAAAACTATAAGTGGTACAGTGCATGAACATTTTTTTTCCTATTGACACTTTGCAGTGGATTAGTTAAAAATGGATGAAAAATATCTGGAAAACTTCCATAAAACGGATGTCTTAAGTTATTTTTTTTCAGTTCATTTAGTAATGGCCAAAACATAGATGAGAAAAATTGATGTGTGAATGTAGCCAAAGGACGCGTTCAGTATTTGGTCAGTATGATTTGGGCTTACAAAAAGTGAAATACTGAACTTTCCCCTAAGGGCTCGTACTCACTTGCGAGAAATATGGACGAGTGCAATCCATTAAAAAACGGATTGCACTCGGACCAATGTTATTTAATAGGTGACATCTCATTTGCGAGTTTTTTCTCAATCAAATCGGACTGAGAAAAAAAATCGCAGCATGCTGCGTACTGCTGCGTACCTCGGACGAGACTCTCAATGCAAGTCAATGGGTCCGAGCTAAAAAATCGGACAGCACTCGCACCATGTATGTATGTCAGTGACACACACATATATTATGTATATCTTTGTATTTCATAGAGCGATACATAGTAGAATAGCCAGTAATTCATTTGTCAGCTTTTGTAAAATCATTGCAGAAGCCAGCAGGATAGGAGACATGGTTTACATACAGTAAACCATTGCAGAACAGTTAGATTTATATATGTCAGTGACTAATAGTGTTAGTAGTATGTGTGTGTAAAATTTGGGTCTTGTATGTATTTAATAAATAATTAATTCACGGGAAAAAATTGCTTGGGCTCCCGAGCAATTTTCTGCGCCAGAAAGGGAAAGCCAGTGACTATGGGCAGATATTGATAGCCTAGGAAGGGACCATGGTTATTGACCCCCCCGGCTAAAAACATCTGCCCCAGCCACCCCAGAAAAGGCGCATCTGTAAGATGCGCCAATTCCAGCATTTAGCCTCTCTCATCCCACTGCCATGTAATGGTGGCATATGGGATAATAAGGGGTTAATGTCACCTTGCTATTGTAAGGTGACATTAAGCCAGGTTAATAATGGAGAGGTGTCAATAAGACACCTATCCATTATTAATCTTATAGTATGAAAGGGTTAATAAAACACTCATACATTAAGAATAAAGTATTTTAATGAAATAATTAAACACACTGGTTTCCCATCTTTATTAAACTTCCAATCCAAACGAAACCCTCGTTCTCCTGTAAAGAGTAAAAAAAAAAAGCAACAATATCCCATACCTATCTGTCGTACAGTCAAGTCCCACGCCACAATCCATCTCAAGGGGTTAAATAGTTTACAACCGGGAGCCGTGCTAATGTTACCAGCCCGGCTGTAAACCACTGTATAATGAATGAAAAGCTGCCTACACAGCCTCCCCGCCTGACCGGACATGAACTCTCTAGCGTCGGAAAGTTTCTGAACATTTTCCCACACTGCCGAGTTCACCTCAGGTGAGGCGGAGCCTCTGGGCATCCTCAGTGACTAATATTCTATTCTAACCTATTGTATTCTTTACTGTACGTGGCATCTGACGGCTTTTACTTTCTCTATATAGCTATCTATATACACAGACATATATTTATATGTATGTACTGTGTATGTAGGTGTATATATATATATATATATATATATATATATATATATATATAAGATTATTTTGTTTTAAAACGATGTGTACAGTTTTTTTTTACAATGCTATTTTAACATGAGATTTAACAGAGAGAACTGCTGTATGTAAAAGCTCATGTTAAAATTGCATTGCATAAGGATTGCATGCGCATGTCATATGGATGTTCCATGGAAAAATTGCACGGAAATCGCATTACACTCGCATGACACTGGCATAGCACTCGTCCGTTTTTTTGGTCTGGAATTCTGACCTTTTTTTTTCTCGCAAATGGGTATATGCCCTTAGATAAAATTTTTGGTATGAGTTTGGTCAGAATGAAATTAAGGAACTGGATGCAAAAAAAGTGCAAAACACACAATTAGACAAAAGAATGAATAGAGGTCCAAGTGTTTTAAAGAAGTGACCTGACCATTCTTCAGGAATTTTTTGTTAGGCCGAAGTCACACTAGCATATGGCATCCAATGCGAGAGCATCAGATGCCATATGCTAATGTCCCTCGGCTCCTGCTCTGCTGCGAGCATCAGTGTCATGCTACTGTGATCCGAGCCTCTCGCACAAACAGGATCGGAGAACAACTATGGAGGAGGCGGAGAAAGTAATTTCTCCATCTCCTTTGCTGCTGGTGCCGGCTTATACTGTACGGCACTCGGATGATATCCGAGTGCTGTGAGTTGTCACTCGCACCCATAGACTTATATGGGTGCGAGTGAGCTGAGACTCGGCAGAGTCTTGGTGTCAATCGAAGCATGCTGCGATTGTTCTCAGATGCCGATTCGGCATGAGAAAATAATCGCAGATGTAATCTGCCCTATAGATTAACACTGGGCCAAGTGCTATGTGATGTTTTCTCGCATAGCAATTGGCCGTATTCTAGGGTAGTGTGACTCCAGCCTTAGTAAGATGCTCAATTTACAATACAAGTCAATGGGAATGTTAAAAACATATCCAGAAGATGTGTTTTTGGGCTTTTTTTAGTGTTTCCTCTGCAAAGGTCTTTTTCATTATTGCCTAACAGACTTAAAAAAATGCTAGAAAGAAACACCTAAAAAGCACTAGAGGAAACTGTTTGTAAACAACTAAATGTTGCTTCAGGTTTACAAAACTCTAGAGAAAAGGAGCGTAAATGTTACGCAAAGTGTGGGACAGACTAAGTGCAATGCAAAGGAATAAGGGAATGGGAACCAAACACTAGGGAAGGGGGGAAGTGGAGACCACTAGACAGATCTAACGTCACCCTGTCTGTCCTACCATCCCTATACAGGTTCTGCACCTATCGCTGAGCAGGATCTCTAATCCCTTTGTGACCCTGGAGATAAGCCCTGCACGGCGAAGGACAGGATGAGACAGTAAGGATAAATGAAACCAGGGGGACACGTAGCTTGAGTAGACTCGGAGAGAAATGCTGATGCCTTCCAAACTCCAAGAGGATGCTAGCAGACTGCTACAGCTCCAAGCTTCAACAGAGAAATGGACATAACACCCGTAACTCCCAACAGGAAGTTGGGAGTTATAAACACCCAGCTCCAGGTGACACCATTAAGACTGGAGGAGGTGGCCACTAGTCCACAAAGCCAACTGCTGAGACCTACTGCAACCAGATGCAATGCGACTGTCTGCAGCCTCTGACACACCTGTAACAGTAACCTGATTCATCTTCTGCTTTAAAAATGGACATTTTTAAACACTGGAAAAGGACATAGTGTGAACACACCTTTAAAGTAGGTTCACACGACATGTTTTAGACATCGCTATACCCTGTAGAGTTTTTCAAACAGAAAACATTTCAGGAATATTTTTCCTGAAGAGTCGTTTTTGGCATGTATGCCGCTGTTTTTACAATACTTTTGCTGTAATTTTTTTTTTTATACTTGTATTATAAGAAATACCGTATACCATAGTCGAAATATATAAATAAGGCCTCATTAAGATGTTTTAAGCGAATATACGTTCTGTCCATGGATAAAACTGCTACTCATTATAGTCTATGGTGATGTTCATATATCTGTATTTTTTGGTGAGCAATGTGAGTGCATGGAGACATGTCCGTTTTTGATTGGAGTCATGGATCAAAATTTACCCATGCAAATCTATGGGCCCATGAAAAGGACAGACAGCGCACAGCTGGCAACAGTGGAGAATCCGTGTGCTGTCCGCAGTTAATGGCGGAATGTATAGGTGAAGCTTTGTAATGTATTTATTTATTTATTTTTTGATACCTGAATATCACTGATGAAACCTTGAAGGTAAAACCTGACTCACCGACCAAACGCTGATGAAACCACTTGTTTTTTGCATACATGAAATATCTCAAGGCCTAACCCTCAGATGTGTGGTTACGGTAGGAACATGCGATGCGCAACAGGGGGAGAGAGCTGAAAAAGCAGGAGGTGTCCTTGTGTACAGATGGATCACTGGGTCCATATGGATCAGAATATTTAAGTGCATCTTTTATTACAGTAGAAGATCAAAATATCCGTTATAATCCTCATGTTCTCTTTAACAGATGGAGTTGAGAAGATAATTTATAATTTTTCTGTTTTCATTTTTTCCTAGGTGTTTGTTCTGGTGGCAAAACTGCACACAAGTAAGAAAATTTTTTATACTTTTTATTAATTTGGTCATAATTATATGAAAGTTCAAAGGCAAAAAAACATTTTCCTCAAATCTATTTCCCAGGGACTGGGGAGAAAAGAACCCCACCCTTCATATTTTAGGGCTTAGGCCACGGTCAGACTTGTGAGAAACTCACGTGAGTTTCTCGCATCAATACCCGGCGCTGCCGCTGGGACTCGGACCGGAGTGTGCAGCTGCATGTATTTCCATACAGCCGCACACTCCGGTCCGAGTGCCGGCGGCAGTGCCTGGTATTGATGCGAGAGACTGGCGCGAGTTTCTCACATTGTACTCGCAAGTCTGACCCTGGCCTTAGAATGTTCACACTATCAGTATCTGCTCAGTATTTCATATTTGTAAGCCAAAACCAGAAGTGGGTGAAAAATATAGAAGTGGTGACGTGTTTCCATTATACTTCTCCTCTTTTGGTTTTGGCATACAAAGACTGAGGTAAAATACTGACCAAATACTGAACATGTGAAGGTGGCCTCATTCAGACGTCCCTGCCAGTCTGTCCAAGCATGGGTTCTTGGGATTAGTGAGGATTTCAACACTCCTTTAAATTGTGAATAGTACTTGTCAATGTATGTATGCCTAATGCCTCATTCACACATCTGTTCTATTCTAGTACATGAAAAAAAACAATTTTTATCAGTGTTTTTCGATAAGATTTTAATTAGTAATTATTCAGCTGCGGATGTACGATGCACAACCGTGACATGTGAACAACACTATAAGGCCTCTTTCACACATCAGGTTTTCGCCGTCAGGCGTGATCCGGCGCTTTTGACAGAAGCCGGATCCGGCGAAATGCAATGCCGGATCCGGTTTCCCCCCCATTGACTTGCATTTGCGCCGGATGGCCATGCGTTTCATCCGGTTTTCGCTGGATCCGGCAATGTGTCGCGATCCGGCGTCTGGAAAAAACGGCTACTGTAACGTTTTTTGTCTCCGGCGAAAAAGCCGGACCCGCCGGATCCGGCGCGTCCGGCTTTTTCACACAATGAAAGCCTATGAGCGCCGCAATGCGCCTGATCCGGCGAAAGCCGGATCCGGTGGCCGGATCCGGTTTTTTTGGTCTGAGCATGCTCAGTAGCTCTGCCCACAAGACATATATAAAAGCAAGACAGTGGGACCCACAGCCACACCCAACATGCCACCCAAGAAAGCAACCAAGCGCAGCAGGAGAAGGCAGGAGACCACTGCAGCACCATCAGCACCACCACCACCCCAAATGGAGCAGCAAATGGAACATGCTGAGGAGGGGAGTCCAGCAGCAGATGAGAGACGGTAATTATCAAATCCCCCATTCCTCCAAACTAGGGCCATGGAATATCAAGATATTCATTGGCCCTTTGTTTCTCTTTATTCAACAGCCGCCCAAGAGATGCAGCAGCAGCAGCAGAAATGGCATCACTGGCAGCAGCAACAGCAGCAGCAATACCCACAGCCATGGAGTCTGGCCATCAACAGGACAGCACATCTTCTTCTGGGAGCCCTCCCTCGCATCGTCAGCATTTGACGGTAAGTTTTTATTTCCAAAATCCATCATCTCTGTAATATATGTCTATTCATTGCCTTTTATTTCAAAACAGGAATCACAAGATGAAGAGGAGCTCCCAGAAGAAGAAGGAAGGGGTGGACAGACACCTGGAGTGGGCTCACAATTGGTAAGTTTTTTGCATCAAACGCAGAAACACAACATCACACTACACACAACACATAGAAAACAATGTTCTGCAGACCACACACAGCAAACAAATGCCTACATCCAAAGACATAACATTTTTTGTTTTCTTCTCTAGTCTTCCCAATCTGGTGCTCGGCCAAGAGGTCCTCGCAGTGCCTCCCAGGGTCGTCGGCGACAGCAACGCGGCGGTCACCAGCGTGTAAGTATAAATATTTTTGCTTTGTTTTTTTGCACTTTTTATTTCATTTCTTTTGTGGAGGCTAATTATGTTATTTTTGTCTTTTTCTTTAACAGCCTTCACAGCGTGCTCCCGACTCTGACGGTGAGGATGGAGGACTCGATGTGGACCACCTCATCGATCTCGTCAGAGAAAGGGAGCCGCTCTGGAATATGGCTGACCGCCGCCACGCTGACCTTATCGTTACCCGACGACTCTGGGAGGAAATCTGTTCGCTCCTTGTGGGCCGCTGGGAGGACCTCGATGTTCGGGCCCAGATTAAAGAGCGTAAGTATATACAGTACCGGTTGCTTGATGTAAACCAGTGTTTCCCGAACTCCAGTCCTCGTGGTCCCCACGGATCATGTGTTCAGGATTTCTATTTACTATGGAAATCCTGAAAACATGACCCCTGGGGACCATGAGGACTGGAGTTTGTGAAACACTGATGTTGTATACTAACCACTCCTTTCTCGTTTCAGGGAACAGAATTGTGAATCGGTGGCGGTCTGTGAGGGATCGTTTCAAGAAGGAGTTCAATAAAGAGATGCGGGCCCCGAGTGGATCTGGAGGACGCAGGAGCAAGTACAAGTACGCACAAGCCCTGTCGTTCCTCCGGGAAACAATGGTCACTAGAAGGTAAATATTACACACCACATGTGAAAAAAAATGTTAGATGTAACTTTTTTTTTTCAGCCAGGGCCATACCATGTCAGTATTTTAATTGTTTTTTTTTCTCTTTATTCCACAGCACGGTGAGCAGCACTCGGGAGCCTGCACGATTGGACCCTTCTGAGGCGATCCCTGAGGAGACCGGCACCGAGGGACACTTCGACCGCCCCGGTACATCTGCACCTTCCCAGCCTTCCCACACATTCGACCCATCTGTCCCATCCACCAGCACAGGAGCATCGTGGCCGCCTACATTACATGAAGCTGCTGGTGAGGAGATCGCTTTCCCTTTACCCCACCCTTCTGCCCCTGCCACCTCTAGTACACCTGCGGGTACTGGGCGGCAGCGGCAGAGGGGTCAGGAAAAGAGTTATGCGCAAGAGTTCTTGCATCTGAATGCATCTTTCCAGAACTGTCTAAAAGTCTTGTCAGAGCAAATCTCCGCAGGCTTTCAGCAGATCAACTCCAGCATTCTGGAGGTGAAGACACTTCTGCAAACCATGCATTCAGAAGCAAGATCTTCACCAAACCACACCTTTTTCAGGTCTGTTGTGGAGCGCATGGCAACACTATCTCCTACCCAGCAGATGCATTAATGCATTCGTGCCACGGTGCTCTACAGCAGGTTACCTCCCAACCTCCACCTCCCACCACTGTAGTTCCTCCACCTGCACCCCCTCCAGCCACTTTCCATCCTCCCCCTCCTATTACATCTGCACCCCCTCCAGCCACTTTCCATCCTCCCCCTCCTATTACATCTGCACCCCCTCCAGCCACTTTCCATCCTCCCCGTCCTATTACATACCAGCAACCTCACCAGTACCAGCAACCTCCCCAGTACCAGACATCTCCCCACTTCCAGCAACCTGCCCCGTACCAAACTCCTTCCCCGTACCAAACTCCTTCCCCGTACCAAACTCCTTCCCCATACAACTTTCCATCAACATCATCTGCTCCTACAGTCCCTGCCCAACCCTCCACTCCACCGCCCACCACCTCTTCTGCCTCCCACATGTCCACCCATTCTGTAGCTTTTTCCACACCTTCACCTCTAACTGTTCCTTCCCCACCACGATCCCAGTCCTCTCTCCACACACCCAGTGTCGAAGTGTCCCGCAGCCCCTCCAGCAGTATTTCCACCCCACACTACACAGATTTGTAATGTGTGTTTTTTAATAAAAATGCCCATTGGGTTTAAAACCTTTATTAAAAAAGTTTTTTGCACTTTAAAAACATTTTACAAAAAAAAAAAAAATTTTAAATAAAAGTTAAATTATCGTTTCACAATGGTTGTCTGTCATTTCTTTCTGCGGCGAACTATGTTTAAAAAAAAAGGTTAAATACAGGGTATTTCAAAGGTAAAAAGGTATTCAAAACCAGGTATATAACTGTGGGTAAATTTTAGCTTTTTGCCACAGTTGTGTTCCTGGTTGTGTTTGAAGCAAAGTATTTCACCTAAAAAGTTGTGTTTATTGTTGGTGATTTCCTAACAATGTACACAACTTTTGTTAAAAGGTGAAATACTTTGCATAAAACACAACCAGGTACACACCTGTGGCCTAAAGGTAAAAATAGTAAGACCATGACAAGATAGCCAACTTTGGTTGGCAAAGGTATATACTGTTGGTCCAGAAGATACACAAGTTTGGTTAGGGCACAAATCTTTCACACTCTGTCATCCCAGTGTACTCTGCCTTGAGGTGACATAAAGTATAGTGCAAAATTGTCCCTCATTACTGAAACCGTCACAGAACTTCTAGTGGTAATATTTCCAATGACAACATCCATCTTCGCCAGTAACTTGCTCTTCTCTACAACCTGTCAAAGAAGGGCTGTAGGAACATGCTATATATAGTTTTTCAGTAGCCAATCCCGTTCGGAAGGCCACAAGGGTCAATTTTAAAAACCGGATCCGGCGTAATCCGTCGAAAAACGGATAGAAAAATGGATGAACCGGATGAGACGGATCCGGTTTTGTCTGTCAAGAAGAAGACGGATCCGGCAGAAAACCGGATCCGGCACATCAGGTTTTACAAAACATTTGCCGGATCCGGCATTCCGGCACGACGCCGGATCGCGCCTGACGCCGAAAACCTGATGTGTGAAAGTAGCCTAAGTTATAATTGGTACATGTTCTATCCGTGAGAAATCCAGACAAGTGAGGCCTAAAGCCTGAGCCAGATTTCATTTTCTTCTCAGAATTAAATGCTGAGAAAGTAACACCTCTTGTAACAGTATTTGTGTGAAGTCAATTACTGCTTATCCTACACATGTAGCCTGCGGGCCAGAACCATATTTTACTGCTAATTAGGAGATGAACATATGGGGAAATATAGCTTTTAATCTAAATATGGAAGGGACATTTTAATGACATATTAAATGTCCAGGCACACCATAAACGATATTATAGGCTTATTTTCTGTTACAACAATATTTATTTTGTCTGGCATATGAGACATTACCAGGGAAAATAAATATTCTTTACCTTGTGGCTTTATCTCATAAAGTTATTTATGGTGTGCCTGAACCTTTCATATGCAATTACGCAGCAGTTCTCCGAGGCCCTCATTTGTTTGCATTACACCCAAATGTTCCTTTGAAGATCTCCTTCCATTAAATTTTTGTTTTTTCATTTTGAATTAATTACAATGTGCCGCATTTTCCAGAAAGCTCATTTGTTATGAGGCAATGCTTGCCATTGACCCTGTCATTGTGCAGCCACCAAACGGGGTAGCATGATGTATTACCCATTACTAATGATAGCTGTTCTTTTCATGGTTATCCCTTTGTAGTTGGCTTTAGCTATATTATATCGCTCAGTTACATCTTTTTTTTGTTACTAATATTTTGATATTTTGGAAATTATATGAACTTGGATCAAAAGTTGAAGGGTAGCATTAGGAATTTCCCTTACCTCACTCACTTATTTAACTGTTTACTTTTACACCTAGTTTTCATTGAATTTTTGGTACATGAGTAAGTTAGCCCTAACCCTGAGTTAGCCGAGTAAGCCCTAAATCCTGACAAAATCCAGCGATAGTCTTCATTTAATGCATGAAACGCTCATTCTCTTGTAGCAGAAAAAGCAAAATCCACAACGTGTTTTCTTTATTGCTGCAGATTATGCATGGAAAATTTACAAATCACCCTATTTAATTACAATGTGATATCCTGCACACAGATAAGCTATCTATGGAAGAAATCCGAGTCTTCAGCTTGGATTTCTACTACAATTTCTTTAAAAAAAAACCCATGTTGTATTTGCCCCTGATTATTCAGACACTTAGGAACTTTGTTTCTGGTTTCCCATTTGCAGCCGTATCAGCTTCCACTCTTATGGGGAGGCTTTCCAAAAGATCTTGGAGTGTGCATTTGGGAATTTTTGAGGCTGGAGATCCCCACACCAGGGCCCAGGTGGCTAATGAGTAGACGGTGTAGGCCATCAGGGCTACTGAGTGCACTACGAGGGCCCCAGTCATCATGTACTGGTAATCTTTAGACTAAAGCATTGTGGTGGCCTAGACTTTATATCTGGGCCACCACAACGGGCACTCTTAGCACCTGGCATGTGCCCTTGGTGAATGACCCTCATTAAAGTTCCCATGTGAATATTTTAGATAGTTGGCATAAAAAAGCTGACAATGGCGTATCAGAGATACGGACTGAATATTATCAGACACTATTAATGGATTAATGATTAGAACATATGTAGGTTATTATTATCTGGAATTTCAGGACAGAAATTGATAATAGTTTCAAGCGTGAACTGTAAGTCTTTCAGATGCCAAAATACAGAAATGTGCTGTGCCATCACTTCTTGTGTTGTCTTAGGATTTGGCACAGCACATTTGTTATGCTGCGGAGTGCCTTTTCTATGTATTACACAGCTGCACTTGGTCGTATTTAGCAAAGTGTTAAATGACGACTATAGAGATGGAAGATAAAAGGAATATTGGATTCAGATAAAGGATAATTATTTGTATTCACATCCTATTATGTCTGTGGCAAATAGAAATAGGCATATTAGATGTTTTGTGGAACAATTTGGTTTAAAGGGCTTTTCACATAATCTCAGTACATATCTGGGCTGCAGAATTATGACAAGTAATTTACTTTTTGTCACTAGTTTGCACGGTTTTCTAGATATTCTGAACAGAACGTCCAAGGGGGGGGGGTGTTATGGCATTGAAATGAGAACTAGTCGTAACCTCCTACGCTACTCCAAACATGCCCTCTAGAGCAACAACCCCACCCTCCATAGCTACAGGCCCTCCCCGTCCACATAAAGAAGCCTATCCCTCCTCATACAGTAAGGAATTCTTCCCCTCCAGCAGCCTCAGTGCAGAGAGCAGCTGCTCCTCCCCCAGACACACAGTTATCTATATTTATGGAAAGTGAAATCAGTGAGGAGGAGGGAAAATCGTCCTGTATTCTAATCTGCACAGGGGATGGCAGTCACTGATGTAATCTGTTGTGTGACAAAGCCTCTGCTGTGTGAATGAGACAGCTCTGTGTCACTGATGTCTTCACACAGCAGCAGATTTGGTGCAGTGTATGTGTGAGCACTGTGTCTCTAATGACACAAATACTGATGGGAGCAGCCTGTCCAATCAGCAGCTGTAACAGTGTGAAGTGTTGGGGGGTGTATGTATGTATTGTGCTGCTTTCACAAATACAGGATCACTGCTGTGTTCTTTCCAATGCTGGAATGATGATAAAGATGAGTGCTGGTGCAGTTTACTGCCAGCCAATGAGTGGGCAGTGGGTGGTGCTGGTCACTGGAGCTTGCTGGGAGTTTGGTGGAGCTTCACACATACACTGCACCAAATCTGCTGCAGTGTGAAGACATCAGTGACACAGAGCTGTCTCATTCATACAGCAGAAGCTTGGTCACACAACAGATTACATCAGTGACTGCCGTCCCCTGTGCAGATTAGAATACAGGACGATTTTCCCTCCTCCTCACTGGTTTCACTTTCCATAGATATAGATAACTGTGTGACTGGGGGAGGAGCAGCTCTCTGCTCTCTGCACTGAGGCTGCTGGAGGGGAAGAATTCCTTACTGTGTGATGAGGGCTGCTTCATGTGGACGGGGAGGGCCTGTAGTTATGGAGGGTGGGGTTGTTGCTATAGAGGGCATGTTTGGAGTAGAGTAGGAGGCTACGACTAGTTCTCATTTCAATGCCATAACACACCCCCCCTTGGACGTTCTGTTCAGAATATCTAGAAAACCGTGCAAACTAGTGACAGAAAGTAAATTACTTATTGTCATAATTCTGCAGCCCAGATATGTACTGAGATTATGTGAAAAGCCTGGACAACCCCTTTAATCAGTGATCGGTAAGAAGGTGACTGTTTGAGGTGAGGTTTGTGACGAGGTCCATCTACAGTCTGCGCATCTGCAATCTCTGTGTATTTTCATTCTCTGTGCATCTACAGTCTGCACATCTGCAGTCTGTGTATTTTCAGTCTCTGTGCATCTACAGTCTCTGTGCATCTACAGTCTATGCATCTGCAGTTTCTGTGTATTTTCAGTCTCTGTGCATCTACAGTAACTGTGCATCTACAGTCTATGCATCTGCAGTCTGTGTATTTTCAGTCTCTGTGCATCTACAGTCTCTGTGCATCTACAGTCTATGCATCTGCAGTTTCTGTGTATTTTCAGTCTCTGTGCATCTACAGTAACTGTGCATCTACAGTCTATGCATCTGCTGTCTGTGTATTTTCAGTCTCTGTGCATCTACAGTCTCTGTGCATCTACAGTCTATGCATCTGCAGTTTCTGTGTATTTTCAGTCTCTGTGCATCTACAGTCTGCGCATCTGCAGTCTCTGTGTATTTTCAGTCTCTGTGCATCTACAGTAACTGTGCATCTACAGTCTATGCATCTGCAGTCTCTGTGTATTTTCAGTCTCTGTGCATCTACAGTCTGCGCATCTGCAGTCTGTGTATTTTCAGTCTCTGTGCATCTACAGTCTCTGTGCATCTACAGTCTATGCATCTGCAGTTTCTGTGTATTTTCAGTCTCTGTGCATCTACAGTCTGCGCATCTGCAGTCTCTGTGTATTTTCAGTCTCTGTGCATCTACAGTAACTGTGCATCTACAGTCTATGCATCTGCAGTCTCTGTGTATTTTCAGTCTCTGTGCATCTACAGTCTGCGCATCTGCAGTCTGTGTATTTTCAGTCTCTGTGCATCTACAGTAACTGTGCATCTACAGTCTATGCATCTGCAGTCTCTGTGTATTTTCAGTCTCTGTGCATCTACAGTAACTGTGCATCTACAGTCTACGCATCTGCAGTCTCTGTGTATTTTCAGTCTCTGTGCATCTACAGTCTGCGCATCTGCAGTCTGTGTATTTTCAGTCTCTGCATCTACAGTCTCTGTGCATCTACAGTCTACGCATCTGCAGTCTCTGTGTATTTTCAGTCTCTGTGCATCTACAGTCTGGGCAGCTACAGTCTGTGTATTTTCAGTCTCTGTGCATCTACTCTCTGTGCATCTACTCTGCGCATCTACAGTCTGTGTATTTTCCGTGTCTGTGCATCTACAGTCTCTGTGCATCTACTGTATGCGCATCTACAGTCTCTGTGCATCTACTGTCTGCGCATCTACAGTCTGTGTGCATCTACCGTCTGTGCATCTACCGTCTGTGCATCTACCGTCTGTGCATCTACCGTCTGTGCATCTACCGTCTGTGCATCTATGCATCTGCCGTCTGCGCATCTGCAGTCTGTGCATCTACCGTCTTTGCATCTGTGTGTCTATCAGTCAGGCTTAAGGCTGCGTGCACACGTTGTGGATTCTGCTGCGTTTCCGCAGCGGTTTTGGCCCTGCGGAAACGCAGCAGTTCCGCTGACCTAGAGCAGTACAATGAAACCCTATGGGTTTTCAAAAATGCTGTGCTGACGGTGCAGTTTTTTCCGCGCGGTTTCCCTGCGGTTTACAAACCGCAGCATGTCAATTGTTTGGGCGGTTTCCGCAGCGGTTTTATACCTTTAACATAGTAGAGGTGTGAAACCGCAGGGCAAAACCGCAGACCAAACCGCAGGTCACTTTACCTGCGGTTTAACCTGCGGTTCCGCGCGGAAAAACCCGCAGCTGATTCTGCAACGTGTGCACATAGCATTAGAGTTGCACACAGACACAAGAGCGAACATCCATCCACAAAACCTTCTCATTTTATGATATTTCTGTTAGACTAGAGCGAGTAAAGGTGTGCAGCTGCGTTTTACATTCACCCGGGAGACTTTTGCTCTGTATTTAGCAATTCATACAGGACTTTAGGAATAAGACCATCCTGTTTTTTATCCCTAACATCTGTTTGAACTTTAGAGGGAAAAGGACATCTGCCCCATAAACGCAGCTTCGCTTTCAGAGGTTGGGAAAACAAATGCTGCACTATCACTATTAACATTTCACATATTTTCCTTCCAGATTTCTACAGTGGCATTAAGTTATTCCTCCCATAAATGTGCCACATTTCTTCAGGGTTTATAAAATTGGATCTGTTTTGGTTAAAATGAAATTCGCACAATGGGAGAGTATTCCTAATGTCGGCTCACCAGTTCCCTTCCTCAGTGCTGCCCAAATAGGATTAGATGCCCTCTTGCCAGATCAGCTGCAGACTTTAAAGGGAATCTGACAGCAGGTTTTTGCTACCTCATCTGAGAGCAGCATAATGTAGGCAAAGAGAGCCTGATTCCATCCATGTATCACATATTTTATTGGGTGCAGCAGTTGTGACACAAGCAAAGCCTTTAGATGTAGCAGCGTTCAAAAGCTCACCCCACCCTCTCCACAGCTTCTTGTCTGCATTGTATATTAGCAATGAGCTGCTTAGCAGAGGAGGGGGCGTGGTTGGACTAGGGCTCAAGGGAGCTGTAGTCCAGGCAGTGATAATCTCATGGTGATAAAACATCTATTATATTGAAACAACAGCACATGGCCTAACAAGTGACACATTCCTGAAATCTGTGTCTCAGCACCTACCTCATGCTGTCCTCAGATTACATGGCAAAAACCTGCTGACATTCCCTTTAAGCAACGTCAAATGATGGACAACTTTGGAAATCTGCATCCCCAATTACCTTTTCTATTGTATATGTTAAAAAAAGCTGTGTGAGGTTTCACATGACACTTGGACCAAAAGCCATACTTTTCAGTACAGAGGTAATAACCAGAATGCCCTTTATATCATACAGACATTTTCCAGTTATTTGCGTAGTCTCATGCTGGTCATCTGTTTCACATTAGCTTTTAATAGTGGCCTCCTAAACTGCGCTTGTGTGCTCTTCTTGCTGATTTTGCCAGTCTTATGGTATGTGCCCACAACGTCATCTTCAGGCTGATACCTCCCAGAGCCCACCTGAAAAAGCGCTAAAAAAAAAAAAGAACTAATGTATTGCAATATCAAAACATCTTATATTTCATCCTTTTTCTCTCCTTGTAACTCTTGCAGACTTCGAAAGCTATCAAGTAGCTTAAAAAAGGGACCGGTACATTCTTTAGGTGACTTCTGCTGGGAAGCTGCCTCCGATTCATGTACAAAAAATAATTTAAAAAAAAAAACAACAAAAAAACGCCCAACGGGACGTCCCAAAAGATGCTTTTGGAAAAACACTGCTGGCATTTTCCTGAAGTGTTTCCTACTGCAAAAACAATGCGGGTACACTGACATTTAAAAGAAATGGTATGCTCTTAAGGTACTGTCACACTAAGTGATATCGCTAGCAATATTGCTATAACTTGTGACGTTATAGCGATATTGCTAGCGACATCGCTGTGTGTGATACTTACCTACGACCCGCTCCCCCGCTGGTTATCGCTGATCGCGCGAGAACGTCCTGGACCGCTTCTCGTCGTCAGCTTCCTGCGGCGCTTCCTTTGGAGAGACAAGCGTGGAGCCGGGCGGGAGGACGTCAGGATCGCCTAGTGTGACAGGTAAGTATCGACCCCCGTCCCCTGCGATGTCGCTGGTGAGATCTGCCTGTGTGGCAGCTCACTAGCGACCACTTAGGCCTGTTTCACACTTCAGTTTTTTTCCATCAGTCAAGATCCGCCGTTTTCCTAAAAAAACGGATCCGCCATTTTGTTTGGCGGTTCCGTTTTTTTTCCCATTGACTTGCATTACTGGCGGATCTTGACGGATGGCCATCCGTCGGATCCGTTTTTTTGCAGTTCCGCCAATTTTTTTGCGTCCGCCGACATGCCCGGACGGAGCTTGTAACATTTTTTTGGCTGAAGGATCCGCATTTTTGTACTGCGCATGCCCGGAGGAATGATCACAGCCGGAAATTTAACCCTGAAATCATTTCTGGCGGAGGGTAAAATCTCTCTCTCGTCCCCGACTGCGGTTCCTTTAAAATTCTTCAGCCAACGGATCCGTCAAAAAACCGGTCCGCTGGCATCCGTTAACTGCAGTTACCAACGGATCCGCTTTCCGCCATTTTGGCGGATTTTAACTGACAAAAAAAAACTGAAGTGTGAAACAGGCCTTAGCGATGCACCAGCGATCCTGACCGCGTCATATCGCTGGTCAGGATCACTGGTACATCGCTAAGTGTGACACTACCTTTAGAGTATTTCCTTCGATGATTTCCTGATCTGGTTGGATTCATTGTGTTGATTCTCATGCTTTAGGTGTCATCCTTTAAAGACCCTCCTGGTGTGTTACATGTGCCACTAAGGGCTGTGCCTTTATGAGCTGCTGTATTATAGCCCCTCTAAGAAAAAAAAACAAAACAAAAAACTATGTAATATAATAATAATTTTATTTCTATAGCACCTACATATTCTGCAGCACTTTACATTTTAGAGGGGACTTGTACAGACAATAAAAGACATTACAGAATAACGATAATCACATAAAACAACAGATACCAAGAGGAGTGAGGGCCCTGCTCGCAAGCTCACACTCTATGTAATATGCATTCTACAGAATCTCCTTCTAAAATCGAGTATGAGCACTGGCAGACTATGTTGCCACATGGATCCCTTACACGTTCCATGACTAGGCCCCTCACCCCTCCTCGGGCATTATCATTTACTCCGTCCTGGTACTCATTGTTTGCAATTGATGGCCCAATATGTTCCTTTTCATCCCTTTTGTTTGTTCTTTATATGACTGGTGTGGTGCGATGTATTGAAGCACTAGGTGTTGTCACGATGTGACTCGACCTAATGGGGGTAATGGGGGGGGGGTTCCGTCAGCGAACGGCGCAACACACAACAGGATGGAAATGGGGGAGAAAGGCCCTACCAATAGGGAAATAAGGGATGGTCACCACCTGAGCTCAAACCAGATCCTGTCCCTGCACTCCCCTAACGCCCTAAGTGGGTCCTTTCCCCGACTGCCGTCAGGAACCTCGTCCCTTGTTGACACCTATTGCCGCTCTGGCTAGTGCACTGGCGTTAGCCTCACCGCTGCAGATAATACCACACAGGACAGTGACAGACACAGCAGAATAAAAGCACCAGGATCACAAACTCCCGAAACCACCTGATACACCACAGCAGCCAGTGAGCTCCTTTCTCCAGGCTTGATCACTGTAGATTTAAAGGATGGTGGGAGTGGTCACCACCCACATCATCTGACCTAGCCACACTGCCGTTACAGCTCATTGCCAGCGGGGGAAAACTGATATTAACCCCCGCTGGTCCTGAAAGGAAAAAAGCTATATTTAAAACAGAATGGAACCAGAGCTGCCGCAAATCCAAAAATGGATTGTGACAGGTGTAACTTTTTAATTGTATTCCTTATTCTAATGTAGCAGAAAGAAGAATGCTAATATAATAAGGCTACAGGATGAGCAGGACATGTTTACTTGCTTACTATTAATGAAGTCATTTATTATTAATTGCATTGGACAGTTCCTATTGCTTCTAATTTAATGCCTTTACCCTTACCAAAGCGGTGGTGTAATGTTCTCTTACTACATCATCAGATTTCCTGCTCCCTAAGGTCATTAGTGTGTACAGGGTTCTTTACAAAGCAGCTATTGCAGGTTGGTAAATACTGGCTATTCAGTTATTGACCTGTAATGAAATGGGTTTTACGTCTCCTGGAAGGGTGCAGACACTTTTTGAAGAAAATAAGTAAATGTATTTTTTTCTCAAAATGAATCACAAGGTCCTGGGTGGTTGAATTGGGGGATTGCACCAGTCACTTGTGTAAGGACCCTCTATTGCCCCTAGAAATGTCTGCACTTGCTAGCGGTTGGCCATTCCTAGCATCCCATTGACTACCAGCAATGTTTTTTTTCGTAGCATGTGTGCCATCCCTTTTTTAACATCGTTCAAATTCACTGTCCACAATTGGGATACTGCCTCTTTAAAAGTACCACTTTAACCCCTTCATAACCACGCCATTTTCGATTTTAGTTTTTCAGTCCCCTTCTTCCAAGAGCCATTACTTTTTTTTTATTTCTGTCAATATAGCAGTATGAGGGCTTGTTTTTTGCGCGACAAGTTGTACTTTTGAATACCACCATTGATTTTACCATATAATGTACGTGGAAAACTGAAAAAAAAAATCCAAGTTCAGTGAAAGTGCCAAAAAAAGAGCAGTTGCACAATTGTGTTATTTTTTTTATTTTCCATGTTCAATATATGGGTCAGTATGAGTACGAAAATACCAAACATGTATACCATAGTTTATCTTTTATTTTATTTGTTACTAGCTGAAGAGCTCAGCGCTGCCCGGGCATAGTAACTAACTGTGGATAGTTATAACAAATTATAATTATCCTCCATCCCATAGTCCCGTGCCCATATACCCAACATACCTATCCTCCATCCCATAGTCGAGTGCCCATATACCCATCACACATCCTCCATCCCATAGTCCCTTGTCCATATACCCATCATACATATTCGTCATCCAATAGTCGAGTGCCCATATACCCATCACACATCCTTCATCTCATAGTCCCATGCCCATATACCCATCATACATATCCACCACCCCATAGGCCCGTGCCCATATACCCATCATACATATCCTCCATCCCATAGTCGAGTGCCCATATACCCATCACACATCCTCCATCCCATTGTTCCATGCCCATATACCCATCACACATCCTCCATCCCATAGTCCCATGCCCATATACCCATCATACATATTCGCCATCCCATAGTCGAGTGCCCATATACCCATCACACATCCTTCATCTCATAGTCCTGTGCCCATATACCCATCATACATATCCTCCATCCCATAGTCCCGTGCCCATAGACCCATCATACATATCCGCCATCCCATAGTCCCGTGCCCATATACCCGTCATACACAAACTCCATCCCATAGTCCAGTGCCCATATACCCATCACACATCCTCCATCCCATAGTCCCGTGCCCATATACCCGTCATACATATCCTCCATCCCATAGTCCAGTGCCCATATACCCATCACACATCCTCCATCCCATAGTCAACCATTATGACATCATAATGAGCGGCGGGGCTTGCAACCTATGATGACATCAGCGTTGCCATGGCAACCATTATGACATCATAATGAGGGGTGGGGCTTGATACACACACACTTTTTCCACATTATGTAGATAGGGGCAAAATTGTTTGGTGAATTGGAACGCGCGGGGTTAAAATTTCGCCTCACAACATAGCTTAGGACACTCTCGGGGTCCAGACGTGTGACTGTGCCAAATTTTGTGGCTGTAGCTGCGATGATGCGGATGCCAATCCCGGACATACATACATACATACATACATACATACATACATACATACATACATACATACATACACTTGAGCTTTATATAATAGATAACAATTCTGAAATTTGTCAGAATTTTTTTGCTTTTTTGCTTTTGTCGCCATTTTCTGAGACACAATTGTTTTCATTTTTCATGATCTGGGGCTGGGTGAAGGCTTATTTTTTGCTCCCAGAGCAGTTGTTTTTATTAATACCTTATTGGAGTAGATACGATGTCTTGATCGTCTCTTATTGCATTTTATTGCAATGTTGCGGCAACCAAAAAACATAATGCTAACATTTTATTTTATCGTTTTGCTGTTTATCGATCAGATTTATTTATTTTATATTTTGATAGATCGGACATTTCTTAATGTGTATTTTTTTTAAATTATTTTCAATGGAGAAAAAGGGGGGTGATTTTAACTTTTGTGGTTTTTTTTCTTTCATGTGTTTGAAACCTTTTTTTTTACTTTATTTAATAGTTGCCTTAGGAGACGTGAATCAGCATTGACTGATCACTAGTGATAGCAGTGTTTCAGCACTGCTAAGTATAGTAGAAGTTATGATCTCCTATGAACATCGGCAATGAATTGGCGTTCACAGGAATACCTTAATGACAGGCAGGAGGGTCTTTAGCAGACCTTCGGCTATCAAGACAACCCATCGGCACCCCACGAACACGTCATGGGTGTGCTGATGGGAGCATGGAATGACGCGGGCCCCACTAGAGCTTGTTAAATCCCACTGTCAGATATTGACAGCAAGACTTAACAGGTTAGTGGTAGCAGGCATAGCACCACTCCACCCGCGAATGTTAAAGGCACATGACAGCTGATTTAATCAACTGTCATGTGTGGGGTAAGATGTGGGCTCAGCGTCAGAGCCCGCATCAAAGTCAGGGACACGGCATATGACGTAAATATACATCATATGTCATGAATGGGTTAAAGGGTACCTGGCAGGTGATACATGCTGCCCAAACCACTGGCTGTGCGATCACAGGCATGTATGCTTGATCACAGTTATGTATGAAATTCTGCCACTTTTAATGCGGTACAGTTCGCCCTGTTCCCAGTCATCGGCGGCTGCATGCAGCTCTCATCATTGTGTCCTGCTCACTCTGATATCGGCGTGACCAAGAAACAGTCATGGTAGTATTCAGTAGCAGCAGTGTCCCTCCGGTGTAAAATAAAGAATTACATTTAAAAAGCGTTGTGGGCTTCATAACTAGCAGAGGGAAAAACAACGGCTGACGACTGATGTTAATAATCTGGGACAAGGGACAATACCCCTTAAGGTTCCCAGGCTATTAATAACAGCTGTTTGCTTAGCCATTACTTTTGAATTTACGGGTACCCCAGAAAAAATAATGATGTACGGTCCCCTTATAAATTGAAGCCAGCAAAGGCTAAACCGGCAACTTTGGGTTGATATACATAGCCTGGGGAGGGGTCATGGATATTTCTCCCACTCCCAGGCTAAAAACATCAGCCCTCAGCCACCCCAGAAGTGACAATCATAAGATGCGCTAAATCTGGCACTTAGCCTTGCTCTTCCCACTTGCTTTGATGCTGTGGCAAGTGGGGTAATATTTGTGTGCTTGACATCAGCCTTGTATGGTCAGCTGACATTAAGCAGGGTAAGTAATGGAAAGGTGTATATAAGACTCCCCCATTACTGTCACAGCTGCAGCCACAAAATTTGGCACAGTCACACGTCTGGACCCTGATAGTGTCCTAGGCTATGTTGTGAGGCGAAATTTTAACCCTGCGCATTCCAATTCACCAAACAATTTTGCCTCTATCTACATAATGGGGAAAAAGTGTGTGTGCATCAAGCCCCGCCCTTCATTATGATGTCACAATTGTTGCCATGGCGACGCTGATTCATCATAGGTTGCAATGGTGACGGTTATGTCATAACAGTTGCCATGGTGATGATGATGTCATAATGGGTATATGGGCACGGGACTATGGGATGGAGGATGTGTGATGGGTATATGGGCACTGGACTATGGGATGGAGGATATGTATGATGGGTATATGGGCACGGGACTATGGGATGGCGAATATGTATGATGGGTATATGGGCACGGGACTATGGGATGGCGAATATGTATGATGGGTATATGGGCATGGGATTATGGGATGGAGGATGTGTGATGGGTATATGGGCACGGGACTATGGGATGGAGGATGTGTGATGGGTATATGGGCACTCGACTATGGGATGGAGGATATGTATGATGGGTATATGGGCACGGGCCTATGGGATCATGTATATGTATGATGGGTATATGGGCAGGGGACTATGGGATGGAAGATAATTATAATTTGCTATAACTAACCACAGTTAGTTACTATGCCCGGGCAGAGCCGGGCTCTTCAGCTAGTTAGAAATAAAAATCAACACCCTGTTTTGCACATATATTTAAAAATAAAAAACTAACTTTTACTCATCTTACACTTATTAAATTGAAGTCCTTGTCCGCCTGTAAAAGACATAAAATAATTAAACAACCATATCCCTCACCTGTCTGAAGTGAAGATGAGTACCCAGGCTCACTTCACTGTGTGCCGGGACAGTTAACTGCGGTGACCTCAATGATATCACTGTCAGAACTTTCATTGTTCTTGCAGTGATCTCATTGAGGTCACTGCAGTTCATCTGGCCACTCAGTGAACTGCGCTCACAGTAGCTCACTGTGTCCTGCTTTTCCCCATGAACGGTCACATCATGGCACTGTTCATGGTGCAAAATGTGTAAAAAAGGGTGTTTTGTTTTATTTAAAATAAAGGATTTTATTCTTGCTGTGTGTTTATTTCAATACTTACTATGGGGTTAGTAATGGGGGCGTTTTAAAGACTCCTCTCCATTACTAACCCCTGGGCTTGATATCACATGACAATACAAAGATGACATCAACCCCAACCCTATTACCCCACTTGCCACAGGGCAGGTGGGAAGAGCGAGGCTAAGCACCAAATTTGGCGCATCTTATAGATGCGCCATTTCTTGGGAAACGGGTTGATTTTGCTAACCTGAGGGGGGCAATATATCAGACCCCTTCCCAGGCTATTAATATCGACCCACCCACAGCTGTCTGTTTATTCTTTGCTAGTTTGAGTTACTGTGTTCCAAATTATTATGCAAAAAATATTTCCTCATATTTTCTCTAAATTACCTATATGAATTGCAGTCATTGTTATTTTCCAGTTATCTAATATTCTAGTATAATTGCAATGTTTTTGAACAAACTGCCCATGAAAAACAGTATATTTTTAAAAATAAGAAACACTCAAAATGCATGTTCCAAATTATTATGCACAGCAGAGTTTTCAACCTTTTTATTTTTATTTTGAACAAAAAAATGGTCAATTGTGAAATTATAAGCTTTATCAGCTTATTACAAAATGAAATCAAACAGTTTTCAAGTCAAAACTTTATTCTAGGTGATGTTACATTTGCACATAGGACCCCTTGTTCGAAAGAAGCTTCTGAACTCTCTCGTCCATTGAATTTGTCAGTTTTTGGATGGTTTGTGCTTCAATTGTTTTGCATGTGGACAGAATACCCTCCCAGAGCTGTTGCTTAGATGTGAACTGCCTCCCTCCATCATAGTCACTCCTTTTGATGATGCTCCAGAGGTTCTCAATGGGGTTGAGGTCAGGGGAAGATGGTGGCCACACCATAAGTTTGTCCTCTTTTATGCCCATAGCAGCCAGAGATACATATGTGTTATTTGCAACATCAGACGGTGCATTATCATGCATGAAAATGATCTTGCTGCGGAAAGCACGGTTCTTCCTCTTGAACCATGGCAGGAAGTGCTGTTTTAGAAACTCCACATAGATTATGGAGTTCATCTTTACCCCTTCAGGGATCCTAAAGGGGCCGACAATCTCTCTCCCCATGATTTCAGCCGAAAACATTACTCCACCTCCTCCTTGTTGGCGCCTTAGCCGTGTTTTCATGAGGTGTCCATCAACCAGCCATCCTCCACTCCATCCATCTGGACCATCGAGCGTTGCACGGCACTCATCGGTAAACAAAACAGTTTGGAAGTCAGTCTTAATGTATCGTTTGGCCCACTGGAGCCGTTTCTGCTTGTGTGCAGTGGATAGAGGTGGTCGACAGGATGGCTTACGCACAGCTGCAAACCTCTGAAGGACCCTGCATCTTGTTGTTCAGGGGACGTTGGAGGCACCAGCAGCTTCAAAAACTTGTCTGCTGCTATGACAAGGCATTTTTGCAGCTGCTCTTTTATCCTGACACAATTGCCTGTTGGAAAGAGTCCTCAATTTTTCCTTATCAGCACGCACACGTGTGTGCTGGGAATCAGCTACATACTTCTTGTTTGTGCGATGATCACGATGAAGTGTCTTGGCAATGTTGATTGTAGTCATGCCTTGACCTAAATACTCCACAATTTGTTGCTTCTCAGCAGCCGACACATCCTTTTTCTTTCCCATTTTGGCAAAAAAATGTAGGCTGCTTAATAATGTGGAACAGCCTTCTTAAGTAGTCTTGCCTTTATTTGGACACACCTGCCAAACTAATTTGCACAGGTATCTGCAATTGCTTTCAGTGATATAAAGAGCCCTGACACACATCACCATCAATGAGTTTAAATGACAAACAAAAATTCTAACCTTATCACTCCTGAACTCTTTTTGCATAATAATTTGGAACACAGTTTATATGGGGACCCTGCATCATTTTTTTTCTGGGGTACCCGTACATTCACCAGTATAGGCTAAGCAAACAGCTGTGATCTGTTAATAATAACCTGGGAACCTTAAGGGATATTGCACCTTTTCCCATATTAACATCAGCTCCCTGCCATGGGCTTTCCCTCTGCTGGTTATTTAAACTGTATGATAGCCCATGTTGTTTTCTTAATTTAATTCTTCATTTTACACAGGAAGGACACAGTGGGTGCTGAATACAACTCCCATCATTGTCGCCTGGTCTTGTTGATCTCAGGCGATCATTGACGCTGATTTGTGCCTTCAGCAGCCAGTGCCTAGGATCAGTGAGAACTGTACTGCTTTTGTATATAAGGATGGCACATAGACACAGATCACAGATCTTGCCAGTACTGGTTCTTCCTGTACAGGAATCACCAGGAGGTGTGAAGGAGGATTTAATTGTTAGTTCTTGTTAATACTGTACTGTGTGCCATACTTCTTTGACTTATGTGTGTCGATTCTCTCTTGTAATCACTTTATGATGCTGTTAAACATTTCATCTCCTTCATTGTCTGAGGGGCGAATGATTCAGCTGAAAGCTGAAATCTGCAGCAGTCACTTGTAGAATCATAGAATCGTAGAGTTGGAAGGGACCTCCTGGGCCATCTGGTCCAACCCCCTGCTCAAAGCAGGATTCGCTAAATCATCCCAGTCAGATGTCTGTCCAGCCTCTGTTTGAAGACTTCCATTGAAAGAGAACTCACCACTTCTAGTGGCAGCTTGTTCCACTCATTGATCACTCTAACTGTCAAAAAGTTTTTTCTAATATCTAATGTGTCTCCTCCCCTTCAGTTTCATCCCATTGCTTCTAGTCTTTCCTTGTGCAAATGAGAATAAAGTTGATCCTTCTACAATGTGACAGCCCTTTAGATATTTGTAGACCGCTATTAAGTCTCCTCAGTCTTCTCTTTTGCAAACTAAACATTCCCAAATCCTGCAACCTTTCCTCATAAGACAGGGTTTGCAGACCGGTTACCATTCTGGTCGCTCTTTTCTGAACTTGCTCCAGTTTGTTGATGTCTTTTTTTAAAATGTGGTGCCCAAAACTGGACACAATATTCCAGATGAGGTCTCACCAAAGAGGAGTAGAGGGAAATAATGACTTCACGTGATCTAGACTGTATGCTTCTGTTAATACATCCTAGAATTGCATTTGCCTTTTTTGCTGCTGCATCACACTGTTGACTCATATTCAGTCTGTGAGCTATTAGTATACCCAAGTCTTTTTCACATGTGCGTCACTTAGCCCTATTCCTCCCATTCTGTATATGCTTTTTTCATTTTTATTGCCCAGATGTAGTACTTTGCATTTCTCCCTGTTAAAAACCATTCTGTTAGTTGCTGCCCACTTCTCCAGTTTATTTAAATCTTTTTGAATCCTCTCTCTCTCTCTTCTCTAGTATTAGCTATCCCTCCTAGCTTTGTGTCATCAGCAAATTTAATCAGTTTACCCTCAATTCCTTCATCTAAATCGTTGATAAAGATGTTGAACAATACAGGGCCCAGGACAGAGCCCTGTGGTACCCCACTTGAAACATTCTTCCAACTGGATGTGCAGCCATTTACGACCACTCTTTGGGTCCGATCACTAAGCCAGTTATGAATCCACCTAACAGTTGCCTTGTCCATTCCATACTTAGTCATTTTTTCAATAAGGATTGTATGAGAGACTTTGTCAAATGCTTTGCTGAAGTCAAGATATACTATATCTACAGCATTTCCTTGATCCACCCAATCAGTGATACCGTCATAGAAGGAAATTAAGTTAGTCTGACATGACTTATTAGTTACAAACCCATGCTGACTCTGTTTAATCACTTCATTCTTATCCAGGTATTGACATACATGTTGTTTAATAGTTTGTTCAAAGATCTTTCCTGGTATAGAAGTCAGACTCACCGGCCTATAGTTGCCTGGGTCCACCTTCTTCCCCTTTTTGAAGATAGGAACAACATTTGCTCTTCTCCAGTCTTCTGGGACTTCTCCTGTTCTCCAAGAATTTTCAAAGATTATGGAGAGGGGTTCAAAAATTTCTTCTGCTATCTCCTTCAGTACTCTGGGGTGTAATTCATCTGGACCTGGAGACTTGAATTCATTTAGGTTAGCTAAGTGTTTCCTCACTATCTTTCTGTTTATAGATATCCTGGATTCTTCTATTCCCTTAATAGGACAGTGAATAACAGTTGATGTTACATTTCCTTCCTGAGAGAAAACAGATGCAAAATAGGAATTTAAAAGTTCAGCCTTCTCAACATCCTGTCTTACCATTTCATTATTTTCATCCTGTAAAAATCCTATAGCATCTTTGACTTTTCTTTTACTTTTGACATATCCCCAAAATCCTTTATTATTGCTTTTGACATCTCTTGCAAGCCTCAATTCATTATAGATCAGATCCCTTCTTTCTCCACTCCAGCACACATTCCACCGTTCTAAGCCTCTAATTGCCTTTGTCAAAACTGCTCCACTTGTTGAGGCCTCTGCAATGCTTCTGAAAATACATAGCTACTGGATTGCTTTCACCAGTCTCCCAGACTCTTCAGCCTGTGCAACTCCTTAGATATCTCCACATGATCACTATGATGGCTTGTTTCTCCATTTCTTATCTCTCACAAACTCTTGCAGCCTCACTCATCAGCCAGACAGACTCTGCTGTTCCTAAAACTCCAGTGCCTTGCTGGCTTCTCCACAGCCTATAGGCAAGCTCTGTGGTGCCTTTTTAGACCAAGACCTCTGGCCAGTGTCACAGTAGATCTTGCTGTTTCTTATGTGCTTACTGTGCACACACTGTTAGGCGTCGGGTTTCTGTAGCTGCAAAGCAGAGATCCCGAGCCTTGCATTCGTCAGTCTCCCATTCCTCTCCGGCTGCAGAGGAGGATGCTCAGCAGACTCTTCGATCCAGGCGCTCTGCTCAGACCAGCTCTGTAGGCTGGTTGCTGCTGCCACCTCTGGTCCAGCTATAGCAATGCATGCTGGTCAGCAGCGAGCTACTCCAGGGACTACGTCCTCCTTTCTGTCCACTGAGCATGCTCTTGGGACGATCTCTCATTGGCGATCGGAGGTCACATGCTCAGGTCCTTCTCCAGCTCGGATTGGACCATCAGGAAGGTCAGGAAGGTCCCGGAAGGACGCTGCTATAGAAGAGCCGCATGGCCGCACGGCCATGCGCTAGTATAGACTCTAATACTCATGGTGTGTATGATGATGGCTGCATGTATCTGGTGACTGACTCATTGGAAACCCCTACCCTTGGTTGTGCTTGTCGTTAGGGATTCGTAGTTAGTCAGTGCCAAAAGGTGGCTGTGCTCACGCCACTGTGCTCCAAGTCACAGCCATATTGTGCCCTTCAGCACAAGTCAACTCAGTACAGTAGCTGCAAGTACAGTACCGCAGTAAGTAGCTGCAACTGCCAGTGCGGTGCCGTGCGCAAGTCATGCAGTTTCTGTACCCTAGTCAGGGAGGTTAGTGGCGTCCGCCAGAGCGGTGCAGTCTATACTTAGTGCGCGTTTCCTCCAGCTATTGTCCTGCTGGCACCGCTGCCGTGGTGCCGAGCACTAGCGTGTCTAGAGGGACTCTAACCCAATGTCTCGGGCAGAGTCCTGTGACTATACGCTAGCGCTCACACTGCCGAAGCTCTGTGAGTACAAACAGGCTACGGCATTTATTATTTGGCGGTTGCGCGGCTCTGTGAGGTAAGTCTGCCTCTGTACACACTGGGTGAGGTTAACCCCGTGTGTCCCTTTATTATACCGCCATATCACGTCCGCCATTTCCAAGCAGCAGTTTACACCTCTGCACGGTGAACCCCGGGCTGCGAATGCACCTAAATACCATCTTTATTATTTGGTGCGTTCCGCCAGCCCCTAACACACACCTGAGGCATCAAGCACAGCAGCACATATGGACACACCTCAAATCCTGTCATACAGTTATTTATTATGCATTGCTTAGATAGCGCTACCATATTCCACAGCACTGTCCCAATGGGGCTCACCCTATCAGTATGTCTTTGGAGTGTAGGAGAAAAACCACACAAACACAGGGAGAACATACATATTCCTTGCAAATGTTCTCCTTGATGGGATTTGAACCCAGGTCCCCAGCCCTGAAAAGCAACAGTGCTAACCACTGAGCCATTGTGCACTCAAAATATATTGGAATAATATTGTAAAACCTGTCTTTGATAGTACATACTGACACATTTGCTACCATGGTGTGATGCCTACAATGAGATACAAATTATTTTTGTCATAATCACTTGATATAAAATGTTGGATTTTTACTATCCAGTGTAAGCAGCCATGTTTTATGAGAAGGTACGCTGATGGACCCAATCTGGTTTTGTTTTCTCATTTAATTCTGAAATGTAATTTAGAGATGATTAGCAGGGTACCATGGGAAAGTTTATACTTACAATGTATGGTATATTGCTGTTTTAATTAAGACTAGTGACCCTAGGAAGGAATTTTGATCCTTTTTATTTATGCCTTCTTTTGATTGTGTTCACGGGCCAAATGAAATAAATAGCTATTTTTTGGAGCATAACAATTAATTATAATGAAACATATAATGTAACAGTACCCTTCTGAGATATTTAGTCACAATACAAATCAAAAACAGCTTGTTCTGTAGAGAAAATGTGACATTGCATGGTGCCCAATCAGATGCCTTGTACAATATGGTCATGTTGTGCCCGCCAGAGCTGTGGAGACCTGTCCAAATGGTAGCGTGTGATGTTGGGATAATGCCTTCAATAACTTAAAGTAGAGATATTTTATCCCATATGATTTACATCTCGGCTACAACAGGAGCTTCATGCCAATCACCAATATAGCAACAATCACCATGAAATATCCCTTTTTATCTGTACAGTGTCAGCCATAATACTTCCTGGACAGTGTCAATCACAGTGCTGCCAGCATGCATGTCTTTAGGATGTCTTGCTGTCTCTGGCAGCTGGGCACCCAACTGCTTGTGCTTAATTGAAAGAGCCCATGAGTCAAATGTGTGCTTATGGCAGAGGTTTATCATATAGGGTCATGTGCTATTGGTATCTTAATGGGCTATCTGACACTAATCACTTCTGCATCAGAGGTGAGAGATGACCAGGAACTGTACAAAATACCTGCCGATCATGCTGGCATCTTGGCAGGTGTTTGGGGGCATAACATCCCCACACACCTCTGGTATAGAAGTGAGCCATGCTGGATAATCTATATAACTCCATAATCTTGGCATGAAAATCCACCATTTGTAAAGCCCAGCTACAACCATACTCTAGATGGTAAAACGCCACTAAACGAGTTTCAACCATCACCCCCTCCAATAAAAATCTGTGCCACTAAAAAAATTAACACATAAGTGTGGAAGGGTTTGCACTAACACTTTCCATTTACTGAGGCTTTGTTCACATCTGTGTTGTGGTTTCTTTGTAATGTAAACCATATAATACAGTCAAATGTGTTACATCAAGGACACCAAGGCATGCAGTGCTAAACTTTCTGTCAAGTAATAAATCTGGATGAGCCGAGTATAAGGGTACTCGTACATCTTAGCTAGCGATCAACTGAGTGGTCTCTCCCAATTCCTCTCTGACTTGACCAAGCCTTCGTGAGTTTTCAATGGGGAGAGTTGAGTAAGCTGCTTATTTCCAGGGAGAACAAAAGGATCAGGCATTTAACCTAAAACTATGCAATCCTCATCTTTTAGGGGAGAGACACATTGGACATTCGGTTGGTCCCACCATAATTGATGAGTTTGGCCTAATATGAATGGGGTTGTTTAGACTGAAGGTTCGTGTACATGGACTGACTGGCGGTACGATAAAAAAGCCAATCGGTAAACACAGGCAGACCAAAGTAAACAATGCGCACAGTGCTATCTACACTAGATCACTCAGCTCGCAACGGCTGCCATGGCGGTGCGAGTCCCATTTGTTGCACAAAGAAGCATATTAAGATCATGGAGTGGCCTAGCCAGTCTCCAGACCTTAATCCCATAAAAATCTTATGAAGGGAGTTGAAGCTCCGAGTTGCCAAATGACAATGACGTGTCTGGATGCAGCGAGTACCACAAGGCGAACCCATATGACACACGTGACCCTGGATACACCGCCTCCAGTGGGGCGAATTTAAATAAACACGTGCAGCTGGATACACCGCCTCCAACTGGCGAATTTAGACATTACACGTAAATACAAGTCTGGAAACCCCGCCTCCAGTAATGCGAATTTAAACAATAAGGGAAACCTGGGAAACATTAACAATGGTGGGCCCTGCGATAGGGAATAGGGAAGTGGAGACCTCCTGAGCTCCCCTGAGCCAGTGTCCCTGCACTCCTAACGTTCCCTATGCCGGTTCCGCACCGGGCGCCCAACAGGAACCTAAAAACCCTAGCTCGTCCTGACCTAAACCCTCACTAGGGAATTGGTCGGTGCGGAAACTAATCCCACCCCTGCACTAAAACACACATGAGGAAAGATGACAAAACAGGGGAAACACCACTTAGCTTTGCTCTGTTGCGTACGCTCCTAGCAACAGAGCCCACCACCTGTGTGCATCTTCTCCTCCACCCGGATCCATCACCATAATCGGATCCATCACCATAGTGCAGCCTTGGAGCAGAGTCCACCACCAATTGCAGCAGTCCAGTAACAGAGTCCCAATGATGAGTTCAGCTTCTGCCCAAAAAGTCAAGCATGCTTGAGTCCAGCTCTCAGCAACCAGGTCCAGCATGGTGAGTGCAACTCTCACCATCGTCGCCACTCCACCAAGCCATGCAAACACTTCCTGCCGACGCCATAAACTGTGACTCCACCATGCCATGCCAGCCCTTCTTGCAGACCACCTAGCTGCCACTCGTCCCCTCTTGCTGGCCTGCGCAGGACTTGTGTTCAGCTCCTTCATTCACCAAGGCTTCCTTGTGAATGACTAACACACAATATCACCAGCCGTGATTGAACCCACCTGGCTCCCTTTTATAGAGCCTAACACCTGATTTGTAATTGCGTGCACATTAACCCTAAAGCTAAGGTGCGATACCACTCACCACCACCGGGCAACTTAGAATGAAACACCACGTGTAATAATTCTAATGGCCACCGGGGGCAATCAACCCACTTTGGCACCTAGCCAAAGGAAAAAAAAGTTCACTTTTCCATTTAAATCTGTCAGATCCACGCTGGATCATGACAGATTTAGAGATGATCTGCAAAGGAGGAGTGGACCAAAATTCCTCCTGACATGTGCGCAAACCTCATCATCAACTACAAAAACGTCTGACTGCCTTTCTTGCCAACAAGGGTTTTGCCACCAAGTATTAAGTCTTGATAGCCAGAGGGGTCAAAATGCAAATAAATTTATATAATTTATACATTGTCATTTTCTGGATTTTATTTTTGATATTCTATCTCTCAATGTTAAAATGAACCTACCATTAAAATTATGTTCATGTCTTTGTCAGTGGGCAAACTTACAAAATCAGCAAGGGATCAAATACTTATTTCCACCACTGTAGTTATAACATCCCATGCATGGTTCTTCATGAATACCTGAAAGTATTTATTAATGTTCCAAGTCATTTAATTGCTGTGTCACAAATGTATATTGCCCCTTTAACGTGCATAGTAGTTCACAGTTAATAATGCGGCAAGTTCCCTTTATATGGATCCTGGGGGAATAAACCAATTTTATTTGCTGTTTTTATAGGCACGACAAAAACTGATATAAACTCTGTATGTCTTTAGCACATTGCTTTGCGTGCTCCGATGCTTCTCCTGGTGGTTAACATCAGATGACAGTATATTTAGTACCATTCAGAACACGGTATATGACATGCAGCGTGCACAAGACCATTGTGCGCTCTTACATGGTGTTCGTGAGATCGGGGGGCTCGATGATCTTGTTCGCCCATCTCACAAAGTGGCTGTCTATGGGTCTAGATTGTCACAAAGAAGAAAACTTTTTCCGAGCATCCTTCAAAGAAGATTTGTCGTGTCAAGATCATTCACTTTGCATATGGAAAAAAAGTCTGGCAGACTCTTCTGTCTTCTGCAGCGAGCCTCTTAACAATGACGGCTTTGAACTGTTGAACTTTAATAAGAAGGGAACACTCTGAGTAAGCGTTGGTTGGGATGTGGTGATCCTTTGCTTGGAACTTAGTCTCTTAGTTACATAAATCAAATATGTCATGAGCTGGAAAGGCCAAGAATAAAATAACAGTGCCTGGTATTTTTTTTTCTTCCTTTGTTCTTTCTTTCACCCAAAACCTTTCTGAGCAATTATAATGATCATTTTCAGGAAATGTTACTTGACGTAAAAACCAGAAGCAAATGAGTCTGCAACCAAATCTCGCTTGTCTGCATGAATTCTCACGCTTCCATCATGTGAAATACTCTGTATGTAATAGCCGTGTATTTGTCATTTTTATGAATAAGTGCTCCACCACAATGTTTTGTAGCACACTAATCGCCTGTTGTACCAACGTTACTCATTTCCTCTACTTCTCGCAGATAGCAGCTCAATGTATTGTGACGCCGATCACAGCCAGCCCGTTTAATTATTGTTTTTTCATTGGAATTGGAATCTTATGAATAAAATGTTGCTATTGTAGTGTGTAGGTCCTAGTACAACAATCCTAATGATATCTGTTTTAGGGCTTGTTCACACTACCATATTTCCAGTTTGAGTGCTGTCTGTGGAAAAAAACAGACATCACTCGGACCAATGTTATTCAGTGGAACAGTGGAGACGAGCACCCGTAAATCTGGTGAGACTCACCCTTTCAAGTCTATGGGTGCTTAAAAAAAACATCTGATGCCATATGGACTCACAACATAGCATCCAATTTTTACAGATATATTGCAATTTTGTACCATAGGAAACTGTAAGATTATGTGCTGCATAGATTTTTGCACCATTTCTGAAGCTCTTACCAGGAAAAATGCAGAGGCAAAGCGCTAGTTTTTGCTGTGTTCTTTACTTATGTTTTTGGTACAGATTTTCCACACTCATTAGTATGATTGAAAGCTCCATCACAAACGCTAAAAGAATTGACATGCTGCAGACTGACATGCTGAGACTTCAGGATTCTCGTTCACATTGTTGGCATAAAATGTGGTGCTCAAAACTGGACACAGTATTCCAGATGAGGTCTGACCAAAGAGAAGTAGAGGGGGATAATGACGTGATCACGTGATCTGGACTATATGCTTCTGTTAATACATCCCAGAATTGTATTTACCTTTTTGCTGCTGCATCACACTGTTGACTCATGTTTAGTTTATGATCTATTAGTATACCCAAGTCTTTTTCACATGTGCTGTTGCTTAGCACTATTCCTCCCATTCTGTATATGCTTTTTCATTTTTATTGCCCAGATGTACTACTTTGCATTTTTCCCTGTGATTGCATCCTACGAGTAGCTGCTCGCTGTTACAGCAAACTGATGGATAAAAACAAATAAATCTGGTTGGTAGCAGAGAGAACACGTTGCAATCTAAATACAGAGCTGACTGAGTCTAAGAATCTATACGCCCTTTGAGGAAGGCACTGCCGAAATGCGCGTCGGGGTGGGCGGGTCTGTCCTGGAGAGAGGTCCACTCTGCATAAGGTATTGTTTATACACTGCTATGTGGCTCTTAGGGTATTTGAACACGATTAATATTATTGTTAGAGTACAATTTTACAATGTAGTGGTTTAGTTTTCTTACTGTGGACGCTGTGACTCTTATGGATATACCCACCTTGGGCAAGTTTTTTGATGCTGTTATCACCTTTTTAGCCCTGTATGTCCATCTGTCTGCGTGATCTTTTTATATGTTTAATAAAGATGATGTTACATTTTGGACTTTATGACTGCCTGCTTCTTTAGATTTATTGGTTCTTACATGCAGTTGTCCATCCTATATCCACACTACGGTAGTTTTGTAAAATAGTTATACAGTATATAGAGATTTATATTTACTTTTCTACCACCTATGATGTTCATCAGAATTCTTTTGAATCTATACGCAGAGAGGAGTCAGAACTCTAAGGTAAAACCAATTGGGCATCCAGGTGTCTTGCTGGGTGACGGAAAAGCAAGGTGCACATCAACACAACAATGGGGAGAGGGAGGGGAAGCCCGAACACTATGGAAGGGGGAAGTAGAGTCCCCTAGTCAGAGCTAACAATACCCTGACTGCCCTAAACGTCCCTAAATAAGTTTCACACCTATCGCCAAGCAGGAACCTAATCCCTGCCTGACCTTAGTGGTTGACTCTGGATAGGGAGGGACCACTGAGATATCACGCCAGCAATACTCTAAGGGCCCCGTCACACATAGCGACACACCAGCGATTCCGACAACAATATGACCTTGTCAGGATCGCTGGTGTGTTGCTACATGATCGCTGGTGAGCTGCCAAACAGGCAGCTTCACCAGCGATCAGCACCAGCGACACGGGGAAACAAGCGACGCACGTCGCTTAGTTACCCACTGTGTACTTTAGTTACCAGCACGCTGGTGCATGGAGCTGGTAACCAAGGTACACATCGGGTTTCTAAGCGGCGCGCGGCACTTAGAAACCCGATGTATACCTTGGTTACCAGCTCCCTGCACCAGCGCGCTGGTAACTAAAGTACACATCAGGTTTCTAAGCACTGCGCGCCGCCTAGAAACCCTGTGTCTACCTTAGTTACCAGCGCCAGATCACTGATCGCTGGTCTCCCGCCTGTCACACGCAGCGATGCGTGCTGGCCAGCGGGAGACCAGCGATCAAAAAAATGTCCTGGCCATTCCAGGACGATCAGCGATAACCGGCAGGGGGGCCGGTCGCTGGTCAGTGTCTCACACAGCGATCTCGCTGGTGAGATCGCTGTTGCGTCACAAAACTTGTGACTTAGCAGCGATCTCGCTAGCGAGATCGCTATGTGTGACGGGGGCTTAAGAGTACTCCAAGAAGACAATAGCCAACTGCTAGTACTTATAACTAGACAAAGGGAAAATGAGCTAACACCAGCACCCTGCTGAAGAGACTGAATGTATTTAAACCTTCAGCAAAGGTGTGTTAATTAGCAGCAGAACTTGGATGTAACTGTTGGGTCCTAGCGGGAAAAGGATATCACTCCATAACAGAGATGCAAAAATCAAGAAGGTGCTTGTAGAGCTAATCGCAATGACCTTCTACAGCTGGATCCAGGTTGACTGTCTGTCACACCTGACACACCCGTGACACCAGGGGGTTAATCAGAAGAAATGTCAATAACACAAACCATGCTGAGCACAACACAACATAAATAAAATACCACAATAAGTCCACCAGTGCAGTTTCACAAGCAAGGTGTTACATATGGAAAAATACCCCTTCTTAGAAAGTAATTCGACAAATAAGAGCCATGACTTTGTTGCTTATCGAAGATCCCAGTGAAGGTTTTCATGTTTCCGGTGAAGGTTATTGATGGAAGCACTGAATGTTGTCTGTGATGGCGGTGAAGAACATCTACTATCAGTTGATCTAATAATTAGACATAGTCACATGACCGCAGATTATGCGGGAAACATTACGATAACTCAGTTTTTCTGATTACCAATAAGAATAATGACAAAGGTGCAATTCCTTTTTTTCACGCAATGGTAGTAGATTGTGGATTGTGCTAGAAATCTCAAGAGAAATGATTATTTGTTGCTCTTTTGTTACCAGGCTTCTTGAAGATTTAATTAACAGGTGTGCATGTGTTTTTCTCTTCCATCACTGAGTCCCATGGCATTGCCACATACGTTTCTCTGCCTTGCAGTATACTTGCAGACCTCAGGTTTTCTGCATCTCGTTCTTATACTTACCTGCCAAAGGTGATGTTCTCATTAATCAGCACAATGAGTTTGCGTAAAGATTCTTCCTTGAGTCTTTTCTCCACGAAGAAGTGACAAGATCTCTGTGGAATTTCATCTGATACTGAAAATGAAGCTTTCGTCAAGTAGCATAGAAGTTATTGCCTGCTGCATCCTGATCTTTGTAAGTTTACTGGGAAATGCCATCCTGATTTATTGTACGTGGAAGTGCATTACAAGACGTCTGCCAACATCATTTGCCCTCATTTTCAGCCTTGCATTTGCTCACTTAATGAAAAATATTGTGATCAATGCCTTAAATATTATTTTCAATGTTGGATTGATCCCCAATTCTCACGTCTGCAAATTTGGATTGTTTACGGCATCATTAACTACTAAGCTGGAGATCTGGTTCACATTTTACTTGGCTGTATTCTACTGTGTGAAGCTCAATCGAATTGTCCATCCACTGAGGACACCTCTAAATGGCAAATGGCGCAAGCATCATCTCATAGCTGTGCTTGTCTTGTGGGTCATAGGAATTGCAGTTTGTTGCCCTTACCTAGTTTTTGGGAATATTATGCAAAATCAAGCTTTTCTCAATGATACAGCCTCCTTGCATCACAGCTTTCTTCATGAAGAATGTCATATTGATTTTCCAGATAGTGCCATTGAATTTTATTATCACCAGATCTTCATGGTCATCACTGATCTACTTCCTTTAGTAAGTTTACTTCTGGTTTGTTTTCGCATAATCCTTCTTTTTTATGAGCAAAAGAAAGCAACTTATGGCAATATCTGGATTGGACATGACCCTTCGGAGACTGAAGTCCTTCGGGCTTCTAAAGTGATTGTGCTGTTAATGGTCCTAGTCACTGGTCTTTGGGTTGCCCACTATGTGCTCGTCTTGTTCTTGAAATACATAAGGACATGGTATTTAACTTCTACCCTTCTTGTTGTGCTGTTTTCAGGATACTCCGGCATTTGCCCCTACTTACTCATGTTAATTAACTACAAAATCAGTTTGCAGATTAGGTCACTGAGCTCCTTCTGCTGCGCAAGCAATAAACCCAAGACTTCACCTACTAGTCAAAAGTCCATACCCAAAGAACTAGTCAATGAAAACTGACCTTGTTATAGACTGTATCATTCTTTGCAAACTATTCTACAAAAATGCAACGGTCTGGACTCACAAGTAGGCGTGTATATAGTTTAACATTACTATTTATGTTTTGTTTCCTTTTTAACATTTATGAGGTTTGCTCTTGTTTTTGATGGTCAGAATTGTGTAGTGTTCTGCAGTATCTTATCAAATAATGGAAGCCTGACATGTCTTTTATGAGTCAGTGGGGGGAAATCTGATTACAATACATTTCTCAAAGGGATGATAGTGGATCATGACAGATCCATCATAATAATAATAATAATAATAATAATAATAATCTTTATTTTTATATAGCGCTAACATATTCCGCAGCGCTTTACAGTTTGCACACACATCATCACTGTCCCCGATGGGGCTCACAATCTAAACTCCCTATTAGTATGTCTTTAGAATGTGGGAGGAAACCGGAGTACCCGGAGGAAACCCACGCAAACACGGGGAGAACATACAAACTCCTTGCAGATGTTGTCCTTGGTGGGATTCGAACCCAGGACCCCAGCGCTGCAAGGCTGCAGCGCTAACCACTGAGCCACCGTGCCGCCCGGATCATCTAAAAGTCAAAGCCATGGCAACAGAGCCTTAGTTATTGTTGTTTTATACATATGTAATTATTTATATTAAATTAATGAACAAACCAATTTGTTTTAAAGGGAACCTGTCACCAGGTTTCGCCGATATAAGGTACGGCTACTGGCTTTCAGGGCTTATCTACAGCATTCTGTAATGCTGTAGATAAGCCCCCGATCCAACCTGAAAGATAAGAAAAATAAGTTTTATTATACCCATCTGGGGTGCAGTCCGATCCAATGGGTGTCGCAGGTCCGGGTCCGGTGCCTCACATCTTCTTGCGATGCTACCCTCCTGCTTGCTTCACAGGCATCGCGCTCCTGCACAGGCGTAATTATCTGCCCTGTTGAGGGCAGAGCAAATTCCTGCAGTGCGTAGGCACTGCGCCTCTCTGACCTTTCCCAGCACCTAGCCACTGCAGTACTTTGCTCTGCCCTCAACAGTGCAGAGAAGGACACCTGCGCATGAGTACAATGCCGGGGAGCCATGAAGCAAGCAAGAGGACGGCGTCGCAAGAAGATGGGAGGTGATGGACCCGGACCACGAGACCCATCGGACCAGGCCGACCCCGGGTGAGTATAATAAAACTTATTTTTCTTATCTTTCAGGTCGGATCAGGGGGGCTTATCTACAACATTATAGAATGCTGAAGATAAGCCCTGAAAGGCAGTGGCCGCATCTTAGATCGGTCAAAACTGCTGATAGGTTCGCTTTAAATTATTGCACTGCTACCATAATTTAGAATTACAGCTGCTTCCGTTATATCAGAGTATGATGTCAACTAGGATTAATAGGATTTGGGATGGTTTCAGAGACAGTTAAATGATTATTCTAGTCTACAAAAATTGAGATTTGATAAAAAATTTTTATATTTGTGTGGGATCAATTGTCTGGCCTCATCGTTCCCCTGTCCTCAAGACTTCAGCTAGGATGAGCTGATTGGAGCAGATTGTCCATTGATATTGATAACCTATCCTAAGGGCAACATGTTATCTCGGTATGTTCTAGATTAGCCAGTCATAACTAGGAAATGTGAGTGTCAACTGAGATGACAAGTACAATGGAAGACACCGTGATGCAGATAAAGCAGATATAATGAGCTACTGAATGGAGTTACAAATGTCTACAAAGAAGGCAACTCAATGATGAGATTTATAAAACTAGTGGTTTGAGCAGCACACCGTGCGAATCTGGGGTACCCTGGTGCACATCCCACTGTTGCTCATGGTTTATTTGAGCCACCAGTAAAAGTACAGAAGAATAAGTGAAGGCAACACTTCCATCTTAATCAAATGTATCGGTAGTCCAATGTAGGATGTGTTGGCTTATAACTTACTAAACTGTCTAAAAGCAAAGCTGTCTATGTTGCCCTTAGCAAGAAATCACAGCACAGCTTTAATTTTGTGTTTTGCTACTGAAAACTTAAGTTCTGTGCTGTGATTTGTTGCTGTGTTATGTTTCATACGTTTTGGCTATCATATAGCAAATCTATAATTAAATTAGACACTTTGGCTTCCCATGAAGACATCGGAGACTAAGTGTGTTATGAGAGTTTTGATTCTAACTAGTTTTGATTCTCACACCCATATTGAATTTCACACCGATTCTATATGGTAATCCATTATTGTGCTGTAACCTATATTTATACTGTAAATTTGTTGCATATTAAATATATAAGATGCTTTCCAAGGTATAGGTATAAAAGAGTTATAATATAAAATAAAATGTTATTTTATTATTTGGCATATTTTCCTCTCGCATTTGCTCCTGTCTAACTCCGCTTGTTAGCCTAAATTGTCTTGGTGAAAAGCTGAATTATTTATAGCCTATGATACCTTTTATTGGAAGTAAGTTCAGTTTTTCATAGATCCTTGGTAATGGTAACCACAAATCTCTGAATAAAAAAGAAAAAACTATGTGGTCTTGGATTTTGTGACCTAGTCCAGCGTTTCCACTATTTCAGAGTAACTTAGAACATATGTATTGGCTTTCCAGTTAGTGTATTGATAGTGCAGACTTCATAGATGCCAAAGTTGTGAAGACACCGGTGATTAGATAGTAAAGGCTGCCTGGTATGTATAGCAGTAGAAAGTTTCTGCATCGTTGTGCACATTTTTCTATCTTATTACATGAAGACTTTTCAGAAGGTTGCATCATTATGGGTGCTGAGGTCAGGCTGAGCATACGTTTTGAATGAGGAGATAAGAGTAAAGCCCCCGTTATGCACGCTGTAACATCACCGATTTTGTGACGTAGCAGTGATATTGCTAGCGATATCGCTATGTCTGATACTTACCTCCGACCGGCTCCCCCACTGCTCATCACTGGTCGCGCGAGAGCGTCCTGGACCATTTCTCGTTGGGCGCTTCCTGCTGGGCATCCTGTGGCGCCGACGAGCGACGCGTGGACGCGAGTGGGAGGACGTCAGGATCGCCGCGTCTGACAGGTAAGTAGCGACCCCCGAACCCTGCTATGTCGCTGGTGAGATCTGCCTGTGTGGCAGCTCACTAACGACCACTTAGCGATGCACCAGCGATCCATATTGTTGTCGGGATCGCTGGTGCATCGCTAAGTGTAATGGTACCCTAAGGTTGGCCAGGCCCATCAGATAGCTGTTGGCCAGTCTCCCGAGGTGAAGTCAGCGGTTCACTGATGACACGGAAGTGACGTTTGTAGGTAACCACAAGCAATGGTGTGCATTCCAAAAAATTATGAGGACACTGACGACACAGAAGTGACGTTTGTAGGTAACCGCAAGCAATGGTGTGCTTTCCAAAAAATTATGAGGACACTGACGACACGGAAGTGACGTTTGTAGGTAACCGCAAGCAATGGTGTGCATTCCAAAAAATTATGAGGATCATCAAGCACATTCACTTTTAAAATGAAGCACAAAAGGGAAAGGTGGAGCTAGGAGGCTCCTTGCAGCTATAGTTGCATAGATTGCAAAAAGACCAAGGCCCATAAAGTTCAAGTTTTCTCCACCTATTGTTAATTTTGTCACCAAATTAACTATAACCCACAATGTTATGTGTATTGAGGAAATCACCCAGCACTGTTTTAAAACTTGTTAGTGTATGCCATTTTTTCTGCTTGTAGTAGGGCATTCCACAGTCTAACTGCTTGATCTGTATAAAAACCCTTTCCTATTTAATTGCCGGAATCAGCTTTCTTCCACCCTTAATGAGTGCCCCCTGGTCCTTAGTATGTTCTTTGGAAGGAATAAGTTGTGTGCAAGTCCTTGGATTTGGCAAATGGCAGGCACTGAAGCATGAACCTCTATGAGAAAACTGTATGTCCAACTGTGTGTTGAAGTCGGCAAGAGAATAGACTATTGGCCTCCTCATATAAATTAGATAGCTGTCAAACGAACAATTGCTGGCTGTCCGCTATCTCTCCCGCTATCTCTCCCGTCTTTCCCATGCACAGGAATGCTCGTCTCCTGTGTTATCTATGAGATATCTGGCTTAGCCAATCTGCATGCCAAACATAATCAATGGTCGTTGAAATTCATCCGGCCGGATCCTTCTCTTCTCCGATAACATCTGCGGGGAAAGATTCGAGAGGACACACATTAAGTTGATCCACTGGGACCGGTAGGTTTGGCCAGTTCTTATCTAATGTGTATGGGGGTTTTAACATCAAGATCTGCTTTGACCCTGTGATGTATACTGTTTACTATTTGCGCACCACTGTATTTAAACACCTTATCAAGGCAATTGTGAATGGAAATGGATACACGGTAAATACTATTTATGGGCTTAACAGGTATTTTATCTATCTTAGATTTTTTTTCACATGATTTGTACAAATATAACATAAGAATTTTTTTTAATTAATTGTAAATTTGCTCCAGGATAAGAAAGCCAAGGCCCGATTTATTAAACTACTTCATTTGGAACCTTAAGGTATTTCTGTTTCAGTGGAAAACTCATTATTTCTGAGTCCGCTATTTTTGGAATCCAGTAGTAGTTTATAACCTGGAGCCAGCCTCTACGTTTTTTCACAGCCAAAGACATAAAATATTTTCTGGATGCTCAGATTTACTTTCAGTCTATCTCCCCAAAAGAGAGCCACGTCCAAGCAGAGAGCTTAGTCCAAGGCGAAACGGAAATACAATGCTGAAATATGAAAAGGATTAAAGTTCGTGGTGTTAACATCCCCAAGGGATGAATTCTTAGGGAAGGAGCTTCAAGAAGAAGCCCATTGCCAGTGAGATGGGTTGGACAGTCACTTGACACCATGGTGAATTTAATTATATGATTAAAAGAATGCGTTCTGCAACTTTTATAGCACCTGAGGGGTGTTTAGATTATGCATTAAGTTACAATGTCAGGTTGGAATAATTCATATTCCCTGTCGTGATGATTTGTAAATATGGATTCAGTTAGAGATCAGTATAACTATCAAATGGCACAAATCTGTTGCTAGATTTAAAAACAAAAACTTTCCACTTTTCCAAACAGTTACATGACTTTTATTGTATTTGCATAAATGAGGATAATTAGTGGCGACTCTTTTATCCCAAAATATCATAAGTCGGTCACATTCTTGCCCTTGTTTCAAAGTGAAGGTCATTAAATGAGCTCAAGCATCTGTTTTTCCTCTTCAGCTGGTTTCACACAGGACTGCCAGAATGTGGACATCAGGTATAGTCAGTTTTCCTTGTTAATGAGCTCGTGTCAGATCTTGGGTTCTGCCAAGCATGTTAAGCGATGGTTACTGCATCTTACATGCATGCTTTCATATAGTATGCAAGATATACAGTATATAACATTGAAAATAATCAGGGCTAGGCTATTTTTATTGTGTGAGATCACTTGTAATTCAATGGCTTTAGCATTAATGCAAAATAATTATTGGATTAAAGTTCTTATTTATAAAAACTTGATTGCAGTGCTAACTTAAAGGCTATGTACAACGTTGCACAGAATTTTTTCTCATTGTTCATTTGCTTCCTAAATGCAAAGATAAACAACTTTCTTAAAGGGGACCTGTCACCAGGTTTTTCCCGTATAAAGTAGGGACACCCTACCTGTTACAGCATACTAGAATGCTGTATATACAGTCATGGCCAAAAGTATTGACACCCCTGCAATTCTGTCAGATAATACTCAGTTTCTTCCTGAAAATGATTGCAAACACAAATTCTTTGGTATTATTATCTTCATTTAATTTGTCTTAAATGAAAAAACACAAAAAGAATTGTCCTAAAGCCAAATTGGATACAATTCCACACCAAACATAACAAAGAGGGTGGACAAAAGTATTGGCACTGTTCGAAAAATCATGTGATGCTTCTCTAATTTGTGTAATTAACAGCACCTATAACTTACCTGTGGCACCTAACAGGTGTTGGCAATAACTAAATCACACCTGCAGCCAGTTGACATGGATTAAAGTTGACTCAACCTCTGTCCTGTGTCCTTGTGTGTACCACATTGAGCACGGAGAAAAGAAAGAAGACCAAAGAACTGTCTGAGGACTTGAGAAACCAAATTGTGAGGAAGCATGAGCAATCTCAAGGCTACAAGTCCATCTCCAAAGACCTGAATGTTCCTGTGTCTACCGTGCACAGTGTCATCAACAAGTTTAAAGCCCATGGCACTGTGGCTAACCTCCCTAGATGTGGCCGGAAAAGAAAAATTGACAAGAGATTTCAACGCAAGATTGTGCGGATGTTGGATAAAGAACCTCCACTAACATCCAAACAAGTTCAAGCTGCCCTGCAGTCCGAGGGTACAACGGTGTCAACCCGTACTATCCGTCGGCATCTGAATGAAAAGGGACTGTATGGTAGGAGACCCAGGAAGACTCCACTTCTTACCCCGAGACATAAAAAAGCCAGGCTGGAGTTTGCCAAAACTTACCTGAAAGCCTAAAACATTTTGGAAGAATGTTCTCTGGTCAGATGAGACAAAAGTAGAGCTTTTAGGGCAAAAGCATCAACATAGAGTTAACAGGAGAAAAAAGAGGCATTCAAAGAAAAGTACACGGTCCCTACAGTCAAACATGGCGGAGGTTCCCTGATGTTTTGGGGTTGCTTTGCTGCCTCTGGCACTGGACTGCTTGACCGTGTGCATGGCATTATGAAGTCAGAAGACTACCAACAAATTTTGCAGCATAATTTAGGGCCCAGTGTGAGAAAGCTGGGTCTACCTCAGAGGTCATGGGTCTTCCAGCAGGACAATAACTCAAAACACACTTCAAAAAGCACTAGAAAATGGTTTGAGAGAAAGCACTGGAGACTTCTAAGGTGGCCAGCAATGAGTCCAGACCTGAATCCCATAGAACACCTGTGGAGAGATCTAAAAATGGCAGTTTGGAGAAGGCACCCTTCAAATATCAGGGACCTGGAGTAGTTTGCCAAAGAACAATGGTCTAAAATTCCAGCAGAGCATTGTAAGAAACTCATTGATGGTTACCGGAAGCGGTTGGTCGCAGTTATTTTGGCTAAAGGTTGTGCAACCAAGTATTAGGCTGAGGGTCCCAATACTTTTGTCCGGCCCATTTTTGGAGTTTTGTGTGAAATGATCAGTGTTTTGCTTTTTGCTTCATTCTCTTTTGTGTTTTTTCATTTAAGACAAATTAAATGAAGATAATAATACCAAAGAATTTGTGTTTGCAATCATTTTCAGGAAGAAACTGAATATTATCTGACAGAATTGCAGGGGTGTCAATACTTTTGGCCATGACTGTAAGTCCCCAATGGGCCCTACACAAAACAAAAGATAGCTGCTATTATTCACACCTACGATGGGTGTCATTGTTCCCATCCGACTCCTCTGTTCTTGTAGTCATCGTCCTTCTTGCTTCATGTGGATGACGCATCCACACAATGTCGTCCATCGCGCTCCTGCGCAGGCCTACTTCTCTCTATCCTGCCTGAATTGTAGTGTGCATGCATCGGGCATTAAGGGTTCACAAACCTTTAAGCATCACTATATATACAGTGGGGAAAATAAGTATTTGATACATTGCTGATTTTGCAAGTTTTCCCACTTACATGAATGGCGAGGTCTGTAACTTTTATCACAAGTACACTTCAACTATGAGACATAATCTTAAAAATATATCCAGAAAATCTCATTGTATGATTTTTACATAATTAATTTGGATTTTATTGCACGAAATTAGTATTTGATACAACAGAAAAACAGAACTTAATTTTTGGTACAGAAACCTTTGTTTGCAATTACAGAGATCAGACGTTTCCTGTAGTTCTTGACCAAGTTAGCACACACTGCAGCAGGGATTTTGGCCCACTCCTCCATACAGCTCATCTCCAGATCTTTCAGTTTCGGGGCTGTCTCTAGGCAACATTGAGTTTCAGCTCCCTCCAAAGATTTTCTATTGGGTTCAGGTCTGGAGACTGGCTAGGCCACTCCAGGACCTTGAAATGCTTCTTACAGAGCTACTCCTTAGATGCCCTGGCTGTGTGTTTTGGTTCATTGTCATGCTGGAAGACCCAGCCGTGACTCATCTTTAATGCTCTTTCTTAATGAGGGAAAGGGGTTGGTGGCCAAAATCTTGCGATACATGACCCCAACCATCCTCCCTTCAATACGGTATATGATGTTTGTGCCAACAGTTGTTGCCTTCTCACCAAGCTGCTTGCCTCTTCTCCTGTAGCCCATCTATACAATTTTGTCTCTGGTGTCCTTTGAGAGCTCTTTGGTCTTGACCATGGTGGAGAGGTTGGAGTGTGATTGATTGTGTGGACAGGTGTCTTTTATGCAGGGAACAAGTTCAAGCAGCTTCAATTAATACAGATAATGAGTGGACAGTTGAAAGGCTTCTTAAAGAAAAACTAACAGGTCTGTGAGAGACAGAATTCATGCTGGTTGGTAGGTAATCAAATACTTATTTCATGCAAAAAAATGCAATTTTATTATGTAAAAATCATACAATGTGATTTTCTGTTTTTTATTTTTAGATTTTGTCTCACAGGTGAAGTGTACCTATGATAAAAATTACAGACCTCTCCATTCTTTGTAGGTGGTAAAACTTGCAAAATCGGCATTGTATCAAATACTTGTTTTCCCACGGTATATATAAAATTAAAATCTACTGCAAAAAATGAATGTAAATCATGGTTTGTTTTTGGCACAAAAACAACTATATTTGAAAGAAATCGGTTTCTGTAAATACATACGGTTGAGTAAATTGTGATCCAATTCTGTCCGTTAAAATCTCAAGGATTTGTAACATATTGATAACCTTATAGCACATAGTAGAGGGTGTCAATGTATATTAGGCAGTAGGCACACTTCAGTATACATTATTCCAATTTAACAGATCTACATGAGCCTTGTGCCTGCGGCTCCATTGACCTCTGCTCTCTGTATCATCTGTCTTTGTGTTCCAGCATAAGACTGCAATACAATAGGGATTTCACTGGACCTTGCGTGAGGGAAAGAAATGCTCTGAAATATTGTTCCTTGGATTCACTGACAAATGTTTGTGATTTTCTCTAAGTGATGTCATGCCACTACTCCGGTTTTATGTTCCTGTTCAGTAGTTACTTTACTTTATATGAGTTCAATCAGTGTAATCTAGAACTGTTGCAAGCATGATTTCTGGAAGTTACCAGACCTTGGCGTCATGCTTTGTATCTTTTCCAACATATACATTGAGCACAGCGCACATAGGAGACTTTTAGTAATATAGTAGTAAAGATTGATAGCTAGTAAGTGTAAGGGCATAATGTCGATTAGAGATGGGCTGACCACTGGATGTTCGGGTACAGTAGGTTCGGCTAAACAGTTAAAAAAAAAAAAGTTTGAGATCAGGTACCAGAACCGGACTCGAACCCAGATCCCATGCACTTGAATAGGTGGCTCGATCATCCAGTGTTTGACATGCTGTCATGTGCATGATAGTGCGGCAAACACGACTTCTGATTTACCTCTGGTCACTAGTGCAGGCTGATGGGACTACTGCTCTCATTAGCCTACGCCTGCTGACGCTAATAACAGTGAGAGCAGGCAGCGCCTGATGGGAGTATTCATCACCTGGGGCCTGCTCTCTAAATAATTTTTAAAAGAAAATAGCGTTGGTTTTCCCTGTATTTTTGATAACCAGCCAGTCAAAACTGACAGCTGGGGGCTGCAACCCCAGCTGTCAGCTTTAGCAAGGCTGGGTATCGAGAACAGAGGAGTCCCCACACTGTTTTTTTTTTTTTTTAATTATTTAAATAAAATTTTTTTAAAAATGACGTGTAGAATTCCCCCCAACTATAGGATTAGTAATGCATAGGTGTCTTATAAAGGTAACTTTTCTGGGCAGCTGCGGGCTGCTATTTTTAGGCTGGGGGGGCAATATCCATAGCCCTTTACCAGCCTGATAATACCAGCACCCAGCTGTCTGCTTTAGCAAGGCTGGTTGTCAAAAATGGGGGAAATTATTTATTTAAATAATTTTGAAAAAAACGGCAGGAGGTGTAGTCTGATGGGAGCAGTAGTCTCATCAGCCTGCGCCAGTGACCGGAGCTAAACTTTATACCTCTGATTACAGCTGCTGCTCACGTCATTTGACAGGGTAGGAACCGCGGCTCTCTGACCGGCGGTAATGATTTTACCACCGATCAGAAGCAGTGTTTGCTGCGCTGTCATGCTCTTGCACACTTGCAAGTTATTTGCTAAACAGATTGTAAGAGCTGCTTTGAACCTGGCCAAATCACTGGATCTGGCCACCATCAGAACTCTGCAATGTTAGCGAGTGCACAGTACAGGCTTAGCCATGCCTGAAGTATCAGTCTTCAGAAGCTCACTGCCTCCAGGCAAGCAGGAATGTGGGAGGCAGAGAAGTGGTGTGCTCCTGAAGAACAAACATTAGACAACCCCTTTAAGGCTAGCAGGAAGAGTGCATGAATTTACATGGTCAATTTACTGATAGGGTCCCGTTACATTTAGCGATGCACCAGCGATCCCGACAATGATCAGGATCGCTGGTGCATTGCTAAATGGTCGCTAGTGAGCTGGCAAACAGGCAGATCTCACCAGCGACGCAGCAACGATCCAGCGATGCTCGGCGGTCGCTCCTCCCTGTCACACGGCAGCGATGATGACGACTTCCGCCTGCGTCCATGCATCGCTAGTCGGCGCAAGCGGGATGCAATGAGAAGAAAATGGCCCAGGATGTTCCTGCGCGATCAGTTCTATCCAGCGGGGGGTGGATAGGAGGTGTCACATGTAGCGAGATCGTTGCGATATCGCTGTTGCGTTACAAAATCGGTGACGCTTTAGCGATATCGCTATGTGTAAAAGGTCCTATAGCCTGATACAGACATAGCAGAACATCATCATTCCCAGTGGCGCATTGTCTTGTTTAAATACGACTTGCACTGCCAAGAAATATGGCAGCCTATGATTAGTGAGTGATTAATTTGCACAATTTACTTTGATCTGCCTTTTTAAACATCCATTTAAACGATTGCCGACCAGTAAAAGATCAACCAATTGTTGATCATATCTTGTCGCCGGTGGGTCCACGTAACAGGACCTTTAGTTAGGGAATGAATAGTCCGAATAGTTTAAGAAGTTGCTGGTTGTGTGATCAGTGGAGCTGAAGATCTCATCTGAAGGTATAGCAGAAATGAATATGTTTAATTTTTGTGTGCAGTGAATATCTCGGGGTATATTTGCAGTACTGTAAAAAAAACCAGACAAGACATTGTAATATCTCAATAACATGGCAAGCTCATCTCTTCTATAGCTGGAGCCATTTTAACCATCAATTTTTTGGGAGATAATTACTGTTTATTATTCATTATGCTTTGCTTATATAGCGCTATCATAATCCACTGCACTTTACATACATTATTATCACTATCCCCATTGGGTCTCACAATCTAGATTCCCTATCAGTATGTCTTTGGAATATGGGAGGAAACCGGAGAACTCTGAAGAAACCCACAACAGACAATGGGGGATATTTTTTTTATTGGTTTTACTCGCTTGTATATTACCACTAAATCCATAGCGCATTACAGACATAATCATCACTGTCCCCATTGGGGCTTACAATCTGTATTCCCTATCAGTATGTCTTTGGAGTGGGGGGAGGAAACTACAGGACCTGAAGGAAACCCACTCACACACAGGGACAACATACAATCTCCTTGCAGATGTGGTCCTTGGGGGGGTTTGAACCCAGGACCAGCACTGTGATGGTGCCCTCAGAGCCTGCTCTAAGTTTTCCTTATTGATTAAAAGGGACTTTTTTTTTTAGAACTTTTATTACATTTTTCCAAGGATAAAGAAATAAGAGTTGTAAGCAAGAAAAATCATTTAATTATAAATCCACATAACATAAGAATTACAATATGCTTCAATCCAATCTTGTGATAAAACATAAGTGAACAATGACTTCTAAAAGGCAGTTTAAACTCTCCATGTCTAATAATAATCAAGAAGCAAATGCCAAAAGTATAAATCTTTAGTGTCCAAAACCCATTGTTCATTGATCAGTAAATTACTAGAATTAATTCTCAGAAACAAAACCAAAACACACAAAAGAAGAAAGAGAGGAAAAGGAGGGAAGGGGAGGTGTAGCGTCGGGGATCTAATAAGAAACTATTGCATTCAATGGAGCACGAGGGCAAACTAGATTAGATCTAATGGGAGCAAAGAGAAGTCAGGTCGTCCCAGCGAGCCCATATTGTCAAGAATAAAGAGCATTATTAATAGATGCCATCAAATATTCTAGAAAATGGGACTCTTTAATACTGGTATAGAGATCTTAACAGGAGGGATACGCAGTTTACTTCTAAGATTTAGCTATATGTGACTTGGGTGCATTTAACGTTGTAAAATTGTTGGTAGTAAATGAATGCTGATCAGTAGAGTTGAGCGATACCGTCCGATACTTCAAAGTATCGGATCGGAATGGATCGGCCGATCTTTAAAAAAAGTATCGGTATCGCCGATTCCGATACCGGAAGTCCCATTCAAGTCTATGGGACTTCCGGTATCGGAATAAGAAAAACCCTGTTTTTGCCTTGTACAGCCTCTCTGGGGTCTGTACGGGCCTTTCGGGGGGTCTGTGCAGGCTCCGGTGGTCTGTGCCGGCCTGCCGGGGGGCTGTGCCGGCCTGCCGGTGGTCTGTGCAGGCTCCGGTGGGCTGTGCCGGCCTGCCGGGGGGCTGTGCCGGCCTGCCGGTGGTCTGTGCAGGCTCCGGGGGGCTGTGCCGGCCTGCCGGGGGGCTGTGCCGGCCTGCCGATGGTCTGTGCAGGCTTCGGGGGTCTGTGCAGGCATCGTCCGATGGGACTACAAGTCCCATCGGGCGATGCCTGCTACCATGACAGTGATTGACACATTAGCCAATGATGGGACAGTAGTAGTCCCATCATCCGGCTAATGTGTTAAATGTAAAAAAAAAAAAAAAAATACTACATGCATGCTACATACATACTACATGCTACATACATACTACATGCTACATACATACTACATGCTACATACATACTACATATATACTACATGCATGCTACATACATACTACATGCTACATACATACTACATGCTACATACATACTACATGCTACATACATACTACATGCTACATACATACTACATATATACTACATGCATGCTACATACATACTACATGCTACATACATACTACATACATACTACATATATACTACATACATACTACATACATGCTACATACATACTGCATGCTACATACATACTACATACATACTGCATGCTACATACATACTACATACATACTACATACATACTACATGCATGCTACATACATACTGCATGCTACATACATACTACATACATACTACATACATACTACATACATACTACATGCATGCTATATGCATGCTACATACATGCTACATGCATGCTACATACATACTACATGCTACATACATACCACATACATACTACATACATACTACATACATACTACATGCATGCTACATACATACTACATACATACTACATACATACTACATGCATGCTACATACATACTACATGCATGCTACATGCATGCTACATGCATGCTACATGCTACATACATACCACATACATACTACATACATACTACATGCTACATACATGTAGTATGTATGTAGTATGTATGTAGCATGTAGCATGTATGTAGTATGTATGTGGTATGTATGTAGCATGTAGTATGTATGTAGTTTGTATGTAGTATGTATGTGGTATGTATGTGGTATGTATGTAGCATGTAGTATGTATGTAGCATGCATGTAGCATGCATGTAGTATGTATGTAGCATGCATGTAGTATATATGTAGTATGTATGTAGCATGTAGTATGTATGTAGTATGTATGTGGTATGTATGTAGCATGTAGTATGTATGTAGTATGTATGTAGCATGCATGTAGTATGTATGTATGTAGTATGTATGTAGCATGCATGTAGTATGTATGTAGTATGTATGTAGTATGTATGTAGCATGCAGTATGTATGTAGCATGTATGTAGCATGTATGTAGCATGCATGTAGTATATATGTAGTATGTATGTAGCATGTAGTATGTATGTAGCATGCATGTAGTATGTATGTAGCATGTAGTATGTATGTAGCATGCATGTAGTATATATGTAGTATGTATGTAGCATGTAGTATGTATGTAGCATGCATGTAGTATATATGTAGTATGTATGTAGCATGTAGTATGTATGTAGTATTTTTTTTTTTTTTTTTTTAACATTTAACACATTAGCCGGATGATGGGACTACTACTGTCCCATCATTGGCTAATGTGTCAATCACTGTCATGGTAGCAGGCATCGCCAGATGGGACTTGTAGTCCCATCGGACGATGCTTGCACAGACCCCCGGACATCAGCACAGCCCCCCGGCAGGCCGGCACAGCCCCCCGGCAGGCCGGTACAGACCCCCACAGGGTGCACAGACCACCGGCAGGCCGGCACAGCCCCCCGGCAGGCCGGTACAGACCCCCACAGGGTGCACAGACCACCGGCAGGCCGGCACAGCCCCCCGGCAGGCCGGTACCGACCCCGGGCAGTCCACACAGCCCCCCGGCAGGCCGGCAGAGACCCCCGGAAGGCCCGAAATGACGGCGCATCATGATGCGCACACACCGCGCATCATGATGACGTCAGGCCGTCAATCAACTTTGAACTTCCGATTCCGATGCCGAATTCCGATATTGAAAAAATATCGGAAGTCGGTATCGGAATTCCGATACAGCAAGTATCGGCCGATACCCGATACTTGCGGTATCGGAATGCTCAACACTACTGATCAGTAAATGTTTAATAGCCTGTTTAAAGGATGGAAGGAAAAGTTTGTGGATGGTTTCTGCGCTTGCCAACAGTTAATGAGATGTATGTGTGTCGCCCTCCCAGGGCTGTGGGGTACATGGTACCGGGACGGTCTCTCAGATGGGAATGTCACAGCAGTGGTGACCCGGTCCGTGGCCCTGGGCGCCCATGTAAAAGGGGTTGTTGCAGTGTGCTTATGGTGATGAAAGTTTATAAGTGATTCACGACGCCCCATGTGGTGTTCGGCAAGGGAGGTGTTAAGCCGACGCTGCATGCAGTTCCTCTGGGACTGATGGTGTGGTGCAGCAAAGATGTTGTAGCCCTCCACAGGCAGGGCTGTAGTCCCAGGGCAGTGTAGTAAATGAAGAGACAGGGAATAGGCGCAGACAGTGTAGTGGATGGCACCGAGATGTAGCCGTGCTGAATGTGTTGGTGCAGGAATAAGTGGAGGAAACCAGGGTATGTAGTTCCAAAGCCTTACTCAGTCTGTTGGGCAAACAGGTGCCCGCTTACGTGCCGGGTCCAGAGCTCAGCCAACTTCCAGGCAAGATGAAGTCCTCCTTTCCAACACTCCGCCAACATGTGCCTTCTCTGATCGTCTCCTCTTATAGCGCCTAAGAATGAAGTACTCTCAGTACTGAGTTACACTGGAGTGCTTCCTGTCAGGTGTTCCTATGAACTCTACTTGTACGGCAGACAGCTTTAGCCTGTTTCGGGGACTCCTTGCTACTAAGTCCCGGCTCACTATTCTGTTGCTTTTGTGCCCCCAAGTCTTGTGTGGGAATAAAGTGGTCACTACTTCTATTCCTCCGGTGCCTGTTGCAGGACCATTAGTATCCGTACAACCTCGGGAACCGGGCCCTGGCCTTGCGCTTAGAACTTCTAGGAAGGGTTCTCCTCTAACCCAAGTCCTCTGTTCTCTTTTCTCCTCACGTTCCGAACTAATCTTTCCTTCTTATGGAGAATTAGGCTTTCAGTCTTTGTCGCTCTCTCATCTTCCTTTCCTGTGCCAGCAGACCCAGGTCACCCAGGCCGTATTTTCTGAAATGCTTTTTACTTCTACACCAGATGTAATGGCCATATACCTTCCAATAAGTTAAACCTTTGTCTCGTCAGTCTGCAATGCAGGACATTTTTGCCCAATCTTTTTCTTATGGTGGAGTCATGAACACTGACCTTAACTGACACAAGTGAGGCCTGCAGTTCTTTGGATGTTGTGGGGTCTTTTGTGATCTCTTGCATGAGTCTTTGCTGCACTCTTCAGCCTGCCATTCCTAGGAAGGGTTAGCACTGATCCATGTTTTCATCATTTGTGGATAATGGCTCTCACTCTGGTTTGCTGGAGTATGAAAGCTTTGAAAATGGCTTTATAACCTTTTCCAGACAGATCTCAATTACTTTGTCTCTTATTTGTTCCAGAATTTATTTGGATCGCGGCATGATGTCTAGCTTTTGAGGAACTTTTGGTCTACTTCACTTTGTCTGGCAGGTACTATTTAAGTGATTTCTTGATTGAGAACAGGTGTGGCAGTAATGACTTCTGTAAGTGGCTAGGGAATTTGAACTCTGCTTCCCAAAGATGTGATAAACCACAGTTAATTTATATTTTAAGGGGGGAAAGCAAACATTTTTTCACACAGGGCCCTGTAGGTTTGGATTTATTTTTCCCTTAAAGGGAACCTGTCAGCAGGATTGTGCGCAGTAACCTACAGACAGTGTCAGGTTGGTGCCGTTAGACTGATTAAAATGATACATTGGTTGATGAAATCCGTCTTGTGGTTGTTTAATTTTTATTTTCAGTTTTGAGTTAATGATAGACTCGTCCTTCGGGGCAGGACTTTGGGGGGTCTTCATGTGGTGCTCTGATTAGGTATTCATATGTATGCCTTCTGACAGGTCACTGATCCTTCAGTGACCTGCCCCCTAGCTTACATAATGAATATGAAATATGTCTTGGAAAAAAAATCCCCTTCTGCAGGCAGGCAACAGTGGTGGCTCCTGCGCTGCAGCCTGATCGCGTATGTAATCTGTATATAATTCATTTGTTTGAGGTTATCCTGAAATTCAAAAAAAATTAAAAATCCGTTTGAAAATAGCGCCTCCAAGATGGCACCGCAAAGCTGCTTCTGCACAGGTGCCGGCGGTGCCATCTTGGAGGAGAAAACATTTTAATCAGTATAACGATGCCGACCTGACAGTGTCTGTAGGTTACAATGCACAATATTGCTAACAGGTTCCCTTTAATAATAAAGACCTTCATACATGTCAGAGGAGAGAGAAATGTTGCCCTCCGAGACACCCTGATACCTCCGCCATCCCCAAGCCCTCCTAATCCTGGCCAGGCGTCACCTCCGTGGAAAAAAGTTGGTGGCAAATTGCGCTCGCCAACATCTGCCGGCCGGTACTTGACAACAATAGGAAATTTTTCCTATTGGTTCCTTTTCTATCAATGTGATAGAACCCATCAGTGATCAAAAGAAAAAAAGTAGTAAATAAAATCCCCCTTTGTCACCCCCTTAGTTAGATAAAAAATTATAAAATAATCTATTTTGTATTTTTTCCATTCTTTGAAGCTGGAGTTATGGTTGTTTTAGGGATAGGGTAAGGGTTAGGGTTAATGATATGACGACTAGTGTTAAGCTTAAGCGCTCGCCACTCGAGCATCTGATGCTTGGGTATGCATCGAGTATTGCAGATCCCCACATTTTTTTGGGAGGGGTGTCTAACAGCAGTGAAACATGCGGAGCAGGGTCACGAGCATGTCACTCTAGCACCTGCAATATCCGCTGCTTATCCGAGCACCCGATGCAAACTGGAGTAGCGAACACTTGTATTCAACACTAATGATGACATATTCAATATGACAACCTAATTTTATCAATTTCTGTGTCGTACCTGTTGGTTCAAAATGCTCACTATACCTTTGGGTAAAATCCTTGAGGGGTGTGGTTTCCAAAATGGGGTCACTTGTGGGGGCTCCACTGTTTTGGCACATCAGAGGCTTTCCAAATGGGTCATGGTGTCCGCTAATTATTCCAGCAAATTTTACATTCAAAAAGTCAAATGGTGCTTCTTCCCTTCCAGAAAACAAAAAATGTTTCAAAAATTGTGCTGATGTAAATTGACATGTGGAAAATGTTATTTATTAACTATTTTGTGTGACATAACTTTCTGATTTAAGGGCATAAGAATTGAGATTGAAAATTGCAACTTTTTTTTCTTAAATAAACGCAAGTCATATCGAAGAGATGTCACCACTAACATGAAGTACAATATGTCACGACTCACGAGAAAACCATGTCAGAATCAGTGTGACCCGTTGGAGCGTTCCAGAATTATTGCCTCATAAAGTGACAGTGGGCAGAATTGTTAAATTTGACATTAAAAGGTTAAGTTTTACAAACATACAAAAGAATTGGAAATCCGAAATGAAGCAAACACTATTTCACACCACTGTATATGGCTGTGGATAACTTCTCTTGTCGTGGGCTTCTTGATTAAGGATTTGCTTAATTCATAATCTCTGTTCCTGGGAGAAAGTTTGGGAGAAAGAGAAATCACTACAGAAGCAAGATTCAAGAATGTCATCCATATGTTGCTAAAAAAGTAATCTAGCCTAGTGTTATGCAGGTGATAGAAAAGCTGAAAGGATTTATCAGTTGGGTGATTTATCCACCAAACACCATAGAGTCTATGGGATTAAATGAGGTGTCGGAAGCCTGAAGATAAACTTACTTGAGTTTGAGTGGGGGGTTTGAAATTGAAGGGGTACTCCGAAAAAAATGTAATAAAAATAATTAAAATAAAGTACATTTAAGTATTACAAATTTTACTATATACTTTTATTTAGCAAAAACATAATTTATGTTTAGTGCACTATCAGGATCTTAAATATGTCAGCACGCAGCAGTTTCCCAGCTGTGACATTGTTGGACGGGCTGCATAAAGACTTCTGAAAGACAGACGTCGTGTGTTGGGTGAGGGCAGCGTCCTGTCAGGTATCGTGAATGCGCACTTCTCTGTTCACAGAATCTGACTGACAGGACAAGCGAGGCGAGAACTGACTGAAGATGATAACCTTTTTAGCTGACTGACATTCAACATTTATCTCATCAGCCTGACATGTTTTTTTGTAGCTCAGGAGAATGCTGTGAAGCTGCTGGAATAAACTTTACAAACTGTCTTCAGCCTATCCTGAGTAAAATTGTATTTTACACTGTATATGCTGTCATGTGTGTGTGTGTATACAGTCACATTTGGAACAACACAAAAAAAACAACTGAGAAAAAAAGAAAAATTGGACACAATTTCACACAGAACCGCAAAAATGGATGGACAAAATTGTTAGCACCTTTCCAAAATTGTGGGTAAAAAACTTTGGTTCAAGCATGTGACACTCATTTAAACTTGCCTTTGGCAAGTAACAGGTGCAGGCAATGTGAAAATCACACCTTAAACCAGATAAAAAAAGGGACAAGTTGATTCAATCTTTGCATTGTGTGTGTCTGTGCCACAGTAAACATGGAGAAGAGAACTGTCTGAAGACCTGAGAACCAAAATGGTTTAAAAATATCAACAATCTTGATCTTGAGGTTCCTTTAAAGGTTCACGGTGTGCAACTAATCAAGAAGTTTACAACCCATGACACTGTAGCTAATCTCCCTGGATGTGAACTTCAAAGAAAAATTGATCATAGTCAGCAATGCAGGATAGTCCAGATGGTGGGTAAGCAGCCCCAATCAAGTTCCAAAGAAATTCAACCTGTCCTGCATGCTCAGGTCACCTCAAACTATCCAACAACATTTGAATGAAATGAAACGCTATGTCAGGAGACCCAGGAGGATCCTACTGCTCAAAGAGACATAAAAAAGCTAGACTGCAGTTTGCCAAAATGTGCATGAGCACGCCAAAATCCTTCTGAGAAAGCATCTTGTGGACAGATGAGACAAAGATAGAGCTTTTTAGTAAAGCACATCATTTTACGGTTTACCTAAAACGGAATGAGGCCTACAAAGAAAATAAAACAATACCTACAGTCAAATATGGTGAGGGTTCAAAGATGTTTTGGGGTTGTTTAGCTACTTTATGCACTGGGTGCCTTGACTGCGTGCAAGGCTTCATGACATATGAAGATTAACAAAGGATTTTGGGTCGCAATGAAGTGCCCAGTGTCAGAAAGCTGGGTTTACCTCCTAGGTCATGGGGCTTCCAGCAGAAAAATGACACTAAATATACTTCAAAAGCTCCCAGAAATGGATGGAAACAAAGCGTTGGAGAGTTCAGAAAAGTGGCTAGCAATGAGTCCAGATGTAAATCCCATTGAATGTGCTCCTTACTGTATAATGGCCCCACACGATGCTCCATACTGTGTAATGGCCCCACACGATGCACCATACTGTATAATGGCCCCACATAGTGTTTCATAATGTATAATTTGCTCACATAGTGGTCCATACAGTATAATGGCCTCACATAAAAAATAAATACCGTATATACTCGTGTATAAGCTGACCTGAGTATAAGCCAAGGCACCTAATTTTGACACGAAAAATTGAGAAAACTTATTGACTCGAGTATAAGCTGGGTATGCATTGTCCCCTAATCCCTATTCTGGTATGCATGCTTCCTAATCCCCATTTTTGTCATGGCTCCTGGTCTCCATCCTTGTATGCATGGCTCCTTATCCCCATCCTTGTCTGCATGGCTCCTCATCCCTATCCTTGTATGCATGGTTCCTCATCCCTATCTAGGTATGCTGGATCATCATCCCCAACCTTGGCTGTATGGCTCCTTATCCCCATCCTTGTCAGCATAGTTCCGCATCCCTTTCCTTGTATGTATGGCCCCCATGAGAAAAGCATTAAAAAAAAAATCCTACTTACCTTCCCTGCGTGCCCTTGCAGCATTTTGTTCCAGTGCCAGCAGCTCCTGTGGCTGAGCGATCACGTGTCCCCACTCATTAAGGGAATGAATATTCACTCTATGCCTATGGGAGTGGAGAGAGGTGAATATTCATTACCTTAATGAGCGGGGGCACCAGTAATAGCCTGGCAGCTAAAACTGTGCTCGTGATATGAGAAATGAATACTCACTGCCAGTGCAGTGAAAATTAATTTCTCTTTAGCAGCGCGCACAGGAGTTAGCCGTAGCCGCCGGCTCCTGCCTCCTGTGACCCGCTGCTCCACCGCTCCCCCTCCCCTGCCATCTTCTAGTCCTGAGGAGATGGCACTTGTGCCCACCGGGAGAGCGCTGCGTTCCTCCCCTGGCACGTGTGCCATAGGTTCACCGCCACTATCCTAGACTTTTGTATAGTACATGAAAAAATAAATTATATAGAGTAACATTGTAGGCACTAATTAAAAGCAAAAACAAAATATTAAGGCTGTGCTCACACATTGCGTTTTTTTCGCGTTTTCGCGGCGTTATTCTGCTGCGAAAATGCTAAGAAAACGCATCTCATGCAATCCTATGCGATTCTGCATTGCTGTGCTGATGCGGATTTTACCGCTGCGAAATCGCATAGCGGAAAAATACGCAGCATGTTCATTCTTTGTGCGGAATCGTGGCGATTCCGCACCCATAGGATTGCATTGAAACGCTCACTTTACGCATGTGGCTATGCCCACCATGCATGAAGTGAGCGCTTCATGTGCAGATGGTACCCAGGGTCTGGAGGAGAGGAGACTCTCCTCCATGCCCTGGGAACCATAATCCTGTAAAAAATAGAATTAAAATAAAAAATCGGGATATACTCACCCTCTGAGGGACCCTGGAGTCCTTCCCGCCTCTCACCACGCTGCCGGCATCTTCCAGTCCCAGTGATGCTTTGCACGAATCACCTGAGATGAAGTCGCGCTCTCGATAGCGTGGCGTCACAAAGGTCCATCACGCAAAGCGTCACTGGGATTGGAAGATGCCGGGAGCCCCTCTGAGGAGATCGGGGCCCGTCGGAAGGTGAGAATAACCATTTTTTTAATTTTTTTTATTATTTTTAACATCCTATATTTTACTATTGATGCTGTATAGGCCGCATCAATAGTAAAAAGTTGGTCACACTTGTCAAGCACTATGCTTGACAAGTGTGACCAACCTGTCAATCACCTTTCCAAGCGATGCTTCAAATTGCTTGGAAAGTGCAAGCATTCTGCAAGATAAATCTGCTTGCAAAACGCTTGTGTTTAGCGGGAAAACGCATGCGAATTCCGCATGCGTTTTACCCACAGCGGGAGTTGCGGAAATTTCCGCAGCATTTCCGAACGTGTGCACATAGCCTAAGTCTTCTAATTTTTAGACAGAAATTTTAACAAAGCTAAAAGTAACTAAGACAAACAGATGCAAGAACATTTCCAAGCCAAATTATGATAAGTGTAAACATCAGGAAACTCATACCCAACACCAAAGGATGCACTTAACCCCTTTACCGCCACCCTGTTTTCACCTTCATGACCAGGCCAAATTTTACAATTATGACCAATGTCATCCTACGAGATTATAACTCTGGAATGCTTCAACGGATCCCAGTACCTTTTAATGGCTAACTGAAAAGATAGTAACAAATTGAAAGCTTTTGTGGTACAGTAAAGGGTGTTTTACTAGATGGGAGATACATTTCTCCCAGCAGATTAATGTTTGGCCGGGTTTTTCCCTAAAGACAGGACCTGCGATGATGTCATGGTCACGTGATCAGCACATGTGATGTCTACCTCGCCGGTGGGAGGGGTTATGGGCTATGTAATGGAGGCTGGTATTTGGCACAGGGTGAGTGTGTGTCTGGATGTTACAGGAACTTGGCTGGACTTAGCCTGAACTTGTACACAGGATCCTCATTCTGCAGGACTATAACAGCAAGACTCTCAACAACCCTGGGAATGGCACCTGGCTGATGCCTCAGGACCTGGTAGCCGCTTAGTTAAGCCCGTCCTGTGCAAGGGGTGAGTCTGGGACCAGTGGTTCTCCAAGCTGGAATACATTTATGTTTTTCCTTTATTTTCTGTTAACCTGCTGTTTGCAAAGTGACATTAAACCACTGAAATTAGACTTTGAGCCTGTGTGTTGCCTCATTAATGCAGCCCTGCCATTACCTACCAGAGCGAATCCCTACGCTTTCGAGACTACTCAAGTCTCTTCATCTTGCATAGACTAATACAAAATCTGAAGAATCACATATTTATACACAACACAGGACAGAAATAATGCAATAGAGAAGACAAAGTGACATGAAGCAAAACTATCATTATGGGAAAGGGATAAACGTTTAATCTTATGCCCTTAAACAGAGAATTATGTCACACAAAATAGTTAATAAATAACATTTTCCACATGTCTACTTTACATCTGCATTATTTTTGAAACATAATTTTTTTGTTAGGAAGTTAGAAGTCTTAAAAGTTGATCAGCAAATTTCTCATTTTTCAAGCAAAATTTGCAAAACCATTCAGGGGGTTGAATCTGGGTGTCCTTCCCTTCATATACCTTACAGGGAATCTGTCACCCCATTTTTGCCCCATAAGCTGGGGCCACCGCCATCAGGGGCTTATCTACAGCATTCTGTAATGCTTTAGATAAGCCCCCCGATGAAACATGAAAGATAAGAAAAACACGTTAGATTATACTCACGGGGTGGCGGAGTCGGGTGCGGTGGGTGTCGCTGTCCGGTCCTGCGCCTCCCATCTTCATACGATGATGTCCTCCTCCTTGCTTCTCCCTCGGCTCCTGTGCACATGTACTTTATCTGCCCTGTTGAGGGCAGAGTAAAGTACTGCAGTGCTTAGGCACCGGGAAAGGTCAGAGAGGGCCTGCGCACTGCAGTACTCTGCTCTGCCCTCAACAGGGCAGATAAAGTACGCGTGCGCAGGAGCCGAGGGAGAAGCAAGGAGGAGGACATTATCGTATGAAGAGTGGGAGGCGCCAGATGGGAAGGCAACACCCTCTGCACCCGACTCCGCCCCTCGGTGAGTATAATCACGGCAACACCCATAGGACCGGACCGAACTCCGGGGTGAGTATAATCTAACTTTTTTCTTATCTTTCAGGTTTCATCGGGGGCTTATCTACAGCATTACAGAATGCTGTAGATAAGCCCCTGATGGCGATGGCTGCTAAAATGGGGTGAAAAACTCCCTTTAAGTCTGTGGGTGTACCCTGAGTTACTCTTACACAGCTTGTAGTTTAATTCTGTACCTCGCCCTTATACTGGGCAGGTATTGTCAGAATATGAGCCTTCCCTTGAAATGTATTAGGGACTCATCCACCTAAATGTCCCCTTGGGGAATGTATATCTCAGCAAATTTGTTACAGAAGTGTTCAATAACCGTCCGAACTTTGAAAAGCCTGTCAAAGTTGGGGTCATCTCTCGGAAGACACTGCTTTATCATTGTAATGTGAAAATTTGTAGATGGCCTCAAAGCATTTATGGGTTATAGCCATGCATAACACTTGCGTGTAATATAAAACATCATCACTCCAATATTGCCGAAGTTCTGACTTCTTCACTATCCCCATGTGAAGAAAAAGGCCCGAAAATTTCTTAATTTCTACTGCATTTATGGAAGTCAAGATAGAAAATGATGAAGGGTGGTTTTGTGCAAAAAATTGTTAGGCCTACAGATTAGTCTCAGCCAGCATGCCGTTTACAAAATCCTCACAGAAATACTTTGAAAAAGGCTATTTCTGTTAGTCCGGTAGTGTCAAATTGGTTTAGTAATTGTGCCCCAAAATCCGGATTCTGTGGCTCGTAATCTTCAAAAGGTGAGGTCCAAAGTGGGTCACCAATTGTGGACACTGGCTCATTTGCTGTCCTGGGGCATCTGCGTTCATTATCACTTGAGGAAAAGGAGGCAGACAAGGAAAAATAAAGAAAGGTGGCATCCTCTCGCTCACTATCAGTGTCGGAAGCAAGGAAAGTGTATGCCTCCTTGGCTGAATACTGTGATTGGGACAAGTGGGACATTTTTTCACGTGTGTGTGTGTGTGTGTAAAATAACCAAATTTTATTCAGGTGTGTCTCTTTGTGAGTGTTTGCAAACTTTTTTTTATTAGAATAGAAGAAAGAGGACACATGCACGGATGTGGTGCAAAATGGGGGGATGGACAAAAAAAGTCCTGGCCAAGAGTGAGCATGCGCTGATCAGTGACATGCATCACTGGTCAGCGGCTCAGGGGCTGCAGTATGCATGCACGCAGGTGGTGCAAAGGGATACGGGGGAAATGGACAGGAAAAAAAAAGTCCTGGCCAAAAGTGATCACGGACGCTGATCAATGATGTGCGTCATTGATCAGTTCTCAGTGGCTGCAGGACACACAAAAAAAATGCCAAAAAATGAGCCATCAAGTACTGATTAGCGATCACATACTGATCAGCGCTCAGCAGCAGAAGGGGAGGGTGAGGAAGTGGTTGGTGAGACGGGTAAAAGCAGGAGAGGTGGATTGGTGTGGATTAGAAAAAATCAGGGGACAGGATTCGATCAAGAACATAGTCTAGCAGCAGTAGAAGTGATGGCTCAGGCTTACAAAAGTCTGTGGCAACACAAGGCCCCGGAGATTAGCAGAAGAACCACAGTGGCCACTCTGCAACATCTCCAACCTGGAATGAGGAGGAGTCGAGCGGTCACTGAGAGTTCAAACTGCGTCTCTGCTCACTGATTGGTATGATCGGATGTCATCATTATCAGAATTGAACAGCCAGTCACAGAGAACGTAGCTGCGAGTGGGGCAGCAAAACCCCTTGTGGCGACGATTCCCAGTGCCCTGCTGTCTGAATCAACATGACATGAGGGTAATTGTGATTCAAGTGAGCTCGAACAACCTCATAATTTCCCTTGGACGACCACCACCCACCAATTACTACCAAACACCTTCCCCCATTAAATACACCAGACAACTAATGGATTTAATGGCCACAGCAGCCTTTTATTAACAAGTATTACAAACATTTATTTAACATTTTAAAGCCAACAATCTTTTAAACATAAGAGGTGGTCCTCGAAGCCCCAAAGTTTGAAAGCCACCAGTTTCTATAAAGTTCCACCTTGGCCCCAGGTTGAGTCTTACCCCCAGCCGCTCAACACCAGCTCGGAGGCATACCGTAGTCAACCCTGCCAAACCGAACCCATGACGGGTCCCCTGATTATCCATCCATTCCACGGGATTAATTCACCCCGTCCACTTAAATTCCCCCATAGGGAGTCCAGGACCTGTTAAGATCCCCCCCACCACTTCACCATTCCACAGATCCACCGACTTCGAGGACCTCCCCCCACGCCTCGCTGCCATGACAAAGACAATATAAATTTTTACAGTCCTTCCTGTATACCTCACCGAATTCAGGAAACAAACTACCAAATACAATAAGTAAAATTACCCCTTAACGATAATGACTTAGCACTCCCCACTCCAATAACCCCAGACAAAAACAAAAAAAAGGGGTGGGTGGTGGGAGCTTCTTCTTTTCGGCCGGGGTACCTAAAATGGCTCCTGAACTAAGATGGCCGGACCCTATATACTGGTCCTCTAACCCCCCTCTTGAGTTCTACCCGCTCGCCGGTTTAACCCCTCCTCACTCCTTGAACCAAGCCAGAAAAGAAACCCCCCCACCTCCTAAATCACGCCTCCTAAAGCTATTAACCATTCACCAGCCCGGCTCCTGTACGCTCACCCTATTCCCACTATACCCTGTCATATCAGCCTCCTGGTGAGGCTAGGGGCCCCGTACGGCTTCTCTGGCACCTTCATGCAATCACCGTGCCTTGGGTCACGGTGCCGCATTTTCACCAGGATGTTTTCATACCTCCAAGGTCGGAAACCCCTTCCCAGCCAAGAAATATGGAAATGTCCAAGGTCGTGAAGAGGTTAAAGAGTAACCGTTGTTTTAATTTTTATTTCAGAAATTAAATTTACACATGAAAATAAGCAACTTTGTAAGGCTACTTTCAGACTAGCGTTCTGAGGCGCAGCGCAGGGCCACCACTAAGCTCCGCCCCCGGCTGCACCTCCTCCGGTCTGCTCCTCCTATGATCGCATGACGCTGTATGCAATCAGCATACCCTATATTTAGCGTTGGGTACGCTGGCCGTGCGCTGGTATGATTTTGCCGGCGCTTGCGCCCTTTTGGTGCTGCCCGAGCACACAGAAACGCACTGCTCAGCACAGGGGAAGAGCTGCCGGCGCAGGGACAGAGATGCAGGGACGGAGTGCAGCGACTGTATGAGAAAGGTGAGTGTGATGTCTTCTTGAAGCCGGCGGCTGCAGCTGTCACTGTGCCACAGCTGCCAGCTCCTGCCGTGACTCTGCCGCTCCCCGTCCGGCTTTCTGGACAATGACTTGTGTATAAGCCGAGGGGGGCGTTTTCAACACAAAAAAATGTGCTGAAGATCTCGGCTTATACACGAGTATATGGTATTGAGAACACTGTTCTGCGATCATTTTTGGAGGTAAGGTGGTCTGCGGGGGGTGAGAGGAATGGATTGTTATGTTAGAGGGAACAAAATGCGGTGCCAGAGGTTTAGAAGAGGAAAACCTTATGACAGGTTCCCTTTAAATGCTACAATTCTAGGTATAGAAGCAATGGTAATCAGGAATTACAAAAATACATTGGAACCCACTTTTAGACCTGGAGGAACCAGTTTTAAATCAGCATTGATTATGATGGCAAATGATTTTCCTTTTGAAAGTAATTTATGACATATATAGGAGCCAGAGGATATAGTGTACTGCAGCATATATATATATTTTTCAGATTATTAAGCTTATATGCTTTGCTACTGACAGTGAGCGACAGTTTAAAATGGGTTTTCTGGATGTCCACTTTGTTCTCTTTTCCTCGGTTTTTATGATTTCATCATCCTTGATGACTGTTTCTTCTGTTTCCTGAACAATCTAAATCTTAGTGCTTTCTTAATCTGAAATGGAATTAAAGATCCTCAGTACATTCTTAAGTCAGTGTTATGCTTCTCTATTTCAGCCACAAACAGTTCCTTTTCCTTCCTTATAGAAACCCAACCTCTGAGTTTTGCTTTCTTTCCTCTGCAGCTGGCGGTCAACTCAGCTTCACCTGGATGAGTCATTGGCGAACGCAATATTAATGCAAGTCTCTGAACTCATGAAATAATGTAGTCTCTCTTAGTCCTGTGTACTTTGTGTGCTCCTGGGTTTCAGTAATGGAAATACTTTATGCCAGAAGCAAGCAATATGTCTTTCTCTGGCTGTCTAGCTGTAGCATTTAATGCCATGTTACGATTTGCATTTTCTAACAGGATCAACCATTGACTTGTCTGCTTAAAAGATATAATAGACACAATAGACTTCTGCAACCTAAAACCCCCTAGCTCTTCTGAAACTGCTTGTTCCAGTATGACTGCATCCATATTGGCCTTATAGCAGTTTAATAACTGAACTGAGCCAGACCCATCAGAGATATTCTTCATTAGCACACTCCTTCACCATTAATTACCAATGAAAAGCTTTCCAACCCTCTCTCGCAATTACAGCTTATGTGTACACATGGCAGTGTTCCATTCAACCTCTTCCCAATCCTATGGTGGGGAGCATTTCACTATCATTTCTTACCACTTACGCGCTGCCCGAGAACCGACATCAGGCTATTGCGACTGCGTGTTGCAGAGGCCCCAGATCTCTCCCCGCAGTGTGTTATGATGTATTCACACTGCGGGGCTGGGGCCTCCGCAACACGTAGGCGCAATAGCCTGATGTCGGTTCTCGGGCAGCGCGCACTGCGCATGCCCGAGAACTCTTGTCACTGCGCAGGCGCCAGAACACAAAACAGGAGGATGCAGTGACGCACAGGGGCATCATGATGGATGGATGGTGGGGGCATGATGGACGGATGGTAGGCGGTTGATATGTGGCGCCCCCAGGAGTATGGTCGCCACAATGGCATTGCCTTCCTCCTGGGAGGGTGATGTCATGCTTGGAAGCAGTAAAGGGTCTTTCTCGCAGTCAATCTATGCATGCAACACAGTTCCACTCCAGGCCAGCAGGGGGGACTCTGAACCGGAATTAAGGGGAGGAGTGCTCTCTGAGGGCCAAGAGGAAGGAGTGGGTAGTTAGTCTGCGGAGGGTGAAGTGTGCAGACGTGAGGAAGAAGCGCGGAGATCGAGCAGAGAGGAAAGGCTCATCTCCAGTGAGAGCGCATGAACTGGAGCCCGGTCTCCACGGTTGTATGGATACTAATGGTCCTGCAACAGACACCAGAGGAGTAGGAGGCTGTAAATGCACTACTTCCATCTAAGACTTGAGGGCACAACAGCAACATTGATAGTGAGACGGGACTTGGGAGCAAGGAGTCCCAGAAACAGGCTACAGCTGTCTGCCGTACAAGTAGAGTTCTTGGGAAAATCTGTCAGGAGAAACTTCAGTGTAACTCGGTACTGGAGATCCCTCAAATAAGCGTTAGGAAGGAGACTGCACAGCCCATCTGCTGAGATAGAATCCCTGAGTTGCTTCCAGGCTAGCCTGCTCCGGTACCATCTGTAATCAGGACCCTGGACTGCAGTTGTCAAGTAAAGGTACAGAAACTGCACCCCGCTATGTCTTTGTCTGCTTTCTACCTTACCGGAACCGCTACATCCCCGTGCCAACCACATCTACACTGCCCTGGGACTACAGTTTCACCTGTGGGGAGCTATTACATCTTTGCTGCACCATACCATCAGTCCCAGCGGATCTGCATGCAGCGTCGGCTTAACATCTCACTTGCCGAACACCACAGGTGGCGTCACGAGCTATTCATTCAATTAACCACATTTACACCATTGCAAATCTCCCCATTTACTTGGGCGCCCAGGACCACGGACCGGGTCACTGCTGCTGTGACACATCCTGCTGATACCGGCCCGGTACCGAGTACCCCACAGCCCTGGGAGGGCGACCCAGATACAGGGGGACACACCATATCTATGGGACACATTACAGGTATGAGAACCTATTTATAAAAGTCGATATTTCAGTGTTACTAGGGGTCAGAAACAGAAGAGCCACCTTCACAGAATGCAGTCTTAGTGCTACTGAAGGTGGCTCTTTTACTTTAAAACGCCCTCGGGGGGTGACGGGTTCCCTTTAAATTTGCCTCTTCTGTCCAGAATTCTATGTCCTTCGTTGTTTCCACTTTCTGAAACTCAGCAGGGAAGACACTGAATTTATCATTTTTCTTACCATCTTCTCAAGCCCTGCCAACCAAAACATATTAATTGCTCTTTTATTTCCCCAATTTGCTGCTTCAGAGTAATTTCTGTCCTACCTTTCAAAGCACACATCTAAATCCTTACCATCTCATGCCACCTTCAACTCAAAATTTTTTCTCAAATTCTGTCTGTCAGCAACTTTGTCAACAAATATACTAGTGTATTTCCTCTTTACATTCTGCCTAGACTGCTCTGTCATTTTTCTATATGGCTCCCATCTTCTGCCCGGTTCATCCACCTCTTTTCTCTGCCAAGTTCACACCTTTTAATCAAGGAGACTTTTAAATCAATGACAATAATATAATTATTCTAAGAAATTCTGTTCAGTAAAACAAATGATGTAATTCTTGTAATATTGTCCCTGTCCTCCCATGTAGTTCCACATATTATGTTGTAACGGTCCCAAATACCTGTTCTTACTCTAGGCCATACACACAAAGAATTGCTGAAGGAGATAGACCACATAAATATATGTAGGAGCTAATTGTTTATTTTCCATAAAAAATTTACAGTAAAGTGATTGTTTAAAAAAGAAAATGGGTGGAATTTTGTAAAGCAAAATAATGACTATTAAATCAATAATGCATAATGTTTAAAGTTCCGAAAATTTGCTTAAAATATACAGAATATATTTTAGGTAAGTTTAAAAAAAAGAGTTGATGGAATACAAAGCAATTATGGTGTTAAGTAGTTACATGAAATTAAACAGGGAGGCATTGTGAAATAAAGATATGCTCACCCTTGAAATTCCCCACTATTTAAACTCCAGTCATGTCTTCCCACCAGCCTTTATCTGGCCTGGAGACATTCTGACTATCCACATATGGCTGCTGCAGCCAATCACTTGCATCATCGGTCACATGCTAACTGTGCTGCCATCATCAGTGAGGTTATGGCTGCAGAGTAACATGTTAATAGTCAGCACATCATCACTATAGTTCAGCTAACAAAGATCTGGGTGTTTCTGCCACTGTGGTTCTTCAGTATGGTTTATTGTATATGCTCTGTATATAACATTACCCCTATACTCCCTGGCAGAAGCCTATCACTCAAACAAATCAGATCTCTTGCTTTGCACTGATGAGGAGCAAACGCCTGAAACATGTGTCTGCAAATGGAGTGTCTGGTTTGTCTTCTTATCCTAAGTTATGTGGCAAGACATGATAAAGGTTCAATATTAACTTTTAGCATTGCTATATCCAGTAGGTGGCACTATAGTTTCAGTCGTAGCAGGGGCTATTTGCCTATATTAAGTATAAAATAATGCCCATTTCTGTTGTGCGATAGCACCTTCAGTAATAAATGATTATTGTCCAATACCATTATAAGGCAATATAGCACCACAGTGCCTTGACCCTGTAGGGGACTCCAGTGTCCCTCATACCCAGTACCCAGATGTGAATGTTGCCTCTGCACTGTCATTGTCACTCCGTTGTATGGAAACAAGATTTTTTTTCCTGGTTTTCTCAATATGATTCATTAGCTCATCTCTATGTGGACAAACCATCTGCCACACATCAGATGCTGACTGCTGGCTCCTGAAGCCATGTAGCATTTCATATTCCTCACCTTTCTGCTGGAAATACTGAAACTACACATATTTCATAGCTGTCACAATGAAAAGTGATGTTTATACAAGACCATGAACACTGGCATTTGTGTCTGTGAAGGAAGTGTGCCCAGTGGTTTATTCCCGTTGTCCGAGAAAGGAAGTAATACTATGTGCCGTTTATGTATTTCCACTCCGTACCTAATCTGATATATCCATTACAGTCATCCTCGGAGAGTAGTTCATGGCTGCAATGGAGCCGAGAATGCAAAATGATCTTTTTGTCAAATGGGTACATCTGTAGTATTGAGTAAATGAACTGTTGTAATGAATTGCCTCTGACATATTGACGAGCTTGATATGAGCTATGGCTTCCTTGTGATTTGGCTCATTAGTCGTTTTGTTTTGACAAGATGTTTTTAGCTTGGAGCAAATGGATACACAGAATAGCTGACTATTTCATGGCTTATGGTAAATATGCTTTAATTTACATATCTTTGTTAGATGCAGAAGCCAAGAAATGTTAGCTATCAAAATTTTATTCCTTTTTTTGCGATTTAATTTATATGCTTAAGTAGCATGAAAAACAGGTTTGGAAAAGACAATAAGTAGGGCCTTGGGCATAGCATAATAGGCAGATGAAGAAGACCTTATAGAAAGACAGAAGAGATCATTCATGCTCCGTGTCGGATTGGGATACCAAGGGTCCACCAGTAACATTGACATTGTGGGCCCACTTTTCACCTGCATACACATGTTCCATTACCCTCGTTCACAAATTTACCATTACCTCTATATAATAACTGGGCAGTTTGGTTAATGAATGATGAGATGCTGCTATACACAGTGAATCAAGTGAATTATGTCAAGTACTGCCCATACAGTGGGGTTGGGGGCCCAGATCTGCACCAAGGGCCCACCGGGGGATTCCCCTGTTACCCTGTGGGCCAGTCTGAGCCTGTTTCTGCTGATTAATGACTAAAGCAACCCTCAGATTTTATGTCAGATATAAAATGAAATTAGCTGTGAAATATATAGTATATGTACCTGCTGCCGTCCTTTTCACATCTTTTTCACTATTGATCACCTGATACTTGGACTCGTATGAGATGTGCTAGCCAAACTCAGAGCTGGGTGTTTTGTGAATTCTTACTTCTGAGTCGGGGCTCCCTCTGGTGGTTACTGTGGGTAGTGGAGCTGGCCGGATTGACAGAGGTCTGCCACCTGATGATGATGATTGGAGATCTGGGGTTACTGATTGGGAGTATTTAAGTGAGCAGACTTCCCTCAATTGTTGCTGGTGATTAGTTCTTTCTGTGCAACTTGAGCTCTGCTGTCTCCTGCCTGATACTGCATTTTTCAGCTAAGTTGTTCATTTGCTAATCCTTTGCTTCTGATCTGGTTTTGCCTTTTTCTGCTTTGTGGGTTCAGCGTGCTCCCTGCTTGGGGCTGTGCTGGACCCCGCTCCATATGTTACAGCTTGTGTCAGTTTGTTCAGTCCCCTGTAATATTAGTCTCTTTTCCTTTGCTGCCAGTTCATACCAGAATGCTGATATAGTGGGGGCGAGGTTGTGAGACCTCAGTTTTTTTCTTGTACATCAAACGTGTTGGATTTTTTAGGGTTTTTGCGTGATTGCAGACAGTGTCTTTCCTTTCCTATCCTATCTAGTCAGTTTGGGCCCCGTCATTTGCTCAGTCTATTTTCTGCCTGCGTTTGTGTCTCATCTTGTCTCAACGACAATATATGTTTGGGGGCTATCTATTCCTTTGGGGTCTACTTCGGGGCAGTTTAGATTTCACTTTTGTTGCTTTAGGCTTAGTTAGCTCTCTGGCTGTGCCGAGGCGTCTAGGACATTGTAGGTACGCTCCAAGGCTACTGCTAGTTTTGTTGTTAGGATTAGGGGTCTGCAATCCACTCAGTTACCAACCTTTCTGGTTTCCTGGTGGCCTAGCTTATTCCTGCCATCCTCCTCGGTGACCTGTTCATAACAGGGGTGAGTATCTCAGATTACAGGCACACCATGTGCTTAGTAAGAGGAATCCTAGAATCCTAGAAAGGCAGAGTTGGAAGGGACCTCCAGAGTCATCATGTCCAACTCCCTGCTCAAAGCAGGATTCACTAAACCATCTCCAACAAATGTCTGTTCAGCCTCTGTTTTAAGATTTCCATTGTAGGAGAACTCACTACCTCTCGTGGCAGCCTGTTCCACTCATGGATCACCCTCACTGTCAATAAGTTTGTTCTAATATCTAACCTGCATCTTATCCCTTTCAGTTTCATTCCATTCCTTCACTTGTTTCCATGAGTAAATGAGAATAAGGATGATCCCTCTACACTGTGACATCCTTTCAGATATTTGTAGACAGCTATTAAGTTTTCTCTTGGCCTTCTTTTTGCAATCTAAACATTCCCGGATCATTTAATCAATTTACCCCCGAGGGTGGTTTGCATAATTAACCCCTTCATGAGTGGAGGTATTTTCGGTTTTGCTTTTTGTTTTTTGCTCCTCTTCTCAGAGCCATAACTTTTTTATTTTTCTGGCAATATGGCTATGTCAGGGCTTGTTTTTTTGCTGGACGAGTTGTACTTTTGAACAACACAATTGGTTTTACCATGTTGAGTACTAGAAAACAGGAAAAAAAATTCCAAGTGCGGTGAAATTGCAAAAAAGTACAATCCCACACTTGTTTTTTTGGTTGGTTTTTGTTTACTAGATTCACTAAATGCTAAAACTGACCTACCATTATGATTCTCCAGATCATTACAAGGTCATAGACACCAAACGTGTCTAGGATCTGATTTATCTAAGTGGTGAAAATAAATTCCAAGCTTTGTTAAAAAAAAAAAAAAAAATTGTGCCATTTTCCGATACCCATAGCGTTTCCATTTTTCATGACCTCATGACCTTTGTGTGCCGAGGTTGCGCTTTTAATGATACTATTTTGTTGCAGATACGATCTTTTGATTGAAAAAAAGTACTTGAGTTTAAGCTGAACCGAGTATAAGCCGAGGCACCTAATTTTGCCACGGAAAAAGGGTAAGCTTATTGACTTGAGTATAAGCCGGGTATGCATTGTCCCCTCATCCCTGTCCTGGTATGTGTGGCTCCCTCTGTCCTGTCCTGGTATGTGTGGCTCCCTCGTCGCTGTCCTGGTATGCGTGGCTCCCCCATCGCTGTCCTTGTATGTCCTGGTATGCATGTCTCCCCCCATCCTGTCCTGGTATGCGTGGCTCCCCCCATCGCTGTTCTGGTATGCGTGGCTCCCCCCCTCCCGTCCTTGTTTACATGCTTCCTATTAGGATGTGTGCAGCAGAATCCGCAGCGGATTTGGCCCTGCTGATCCGCAGCAGATCCGCAAGCAATGTACAGTACCATGTTAGCCAATGGGATTTCAAAACCGCAGTGCCTACGGTGCGGATTTTTCCACCCAGATTTGCTGCGGTTTTAAATCCGCAGCATGTCAATTCTTTCTGCGGATTCCGCAGTGGTTTGCCACCTGTTCCATTGTCCAGGTGTCAAACTGTAGGGGAAACCACTGGCAAATCCGCAGGAAAACCGCAGGTCACTTTACCTGCAACTTTATCTGCAAATCCGCAGGTGAATTCGCACTGTGTGCACTCACCCTTATTGATAGATCGGGCGATTCTGAATGTGGCGATACCAAATATGTGTATGTTTGACTTTTTTTATTGTTTTATTTTGAATCTGGCGAAAGGGGGGTGATTTGAACTTTTATTTTTTTTTTTTTACTTTTTTAAAAACCTTTTTTTTACTTTTGGCATGCCTCAATAGTCTCCATGGGAGACTAGAAGCTGCCATAACCCGATTGGCTCTGCTATAAAGAGGCAATGATCAGATCGCCTCTATGTAGTAGAATTAGTCACTTGCTATGAGCATCGACCACTGGGTGGCACTCACAGCGAGAGGGCAGTGACAGCCAAGAGACCTCTGGTTGTCTTCCATCCCACCGGTGACACGCTGTCACGTGATAGGGGTCACCGGTGGGCGGGTTTCCGGACCTGATGGATGGAAGCACGAGTTAAATGCCGCTGTCAGCATTTGACAGCTGCTATTCCGGGCACATGTCAGCTGTTCAAAACTGCTGACATGTCCCGGGAAAAATGTGGGCTCACCGCCGGAGCCCACATCAAAGGGAGGGAGTCCGACATCGGCATAAATTTACTCCAAACGTCGGAAAGGGGTTAATGACTGGACCTATTTTTACAATTCTGCCCACTGTCCCTTTATGAGGTAATAACTCTGGAACACTTCAATGGATCCCGGTGATTCTGAGAATGTTTGTTTGTTTTTTTGTGACATATTGTATTCCATGTTATTGGTAAAATTTCTTTGATATGACTTGCGTTTATTTGTGAAAAAAACAGAAATTTTCCAAAAATTTTGAAAATTTTGCAATTTTCCAACTTTGAATTTTCATGCCCTTAAATCACAGAGATATGTGATTTAATCACAAAGAAAATCACAATTTGTCCTGCGTACGCTGATACCTGATATGTGGGAGTAAACCACTGTTTGGGCGCATGGCAGAGCTTGGAAAGGAAATAGCGCCGTTTGACTTTTTCAATGCAAATTTGGCTGGAATTGAGATTGGATGCCATGTCACATTTGGAGAGCCCCTGATGTGCCTAAGCAGTGGAAACTCCCCACAAGTGACACCATTTTGGAAACTAGACCCCACCAAGGAACTTATCTAAATGTGTGGTGAACACTTTGAACTTGTGCCTCACAGAATTTTATACCACTGAGCGGTGAAGAAAGAATAAATTACATTTTTTACCACTAAAATGCTGTTTTGGCCCCAAGTTTGTAATTTTTCTAAGGGCTAATAGGAATTTTTATTTACAACAAACTGAAGTCCATTTTTTCCTGGGTGTGCCAATACCCTACATGTAATCAGGAAATATTTTTCAGGCACAGTGCAAAGCTCAGAAGGTAAGGATCTCCAGATTTTACTGTTATGGTTTGCAGGTGCCATGACCCACTGCGAGAGCCCCGAGGTGCCAGAACAGCAGAACCCCCCATAAGTGACCCAATTTTATGAACTATACCTCTTAATGAATTCATCTAGCTGTGCAGTGATCATATTGACACCATGTGTGTGTGTCACAGAATTTTGTACCGTTGAGCAGTGAAGACAAAATAATTAAATCTTTACCACCCAAATTTTGTTTTAGCAAAAGATTTTACATTTTCACACAAGTGGGTAGAATGGCACCAAAATTTGTCCCACAATTTGTACTGAACGTAGCAATACCCCATATGTGGCTGTACAGTAGTACTTAGCCATACGAACCTTACGAAGAGAATTAGGAGGAACAGAGCGCTATTTGCCTATTCAAGTGAATGGGTCTGTGCACATGTCAGTGTGTTTCCACGGACCATGTGTCACGTGCATACACACAACACATAATACTAAGGTGACATCAACCTCACAAATATGAACCCCACTTGCCACCGCTACAGGGCAAGTGGGAAGAGCCAGGCAAAGTGCCAGAACTGGCACATCTAATAGATGTGCCCTTTCTGGGCAGCTGCGGGCTGCCATTTTTAGGCTGGGGGGAGTCAATATCCATGGCCCCTTACTAGCCTGAGAATACCAGCCCCCAACTCTGAGCTTTAGCAAGGCTGGTTGTCAAAAATGGAGGGACCTCACCCCTCTGTTCTTAATAACCAGCCTTGCTGAAGCTGACAGCTGAGGGTTGCAGCTCTCAGCTGTGAGTTTTCCCTGGCTGATGATAGAAAATACAGGGGAACCCACGCCGTTTTTTTCATTCTCCCCTGCTCGTGCCAATCGCCGGCAGAGCAGAGGAGAATGATGAGAGCCGTGTTCAGCACTTGGCGCTGGGGAACAGCGCTTACTGTAACGCTTCTTCCCTGGTGCCTGTCCATATGGTACTGATGCGGCACACTGATGCCACACGTGTGCCGCAAGTATTACACAGACACTGACATCTCCGGTACTGGAAATATCAGGACGTGTGAAAGATGCCATACAGCGGGTTTTTATGTTTGGCTGCTGTCACAAACTAAAAGATGCTTTTTATTGCCAAAAAAAGTTTTTGTATAACCACATTTTAAGAGCTATAACTTTCCATATTTTGGCCCACAGAGTCATATGAGGTTTTGTATATTGTGGGACGAGTTGATGTTTTTATTGGTACAATTTTCAGGGACATGACATTTTTTGATCGCTTTCTATTCCAAATTTTTTTGGGGATGCAGAATGAACAAAAAACAGCAATTCATGAATTTCTTTGGGGGGGGGGCGTTTATACAATTCCATGTGTGGTAATATTGATAAAGCAGTTTTCTCTTCGGGTACGATTACAGTGATACTTCATTTACCGTATTTTGCGGATTATAAGAAGCACCGGATTATATGACGCACCCCAAATTTTGAGGGAAAAAAATAGGAAAAAAAAAACCTGTTTTTTTAATAAAATGATGGTGCTTCTTATAATCCATGCGTCTTATTGCTTACTGGGGCTGGTGGCTGCGGTGAATCAAGCTCCCAGGGTCGCTGCTGGAGTAGGCAAGAGTGGAGCATTGCTGCTGGCCGCAGGCTGGAATGAGCAGGTGTTCCGATGTGCACCACTGCGGGTGTTTGGTTGTGCGGGGGCTCTGCTGACATTTTGTGAAAGCCCACAGCCCCTGCACTTAAATGATTTACTGTGCGGTAGGCTTCAGGAAAATGGCTACCGGGGACGGCACATGCACAGATGGAGATCTCGGCACCAAGATCTCAGGAGATGAGATCTCAGCGCTGCAACTTTTACCGTTTTTCATGGTAGTTTGAATAATCTTTGCAGAAATTAGTCAAAAGTGACTGGAGTAGCATTTCAGGCACAGTGCACGGAAGTGCACACCAATAACTAGAAGCACCAAATTAATTAAGTGGCATGCATCCCTTAACGAATTTGGTGCCTTCTACTCCAGCAAGACTGGTGCAGCACAAGCATGCGCTTTGCCAGTCTTGGTGATTTGGCCCCAGTGTGTACTTGACAGGAATGTCTGAATAGTTTTTTGGGTATTTACATAGGCAACAAAACAAAATGTGAACTTAATGCTTGCCCTCTGCACCCCTGTTCATTAAGTTCTTCACAACCTTAGACATATCCATATATCGAGATTGGGAAGGACTTCCCAACCTTGGACATATGGATGTGTCCTGGCGATTTTGTATGCAGAGGCTCTGTGCTCACACGATCGCCACCTGGTGTTCAGCGAATCTGATATCTTACTGCCAGGAGCAATGCCCACACCGCTCCCAGCAGTTTAGCCCCCTATATGCTGCGATCGATATCGATTGCAACATGTAGAAGACAGGAAGAGGGAGGGGGCTCCCCTTTGATTGGTGCCCCCTGTGACGTCCACACATGTGGTCGATCGTTGCCATGGTGACCCGACGTCATGATGACGACATTCGGGTCACAAAGGCTAGCATGCTTGCTAGATCATGTTCAGTGCATGGCATAACAAGCTTGTGTCACTGCAGCACTGGAAGTTATAAAGCAAAGCTTTACTTTATACTGGCGATCAGAGCTGTGAAAGTCCCATAGTAGTTCTAAGTAAAAAAGTAAAAAAAATAAGTAAGTTGTAAAAATATATTTTAAAAAAAAAAATCACGAAATAATAAATAAAAATATATTGTACCCATAAATAAATATTTTTATGTAAAAAATTTTTGTTTAGAAAAGTACACTTATTTGTTATCGACGCGTCTGGAAACACCTGATTTATAAAACTGTCCCACTAGTTAACCCCTTCTGTGAACACCGTAAAAAAATTAAAAAAAAAAACAAGGCAAAAACTGCTTTATCATACCGAACAAAAAGTGGAATAAAATAAGATAAAAAATGTAAATAAAAATGGTACCGCTGAAAACATAATCTTATACCGCAAAAACAATCCACCAGACATCTCCATCAGCGTAGAAATAAAAAAGTTATAGTTCTCAGAATAAAACTATGCAAAAATAATAATTTTTTCTAGAAAATCGTTTTTATTGTGTAACCGCAGCAAAACATAAAAATATAGAAAAATATATGTACCATCAGTGTGATCGTACTTTTAGTGTGTGACAGCAACCGAAAACATTAAAAAAAACTGCGGTATATAAATCTGGTATCGCTGTTATCGCACTGAACCGAAGAATAAAGCCGTCTAATCACTTATACCGCACGAGGAACGGCGTATAAAAACAAGTAAAAACAATTCTTCACCTGTTATTGATTTGTTCCTTCTGCCTCCCAAAGATCGCAGTAAGGCTCAGTACATATTTATCCTGCACTGAGCACATACACCGGAGTTTTCGTGTAAATCTCTGAAATACGTGATTCAAACTGAACCCCCCCCAGCGGAAGATTCTCTATAGTGAGGCAGATGGAGGCACTGTGGACGATGTCTGGCTTATGATCCAATGATGTCTGTCTTTTTAGGTGTGCCTAAAGCACGGTCAACCAGTTTTGTGTGCTTCTGAAAAGAAGAATAGCGCTGAACAGAGGCGGAGTACATGGTAACTCTGCTGCCTCATTATAGTGAATGCATCCCTCGGGGGTTTCATCTGAATCACTTCACGCCGTGATTTAGATTCAAACCTCAATGTAATTGCTCAGTGTAGAGCGCTGGATAAGCGTGATCTAAAATGTTCTGTATAATGTTCCCAATAAATGCTTCAACTCAATCCACAAAACAAAGTAAGTCCCCTCTCAGGTCCGTCATCTGTTAACAGAAATAATATAATAATAATAATAATAAATTTTATTTTTATAGCGCCGACATATTCCGCAGCACTTTACATTTCAGAGGGGATTTGTACAGACAATAGACATTACAGCATAACAATAATCACATAGATCATAACAGATACCCAGAGGAATGAGGGCCCTGCTCGCAAGCTTACAGTCTATGAGGAAAGAGGTAGACACGAAAGGTGGATGGTAACAATTGCCCTGATTGTATGGACCAGCCATAATGTTAAGTGTGTAACAGTACAGACACAGAGGGCTAATGGATGCATAAAGCATGTGGGAACATGATGCGGGGAATCTGGTTATGGTAAAACTTTTGGCTGTGCCACACAGGGATAGACTAGGTTAATGTGTTGAGGCGATAGGCCAGTCTGAATAAGTGCGTTTTCAGGGCACGTTTAAAATTGTGGGGATTGGGGACTAGTCGTATTGACCTGGGAAGTGCATTCCAAAGAATTAGCGCGGCACGTGTAAAGTCTTGGAGACGAGAGTGGGAGGTTCTGACTATTGAGGATGCTAACCTCAAGTCATCAGCAGAGCGGAGGGCGCGGGTAGGGTGGTATACTGAAACAAGGGAGGAGATGTAAGGTGGTGCTGAACTATGAAGGGCTTTGTGGGTGAGGGTAATAAGTTTATACTGAATTCTGGAGTGGATGGGTAGCCAGTGTAATGACTGGCACAAGGTAGAGGCGTCGGTGTAACGATTGGTGAGGAATATGATCCTGGCTGCAGCATTCAAGACAGATTGGAGAGGGGAGAGTTTGGTAAGAGGGAGACCGATTAGAAGAGAGTTACAATAGTCGAGACGAGAATGAATAAGAGAAACAGGAAGAGTTTTTGCAGAGTCAAAAGTAAGAAAAGGTCGAATTCTAGAAATGTTTTTGAGGTGCAGATGACAAGAGCGAGCCAGTGATCGAATGTGGGGGGCAAAGGAAAGCTCGGAATCAAGTATGACCCCAAGACAGCGGGCCTGTTGCTGGGGAGTAATAGTGGAACCACACACAGAAATGGCAATGTCGGGTATAGGTACATTAGTAGAGGGAGGAAACACCAGGAGTTCAGTCTTTGACAGGTTTAGTTTCAGATATAGTGAGGACATAATATTAGACACAGCGTTTAGACAATCGCCGGTGTTTTCTAGAAAGGCTGGCGTGATGTCAGGAGAAGAAGTGTATAATTGGGTGTCATCAGCATAGAAATGGTACTGGAAACCAAATCTACTGATTGTTTGACCAATAGGGGCAGTGTACAAGGAGAAGAGGAGGGGGCCTAGAACCGATCCTTGAGGGACCCCAACAGTAAGGGGAAGGTGAGAGGAGGAGGAACCGGTAAAAGATACAGTAAAGGAGCTGTCGGAGAGATAGGAGAACCATGAGAGAACGGTGTCCTTGAGGCCAATGGAACAGAGCATAGTGAGGAGGAGCTGATGATCCACAGTGTCGAATGCTGCAGAGAGATCCAAGAAAATTAGCATGGAGTAATGACCATTTGATTTAGCTGTTAGCAGATCATTAGAGACTTTAGTGAGGGCAGTTTCAGTGGAGTGTAAAGAGCGGAAACCGGATTGGAGAGGGTCGAGAACAGAATTTTCTGAGAGATGGCGGATAAGACGGGAGTGGACCAGGCGTTTCTGGATTTTAGAGATGAAGGGAAGATTAGAGACAGGTCGTGTAGATTGGATTTTCTCCACAGACGTTCGGCGCACCTGGAGCACCGCTGCAGGAAACGTGTTTGCACCGTGTGCCAGGGTTGTCGCCGTCTGCGTTGTTGTGTTCTATTTATAGGGGGTGCAAATTTATCCAGGGCACTTTGAAGTCTTTCATTGTAATGCTTCAATGCAGAATCAGGACATGAAAGGGAGGAGATGGGGGCCAATGAAGACTGCAAGTTCTTCATAAGTTTCTAGGTGTTAATGGCCTGTATGTTTCTATAAGTCTGGACAGTGGGGGTGACCTGAGCAGCCTGGCAGTTCTTGATAGAGAATGAAAGAAGATTGTGGTTAGAGAGCGGGAGAGGGGAGTTTGCAAAATCATCCACTGCACAAAGCCGAGAGAAGACCAAGTTGAGGGAGTTTCCGTCTTCATGCGTTGGAGAATTAGTAAGCTGCGAAAGGCCAAACGAGGAGGTTAGAGATGAAAGGTGAGTAGCAGATGGTGAGAGGGGAAGAGCAATGGGAATGTTGAAATCTCCCATGATGAGGTTATGGATGTTACAGGAGAGAAAATGTGGAAGCCAAGTGGCAAAATGATCCAGGAACTGATGGGAGGGGTCGGGAGGACGATATACCACCGCCACTCGCATGGAGAAGGGGGTGTAGAGTCTGACGGCATGGACCTCAAAAGAAGGGAAGACTAGTGAGGGTAGTTGAGGGATAGCCTGAAATGTACATTTTGGTGATAGGAGCAGACCAACGCCTCCACCTGCTCTATTGTCTGATCTTGGGGTATGAGAGAAGTGTAGCCCCCCGTATGAAAGAGCAGCAGCAGAGGTAGTGTCTGACTGCTGGATCCAGGTTTCAGTAAGAGCCAGGAGGCTAAGAGAATTAGAAAGGAAGAAGTCATGGATGAAGGAGAGTTTGTTACACACTGAGCGAGAATTCCAAAGTGCACAATTAAGAGAGACAGATGGCTTGCAGGGAATATTAATAAGATTAGAGGGGTTTCTGAGTGTAGCAGTTGGGGGGTTTGACTTTCTATAACATGGGGGACCAGGGTTGGGAGCAATGTCTCCTGCGACTAGGAGAAGGAGGATAGAAAGAGTGAGCACATGGTTAAGTGATTTGTGAGAGCGTCTCTTATGTTGAATGGTGGGACTGACTGGATCTGTGCAATTTAACAATGTGAAAAGAGCATGAGTGCTATACATAGGAGAGGAAAGAAGCGAGGGCCCGATATGGATGGAGTGTAGAGAGTTAATGCCAGGGCGGTGGATGTGTGTGAATGCAGCGGCCAGGATATAAATTACACAAATGCATATGGTATATATTTGATGTACTCCAAATGTACAGGGAGTAGATGTATATAAATGTCTTACCTGTCTCCTGCCCTGTCTAATTCCATGTTATAACTGCCAGTAGTGTCGCGTCCGTCTGCAAGTCTGGGCTGCAGACAGACAGGGCCCCGAGTAGCACCGACACCCTTTACCCCTATACAGGGATCTGGATTTACTGCAGAGCCCAGGAAGCGCTGTCTGAACAGGGGCAGAGTGCCAGAGCAGAACGGTCGCAATAGAAAAGCAGGAAGGGAGCCAAAAATGGAGTCGGAAACCAGGCGAGCAGTGGAGGTACAGAAACGGCAGGCAGAGGCAGAGTCGAGAGTCCAGGCAGAGGTCAAAAACCGGGAGAGTAGCGGAGGTACAAAATCGTCAGGCAGTAGAGGGGGTCAGGAATCCAGGCCAAGGTCAGCATCAGTAATCAGGAGAAATGCAAGGTACAAAAACGGCAGGCAACAGAGTAGTCAGAAGTTCAGGCTGAGGTCGGAGTTAACGATAGGCAATCACAAGTAACACGTAGGGGAACCAAGAATATATCCGGCGGCTTGCAAGCCCAGTCCCAAGGTATTTGAGGGATCAGGTCGTCCCTCACAGGCTCCCGGGCTGGTGATGTCATCAGGACCGCCCCCAGTACCAGACCTGATGATGATGCACCAGCCCCTTCATGACTGACAGAGGAGCGGAGTCTGCGTCCAGTAGACGCCTGCGCAGAAGCCCTTTCATTGTTGCCGCCCTCACTCGGGCGCGAGCCACGGCGCCTCCTAGTGGTTGAGGGCGGAACAGCAGGCCCCGAGATCGACGACGACATGTCAGTCCGGCGTCTCCTGGTGGCCGAGGCCTGGACAGCAGGCCCCGAGCCCGAGGGCGGCGTGACAGTCCGTCGCCTCCTAGTGACTGAGGGCGGAACAGCGGCCCCCGAGTCTGACGGCGACGTGACAAGTAGTACTTTGATACATGTACTTAGATTACATGTGCATAAATGCCCCCTGCATAAATGCTCCCCCTAGCTATGTCTGAATATATAGGAGGTTAAGGCTAAGATTTTTTTTTTGCTCTCTCTCTTCTTGTTAATCAATCACACGAAATATAGGGGGCTTTCAAATTACTGGTCGTAAAAAGGCTCTGGTAAAACATTATGGCTCCTCACAGCTCAAAAGAAATCCAGGGAATTCTGCGCTCCCAAACCCAAATCCCCCCTCTCTTCTGATCCCGATAGTGTAAGTAAAACGTATATAGTGTCCACATGTTTAGCATTTCTGTAGTGATGAAAACCCGCCTAATTTACAGGTGCATGTTTCCAGAAGCACGGGCTCGGCATAACGTACTGGGCACTACAGATTTGCAAATTTTCACTCAGCAACGTCTACTGCTGCTTTTTTCTGGAAAACACCCATGGAGTAAATTCCCAAAGGGGTATAATTTCCAAAATTGCATCACTTGAGGATATTCTGCACTTCTAGCATTTAAGGGCTCCGTTTATGGAGTCTGCAAACAATTCTATGAAAGAGTTTCTGAGTTTTGCACTGTGCCTTCAAACTAGGTCCCAGTTACGTGTAAGGTATTAAGGTACTGTCACACTTAGCGATGTACCAGCGATCCCGACCAGCGATATGACGCGGTCAGGATCGCTGGTGCATCGCTAAGTGGTCGCTAGTGAGCTGCCAAACAGGCAGATCTCACTAGCGACATCGCTGGGGACGGGGGTCGCTACTTACCTGTCACACCAGGCGATCCTGCGTCCTCCCGCCCGGCTCCACGCGTCGCTCGTCGGCGCCACAGGAAGCTGACGACGAGAAACAGTCCTGAACGTTCTCGCGCGATCAGCGATAACCAGCGGGGGAGCGGGTCGTAGGTAAGTATCAGACACAGAGATATCGCTAGCAATATCGCTATAACGTCACTAGTTATAGCGATATTGCTAGCGATATCTCTTAGTGTGACATGCCCTTTAGTGTACTCAAAATAAATTGCACAACATACTGAGAGGCCCATTTTTTCCTTAGCCCTAAGATAAATAAACATTTTGTTTAAAACAACATTTTAACCGTAAAAATGCAATTATTCTTTCTTCACCGCCCAATGATATACATTTCTGTGAGGCATATGTCAACATGCTCACTGCACCAATAGATGAATCCATTGAGGTGTAGTTTGTAAAATTACATGGGGTGGTTTCTGCCGTTCTGACATTTCAGGGGCTCTGCCAATGTGACATGGCATCCTCAAACTATTCCAGCAAAATTTGACCTACAATACAGCGCTTCTCTCCTTATGAGCTTTGCACTGTGCCTTAAAAGTATTTTTCGACCACATATGCAATATTGGCGGACTCAGAAGAAATTGCACAACAAACTGCATGGTGCAGTTTCTCCTGTTCTCCTGTGAAAATAAACTATTGGGGCTAAAAGAACATTTTTGTGAGAAAAATTAGATTTCTTTTTAAATTTTCACAGCTCAAACTTATAAACTTTTTTGATCCACCTGAGGGGTTCTAGTTTCTCATCGTACATCTAGATACATTCCTTGAGTGGTCTAGTTTCCAAAATGTAATCACTTGTTGGGGGTTTCCACTGTTTAGACACATCAGGGGCTCTCCTAACGCGACATGGCATCCGCTAATGATTCTTGCAAATTTTGCTCTCAAAAAGTCAAATGGCGCTCCTTCCCTTCCAAGCCCTGCAGTGTGCTCAAACAGTAGTTTTCTTCACATATTGGGTATCTGCATACTCAGGAAAAATTGCACAACAAATTGTACTGTGCATTTTCTCCGGTTACCCTTGTGAAAATACAAAGTTTGGGGATAAAAGAACATTTTTGTGAGAAAAATTTGATTTTTTTTTTTTTAATTTTCACGGCTCTACTTTATAAACTTGTGTTATGCAACTGGGGGTTGAAGGTTCTCACCACACATCTAGATACATTCCTTGGGTCCAGTTTCCAAAGTGGGGTCACTTGTGGAGGTTTTCACTGTTCAAGCACATCAGGGGCTCTCTAAAAGCGACCTGGTGTCCGCTCTCGATTCCAGGCATTTTTGCATTCAAAAATTCAAACGGTGCTCTTCCCTTCTGAGCTCTGCCATGCACACAAACAGTAGTTTTCCTCCTCATATGGGGTATAACAATTATGTTTCAAAAATTGTGCTGATGTAAAGTAGACATGTGGGAAATGTTATTTATTACTTATTATTCTATTTTATGTGACATAACTCTCTGCTTTAAGGGCATAAAAATTCAGTGTTTGAAAATTGCAAAAATTTCATCAAATCTCCTTTTTTTAAAAAATAAACGCAAGTGATATCAGACAAATGTTACCATTTCCATGAAGTACAATATGACGCGAGAAAACATTCTCAGAATCAGTGGGATCTGTTGAAGTGTTAAAGAGTTATAACCACATAAAGTGACACTGGTCAGAATTGTAAAATTTGGCCTGGTCAAGAAGGTGAAAACAGGCTTGGGGGGGGAAAGGGGTTAACAGCAATTCTCATAATGATTGACCTGAGATTAGTACTCATACATAGTACAGGCTTATGCAAGTGGCAGTATGATGATTGCTTTGCTTCTAGGGTTGTATATGGCAGTAAGAGCTTATGGTTCTGTTACACAAACCTGTATGGACACTTATTTTACTCGCTTATATAGCGCCATTAATTCCACAGCTCTCTACATAAGTCAGCTGTCCCCATTGGGGCTCACAACCTAAATTCCCTTTGGCTTTGTATTGTGAAAAGAGACCATACAAAGTCCTTGCAGATGCTGCACTTTGTACCACCGCGGTCAGTACACATGGCAATGCCCAGAATGAAGTAAGGCTATAATAGGATCTATAAGCTGTAGTTACACCGCTTCCCAGGAAGCAAAAATAAATCCATTTTACAGCATTACTTTGAAGACATTCCAAATGAGCATAATGCAAAGATTCTGGACCTAAATCGCACTTAGATGGTCAGTTCGCTGGGTGTCAGAAATGTCTTGAGGACTAGGGGTGAAACTTGATGAGGTTGTTAAAATACTTAGCAATGTAATAGCTTTCTAACAAGCCTTTCATCCAGCCTAACAATATTGCTGTGTTCTGCTCAATTAAGTTGTGCTGTAATTTGTTTTTAACAGCCCAAAGAAAAACTATTTGGCTCCGACACAAACACTGATCCTTTTTCTCTCCTTGATGGCGCTATCAACACTCAGCAAGGGGCATATTCTTGCCTCTCTAATTTTAATCTAATCTTATTGCAATTCAGGCAATTTAGGCATGGCAGTTTTTTCTAAAGTGCTTCCTCTCATGCGTCTCACTTTTCTTCTAACAGGACCAAGTAACTCTTCGGCTAAAAATGATCATTGCCATATAATGGAAGCTCCGGAGTACCTCGATTTGGATGAGATCGATTTCAGTGATGATATATCTGTAAGTAGATCTGGTTATATATTCATCCTGTGTGTTGTATGGAAAAAATGCATAAATGTATTAAATCCAAATGTTCCTCCATTCCAGATGTTCTACATTGGAGTAGGCTTGTCACTTTTCACTTCTTTAGATTGCGAGCTCTGATAAAGATCTATTGGTTCTTATTTGTTACAGCATTGGCTGTTCTTCGCTACTGTACATGTCATTCCTTATTTTAGTAGTTTTAACTTTTTGTTTTTGTGTCTTTACAATATTTTTCACTCCTCTCCTAAATCGTACATATATGGGTAACTTATTGCTGGCCTTAGACTGATTGGTGCCCTTTGATTCTTCCATCCCATTGTTTTGGGGGTTTTTTGTCACATGTTTGAGCAGGATGCTATATTTTATATCCTAAGAAAATAGCTTTAGGTTTCTTTCCTTTTTTGATTTTTTTTGTAAAATAAAAAAGGTAAAAAACCCCCACAAAAATGCCTATTTGCCATGTATTGTCACTCTAGGTGCCCCCATTTATTTATACATAGAGATGTCTAAGAAACGCATTGGCGCCCCTGTACACATACGAATACACTCATGCTGTTACACATATATATACACACACTTATGAACCCTGACACCTTGCAGTACACTATGCCCTCCTCCCCGCCGAGTACGATCACGTATACCCATTGCAGTAAAACATAAAATGTGTCCATCCATCATTTTCCATCACAAAATCCACCCATAAAAATTGACATCTAATCTGCCCAGTGTGCATGTAGCCTTTTGCATATAAACCTATTGTAATTTCTCCAGTACAATAAAAAAAATGCAACTTTGCAAATTGTTGGGAATCGGATTAAAAATATGTTATTTTGTATGTGCAGTTCCTATGCAGGCCCATGTGTCCTTATGATTACGGACCTTTATACATACCCTACATAGCCCGATCCTTCAGCCATTCATCCTTACATCTGTCCCCTCCTTACTAACCCACCAAATGTGTGTTAGCAATTATCAGTGGACCCAAAATTCACTCATTCAAGCGAATCCAAATTTTTGGCAAAATGCAATTCATGTGAATCCAACAAAATGGCAGCCAGCTGATCACCATTTTGCTTGGACTCATATTGTCTGGAAGGGATTAAAAAAAAACACCAAAAATATATACACTCTGCCCCTTTACCTGTCCGGCTATGTACTCACGGTGCGGATTCTGCTGCGGATCCGCAGCGTTTCAGGCTCTGCGGGTCAGCAGCAGATTTAGGTGCGTTGTACAGTACCATTGTTTTCAATGGTAAAATGAAAAATGCTGTGCACATGCTGCGGATTTTTCCGCACGAATTTGCTGCGGGTTCAAATCCGCAGCATGTCAATTCTTTGTCCGGATTCCGCTGCGGTTTCATACCTTCTCCATTGTAGAGGTGTGAAACCGCAGGGCTAAACCGCAGGTAAACCGCAGGTCTTTTGACCTGAGATTTTACCTGCGGATTTTTCCAAATCCGCACGGAAAAATCCGCAGGACCTAAATCTACGTGTGCACATCGCCTCCCTGTCACCACACTTCCCCACCTGTCCCCCTGGCCTCCCACTCCTCTATGCTGGGGAAACTTTGGGGACCTCTGTCAGCAGGGACAAGTGAGGGGTTAGATGACTATGATTTTTTTGTTTTTAACCTCCTTCCTCGCTTGTCTGTTTGTTATTCTTTGGGCTCTTTTGATTCACAGTGAGTAAATTAGTAAATGTGAATTTTCTGATTAATTTTGAGCAAATCTGCTGAATTAACAATGTCATAACTATTTGTATACTCTTTTCACTTTTTCAGTTATTTCAGTTCACTAGATGAACTCAAATAATTAGCAGCTATAGTTATGGTGCTGATAGAAAGTGTTTTAGACATATAAAATTAGTAATGTTTCTTTTAAGATGAAATTGAAAGTTAAGAGTCTCATTTTTAATGAAAATGGTTCTGCAGAATTATAAAAAAAAAAATAGCTGCCTTCTACCGGAAACAGTGCCTCCCCTCTTTACAGGTTGCGTTTGGTCTTGCAGTTGACCTCCATTGAAGGGAGTAATGCAGAGCTGCAATACCACACACAACCTGTAGGCAAGGGTGGCACTTTTTTAGGGAAAAGGCAGCCATGATTTTCTAATCCTACACAAACCCTTTAAATGATTATGTTGCTTTTGGCTGTGTTGATCTATCAGATGTTTGATTATTTCGGAGGGCATTGTGTATTTTTATTGGTTATACAGAACCACAATAATATATTCTTTTATAGTCAATGTATAAAATTGTTCCAAGAGGAAATAAATGAGGGCACGCAGTATTCCTAATGAACACTACTGAACAGAAAATGTGCTGGTGGGAACACAGAGGCTCCTCAGCTTTCTTCATAAGAGAATGGTTTTTTTTAGTGCTGTATTGACCTTAACACTAAATGTTTCCCACAAAAATGTAGGCAGGAAAGCTGTTTTCTGAGCTTTGAATGGTTTCCTTTTTCCTTCAATTGACACATCACTTTCTACGACTTCCTCTCTACATACATTGTGGCTATTGTTCCCAGGGAGAAGACTGGTGTAGCACATACAAGCATCAAACTTCTGCGCTGTAAGAGCTCAATATTATTCTGGATGAGAGAATCACTTTGGACCATAAAGTAATTGCTGCTATAACATTCTCACATGATCCCTGCCATTATAAGAACACACTTGGACCTGTGAACAATCAGGTTGTCTAAAAGCTAGGGGAATTCTTCAGCCATCTGTTATATTGCAAGCACAAAAAAGATTAAACCTCAAAAAAAATTCTACAATGCTATAAGAGAGGTAATTCTGGGGTTATAGGGAATCCCTCTTCCAACAGAGCTCATTATTTTACCAAATAATGCGTATGATGAATAAAGCCTTTTGATCACAACACGTAGACTGTGTACTTCACAACTGTGCTCCCATGGAGTTCACAACTGTGCTCCCATGGACTTCACAACTGTGCTCCCATGGTGTCATGATCCCAGTGCAGGTATTTGAGCTGCACTCCTAGGGTTAATGTCTGGAGCTCGGTGCAGGTTTTGACCTGCACACCTGGGGTTAATGATTGTGGCCTCTTTCTGGTTCTGGGAGAGCTTCTTAAACCCCTGGGAAGCTTCAATCCTTGCCAGTTATGCTTTTGCCTTTGGCCGAGTGTGCTGACCCCTGTGTGCCTGTTTGTTGCTATAGCTTGTTTATATGTTTCTGACCCGGTTCTGTTTCCCGTTGTGAGTTTGCCTGTTGATTTTGTACTGCGTTATTATCTCTGTGTATGACTCATTGCCTGTGACCTGACTACTCTCTGCTCGCCCCTCTTGTACCTTTGCAGCTATCTCTGTGTGTGACTCATTGGCTACATCTTGACTATTCTCTCTGTCTATGCCCCCTGGTAACTTTGTATTGCAGTTACCCTGCTAGGAGTTATCTGGCAGCTTCTAGCTCTGTGGAGTTTAGGACACACCCCTAGCAGTCACGTGCTTCAGGTCCTGCGGCTCTGAAGTACGCATCTACTTGGCTGCTGCCCGCTCCACAGGTATCTTTGAGCACTGTTCGCTTTACTCAGGACACGCGCACTGGCTCAGTGAGCAAGTTCAGTGCGGTGTTCCTGACACATGGACTTCACAACTGTGCTCCCTTGGACTTCACAACTGTGCTCCCTTAACCTTCACAACTGTGCTCCCTTAACCTTCACAACTGTGCTCCCATTGACTTAACAGCTGTGCTCCCATGGACTTGACAACTGTGCTCCCATAACCTTCACAGCTGTGCTCCCATGGACTTCACAGCTGTGCTCCCATAACATTCAAAACTGTGCTCCCATGGACTTCACAACTGTGCTCCCATGGATTTCACAACTGTGCTCCCATGGACTTTACAGCTGTGCTCCCTTAACCTTCACAGCTGTGCTCCCATAACCTTCACAGCTGTGCTCCCATAACCTTCACAACTGTGCTCCCATAACCTTCGCGACTGTGATCCCATGGACTTCACGACTGTGCTCCCATGGACTTCACAGCTGTGCTCCTATGGACTTCTCAGCTGTGCTCCCTTCACCTTCACAGCTGTGCTCCCTTCACCTTCACAACTGTGCTCCCATAATCTTCACAACTGTGCTTCCATGGACTTCACAACTGTGCTTCCGTAATCTTCACAACTGTGCTCCCATGGACTTCACAACTGTGCTCCCATGGACTTCACAACTGTGCTCCCATGGACTTCACAACTGTGCTCCCATAATCTTCACAACTGTGCTCCCATAATCTTCACAACTGTGCTCCCATAATCTTCACAACTGTGCTCCCATGGACTTCACAACTGTGCTCCCATGGACTTCACAACTGTGCTCCCATGGACTTCACAACTGTGCTCCCATGGACTTCACAACTGTGCTCCTATAATCTTCACAACTGTGCTCCCATGGACACAATATAGAAGATCATCTGAACTTCTGAGATGCTTTTGGGGGAACCCCTCCAGCCATTTCTCAAGTGCGTGGATGCACATTCAAACCCGATTACTCAGGTATACATGCACATTGTTCAGGCCATTCAAAACAGTGCGGAAATTATCCAACAAAGTACCTTAAATCAACGACTGTTGGGTTTAATGTAGGTGACTTGACAAAAATAGTTGTAGTTATGCGTATGTTCTTACCCCAAATGGTGGACCTCTGGTGGTGCACAAGCAAGACTCAGTACCTCTTCAATGAATTACTGATGGTTCCTTATCAGATCTTTTTGTTCTTTCTGAAATGGAGTTTTTTTTTTTATAGTTGCATTGGAATAAATCAAGCAATAAACATACACATTTTTACTTACTGTAATATGTTGCATGATCAGAAGTGTTATAGTAACCACAGCACATGCCGTGAAAGTCGTTTTTCTAGGTCACTAATGTGCAGCCTAATAGCTGATACCTATTTTTATGTCTTATTTACATATGTAGAGTAAAAATCTAGGTAATTTCTGGATGGGATTGGTGATTTGATGATTTAAAGGCAGTTTGTCAGTATAAAATTACTGTTCAAATAAGCACAGGTGCTCAGTGCACCCTTAGTGTGGCCGAGCAGTTCAGTCCATCTCCCAGTTACTTATTTTGCATTCATCTCTGCCCCCTCTTGCTTAATTGGCAGCTTTGGCTTTGCATAAGCCAGAAAAGTGTGGGGATAAATGGAAAACAAAGTGGGAAGATGCACTTAACTGTTTTTCCAATCCAACGGTGCATCAGGCACCTGTGCTGGGTTTGAACAGTCATTTTGTGCTGACAGACTCCATTAAAAGTGTGTTGTAAAGGTGGACGCTATGGCCAGCTGAAGTGTTAGCATCAAGGAGACCTACTGACTATACGTCCAACTTTAACATATGTCTATTTATTATGTAGCAATTTTGCATTTTGAGAGTTATAGCATGTAAAGAAGTTTCATATAAAAATATAGTGAAGCCCGGGGCCAAAAGACAGTGAATTGGTGTACAAGTGCTTGATGTATCACCTAGTGAAAGGAAGCTTGCGGTGCTGGGAAATGCTCGGACACATGGTTACTGCACAGACACACAGTTAGTGATATCATCAGATCGTTTGCTGCTGGCAGATGTTCTGGTAATAGGAGCAACTCCAGGCCAAAATCCCAAAGTTCCCTAGATGAACCTGAAAAGTATGCCATACGGTTTTGATAAAAATTTCACGACTTTTTTATTTATTTATTTTTCTTCACTTTGGAACGATGAAGATGAAATCTGCAGGTCATCTGAAAGGCAAAGTTAAAATGCTGAAGTCAATGTGTCCATTTTGGACATTTTTATCTAGTTAGGGAAGAATAAAATATTGCATGGATCATAGAAAGACAACAAGCTGGTGACAGGTAAGGGCCAAATAGGCTTCATATTTAGTCAGATTGCATTAGCATTGTCCGGTTGTTTGCCATGGTTTAGAAAATTGCTTCCCAATGTGAGCTGGGTCTTAGTGGCGAGATGCCCCCACATTGGACCATTTTGAAGCACTTTGATATGTACTAGATTTAAAAAGTGAGATCAGAGAGCTCTGTTCTGAAATGCCAGTTTATATTAAGACCCCAAATTCACAGGTGATCACATCTGATCTCTAGGTGCTAAAAAAGCCAAACGCTGGCTGATCAGATGATCGCCAAACAGGTCTAGTGTGTCTTAGATTTATATGCAACAATTAAGAATGTCAGAATCCTAGAATACCATGCAACTCTTAATACTGTAATAGCCGTGCAGTTCAGTGATGTATGGAACCCTTGGGACACTGATTGGGCCCTTTGTGATATTTCAACGTGGTGTCACGTAACTTCGAGATCAACCTCCATCTTTCCCTTACGTTCCCTTCTACTTTTTGAATTATGTCTTTGTTTGTTTTCTTCACTCTTCATGTTTCGGTTACATGATTTAGGTTATATAGTGAATACCATTTGAAAAAGATAAATCTCCATCAAGTTCAACCGAGTGACGGGAAAGGAAAGAGGAAGGGGCACAACCACAATATATGATCCAGTCCACATCAAAAGAACTAATCTTTCACTCCAGATAACATTTGTCAATCCACTGGACCCAAACATTCTGAAAAGAACTTTACGCATTTGCAAAATTATTTGTTATTTTCTTTTAACCCCTTGACAACATCCAACACTGTATGGCGCTGCAATGCCGTGGCCGGAACGACATGACCTATTAACTGTCCCACTAGCTAAGCTCTTCAGTGAACACCATAAAAAAGTATGAAAAACAACCAATGCTTTTTCATCATACTGCTGAATAAAACGTGTTCAAAAAGTCAAATGTAAATAAAAATGGTATCTCTGAAAATATCATCTTGTCCCAAAAAAAACAAGCTGCCATAAAGCTCCATCAAAAAGTTATAGCTCTGAAAATAAAGCAATGCAAAACCATTTAAAAATACCTAGAAATATAGTATCGCTGTAATCGTACTGACCCGAAGAATAAAGCTGCCTTCTCTTTTTTACCACACAGTAAACAGCATAAATAAAAAAAGAAAAACAATTCCTGAATTGCTGGTTTTTGTTCTTTCCGCCTCCCAAAAATAGGAATAGGAGAGACTGCACAACAAATTGTATGGTTCATTTTCTCTTGTTACCCTTGTAAAAATGCAAAATATGGGGCTAAATTAACATTTTTGTGGGAAACATTTAATTGTTCATTTTTTTCCTTCCATGTTGCTTTAATTCCTGTGAAGCACCTGAAGGGTTAATAAACTTCTTGAATGTTGTTTTGAGCACTTTAAGGGGTGCAGTTTTTAGAAGGTGACACTTTTCTGTATTTTCTGTCATACAGGCCCCTCAAAGTAAGTTCAAATGTGATGTGGTCCCTAAAAAAAAAAAGTTTGGTAAATTTTTTGGGGAAAAATGAGAAATTGCTGATCAATTCTAACTTCCTAACAAAAAAAATGATGTTTAGAAAATGATGCAGATATAAAGTGGACATGTGGGAAATTGTATTTATTTATTATTTTGTACAGCATGACTCACGGATTTAAGGATATAAAACTTGAAAGTTTGAAAATTGCAAAATTTTCTCACATTCCAATATTTTCACAAATAAATGCAAAAAAAATGTGGACCTAAATTTACCATTAACATGAAGTATAATGTGTCACCAAAAAAACAGTCTGAGAATCAGTGGGATCCATTGAAGCGTTCCAGAGTTATTACCACATAAAGTGACACTGATTAGAATTGTAAAATTTGGCCTGGTCAGGAAGGTGAAGACAAACTAGGGGATGAAGGAGTTAAAAAAAAGCATCTAAGCCTTTTTTAAATCATCAACGGTTCCTGAGGTAGACTATTTTACAGACAAAGGGCTCACACTCATCAGCGTAAATAAAATCGGACTGATGTTCCTGAGAAGTCGGATGAGTGTCATGAGCGTATGGAATTTTTAGCAAGTAGCATCCGTATGACAACCGTGTGCAATGCATTTTTAACATCAGCTTTTACATACAGTAATTCTCTCATTTCCAGCTAGTTTTCTAACTAATAAAACAATCTTACAGAGATAGATAGATAGATAGATAGATAGACAGATCTCATTGGGATGTGTAATCAATGCTTTGTGTGTAGTTTTCTTTACTAGTATTTATTGCAAAATTAAATAAATAAAAGAAAAAAAGAGCATGGGGTCCCCCTAATTTCTGTTAACCTACTGAGGGAAAGCAGACAACTGAGACCTGATCTTAATATCCTGGGAAGGGGGGAATAAACATGGAGCTTCCCAGGCTATTAATATCACCTCATAATATCACATTAATATCACCACTACTTAGGCCTGTTTCACACATCAGTTTTTTCTGTCAGTCGTAATCTGCCAAAATGGCGGAAAACGGATCCGCCTTCGTACGGACATCAACGTGTGGCACCGGACCGTTTTTTTTACGGATCCGGCGAAGGAAGAAATTTAAAGGAACCACTGTCTGGGGGGAGGGAGAGAGAATTTTCAGCCACCAGAACAGAGTTTAGGGTTAAATTTGTGGCCGAGGCAAGTCCTCCGGGCATGCGCAATGTAAAATACGGATCCGGCCGGCCGAAAAAACGTTGCATTGTACGTCCAGGCATGTCGGTGGACGCCAAAATTTTGGCGGATCTGCAAAAAAACGGATGGCCATCCATCAGGATCCGCTGGTAATGCAACTCAATGGGAAAAAAAACGAATCCGCCAAGCAAAATGGCGGTTCCATTTTTTTTGCAAAACGGCGGATTTTGACTGATGGTAACTGACGTATGTGTGAAACAGGCCTTAGCCTTTGCTGGCTATTAACAAGGGGTGACCCCCACCGATAAAAAATAACGGGGATCCCCCCTATTATTAATATCCAGCAAAGGCTATGCAGACAGATGCTGGCTTATATTAAGGGGACATGGATATTGGCCCCCTCCCAGACTAAGAACAGCAGCCCTCTGCTGCCCCAGAAATGGTGCATCCATTAGATTATTAATATCACCCTGCAGCTGTCTGCCTATCCTTTGCTGCTCATAAATTATAGGGGAACCCTACATTATTTTTTTGGCAGGCCCCCCATTTTAATAAGTAGGTAAAGCTAAGTGTATAGCTGTGAGCTATTCTTAATAGCATGGGAAGCTCCATGAGTATTACCCCATTCCTTTGCTATAAACATCTGCTCCCAGCTGTGTCTGCTTTTTAATAAAATTTCAGGGTATCCCACACAATTATTTTGGGAAATTACTGTATTTAGTAATAAAATAACATGTAAGCTACACATGCAAAGCACTGAAAATATATCTCACTCACATATTTATATCTATTTTTCTATATATATATACATACAACTCTGGCAAAAAATAAGAGACCACTTTCAAATGTTCAGTTTGTCTAATTTTTCTCTTTATAGGTTTATTTTTGAGTAAAATGTAAGTTGTTCTTTTAGTCTATAAACTTCTGACAACGTCTCCGAATTTCCAAGCAATAAATTTTGTATTTTTTTCTGACAAAGAAAAATAGTCAAAATTAAAAAAACAACAACATTGCTTTCAGACCTCATATAATGCAAAGAAAACAAGTTCATAATCATTTAGAAACAACAATACTAATTTTTTAACTCAGGAAGAGTTCAGAAATCAATATTTTGTGGAATTACCATGATTTTTAAAAACAGCTTTCACGCGTCTTGGCATGCTTTCCACCAGTCTTTCACACTGCTTCTGGTGCAAAAATATAAGCAGTTCTCCTTTCTTTGATGGCTTGTGACTATCCATCATCCTCCTTGATTACATTCCAGAGGTTTTCAATGGGGTTCAGGTCTGGAGAATTGGCTGGCCATGACAGGGTTTTGATGTGATTTTTGCCAGAGCTGTATATATTGAAGAATATTTCCTTTGAAAACTATGTGTAAATGACAAAGAGAATTGCTCATGTTAAAATCGTATTGCAATTGGATCGAATTCGCATGTAAATTGGATGCCATTGAGATGCAAAGTGTTAAAAATTGGATTGTACTCGCATGAAAAACGCATGACACTCATCCGAGTTTTCAGAAACAAAATCGGACTGATTTTAAAAACGCTAGTGTGTCTCTGGCCATACAAAGTCAATGTATGGGCCATACTACATGGATCCAGAATACTGTCATAAGTTAAAGGCTTTCCATTAGCATGGAGATGTTCTGTATTCCAGTAGTCATGTGTATTATGACTTTTCATATTGGTCTTTAGTGAAGTTTTGTAGATAGAAAAAAAAGTCAACATTTATCCAACAGTTATTTTTAGAAATCATAACCTTAAACCAACAGATTTGAGCAAAGTCGGAAATGGAAACTACAAAAAAATGCAACCAAATAATCTTTCAAAGAATTTTTGCTATGGGGAAAGCAGAACAAAGAGATACTAATCCAAGCTGGCACCAAGACGCTCATATTAATAGCAACATCTTTTATGTGGTTGAGCTTGTGGTTGCTCGCCACAGCTTTACTCTCTTAAATTTCACAATGTGCTATAAATATTTTATTTGTAAAATCTTCACATTGTTTCAGTTGCTGCACCGCTTTATTTTTTTTCCACATTTGTTTTTGATTGGCATGTTCGTTATGACATCTAGAAGTGCAGGCTACATTTTCACTCTTGGCCTTTCCGAGTGTGGTTGGTAAGGAATTTTAATTTGTGTCCATAATTGGCCAGCCGAATATTACTTAATGTTTATATAACAAGGATGTGAGTAGAAATGTAGAGACGCTGAGTCTGTTAATATTTCGGGAGTGACTACCACTTTCAAATTCCTAAAGTAAACTTAGTGGCTACTTTGTGTGCTTTTAATTATTGCCCCAGAGCCATGTAGGTCCTCTATCATATACAGAGGCGTACCCTCCTCACTTGATCGGGGAAATATCACTCAGATGGTCATACTTATCCCTATGCATTGGTTTCATTATAGTGATCTTTGCCGTTTAAAGGTGTATAGAAATGTAAAATTAATTCAAGTTTTTTTTACTCTGTTTGACTACAAAGAGTGCACTCAGGGCCAAATTGGGGCTTCCACCACCTGGGGGTCTCAGGCAATAGAAAGTGTATTCTCGGATATGCCAATCTTTGTGGCTGGTTCTACATGCACCATCTTGACCCAAATTAATTTTCTCTGTACTATAAATATAACAGGTCAGTGATGTCATATGAAATTAGAAAGAGTGACCTGACACGGCTAGAGGTTAACATGACCACAGGGATGTAAGTATAGGGAATGCAAAGTTTGCAGTCGCACCTGGGCCTTGGGACATTCTAGGACAACTACAAAGACGCCTTTATTATAAATGGCAATGGTATCTCCCCTATAAGGCCATCTGTCACTCATACAGAGTAAGGCCTCCTGCACACATCAGTTTTTTTGTACAAATGCTTTGCTGTTTTTCACAGATAGCACTCATACGTATGATAGTCTATGGGGTAGTCAAGTGTTGTTTTTTTCCTGTGACCAAATGGTCCACACAAAACCAAAGAGACTTGTCCAATATTGTGCCAAGTGTCAGATCAAACTTGCCAATGCACTCAGATGCCAACTCTGTGCTTCTGTTTTTCAACGAGTGTTTGCGGAAGATTCAGATCCCTCCATCAGTTTTTTTTTTTTTCATCCAAGAAAAACTGTTGAAACTGATCAGATGCTGATGGTAAAAACTGATTAAACCACTAAAAAGCGGACCTTTTCTGTGCACAAGAAGCATCACTGACATGTGAAGGAGCCCTCAGTTGAGAATATTGCCATATTTATACTTCTGGCAGTAGGCCAGTATGTTTGTCACTATATAAGCATATAGTAGTGTACATTATTCGTAGACTCCTATGCTAAAAAACTTTTCACACTAGTCAATAGAGCCATGTGGATATGTTTTATATTTACAATACGAGCCTTTCACAGCCGTTATGTGAAATGTAAGACTAACTTAATGTGTAAAAGGCCTAAGATTCACTCTAAAAAGTCTGATAATACAAAAGAAAGCTGCGTAATTGCATCCTTAAGATAATTTTCTTATTATATGAATTTTGGATATACAATTTGTACTAAGAAGAATGTTTAGCGGCTGCCTCTTCTTAATAAAGAGTAAGTTGAAACTGAGAAATGTGAAACTAAGAATTTGTTACTTTGTAGCAGAACATATAGTAAATCTGTTGTAGTAATACTCACTTATTACTCACTTATTACTCACTTATTACTCATTTAGTCATCCACACAGATACTGTAGGTATAAAGTCATGCAAAGCAAAAAAGAAGTTACTGGTTTGTGCATGAGAAATTTTTTTTCTAGCTCGGAGCAGGAAGCCATTGATATAGCATATATTTGTTTTGTGTCGAAATACTGCTGCGTTTTAGGCATCTCATTCATCCTGCATATGGTTTAGATGATGCTGTTTTATTGGACTAACTTAATTTCTCTGAAATTATACTATTTTGTATATACAGTGTCATGTAACTTAATGTAAACTTTGGGAACAAAAGTAACCAGGCTCCGAGTAATGTTTAAAGAAGTTTGCTCCTGCTTCCTGAGTCTCCATTTTGTTACATCGTTTCCTAACTAGGCTGGCTCACACAGTGTTAATTCTTAATGTGAGTTTGGATGGTTACAAATCTCATCCACCCACATATAAAGCTGGAAATTGCATTTACAATTTGTTTTAAAGCAGTAACCTAGCCATGGGAACTTGTTTTTGCACCAACTTACATTCTTGAGTGTAATGCATGTTTTTTTTTTTATCTTCCCCAGTATTCCATAACATCCCTGAAGACAATTCCAGAACTGTGCCGGAGATGTGATGTCCAGAATGACGATAGATCAGGTAAGCTTGGTAATCAATGTTGTATACATTAATAATCATTAAAATGAATTATTGAGGCTCATAACGTGAAGTCCACATACAGTGGGAAAAAAAAGTATTTAGTCAGCCACCATTTGTGCAAGGTCTCCCACTTAACAAGATAAGAGAAGCCTGAAATTGACATCATAGGTAGACCACAGCTATGAGAGTCAAAATGAGAAAACAAATCCAGAATATCACCTTGTCTGATTTGGCAAGATTTACTTAGCAAATTATGGTGAAAATTAAGTATTTGGTCATTAACAAAAGTTCACCTCAGTATTTTGTTATATATCCTTTGTTGGCAATGACAGAGGTCAAACATTTTCTGTAAGTCTTCACAAGGTTGGCACACACTGTTGGTGGTATTTTGGCCCATTACTCCATGCAGATCTACTCTAGAGCAGTGATGCTTTGAGCCTGTCGCTGGGCTATACAGACTTTCAAATCCCTCCAAAGGTTTTCTATGGGGACCTTCATATTCTTCTTAAGAAGCCACACCTTCATTGCCCTGGCAGTGTGCTTGTGATCATTATCATGCTGAAAGACCCATCCACGTTTCATCTTAAATGCTCTTGCTGTTGGAATTAGGTTTGCATTCAAAATCTCATGATACATTCATTCTTTCATGTACACGGCTCAGTCATCCTGGTCCCTTTGCAGGGAAACAGCCCCAAAGCATGATGTTGCCACCCCCATGCTTCACAGTAGGTATGGTGTTCTTTGGATGCAACTCAGCATTCTGTCTCCTCCAAACACGACGTGTTTTGTTTCTACCAAACATTTCTACTTTGGTTTCATCAGACCATATGACATACTCTTCTGGATAATCCAAATGCTCTCTAGGAAACTCCAGACAGGTCTGGACATGTACTGGTTTAAGCAGGGGGGACACGTCTGGCATTGCAGGATCTGAATCTCTGGCTGTGTAGTGTGTTACTGATGGTAGCTTTTGTTATGGTGGTCCCAGCTCTATGCAAGTCCTTCACTAGGTCTTCCCGTGTGGTTCTGGAATTTTTGCTCACCGTTCTTGTGATCATTTTGACCCCACGGGGTGAGATCTTGCGTGGAGCCCCATATCGAGGGAGATTATCAGTGGTCTTGTATGTCTTCCATTTTCTTATTATTGCTCCCACAGTTGATTTCATCACACCAAGCTGCTTGCCTATTGCAGATTCAGTCTTCCCAGCCTGGTGCAGAGCTACAATTTTGTTTCTGATGTCCTTCAACAGCTCTTTGGTCTTCACCATAGTGGAGTTTGGAGTGTGACTGTTTGAGGTTGTGGACAGGTTTTTTTTATACTGATAACAAGTTAAAACAGGTGCCATTGCTACAGGTAATGAGTGGAGAACAGAGGAGCCTCTTAAAGAACAAGTTACAGGTCTGTGAGAGCCAAAAATCTTGCATGTCAATTACAGGTCTTTCATCTTTTTAAGTTATAATAAATGTGTGTGGATGATATCCGCGCTGCTGTGACAAAACAAATCCATATATAGTTGTAATACACTCTGGTGGTTTATTCAACGCGTTTCAAAGCCTATGGCTTCTTCAGGAAATTACCACAGAGACATATGAAGACAGTGCTGTTATATCGCTTATATACATGCAAAATTCAAAAATATACACCTATTATTAGTGTATATTTATACATCTATATATTGCATTTATATCTAATGGTGGAAATTATTTTTCTATACACATATAATTAATTCTCAGGTAATGTTCCTCTGGCTGAAAGTGTGGCGCAGGTAGATGGGAGGATGAACGGGGATTATCTCTCATCCTCAAGTAGGTTCTTGTCCCGTTTTTTCATATAAATTCTTTATTTTCTTTTTGCTTCTGGAGTCTGAAAAATGAATGAAATTTTATTATATTGGTTTATTAAATTAAATAACTATATTATCTGTGTTATGAATGGGCACCGAGGAGGATAGCAGGCCCAAGCTAAGCCACAGAAAACCAGAGAGTTTGGTAACTAAGCGGACGCAGACCCCTGATCCTGTCCACACAACTAGCAGTAGCCGTGGAGCGTGCCTACGATGATCCTAGACGCCGCGGCACAGCCGGAGAGCTAACTAAGCCTAAAGCAAGAAAGGGGAAATCTAAACTGCCCCGGACCAGACCCCAAAGGAACAGATAACCCCCAAACATATATTGTTCTCCTTCAATAGAAGTCTTCAAACAGAGGCTGGACAGATATCTGTCTGGGATGATTTAGCGAATCCTGCTTTGAGCAGCTGGTTGGACCAAATGGCCCAGGAGGTCCCTTCCAACTCTACGATTCTATGATTCTAAGATGGACATCTTAGAAAATCTATCACAGATCACCCAAATAACAGTCATTCTCTGAGAGACAGGGAGATCAGAGCTAAAATCCATTGAGATATGAGTCCATGGCTTCCTGGGCACCGGCAGGGGCATCAACAACCCACTAGAACGAGAACAGGGCTTGGACCGAGAACAAGTCCAACAGGACTGCACAAAATTTCTGACATCACGAGATAAGGCACGCCACCAAAAAGACCGACTCACCAAATCTCTTGTACCAAAAATACCTGGATGACCAGCCAACGCGGAGCAATGAATTTCAGACATTACTCTTTTCCTCCACTGGTCAGGGACATACAATTTTCCCATAGGGCAACGTTCAGGTTTGTCCTCCTAAAATTCCTCCAGGGCACGTCTCAAATCGGGTGAGATGGCGGAAAGAACTACACCCTCATTTAGAATGTTAGTAGGCTCGGTCACATCAAGAGAATCTGCAAAGAAACTCCTAGAAAGGGCGTCCACCTTAACATTCTTAGTGCCCGGAAGAAAAGAGACCGCAAAATTAAAACGCGTGAAAAACAAGGCCCACCTAGCCTGTCTAGGATTCAAGCGTTTGGCTGATTAATCAAATTCTTGTGGTCGGTGAGGACCACAACTTGATGTCTAGCTTCCTCCAACCAATGTCTCCACTCTTCAAATGCCCATTTCATTGACAACAATTCCCGATTCCCCACGTCAAAGTTACATTCAAATGGGTAGAATTTTCGAGAAAAGAAGGCACAGGAATTCATCTTAGAAGTCACCGGATCTCTTTGGGACAAAACGGCTCCTGCACCAATCTCAGAAGCATCTACCTCCACCTGAAATGGGAGTGAGGCATCAGGTTGCATTAGAACCGGAGCAGAAGTGAATCTCCGCTTAAGCTCCTGAAATGCCGAAACTGCCTCTGGAGACCAATTCACCACCCAAGCGCCCTTTTTGGTCAAATCAGTCAGTGGTTTAACAATACCAGAAAAATTACTTATAAATTTACGGTAGAAATTGGCAAAACCCAAAAACTTGACCGCGATGAATGACCGCGATGAATGACCGCGATGGCGTCCGTTCTCGCGGGATCGCGACATCTCGCGGTCATTCGCAATGACGTTGGAGCTCGACGTCATCGCGAATGACCGCGAGACGTCACGATCCCGCGAGAACGGATGTCATCGTGGTCATTCTCGCAAAGGATTACTGGGACCAGGAGCGTGGAGAGAGGTAGGAAGGCTGCGCGGGACGCCAGAAGGTAAGAATAACAATATTTTTTATTTTTTTAATTATTTTTTACATCCTATCTTTTACTACTGATGCTGCATAGGCAGCATCAGTAGTAAAAAGTTGGTCACACTCGTCAAACACTATGTTTGACGAGTGTGACCAACCTGTCAATCAGTTCTCCAAGCGATGCTCCAGATCGCTTGGAAAACGCTAGCATTCTGCAAGCTAATTACGCTTGCAAAATGCTAGTTTTTCAGCTGGAAAATCGCAGGAATTTAAAATGCGATTTTCCCGAGGAATGGAATCCGGAATTCTCCCGTTAATTTCCGCAAGAGTTCCGCTACGTGTGAACGTAGCCTTATTCTCCGCCAAAGGAGTAGCATCAATACCCCTCAAAGGGATAGGAGTCCGCAGGGGTATCATGGGAAAACTGCAACGTTTAACAAAGTCCAAATCCATCAGATTCAAAGCTGCTCCTGAATCAACAAAAGCCTTAGCGGAAAATGAAGACAAGGAGCAGATCAGGGTAATCGCCAAAAGGAACTTAGGCTGTACACTGCCCACTGCAAATGTGTGAGCAAAACGCTTTTCTCATTTAGGGCAGACAGCAATAGTATGAGAGGTGTCCCTGCAGAAAAAACACAACTTATTACGCCTTCTAAACTCCTGACGTTGTGCCCTAGGCAAAACCCTATCACATTGCATGGGCTCAGAAGTTCGTTCGAAAGGCGGCAACGCCTCTCGTGTAGTTTTACGTTCACGTAAATGCCGATCAATTTGAATGGCCAATGACAAGGAGTCGTCAAGACCAGAGGGAACAGGAAATCCCACCATAGCATCTTTTATGGTTTCTGCCAAACCCTTCCGAAAGAGAGCTGCTAGGGCATCGTCATTCCATTTAGTAAGGACCACCCACTTTCGGAATTTTTGACAATATAACTGCAGAATCCTGACCCTGATTCAATGCCAATAGAGTTTTCTCAGCTTGATCAATAGCATTAGGTTCATCGTACAACAACCCCAAGGCTTGAAAAAACGCGGCCACATTATCCAGAGTAGGATCTCCGGGTGTCAAAGAAAAGGCCCAATCCTGGGGATCACCGCGTAGCAGGGAGATGACAATTTTAACCTGCTGCACAGAGCACCCCGATGAGTTAGGTTTCAAAGCAAAAAATAGTTTACAATTATTCTTAAAATTCAAAAATTTAGACCGTTCCCCAGAAAACACATCAGGAGTAGGAATTTTTGGTTCAGCAGCAGATGATTGAGCGAGATAGGCAGAAATTCCCCGCACTTCAGCAGCGAGCTGCTCAACACGATCAGACAATTGCTTAGTCTCCATTTAGACAAAAAATATCCTCCTACAGCCCCAGAAAAAAAGAGGAAAAATATATATAAAAAATAAATTCTGACACTTTTTTTTTTTTTTTTTAAATTCTTTCCTTCTTTAGAGTACCCTAGAGTCTACAGTTAGTCTGGTGACTCTGTTATGAATGGGCACCGGGGAGGATAGCAGGCCCAAGCTAAGCCACAGAAAACCAGAGACGTTGGTAACTAAACGGATGCAGACCCCTGATCCTGTCCACACAACTAGTAATAGCCGTGGAGCGTGCCTACGATGATCCTAGATGCTTCGGCACAGCCGGAGAGCTAACTAAGCCTAAAGCAAGAAAGGGGAAATCTAAACTGCCCCGGAGCAGACCCCAAAGGAATAGATAGCCCCCAAACATATATTGTCGGTGAGACAAGGTGAAAACACAAACGCAAGCAGAAAAATAGACTGAGCAAACGATGGGGCCCACACTGACTAGACAGGACAGGAAAGGAAAGTCACTGTCTGCAATCACGCAAAAAACCCTGCAAAAAGTCCAACACGTCTGATGCACAAAAACACTGAAGTCGCACGATTTCACCCCCACTATATCAGCACTCTGGTATATTCTGAAAGCAAAGCAAAAAGAGACCAATATAACAGGGGACAAAACAAGCTGGCACATGCAGTAACATATGGGCGGTGGTTCAGCACAGCCCCAGCCGGAGCTGGCTGACCCGCACAAAGCAGAGATAAACAAAACCAGATGAAATGCAAACAGAATAAGAAATGAACCACTTAGCTGAACATGCAGGGAAAGAGCAGGGGACATCAGACCTCAGAAGGAACAGGAAGAAAATCATCAGCAAGGATAGAGGGAGTCAGCTGTCTTAAATCCCAATCAGAAACACCAGATCTCCAATCGTCTTCCTCATTATCAGGTGGCAAGCCTCTATCAATCAGATCAGCTCCACTACTTCCAGTAACCACCAGAGGGAAGCCAGAGAGAGAATTCACAAACTCGCAACCCCTCTGTCAATCTGACCAGCTTCACTAACTTCAGTAATCACCAGAGGGAAGCCAGAGAGAGAATTCACAACATATCTGTATGTACATATGTTGAAAATAACTTTATTATATTTATTATTGCTCCATGAACTTTGACACTATGTCACATGTCAGAAGGTCTTTTGGCGCCGCTTTTGAATTTTTAATGTATATAAGTGATATAACAGCACTGTCTTCACATGTGTCTGTGGTAATTTCCTGAAGAAGAAACCATAGGCTTTGAAACGCGTTGAATAAACCACCAGAGTGTATTACAATTTACAACTATATCTGGATTTGTTTTGTCACAGCAGCGCGGTTATCATCCACACATATTTATTATAACGTCTCTGAGAGGTCACTTGCCGACCTGTGGATCTGCAGCAGCTGATATCTACATGCTTTCACTCTGCACCATCAGGTGAGCAGTTCTCTAACATTAATTGGAATAATCCATGGGATAAGACCCTATTTGCTCTTTTTTGTTTCCTGTCACACTACTATCATCTTTTTAAGTGGGAGAACTTGCACAATTGGTGGCTGACTAAATACTTTTCTTCCCCACTGTACGTTGGAAAAATTCTGTAAATTTATACTGACTACATGGCACACTTGGTGGGCAGGTTTCACACATCTGACATTCACGGTCTGCAATATCCAGACTTCTCAAAAGCCTCCTGCTCCAGACTCTGTAGTCTCATATATTCGTATGAAGGTGTTGAGTTCAGACCAAGAGACCTGCAACGGGTCAGGATATCCCAATCCCGCAGCTGGTCAGGACATCCGTATTCAGACTGTGAATATCAGATATATGAAACAATTCATGTGTGTAGATTTTGCTACAGGTCCACACTGCATGAAATCCACAGTGGAAATCTGCAGTATTTCTCAACATAGTGAGCATAAAGGCCCCGTTACATTTAGTAATGCACCAGCGATCCCGACCATGATATGACCCGGTCAGGATCGCTGGTGCATCGCTAAATGGTCGCTAGTGAGCTGCCAAACAGGCAGATCTCACTAGCGATGCAGCAGCGGTCGGCGGTCGTACTCGCCTGTCAGACGCGGCGAGGGTGACCGTCTTCCGCCTGCGTCCATGGCTCACTCGTCGGCGCCAGCAGGAAGCCAACGAAGAGAAATGGACCAGGCCGATCTCGCGCGATCAGCGATAACCAGCGGGAGAGCCGGTCGGAGGCGAGTATCACATGTAGCGATATCGCTAGTGGTATCACTGCTGCGGCAAAAAATCGGTGACGCTTTAGCCCTATCGCTAGCGATATCGCTATGTGTAAAGGGCCCTTTAGGCAGATCAGGATTTCCATTGTATGTAGATGGGCTTTGAATTGTAAATTGCTACATATTTCAGATGTTTGAATTTGCCCTTAATGGGTCTTTACTTTATTCATTCCCTCTTTTCATGTCTTTGCAAGCCATCTTTTACTTAAAAGTTACCTGCAGTTTAGTTAAACATTTGATGTCATAAAGACTTTGATATGTCATAGAGACTTCCAGTGATTGCTAGAAAGACATAGCATAACCCCTCAGCTAACCATTGTATGCCTTTTTGATTTTGATCAACATTTGTTCTCCTTGGAGATCCAAGCAAAGAGATTTGCTGGTCTGTAGCTGCCTGGATGATCTGAGGAAAGCTGAAGGAGCACTGCGCTCAATTGAAATCTTCTGCTCCATCATTCCAGCAATTGTTAGGGGCTTCAGAATTCTGTCCCCAAACAATTAAAGCTTTTGACAAGTCACTAGGACATATTGCACACGGGATTATAACTCCTAAATTCCTCCTCTATTAGCTGGATAAAATGATTGCACTTTCATGGGTTGGAAGTTTTCCAGTTTACCATGTGAAACTGCTGGGAACTGAACCACTAAATTATCAATGGGTTCCACAATCAGTTGATCAAGGAAGTTAGATTACTGACAGACTGACCTCAAAGGTAAGCACAAGGCAAGGCAGGCCATGTTATTGGAAATTTTTTTTTAAGAGGTTGTCCACTACTTTTAGATTGATGACCTATCCTTAGGATAGGTCATCAGTGTTTGATTGTCCATGGTTCAACACCCTGCCCTCCTAGCTGTTATCGGTTTAGTCAGCGGTGGCTGCTGACCGGAAGTGCTCACTTGACGAGCTGCTCCATCTACTTCATTTGCTGCCACAGGGTACTACACGACCACCTGTTATTGCTTTGAATAGGAGGTGGATATGCAGTACCAAGCCCTGGCCACCACAAGCAGACGAAGCAGCTCGGCGAGCGAGTACTTCCGGCTGGCGTCTGACACCGATCACAGTTGATCAGCAGGAGTCCCGGGAGTTGGACCCCACCCAATCAGACATTGATGACCTATCCTAAGGTCAAGTCATCAGTGTAAAAGTAGTGGACATCCTCTTTAAGCTTAATTTAGTTGCTTATACATGGAAGGATAGAGTTTCTTCTCCAATGATAGGGTTTCTTTCATCTTTCTCGCCTATTCTTGCCACCACAGTGATATTTTGAGGCCTCTTGGAGTATAAGCCTGGCTTGGAGTAGGTGACCTATATTTAGTTTTCATCTGCATTTTTCACCAATTAGTTTAGAACAGCTTGTGATGCTTTGTGCAGATCTGAAGTATGTAACTACTGTAATAGTATATCGTGTAGTTTGCAAGTCAGCAGTTCTGGATTTTTTTTTTCGTTCACATAACCTGCTTTTCACCGCACCCACAGTGACTGGAATTATAGGCAGTTGTGTAAAGGAGATCGTTAGCTTGGGTAAGTATTCAGATCCCCCCAAGCACAGACTATATTGGGAACTGACAGCAGAGAGATATTACATGAAAGATTCTTCTTAACATTGGATATTAGTCAAGAGGAGGCGGTAAATAGAAGATCATAGCCAAGATCACCGTCCGTCCTGCACACTTCTCGCCCTGTGTGCTCCTCAGCTTTCACAGGGTGTCACCTTCAGACAGGTCTCCAATGAACAAAAAACGTCCACGGTCGTTAATTATCCTCGAGAAGGGGAAAGAATATCCGCAGTATCTTGTGCTATCTTCAAGATATGGGTCAGCCGAGGACATTAAGAAGGGTAAATATTTTGGCAACAGTGGATGCGATTATTATCATTCTTTATGTGTTGTGCATTGAATCATTTAAGTTGATGACAGATTTCATATTTTAGCTTTTATTGTGCGTGCTAAGAACAGATGATGCAGATGTATGTCTTTGTAGTATATAATGGGAGCGGTGAGCAGTCAGTACACATTGTAGAATTATTTAGTCCTTCAAATGTTTTATCTCCCTGCTGTTGGACGCGTCTTTTTCTTTCTTTATTTCAACTTTCTGTTAACTTGAAGAACTGGGATGAATATGTGCGGTGGGTCACGATCGGCTACAGCCAGACTCACTGTTCCACAGGAGCCTATATCCAGCAAATACATTTAGCATAAAATTGTAAGGATAAAGATTAAGAAATGCAGATAATTGAAATGTCAGAATCTTTCAGGGGACGCCATCATCTATTTCGCTGAGCGGTCTGATAATGGAGGGGACTGATTTTACATTCATATAGAGCCCGAATATCACCATCACGGTGGAGCAAAGATTAATAAGCCATCTATTTGTACCTCTTGGGAATGCTGCATGTATGTTAATAGTCTCATGTCCATTCACATTTAATAGTCGCGTTTCTCATGTCTATGTCCTTTGTTTTATAAGAGCATCTGTCTTATTAGCAGCAGATAAACATATGACGCAGCCTAACCTGTGGCCATCCTAAGCAGAAGCATAGGATAAGAGAAAGAGCACTTCTTCTCTAGAACGAGAGCCGTCGTGCCCCATCCACTTCCGTTTTTCACCCCATTTCCAGGGATGCATTAGAAAAGAGCATTAGTTCTGGTCCTTGTAGTACTTAAATGTCTTGTACATTTGGAGTGACCTATGGTCAACGCGATTTCTCCTAACAATGAGTTTATCTCAATCTGATGTTCTCACCTAGTGATGGGGCCCCATATGTGTCTAGAATATCTGTGGGGAAAGAACATATTAAGCTGTAGCCACTGCCACTGGTCTCTGCCCTGGGTTATAGGAACACCAGGCGATGTAGTGAATCACCGTAGAGAGTTGGTGTCATGTCCTATGATCCCTATAGTTGCTGTGTACAGTATCTGTATTGCACGGTGTACTAAAATTGCCCCAGTGTACAACTCTTGGTGCCTCGGTCCAAGTCACAAGCATTTTGTCATGATTCTATAGTTCGGATCTGAGCATAAACCTCGAGGGTTAATGCAGTTGGCCTCTCTTTGAACTGGGCAGGGCTTTTTATGGCGCTCTAGGCTTGCATCCCTGTCAGTTATACTTTTGCCCTCGGCTGAGTTAAGTTACCCCTGTGCGTTTGTGTGCCTGTGCCTTGTGCCTGCGTTTCTGAGTGTGTACCCCGTTTTTGACCAGGCTTGTCCCTTACGTTGCTCTTGTCCTGTGTTTTGGTACTGTCTGTGGCTATGCCGGTATTGACTCTGGCTTGTTCTCTGGCTATCCCTTTGTCTATCCCTTTGGCATTGGTATTGGCTCACCCGGTGCCCTGACCCACGCTTTCACCTGATTATCCTTCTCCCTTGGCTTTTGTCGGTTTTCCTCATTTTGATCCCCTTGTAACATCCTGCGGCGCTCCTTACCCCAACTAGCAGGGTCTCCGTGTTTGGCCCCGCCTCCTTTGGTCACATGCTGCAGATCCTGTTAGCGGTCGAGCATCACTTGCTTCCCCGAGCACCGCTACGCTGCTGTCCCCTGCTTGACACAGGACCTGCACGGACCCAGGTCAGTCGGTTGCTGTGCCATGATACCACCAATCCTACCCTCTCCGCTTTGCACAGGACCTGTGTCCGCTCCTTGACAGGTCGGTCACGGGGTCCTGACACATTTAATACATATTCATTTAATAGTGTACTAAAGGCGCTTAATACAAGTCACAGATTTCCAAATACTTATGTTATAACTCAATGGTATTTCGTAAAGGGAATCTGTCACCAGGTTTTTGCCACTTAATCTGTGAGCAGTAAATGTATAGGCAGAGAGTTTGATTCCAGCGGTGTGTCACTTACTGGGCTGTGTGCTGGAGTTTTGATAACCTCCTTCTAATAACATGGTGATTTTATCAGTAGAGGACTAGTAAACCTGCTGCCAGGTAGTCTTCCATATTGATGAGCTCTGTATACCATACCAATCCCTTTCACTGATTGGCAGCTTTCTGTGTACACTGTGCATAGGCAGAAAGCTTCAAATCAGTGGTGTGGGCGGGGTTATACGGAGGTCTGCATTTAGACAACTGCTTTATCTGCAGAAGATAAAACAGTGATGTTATTAAAATGACAGCAAGCAGTCCAGAAAGTGACACATCGCTGGAATCAGGGTCTCTTCCCCACAACACGGTGCTCTCAGGTTCACTTTGAGATCTATTTTGATCTGTTATAAACAGATCCATGGTAGACAGAGGACTTGACACCAGTGTGAACCAAGCCTCATACACATATGTTGTCAGCTTTGCTGTAATGTTTAGTCCCTACTTATGAACCTTATCTATGTATGTTGCGTTGTCTTTTCTTAGAGAAGAAACAAACGATTTCTGCTTAGAGTGCAATATGTGAGGTGACATATCAGCCGCCTGCAGATTAGCCATACTTTATCGCAATGACCTACTTTCCATTTCCAAGAGCTGTAGAGTAGAAAGATGAGTTTTTCTTTTGTGTCAGATCTCACTTAATCTAGAAGGATTAGGGCCTTATGAAAACTATCTGATTAGTAAACACTGTAAGGGGGAATGATGTATGAATCCATAATAAATGTGTGCGGGAGACGCACAGTACAAACAAACAGCCCATTATCTCTACTCAAATACTTGGGCTCACTGACCCTCACGGAACACTAATTCTTCTTATCCAGATCTGTCCATTAAACCAGCAGACACATATAATCCCATCATACATAATCTTCATTTGACAGTATTGTAAAAGAGCTCCATCTTGTGTGCGGACGAATAACATTCCCCATGCCATTGCAGCATACTCCGCAGAAGGACAAATAAAGCACAAAACTGGACAGCCGTGATTTGGTGACATGTCCTCTCTAATACATTTTTATGGAGATCAGAGCCCATTTATTCTTATATAGAGCTCCAGATTCTCTGCATATAAACAATGTAGCTCTAAATAAGCCTGACCCTAGAAGAAGGAGCGTACATGCTTACCACACACTATTTTAATATGGATTTTAAATAGAATCTGTCTACCCCTATGGAGGCAGTGCTTAATAAGGCATGGTAAAATGTTTTGAAAGCTGCCTATTACACCACCATCCCCTGCACTGTTTCGTCAAAAATTGGCATTTATTGGCAAGTACACTGGTGGGCGAATCGGTGCACTTGCAGTCTCTGGCTGCTTTTTGCTCTGCCCCCCGTTTTGTGATTGACAGCAGAGACAGAAGCTTTGCTCTTATTCTCCTTCAAGACACATTGTGGTATTAGTGGGGAGTAGTGATGGGCGAGTAGCATCATTGCTCGGGTGGTCTCTGAGTATTTTGGCGTGCTCGGAGATTTAGTTTTCCTCGTCTCAGCTACATGATTTGCGACTTGTAGACAGGCAGATACATGAGGGAATTCCCTAACAAACAGGCATTCCACACATGTATTCAAGCTGTCTAGCAGTCGCAAATCATGTAGCTGAGACGACAAAAACTAAATCTCCGAGCACGCCAAAATATTCGGAGGACACCCAAGCAATGAGTATACTCACTTATCACTAGTGGGGAGAGATACTACCTCTAGTGTTGCCGAGAGGTTTCTTTTAATGCAGGGGTGAGGAATCTTTTTTTCTGCCCAGGGCCCTTTGGATACTTATACCATCCTTCGGGGGCCGTACAAATTGTGCGCTAACTCCGCCCACAAAGTACGTCGTGAAGCTGGCCCTGAGCAAGAAGAAATTAATACAAAATACAGCTGCCAATCCAAGGACTGTGGGTCCCAGGCATCAGACGGGAGGCCGGATAAAAAGTCATCAAGGGCTGTAAACTGCCCGAGGGCCTGAGGTTCCCCACCCCTGCTTTAAGGTATACAGTTAGCATGTAAGCTCCCTCTAGTGACAGCAAAGCGTGCAGTATCTTAAGCGCCGTGGATCCGACTACTATAACGATATATTAGGAAATTAATCTGCACTGGTTTTACACTTCTATAAATTAATAAGGGTGCGCATTCACTTTAAACTTAGAAATAACATATCTATTTATAAAGGACAGATCGATGAGCGCATAAATCCTAGGCTGTGAGAGATTATTAAGATATCAATTACTTGAGCACATAAATTATGCAGCAAAAAGCAGAGGCTTAACGTGACATGGAACATAAGCAAACATTATGACTGCTTTTATTAATGTTAATCATTCCAGTGCCAACACGAGGGAAGTGTTTACAAGAGGGAATTACTTTAATCTAAATCATCAGTGGAGCAGTCTAGACAAGCATGTTTCTAGCTCCCCGACACGGGCAGGTGAGCCGCTAGAATGGACATTAAAGTCACATGTCAAACAGAGCCACATATTTCCCCAGTGGCGACCACTACAGGAAACAATGCAGTATTACAGGTGGTAACTACTCACCATGCAATATATGGACTACTTGTGTCCGTCAGAAAAAAGTTTGCCATTAGCAGCTATCTGCTCTGGTTCACAATGGAAACTACCATCTACCATGTCCATATGCCCTAACAGTGCCCTAATAATGCATTATTGAGTTTGGCTGTCATTCTGAAATATCCCTTTTAAGTTTCTTGTCTTAGAGAATGACTTTAGAAAAGCTGGGTTAAAATCTCAGTGGAAGATATAAAAAATTGCCACCAAGTTTTCTAAAAACATGTATACCATAAAAATCCAGCTGAAAAGTGTGCAGTCAGGGGGGCCTTACAGTGCCAGACCCACCCAACCTCCTCGTTAGTGATCTGGCAGAGAGAGACACATAAAGCACTCTATCCAGTGATTCCCCTGATCCTCTCTGTTTGAGAACTGTGTGAGATCTTTTCAGATCAGTGGCATTTCTTCTGGCAGTGCCATCTTGCCGCTGCCATCTGTGCCAGGAGGAGATCTTTCCACTTGCAGCCTTGCTTCTGGTTCACCTGTGAGATATGCAGTGCCCTGAGATTGGAAATCAAAGAAGTGTCATCATTTGCAGTTTCCAAAAAATCACTACGTACCCATCACAAAATCACCTGCACCAGCATCAGAGAGCTGCTGTGGTTACAATGAGTAGCTGTTGTTGTCTGATCCCCAGTGGTTCTGTTTGCTACCCACCTACCTGTCAAAACCGTCACCTGCATCTCCAGTGAGGTATCTGGCAGGTATAGGGGGTTTAGCCCTATGTTGAGATAATTAAAGCTGTGTATGCCTCTACCATTAGTCACTCTGCCATCTCCACCAATAACCCCTCAATTTTTTTTCTGTTGAGCGAATGTTGGTTGCCCCTTATAGTCCCAAAAATATGGTTTCTAAGAAAGTACTCAATTCATCAGTCAAAATTTTAATGCAAGAATATTGGGCTCAATTTCCAGAATTCATTTTTTATCTAATTTTGGCGCGGAGGCAATGCTCCATCATGTGCAGTAGAGTGGATCCATCACAACCCTCCAAACAAACAATGCCATAAATAAACAGTAGCACAAAAAAAGTTTGGATAGTTAAGTTCAGGTCCGGGTTATAAGCCAGAACAGCAGACCCATGTCTACACGGCTGACAAGAGGCTGAACGTGTAGCCGAGTCTTCCCTGCTGGTTAGACCATTGTGCAGATAGAAGTGTTTTCATAAGGCTTAGACAGAATTAATTTCCATGCTTTTGCCTTTATTGGCTCCTGTCAGAATAAAACAGCTGGGGAGCATATGGTGTTCATTCCCCTGTATCACTTGGAAAAAATTTCACATGTAAATAGAAGTTACATAAAAGTAGAGCCCAAGAACCCAGAATCTTATATAAGACATGAATAAATGGGCACAATGATTTCTCTGTACTGGACAAGCGGCTGAGAGTGATTTCCGTTTTTCTCAGGATGACATGAAGCATATCCATCTGTGTACATCTTGTTGGTTCTCTACATTTCATGTTGCCTTCATTTATCTACTTCCTGAACGGTGACACTTGTGGAGATAGATATTACTAATATGTATCATATTAAGAAAGGTATATCTTCTCTGCAGCTCATAATCAGGGTAAAGATGATGTTTGGCGCCAGTAAGGATTGGTCAGGGTCATGAGCAGATCATCTTTCGTCATTCTTCTTTACTTGTCCATTAGTTGGTTTGGTTAAAGGCTCCCATGCACTTTATGTTCCTAATCGACAGCTATATCCCCACAGAAATGCTCGGCTCAGTCAAGCTCTGCTGTGTTTTCTATGAGAAAGTTGTTGCCATACTCCTCCAGCAGTGGCTAATCTCCCAGAGATCAAAAGGATCACTCAGTGGAAATCCAACAGGTCAGAACCTTCTCTTTCTCTGCATCATTTGTCTGTGGAGAGTTGGGAAGCCCAAATACACATTAGGTCAACCGACTTGTCAAATGTGGTTTTAAGAATACTAATAAATCCATGAAACAATGTGGCCAATTATGGCTACCTTTAGGCTGTGTTCACTTCTATCAGTTGTGTCTGGCCAGAAGTTTTATGCCTGAACTGGTCACAACTGATGACTAGTTGTGCACACAACGCTTTCTGATCCACCTCCAAAACTGATGTGTCACAACAATTGAGGCATTGGATGACCTGGATCTGTAGAATCAGTTCTAGCATCAGTTCCCTCTGTCCCTTTACTTTACTTCACGAGATGGGAAAAGCAGCGGACCGCTGGATATGTTGGAAATAGGACATCTGTAGTGTGACCCCCTTATCCAAGGTTCTGTAATGGTCAAAGTATAGTTCAAGTTGAAGTGCCGAAGATCAGTTCATACGTTGCATTTTCCCGGGACATTTTTCTGTAAAAGCAAGCATTTTACTGTCCCAACAAAGTGAATGAGAATTTCTAATATCTCTTTTGAACATGTTTCTTTCATCTTTTCCTTGCAGATTTAAAGCTGCAGAATGTCAATTGTTCGAGCGTTTTTGCAGCGTTTTCACCCACTCTAATAAAAAAAAAAAAACATAAAAAATGCAGCCACGACCCGTGTTTTCCTGACAAATACTTATCGTGTGCAAATACCCTAAAGGCAATTTTGTGTAAACTCTGAGTCCTATGAATTGTATTTTTGGAGCGTAGAAATAAACCCACAAAAAAGGGGGAGAACATACAAACTTCATGCGGACATCGCCCCTGGTCAGATTTGATCACAGAACTCCGGCTGCCTGTCGGTAGAGATGTAGATTCTAATATTAATATTGTGAATAATGGTTGTGTGAGCCTTCAGGGCAGGGTGGCTGAGGGTGTACAGATATGTGAGATCAGACGTCGTAAAGGCCTAAAGTGTCTGGTGACAACTAAAGGGCAAGTAAATCATTCATTTTCATTAACTGTGTTCTATGGGAAATGTCATCATGTACCGTACTTCCGTCATCTATACTTTGATAGAACCGCAAACAATCAAAAGTCAAACAAATGTAAAATTCCTTATGTGCCAAATGCAAACACTGCATATGATGTAATGTGGATGTCAGAGGGGCCTGTTCACTCAGACGTATCCCAGAAGAGCCATAGTTGTTGCTTTTCCTATTGATCTTAATTACATCTCTCATTAAAAGTATTAATCTTAGTCTATTTCTGCCTTACTATCTGATATTTCCCAATGGTACAGAGCAGTTATAAACCTACCTATAGAGGGTAAAGGTCGGCCCCACTGATCAGAGAGTTACAAACCATCACTTTATTCTATGAGAAAGCTTCTTTAAATAAAATGAATAATTCCAATAAATATGGACTTGATTTCCCCCCAGGTGTAGACGCTGGCATATGCTGCTATAATAGGAGCTTATTCTACCTACTTGTTCATGCATATATAGCCATATGTGCTTTGTCATTCACTAAAATACTTGAAACGGTTTACTCAGTTTCAATGAACCAAATATTTTCCCATTTACAAATGACATATTGAGCTTGTAATGTTCAAATTCCTAAAATATTCTGGTAATGATCTGAGGGGCAGGTGCTGTGCAGCAACTCAACTTACAGATGTTTAGTATGTGCTAATAGATGGGTGGCACAGTACCGTTCATGTACAGCTAGGTACCAGATGAGATCTGTGGCATTCTGGCAGTGAATAGACGGGCTGGACATAAGGCTGGTTTCACATTTGCGTCTGTTTTTGCAGCGTTTCAGCCGCAGCAATCGTTTGCGTCATGTATCCCTATCTTTAACAGGGTGTACGCAGGAGCATGCGTTTGCATCAGTTCGCATGCGTCAGCATACGCATGCGTTGTTTTTCGGTGTGCGGCGGGGGGCCGTCGAACGCATCATGTTGAATTTTTGGAAGCGGCAAAAATCTGTCAAATATGCGCATTCTTGCGCATGCGGATGAGTGCGTCAAATAAACACATTACTGTCTATGGGAACGCATGCGTACGCAAGGACATGCGTATGCATGCGTTCAAAAGGCATGTGTTTTTCACATAATCATGTCTGGGAAATGAGACACGCCCATTGGGTGTGGCTTGTGTCAAGAAAATTTTCTGAATGCATGCGCTGAGAAAACACAAACGCATGCAAAAAAACGCGTGTAACGCATGCAAACATAGCGGGGTTTTTTTGCCGTCATGCGTAAGCTAATGCGGATTAAAAACGTGGCGTAAACATGCCTTTGTATGCGTTTTGACATGCGTTTGCGCCTGCAGACGAAACGCTGCGCACACAAACGCTAATGTGAACCTAGCCTAAGTGAATAAGATTTTAACTAGTTGACCACTCAGATCTTGATAATATGGCATATTTGTGGTGTATTTAATGAGCTTTTTTTACAGCAATGCACTCAAGGTTTTTGCCTAATTCCCAGACTGTATATGCCAATTTTTTTACATGGGTCCAAGGGTTTACGTTTCATCTTGTGAAGAGGGACGAGACAAGCCTGGCACATGAGAGTGAGGAGACCTTTAAGTCATGCATGCTCCTCTGGGAAATTAAATATGCAAATTGTCTCTTCAGAGAGGAAGAGAACTAGAACGCTAGCGCCACCAAAAAATTGTCAGTATCGACTCATTAACAAGCCTTGCAATATGACTTGGGATAAAAGCCAAGCAGTGTTCTTAGACCCTAGTCCAGAGCCTCTCACCTAGCCAAATCAGATCTTACTTTGCACTGATGAGGGACATTACCCTAAACACCGTCTATTACATAAGGTCTGGAGATGAGCAATTAAACTGACTGCTGTCATTAGTAGTTAAACTCGCAGCAGGGAGCGTCCTTGTAACAACGTTTTAGGTCAGCGGCCAAACATCTCTCAAATTGTTTTCAAACTGATAATTTGTTTTTGTTTGTGATGATGAACATCCCCTTGATAATATCCTCCGTATGCCGCCGGATATTTTTGCGTATTTCCAGGGTTGCAATCACAAGTGCCTAATGTGCTGTAGAATGTCTGCAACTGAATTTCTGTTTTCTGTTCTATTCTTCTGACTTGAGTTTTTCAGTTCCAAGCACAATGGCACAATTTCTGCCACGTGTGAATATACCCTAAAAAGAAAATTAGTTGGCACAGCCATCCTGAAACTTTATTTCCAATGTTTTACATTTCATCTATAGCAAAATTGTGTCTTCTGTAAATGTACATTCCAACTTTGTGTTTCTTCCTTACTATTTCAGCCATATTAACAAATTTAAAACATTGCCCCCTTCAAGTCAAGGATTTATCTAAAGAAGATATGGAAAATGAGCTTTCCTTTCTAAATTTTTACTACTTAAAGGGGTCATTTGGACACATTTATTTGATGATCTATCTCAGGATACGTCATCAACAGCAGACCCATTCAAATTGTGACGGCTATTGTTGTCGGATCCTGCAGAAAAGCTCTTATTCTTTGGCATAGAAAAGTTTGAGTGGGTTTCAAGATTCCTGAATTTCAAGTTGCATATTTTGTGAGAAACGTGTCCTAAAAAGATTCATCATCAATCGCATGTCTTCATGAGGTGGAGCAGCAGCACAAAGAAGCTTAGAACCTGCTGTCAATACCCACCATTGCTTCTCTGTGGTCTGCCCCTATTGCACATAAACATGAAAAATAATCCAAATTGTAGAAACTTTCAGGCATATTTGTACAGATTTCCCCTTCAATCCATCCCTCCCTGCCAGCATTTTTGCACTGCTGATCTGTTCTCTTTAAGGGCAGAAAATTCCCTGAGGTTTCGTAGTATGTAAAAATTCCCTAACTTCGCACTTTTTATGCAAGTTCTAAAATTGAAATTTTTCTCTGATAATAACATTAAATAAAGATGTCTGACAATGGTTTATTATTCTTACTCTGCCACTAATATACAGTATCTGTCTGTATGCCATGTAAAATAATTTTCATTCCATAAATCATGATCCACTGGAAGCCTATGTACAGTAAATTCCATCATCTAGTTCTCGTCTGGACAGACTTTGCTTTGATCTTGAAAACTAGCAGAAATGTGATCATTGTTAAAGGTGACGATATCAAATGTTCAAAAAAATATAAAGATTTCCATAAAATGAAGAAACAAAATTGTAAAAAATAATATATAAGTGGGTATGAAGAAGGAAGATCAGTAACATTGCCGGCATTTGGTGTGGGATTGGGTCTCTGCGGTAGAGTGTATTCAGTTACCAGTCACAGACGTAAATGAGCTAATTAAATGCTTTCTTCTCCAATGAGTCACGTACTGCTGTCTGTGCTGGAGGCCACGGGACTAAGATGTTATAGTTTAATTTATATGGTGTAATCCTAACACAAAGACTAACCGCATTTGCAGAAGACATGGTTTAGGCTCGGCTCACACCACATTCATGAATTGCTTATGGCAAGACAATATGTGGACATAATATGGTGGTGTGCATAGCGCCATGGGATGACAGAAGCACCATATTTGACCGCTGTACAGTGACATTTCCATTTCCTTATAAATGAACATAAACCACTATGAAGTTCTGAGACCACTTGTGCTTGGTGACTCTTATACACATGGAAAACCAGAGTAAGGGTATTCATTCAGACACCGAGTTTTCCTAGGTGAAGGTGCTTCAGAAAAATGTTGGCAGCTCTCATTCTGTACTGTTAAGTATTGAGAGTGGGCAGCTTCGTAGCCGAAGCCACGCAAAGAATGAATATTTCACTTCTTTTAACCGATCCATGAGACAGAACATGTGCACATCAATGTCGTTTTGACGTTGTTGTGCATTGTTCATCTTATGGGCCACTTTTGCGTCACTTTTTCAGGCAGATTCCAGGCAGACTTCAATTAAAAAGAGACTCTGTGTGCACATACCCTAAGGCTATGTGCACACTGAATTTTTCAGTGAATTTTTGGAGCACAAAATGAGCAAAAACTGAGTAGAAAATATTCAAATATGCGTCCAAATCTCAAAGCTCTTCTGAAATTTGGAGTTTCTGCTTAGGTTTTCATTCAAAAACCTTGAAAAAAGAATGTGTGCATAGAGCCTTAGTAGTACACTGATAGTCAGATGGTCCTTTCAAAATTCCAATTCAGAAATATCCTAAAAGGTGGGAAAAAAATTCTATGAAAAAAATTGAAAACGAAGAAGAGAAATCCTTTTATTGATACAAGATTTTATGATAATCCTTATAGTTATGGATGTTGATGCCACTTTTTAGGACACATTCACCTTTGCACTTTTTTTTCATTCAGTGTATCTGTCCTGAAAAGAGAGCAACTTTGTAAAAAGTCATCTTTCATAATCAACTATAGTTTTACAGCTACAGCTGTGATGCAAATCGACACGTCCCCATAAGAGACGTTGAGCAAACTGTGTAGTCGCACAGTGTGATCTCACAGTAATGCTCGCTGCAGTCCGTACCCTGCTTCTTGCCAATCTATCGATATTAATATTGCTATTGTGGTACTCGCAGGTATGCAGGATGCAGTGACGAGCCGGAGACAGAGCAAGGGTTAAACTTAACTTTTATATATATATATGGATAAAAAGGAAAGCTAACAACTGTTTTCCATGCAGGGAAGCCAGACACAAATACACAAGTAACACAATAATAACCAGTACGGCGAGTAATGGTGACTATATGGCCAACGGTATGGCTAGCTACAGGTCCTTGGACTAAATATGAACAAAATAAAGTGTCACTTATCGATCTCTGACGTCTTGCAGAGTTGTTGGCCGGGTCCAGCCAAAGAAGAGTTGCCGCAGGCTTGGGGCGTTCCTACGCCCAGGTGCTGGAAGGGTGATACAGTCTCAGGCCGGTTCCCCTCCGCCGGGGTTGCCTCGTTGGGAGGCGAGTCAGAGGCGGCCGCGGGTCTCACTGGACAGGCTGCAGCCGCGGTAGGGAATGGGGCATTGGCAGCCGCGGGTCTCGCTATACAGGCCGCAGCCACGGTGTGGAGCGGGGCAGTGGTGGCCGCGGGTCTCGCTGTACAGGCCACAGCTGCGGTGTGGAGCTGGGCAGTGGTGGCCGTGGGTCTCACTGGATCTCCTCCTCGTGCTGCTCGGCACCGTCCTCTCCCCTGGTCAGTTGAGCCCCCGTCTCTCCTGTCTTGAAAGCGCAGACTCCCTCTCGCTCTGGGACGCCATTTAGACTCCTCCCTCCAGTCTCTCGTCTCCCACGTCTCTCTCCCCGCTGAGTGTTCTCCCCTCGTCTCCACTGCTCATTTTATAGCCGCTCTGCCCCCTTTCTTGGTCCCGCCCCCACATTTCCTGATTGACTGTCGGTCCTGACCTGCAAATATTTCCCCCGGAACGTACCCCCTGGGGACCCGGGTGACAGCCCCCCTAGTTCCGGCCCGGACACACGGCGGGCCCTTTTTCCGGGGCCCTCTCCCCTACACTATTATTGTCATTATTAGCTCTATATTAATGTATTAGTGTAATGTGAGTTGCAATGATTCCGGGTGTAATTTTTCATGATTTTATATTTCTTGTTTAATTGAAGGTGAGGCTTCCCAGCTGCAAGTCCTAGAACTAAATAAATATTGTCTGCTGGAAGGTACCGGTTTATATAAAGGAAAATTATTAGCAATATAAATAAACAATGTGGAACTAAACAGTTGTGGTTTTGATTCTCAAATGTTTGAGAGAGCCAGTATAAGACTATTCAGGATACTTTCAACTTTCTATTTTATTCCTCCTTATACGGTAAACATTCGTTCCAAAAATTAGTTTTGGGCTGAACTGAGAATCTTCTGATTGACTGTAAGTTGAAGGGAACCTGGCAACTGATTCATTCTGCCAAAATCACAAGCAGCATGAATCGGAGATCGGTGTTCTGTAAGATCTCACTCAGGTGTCCGTGAGTCACGTATGTGTTCTATCAGTGCTTTTCGTGGATAGCGCATGTAATCATTTTAGTGTAATGTATGGTGCTGTTGACATGTCCATGTTTCTTTCCAGACCGAGTGGTCTATAAAAATATAGTATAGGCGCCATGTCCGTTTTGAATGGAGTCACAGATCAAATTTACCCGTACAAGTCTAAGAGAGCAGTTCTTCAAAGTGTTTTCACCAGTTTTCTGGGGCAAAATATTTCTGCAATGCAAAGTTGTATAAACATTTTTTTGATTTTTATAGTTTTTACAATAGTCTTGGCCAGTTACGCGAAAGTGAATGGGGCATGGGCAGAATGGGGCATGGGGATGTCTGGCTGCTAAATTCGCCAGAAGTTACACCGGAAATGTTAATCCAGTCTCTCTGGCACGGCGCATGGAGGCACACGCCAGTGAGAAGTTGCACCAAATTCAATAAGTGGTGTGCACCTTTTAATGAATTTGGTGCATCCCACGTCACCATGCCCCTTCATTAACACTGATGTGTACAACACCAGTCTTAATCGGCCCCTGGGGCTCAGTGAATATCATGGACAGTGTACGGGTGGCATCAGTGTTGAATTTGTGTACTGTCCATGATTAATCTTGGAATGTGTAGGCGTAGGTTTGTAATTTATTTGCTTTTTCTTTAGTGAAAATCACTGATAAAACAACTGATGATGAAAACTGACACATTTACTAAACACCAATGAAACTCAAATGCAAAACCCTGAGGAACAATGGTCCTTATTTTTCTGTACACAAAAATCACTGATGTCTGATTAAGGCCTAAAATGCTGTGGCAGGAAAGAAATGACTAGTCTAAGAGCCAAGTCACTACGAGCTTCTCCTCTAGACTGACAGGTCTCCCATTATGAGGGGAAGAAGCTGGAAAAACAAGCGTAATAGGGTTCAATCAGAGTGACAGTGGGGACTCCAATGGTAATGGTACTCACCTGGTGGGGTTGTGAGACCTCAACCACTCAAAAAAGCTAAAGACTGCTGAAGAATCACAATTAAAAGACAACTGAAATGGAATAAAATGGTTAATTCTGGTGCACTGGTTACTCATGTACATTTTGGCAAAATGCAGTGGGCTTTTTTATGTCTGTGTCAGCAGTGGGATCTTCCTGGGTCTCCTGCCATAACGTTTCATTTCATTCAAATGTTGATGGATAGTTGGCTCTGACACTGATGCACCCTGAGCCTGCAGGACGGCTTGAATTTCCTGGTAACTTGATTGGGGCTGCTTATTCACCATCCCGACTATCCTGCGTTGCAACCTTTCATCAATTTTTCTCTGCCATCCATAGCCAGGGAGAGCTACAGTGCCATGTATTGTAAACTTCTTGATTTAGTGTGAGACCTAGAGAACTCTGGGAGATGAACCCTCAGGACCGTGACAACGAACCTCCCTAGGGGGAGCTGGCCAGGTGTACCACCCCCTATACAGGGAGCGTTAGGGGCACACCGACGGGAGACTATCGCCGCGGAAGCTGATACCTGGGGACAACCGGAGGAAGATGCAGGCAGGGGATGTGCAGGCGACCAGGCAGGGGATGGTGACGTCCACAGGGGAGACAGCTGTAGCCGCGGAGATGGTGGTGGAGAACCAGGGAGGAGGCAGGAATGGGTAGTGGGTGAGACGCTGGAACAGGCAGGCGAAGGCAGGAACAGGCAGGACCTGGAAGGGAACACAGGAGCGTAACTAATAGGGAAACTAGCGGGAAACCAGCAAAGTTACGAAGCGTAGAGACAGAAGGTACGCTGGAGAGCGTGGACCCGATATCAGAACGTGAAACACAATTGATAATCAGGCAGGGAGGAGAGGGAGACATTGCCTGATATAGGGCACGCTGGAGAACTTCCGGGTCAGGGAGCGGCAGAGTAATGGGACCAAGAGATAGGGCGCCTAGTCTAGGGGGCGTGCGCCTGCGTACCTGAGGAGATGCCGAGGCCGGCCACAGGACAGGAGAGGAGGCACTAGATGGACAGGCATCAGCAGAGGAGGCGGGCCAAGAGGACCGGAAGTGCCTGAGTGACGTGGAGGCACGGGAGGAAGCGGGGACCGCTGGCGCCATGACGACAGAAGACGCAGCAGAGGCAGACAGGCCGGCGGTGGTAGGGGCACGGCCAGGAAGAGATGCGGCGGCGGTCAGAGCGGGGGCCGCCAACGCTGCTGGGAGAGCAGAAGCAGTGAGCGCGACAGGCGCCAGGGACGAGGTGAGCGTGACATTTAGATTATGCCCCATGGATAAAGGAGCATAAATATCTCTGGAAATGAACTTGTAACCTTGAAATTGTTGATATTTTTCAAGAATTTTGGTTCTCAAGTCCTCAGATGGTTTTCTTTTTCTTTTTCTATTCTTCATGCAGAATGTGGTACACACAATGCAAAGACGAGTCAACTTCTCCCCTTTTTATCTGGTTTCTGGTGTGATTTTCATATTGCTCACACCTGTTACTTGCCACAGGTGAGTTTGAACGAGCATCACATGCTTGAAAGAAAGTTGTTATTGCACAATTTTGGAAACGTGCCATCAAATTTGTCAGGAGTCAGGACCATTTTGAGGGCTTTGTGTGAAATTATGACCAATTTGCCTTTTTTCGCTCTTTTTTTGTATTCCAATACACACAAAGAAAATAAACATGTGTACAGCAAAACATTTATGATTGCAATACTTTTATTGGAGAAATACTTCATTTTCTGCAACAATTTCAACCACGACTGTATTTCAACCATGCTATATTTTTGTGTATTGTGGTAGATAAAATTGGTCTGGCAGAATACTACATGGGATCATGCAATGCATAGATGTGTATGAAACGTTGAAAATGCACTTTGTCAGTGGAGGATGCACACCAGAGCTATACAGGAATCTAGCTGAGAGACTGCGCTGTGGCATGCTCCACCAAGGGATTTGGAACTATGGCAAGATGGGTCTAATGTCAATTGGAGAATAAATAGAGCCTTGAGGGGCTTCTTTACAGTGGTAATATGAGCAAAATGGGCAGATTTTTAAAATGAGATACAGTATATTGGCACAAATGAATAAATATATTCACTCCTCCATATTGAAATTGCAATACCAAGAAAAATGGTGAAGAATTTTTGAAATCACTGGATCAATAGACATGATAATTATATGCATATATTGAAAAATGCAAACAACGTTTTCAAAGTATCTCGATTCCTTCAATAGTGAGTATGAGCGCCATGTGCAGAAATACATTCAATTACACACCATGGCATGTTATCAATCAGAATATTAATAGGTTTCAGAAAAATTCTACCTCTCTGAATGCGCTTGGTCACGCAGATTGCCAATATCCGTTGCTGGCATCTTTTTGCAATTGCCAGCCTTTGATATTCCTTATATGCTCAATGGTAGACTAGTCCGGAGTTACTGTAGGCCGACACTGCAGGCCTTGGTAGCACATTGGGGCCACATAGACTGCTCACAGTAACACAAGCAAAATGAGGCCTGGTGGTTGGAGATGTAATTATGGCAGAACCTTCATTTACAACCATTAATGACCTCATCAATAGCCTGTCAAGGTATGTAGTAGCTTGTATTTTTCCATGTGGCACAACTACTTGACAATGAATAAATTGAGATTTTTTGAAAATTTTGTTTCCATTTTTTATCATTTGCATATCGTTACCATATCTGTCGTTCCTGTGAATGCCATAACTCCACAACTTTTCCTTCTTGGTGTTAAATCATCAATATTGAGGACTATTTGTACCTATTGACTATTTGACTATTACAGGACCACATTGTGATTTTGGGAATAACCTTTTAAGGGTAACTCTTCACTCATAGTTAAAGAAGGGTCCATATTTTTATGCTAAGCATTCATCCCCTTCATGAGTAACAACTTTGCTCCATTCTCCTTGGAAATGTTGGGTTAGTAGTATACAGACATCATATACATTCTGTAAGTCTGAATACCTCTTTGCTTATACCTCTGAGAAGACCCAACCAAAGTAAGTCACTGCAAAAAGAGGTATAGCGCTTACATGTAGCTAGTCATGCACATAGTGATTCCACTAGTCCTCTAGTCTAGCAGATCGGAAAAAATATTTTATTTTTCATTATTTTTAGAGTGCAAACTATATCTGCAAAACAATTTTGCTAGATTCATAATATTAAAGTTCTTGTACCTTATAGATCTCCAACATGCACTTCAACCGACAGCGCGGCGCACAATGAAGCATTCCGTCTGCCTTGTGTGTGTATATGATTTCTTAGCTTTTGGATTAACTTGCCCCATAGTTAGTCGTTCATTTCATAGCATTTTAAAAAACACTCTTAGTATTATGACCCTTGGTAATCGCCTCACACTGATCAGAGATCTTATAGGATGATGATTTGCTGGAGCGTTGTGTTGGAGCAGAAAAGCAAAATAACAGCGAATCGCACAACTCACTCATTTGGACTTTTGCTCTGAAACATCTTCATTCGGGTGCAAAGATTGGTATGTTTTTGGCAATAATTATCATTAACGAGGGATTTATGCCAATTCTTAAAGTAATGGACGTGATGGGAATGGCTATAGGACAGCAAGCGGAGATGTAAGCCCAAGGCAAGGCTTGTTTAAATCGCTTGGAGCAACATTCTTCTGTCTCCGATACCACAGATCTCATTACAGATAGAAAGAGCAGCTTTGCAAAAACTTTATGAGCACAACTAAGGTTCTCTCTATGGTCCTGGAATAGCTGACTGATCGTGAGTAAACATATCTCTGTGTAATCAGTATGGAAAACTTTAGCATGATTTTCTCAAAACCACTTTTTTCAAATCAATGGCCACGATATCTCCAGAACTAATTGTTCTATTGAGTCGGGCTTGTGCACACATTTTCACTATATACGTGCCTATCTCCTGTACCAGAATCAAGTCAAAATCTTTTTTTTTTTTCTTTGTAAATTTTGACAGGCCTTCACTTGTGCCAAAAAGTGCCAAAAATCTATACTCAATTTTCAGCATGACGCTATTTTTTTAATTTTCAGATTTTTTTTTTATTTTACTACTGGGGATAACTACAATCATAGTAATTAAAAATCTCTTTGTTTTGTTTCCGACAAGTACAATAACTGGGAATCATGGCCACCAGTCATCACCATATTGTTTTCCTTGCCCACATCACTCCACTGCATTTTTACAATACTTATTTACACTCTTTTCATGATATAAAAATTCGTAAGCATACTTCAAACATATGTAAATATATTGTAAAAAAAAAAAACCTATCCCAAAAAACCTTATACTTTTTCTACAGAAATTTTTTTTTGCAAAAATAGCATAAAAATCGGGTGTCTAGACGAAGACTCGTCAATCCTTGGGCCAACAAATTGGGACTCCAGAGGGATCCATAGAAATGTATTTGCATTTCAATGTGAAATTGCCTACTCCAGAACCATGAAAGCAGAGTCCGCCCTCATTATCAAATATTTCTCTAGTGACCCAGAAAACAGTATAATTTGAAGAAAATGTACAGTATGCCTCAAATTGTGTGGTATTTCAGTGACCCATCTGGATTAATCTTCATTTCTAACCCATTAATTTCAATTTTATAAAGTGGAAATTGAAAATACAACTTGTTTGGATCTTATTAGGTTGAAGCTTTGGAATTTAGGTCTTCAAAACCCCAAACTGCCCAATTTGGTCAGCAAATTTTGTTTTCTGGGGAGACATTGGGCTGACAGTGGTTGAATAGATTTGTGAGTTGTAAGGCATCAGTAGTACAGGATCTTCTCTGAAGCTGCAATCGTTTGTCTGAAAATATAAGTCAGTTATTATATATAGTCAGTGGAAACGTTCAAGCTGCCCAATTTTTGGCAGTGCTATTAACATGTTTATGAGCTTTTCAAGAGTCTCCTGTTTTCTTCACAACTGAGTGCTGTATTTTAGAAGTAAGTTTTCTCCTAAGATAAGCACTGTTTGAGTGTCATCTTTACTGCCACATATATTATCAGTACAGAATTAATACCAGTTGTAACCCGACACCATACAGTCGTTTACATTGTGAAATTATGTCCTCTAAGCATCTCCTCTAACATTGCATGTCGTGTCCTCAAAGATAAGTTGGAGACTCAGTGATTTGCACTGCTATCTTAGAGGTCAGTGGCATTGTGTTTAAATCAGTGGGGATTTAGGCTTGTGCCCTCTAAATCAGTGGCCAGTGGTTTAGGCTTGTGCCCTCTAGATCAGTGGCCAGTGGTTTAGGCTTGTGCCCTCTTGATCAGTGGCCAGTAGTTTAGGCTTGTGCCCTCTAGATCAGTGAACAGTGGCTTAGGCTTAAGCCCTCTAGATCAGTGGCCAGTGGTTTAAGCTTATGCCCTCTAGATCAGTGACCATTGGTTTAGGCTTGTGCCCTATAGATCAGAGAACACTGATTTAGACTTGTTCCCTCTAGATCAGTGGACAGTGGTTTGAGTTAATCCATATGGATTTAGGCTTGTGTCCTCTAGATCAGTGTCCAGTGGTTTAGGCTTATGCCCTTTAGATGAGTGGCCAGTGGTTTGAGTTAATCCATGTGGGTTTAGGCTTGTTCTATCTAGATCAGTAGTTTAGACTTGTGCCCTGTAGATGAGTGGCCAGTGGTTTAGGCTTGTGTCCTCTAGATATGTGGCCAGTGGTTTAGGCTTGTGCCCTGTAGATGAGGGGCCAGTGGTTTGAGTTAATCCATATGGGTTTAGACTTGTTCCATCTAGATCAGTGGTTTAGGCCTGTGCACTCTAGATCAGTGGCCAGCGGTTTAGGCATGTGCCCTCTAGATCAGTAGTTTAGGTTTGTGCCCTGTAGATGAGTGTCCAGTGATTTAGGCTTGTTCCCTGTAGATGAGTGGCCAGTGGTTTAGACTTGTACCCTGTAGATGAATGGCCAGTGGTTTAGGCTTATGCCCTTTAGATGAGTGGCTAGTGGTTTCAGTTAATCCATGCAGGTTTAGGCTTGTGCCCTCTAGATCAGTGGTGCACAAACTGCAGTCCAGGGTGTGCATGTGGCATGCATTGCCATCCTATGAAGCCCCTATCCATCAGGACCCAGATATAGTTGCCTCTTTAATGTTATTACCTCTACTCTTCTTAAGAGTGAAAAACAAGGGACCATCATAATTCAGACACTTTACGGCGTATAATGTTGATTTGCTATAAGTTTCTGTAATGGGAATCTGTTACTAGGTTTTTGCCACCTAATTAGAACACAGCATAATGTAGAGACAGAAACTCTGATTCTAGCGATGTGACACTTACTGGGCTGCTTGCTGTAATGTTGATGAAATGACTGTTTTATTAGCAGGAGATTATCACTAGAGGACTAGTATACCTGCTGGCATGTATTCCTCTATTTTAATGAGCTCCATATAACTCCCCACTGATTGGCAGCTTGCTATGCACACTATATACACTGTGTTCCAAATTATTATGCAAATTGGATTTAAGTGTCATAAAGATGTAATTTTTTGTTTTTCAAATAAACTCATAGATGCTATTGTGTATCAGGGCTCTTTGGATCACTGAAATCAATCTCAAACGCCTGTGATAATTAGTTTACCAGGTGAGCTCAATTAAAGGAAAACTACTTAAGAATGATGTTCCACATTATTAAGCAGGGCACAGGTTTCAAGGAATTTAGGAAAGAAAAAGGATCTCTCTGCTGCTGAAAAGCATCAAATAGTGCAATGCCTTGGTCAAGAGATGAAAACATTAGATATTTCCCAAAAATTTATATGTGATCATCGTACTGTTAAGAGATTTGTGGCTGATTCTGAGCACAGACATGTTTGTGCTGATAAAGGCAGAATGAGGAAGGTTTCTGCCAGGCAAGTTCATCAGATTAAGAGAGCGGCTGCTAAAAAGCCATTACAAACCAGCAAACAGATAGTTAAAGCTGCTGGTGCCTCTGTAGTCCCTCGAACCTCAAGGTGTAGGATCCTTCAAAGGCTTGCTGTGGTGCATAAACCTACTATTCAGCCACCCCTAAACAGTGTTCACAAGCAGAAATGGTAGCAGTGGGCCCAGACATACATGAAGACTAATTTTCATACAGTCTTGTTTACTGATGCAACCCTGGATGGTCCAGATGGATGGAGTAGTGGATGGTTGGTGGATGGCCACTATGTCCCAACAAGGCTGCGACATCAGCAAGGAGGTGGAAGAGTCATGTTTTGGGCCAGAATCATGGGGAAACAGCTGGTAGGGCTCTTTAAGGTTCCTGAAGGTGTGAAAATGACCTCTGCAAAGTATATCGAGTTTCTGACTGACAGCTGTCTTCCATGGTATAAGAAGCAGAAACGTGCCTTCAGGAGCAAAATCCTCTTCATGCATGACAATGCACAATCTCATGCTGCAAAGAATACCTCTGAGTCATTGACTGCTATGGGCATAAAAGGAGATAAACTCATGGTGTGGCCACCATCTTCCGCTGACCTCAACCCTATAGAGAACCTTTGGAGTATCATCAAGCAAAAGATCTATGAGGGTGGGAGGCAGTTCACATCAAAACAGCAGCTCTGGGAGGCTAGTCTGACTTCATGCAAAGAAATACAAGTAGAAACTCTCCAAAAACTCACAAGTTCAATGGATGCAAGAATTGTGAAGGTGATATCAAAGAAGGGTTCCTATGTTAACATATAACTTGGCCTGTTAGGATGTTTTGGAGTTAAATAGCATTTTTGTTCAGTGAATGTGACCTCCTAATGCTGCAAATTCCACAAATGAGCATTTTCAGTTCTTTAAAACATCAAATGTTTAGAAATTCTACTGTGCTTAATAATTTGGAACAGTGCATTTTGAGTTTTTATTCATTTTGGAGATTATACTGTTATCATTGAGAGGTTTCTTCAATAAAATTTGATGTATACTCTAACAGGTGATGACTTTTATTAGACTGACTGTCATTTGTACCGACTATTTAGGAAAATCAGAGAAAAATATCATTTGCATAATAATTTGGAACACAGTGTAAGGTAAAAAGCTGACAATCAGTGGTGTGGGCGGGGTTATACAGCGCTCAGCATTCAGGGAACTCCTAGTTTGGCAGACGAGAAAATAGTGATTTTATCAAAATGACAGCAAGCAGTTCAGTAAGTGACACATTGCTGGAATCAGTGTCTCTCTCCCTACATCATGCTGCACTCAGATGTGGTAGCAAAAACCTGGTGATAGATCCCCTTTAAGTTTTAATGCAGCACTCAGTGGTACATTCTAAGAGTGTTCCTTGGACCAGAAAAGGCTGATCACTCCTTATCTTATTCTCTACCTGAAACGTGCTTAGGCTAAATGCTTACTGTAAAATATATCGGAAAATTATTGTGCAAGCTCATCTTAGCTCAAGGACTGGTGTGAGTGGTTTCTCTATGTTCTATTGCAAAATATGACTACAGTATGTAGGTAATGAGTATATTTTCACTATCACCAGGGCTTTAGGGTATGTGCACACTTTGCGGTTTCTGCTGCGTTTCCGCAGCGTTTTTGGCTCTGCAGAAACGCTGCAGATTCTGCTGCGTTGTACAGTACCTTTATTTCCTATGGAAATAAAAAAAAAAGCTGTGCACATGCTGCGTTTTTTTCCGCGCGGTTTTGCTGCGGTTTTCAAAACGCAGCATGTCAATTGTTTGGTGCAGAAACGCTGCAGTTTTACACCTCATCCATTATGAGGTGAAAACCGCAGGGCAAAACCGCAGGCAAAACCGCAGATAAACCGCAGGACTTTGTCCTGCGGATTTCCTGCGGTTTTCTCTACAAAATCTGCAGAGACAAAAAACTATGTGTGCACATACCCTTATGTTGTTCTGTCTTTATTGTTTTAAATATTTACAGTATATACTATGATTTATATTGCAGTAATAGTAACTCTGTACATTCATTTTTGTGTCCAATACTGCTGGATTTCTTAATACATCTTTATAGAGGTAAAGCCGCAGAATTCTACATTCCATAGAGTTTAACGATGAAATGCTATCCACATTTATAAAGTTCCAATTTCATTGAGTTACTGCTCTATTTGTGTTAAGTTCCTAAGCTTCCCCTTAGTGAGGTCTGTAGCAGTCAGAATTGTATCATTTCATTGGGCCATGAAGAATCTATGCCCTATTCAGGGGATGTTATGGTACTCCCGACAAGTACCCTTTTTATTTTTTTTATGTAAGTAGAACTTGGTACTCAGAAGGTTTATAGCAAGAATTAAGTTTTATTTACAATCCAATCAGTCCAGAACAATATATATATGTATCTGTCCAACCTGAACCTTCATCAGAATGGAGCGGATTGTGTTGGATGGGGAGATAATAGATGTTGAGAGCGCTAAAGGAAATGAGACGGCGTCACGGTGAGCAAAGAGCGCTATGATATTACTACTTCTATAGCCTAATGAAATGACAAATGTTGGCTATAGTCCCATGGAGCTTACATTTCTGAATAATATGTGTAACTGTAGTCACAGGCACATCAAGCTGCTTGGAGATGGTCTTATAACTTTTACCTTTAACATGTTTGTCTATAATTTTCTTTCTAATCTCCTGTGACAACTCTTTCCTTTGCTTCCTCTGGTCCATGTTGAGTGTGATACACACCATGTTACCAAACAGCACACTGAGTATCTGTAGCCCTCTATACAAGCCCACTCACTGATTCCAAGATTGTAGACACCTGTGATGCTAATTAGTGGACACACCTTGATTTAACCCCTTCACTACCAAGGGTGGTTTGCACGTTAACTACCGGGCCAATTTTTACAATTCTGACCACTGTACCTTTATGAGGTCATAACTCTGGAACGCTTCTATGGATCCCGGTGATTCTGACATTGTTTTCTCGTGACATATTGTACTTCATGTTAGTGGTAAAATTGCATTCAAATAACTTGCGTTTATTTGTGAAAAAAACGGAAATTTGGCGAAAATTTTGAAAATTTCGCAATTCTCCAACTTTGAATTTTTATGCCCTTAAATCACAGCGATACGGCACACAAAAAACTTAATACATAACATTTCCCACATGTTTACTTTACATCAGCACAGTTTTGGAACCAAAATTTTTTTTTGTTAGGAAGTTATAAGGGTTAAAAATTGACCAGCGATTTCTCATTTTTGCAACACCATTTTATTTTTAGGGACCACTTCACATTTGAAGCCACTTTGAGGGGTCTATATGATAGAAAATACCCAAAAGTGACACCATTCTAAAAACTGCACCCCTTAAGGTGCTTAAAACCACATTCAAGAAGTTTATTAACCCTTTAGGTGCGTCACAGGAATTTTTTGAATATTAAAAAAAAAATGAACATTTAACTTTTTTTCACAAAAAAAATACTTCAGGTTCAATTTTCTTTATTTTACCAAGGGTAACAGGAGAAATTGGACTGCAAGACTTATTGTGCAATTTGTCCTGAGTACGCTGATACCTGATATGTGGGGGGGAACCACTGTTTCGGCGCATGGCAGAGCTCAGAATGGAAGGAGCGCCGTTTGACTTTTTCAATGCAAAATTGGCTGGAATTCAGATCGGACGCCATGTCACGTTTGGCGAGCCCCTGATGTACCTAAACAGTGGAAACCCCCCCAAGTGACCCCATTTTGGAAACTAGACCCCCCAAGGAACTTATCTAGATATGTGGTGAGAACTTTGAACCCACAAGGGCTTCACAGAAGTTTATAACGTACAGCGGTACAATTAAAAAATCATATTTTTTCCACAAAAATGATCTTTTCACCCCCAATTTTTATTTTTCCAAGGGTAACAGGACCCTAAAAGTTATTGTGCAATTTGTCCTGAGTACGCTGATACCCCATATGTGGGTGTAAATGACTATTTGGGCGCATAGCAGAGCTCGGAAGGGAAGCAGCGCCATTTGACGTTTTTGGCTAGAATTGAGATCGGACACCATGTCGCGATTGGAAAACCCCTGATGTACCAAAACAGTGGAAACCCCCCACAAATGACACCATTTTGGAATCTAGACCCCCCAAGGAACTTATCTAGATGTGTGGTGAGAACTTTGAACCCCCAAGGGCTTCACAGAAGTTTATAACGTACAGCAGTACAATTAAAAAATCATATTTTTTCCACAAAAATGATCTTTTCACCCTCAATTCTTATTTTTCCAAAAGTAACAGGACCCTAAAAGATATTGTGCAATTTATCCTGAGTACGCTGATACCCCACATGTGGGGGTAAACCACTATTTGGGCGTATGGCAGAGCTCGGAAGGGAAGCAGCGCCATTTGACGTTTTTGGCTGGAATTGAGATCGGACACCATGTCGCGTTAGGAAAGCCCCTGATGTACCAAAACAGTAGAAACCCCCCACAAATGACACCATTTTGGAAACTAGACCCCCCCAAGGAACTTATCTAGATGTGTGGTGAGCACTTTGAACCCCCCAGTGCTTCACTGAAGTTTATAACGTCCGGGCGTGAAAATAAAAAAATCGTATTTTTTCCACAAACATGATCTTTTAGTCCCCATTTTTTTATTTTCCCAAGGGTAACAGGAGAAATTGGACCCCAAAAGTTGTTGTCCAATTTGTCCTGAGTACGCTGATACCTCATATGTGGGAGAAAACTACTGTATGGGCACACGTCGGGGCTCGGAAGGGAAGTAGTGACGTTTTGGAATGCAGACTTTGATGGAATGGTCTGCGGGTGTCATGTTGCGTTTGGAGAGCCCCTGATGTACCTAAATAGTGGAAACCCCCCACAAGTGACCCCATTTTGGAAACTAGACCCCCTAATGAACTTATCTAGATGTGTGGTGAGCACTTTGAACCCCCAAGTGCTTCACAGAAGTTTATAACGACCGGGCGTGAAAATAAAAATATCGTATTTTTTCAACAAACATCATCTTTTAGTCCCCATTTTTTATTTTCCCAAGGGTAACAGGAGAAATTGGACCCCAAAAGTTGTTGTCCAATTTGTCCTGAGTACGCTGATACCTCATATGTGGGAGAAAACTACTGTATGGGCACACGTCGGGGCTCGGAAGGGAAGTAGTGACGTTTTGGAATGCAGACTTTGATGGAATGGTCTGCGGGTGTCATGTTGCGTTTGGAGAGCCCCTGATGTACCTAAACAGTGGAAACCCCCCACAAGTGACCCCATTTTGGAAACTAGACCCCCTAATGAACTTATCTAGATGTGTGGTGAGCACTTTGAACCCCCCAGTGCTTCACAGAAGTTTATAACGACCGGGCGTGAAAATAAAAATATCGTATTTTTTCAACAAACATCATCTTTTAGTCCCCATTTTTTTTATTTTCCCAAGGGTAACAGGAGAAATTGGACCCCAAAAGTTGTTGTCCAATTTGTCCTGAGTACGCTGATACCTCATATGTGGGAGAAAACTACTGTATGGGCACACGTCGGGGCTCGGAAGGGAAGTAGTGACGTTTTGGAATGCAGACTTTGATGGATTGGTATGCGGGTGTCATATGCGTTTGGAGAGCCCCTAATGTACCTAAACTATTGAAACTCCCCACAAGTGACCCCATTTTGGAAACTAGACCCCCCACCGAGCTTATCTAGATGTGTGGAGAGCACTTTGAACCCCCAAGTGCTTCACAGAAGTTTATAACGCCTGGGCGTGAAAATAAAAAAAACATTTTTTTCCGCAAAATTATGTTTTTGCCCCCAATTTTTTATTTTCCTAAGGGTAACAGGAGAAATTGGACCCCAAAAGTTGTTTTGTAATTTGTCCTGAGTAGGCTGATACCCTACATGTGGGGGTAAAACACTGTTTGGGCACATGGCAGAGCTTGGAAGGGAAGGAGCACCATTTGACTTTTTCAACGCAGAATTGGCTGGAATTGAGATCAGACGCCATGTTGCCTTTGGAGAGCACCTGATGTGCCCAAACAGTGGAAACCCCCAATTATAACTCCAACCCGAACCTCAACACACCCCTAACCCTAATCTGAGCCCTAGCCCTAACCCTAGCCCTAACCCTAGCCCTAACCCTAACCCTAACCCTAGCCCTAACCCTAGCCCTAACCCTAACCCTAGCCCTAACCCTACCGGGAAAATGGAAATAAATACATTTTCTTTTAGTTTTATTATTTTTCCCTAACTAAGGGGGTGATAACGGGGGGTTTGATTTACGATTTATGGCGGTTTTTATGTTTGGCAGCTGTCGCACGCTAAAAGACGCTTTTTATTGTAAAAATAGTTTTTGCATCACCACATATTGTGAGCTATAATTTTTCCGTATTTTGACCCACCGAGTCATGTGAGGTCTTATTTTTTGCGGGACGAGTTGACGTTTTTATTGGTACCATTTTCGGGCACGTGACTTTTTTGATCGCTTTTTATTCCGATTTTTGGGACGCAGAATGAACAAAAACCAGCGTTTCATGAATTTCTTTTGGGGGGGTGCGTTTACACCGTTCCGCGTGCGGTAAAATTGATAAAGCGGTTTTATTCTTCGGGTCAGTACGGTTACAGCGATACCTCATTTAGGTCGTTTTTTTATGTTTTGTCGGTTTTTTGCAATGAAAACTATTTTATATAAAAAATAATTATTTTTGTATCGCTTTATTCTGCGAGCTATAACTTTTTTATTTTTTTGCGGATGATGCTGTATGGTGGATCGTTTTTTGCGGGACAAGATGACGTTTTCAGCGGTACCATGGATATTTATATGCGTCTTTTTGATCGCGCGTTATTGCACTTTTTGTTCGGTGGTATGATAATAAATCATTATTTTTTGCTTCGTTTTTTATTTTTATTTTTTAAGGGGTTCGCTAAAGGGGTTAACTAATGGGACAGTTTTATAGGGCAGGTCATTACGGACGCGGCGATACCAAATATGTGTACTTTTATTGTTTTTGGTTTTTTTTATTTTGAAAAAATGGATTTATTGGGGAATATTTTTTTTTTTTTTACTGATTTATTTAGCGATTTTTTTTTTTAAATTATTTTTAACACTTTTTTTTTTTTTTTTCACTTTATTACCTTGTCCCAGGTGGGACATCACTGTCCTGTGACAGATCGCTGATCTGTCACAACACAGATCACTGTGACAGATCAGCGATCTGTCACAGGCACTGCTGCAGACTTCCTCATGCCTGCGCTTTGCAGGCAGTGAGGAAGTCAGCTCCCTGCAGGCCCCTGTCGCCATCTTGGATCCGGGGGCCTGTAGGGAAAGAGCCCCCCGCAGCAGCGCTGCACATTGCGCTGCCGTGGGGGGCTCAGGGAAGCACGGAGGGAGCCCCCTCCCTGCCGATGCTTCCCTTTAACCCCCGGTACACCGCGATCGCGTTTGATCGCGGTGTGCAAGGGGTTAACGTGTCGGGGGCGGTCCGTGACCGCCCCTGACACATTGTGCTGGGTGTCAGCTATGATAATTAGCTGACACTCGGCCGCGATCAGCGGCGCTCACCACGTGGGCGCCGCTGATCGCGATGACGTAATATTCCGTCCATGGTAATTAGGTCCATGGACACATGGACGGAATATTACGTCAATTGTAGGTAAGGGGTTAACATGTCGCTTTTGTGACATTAATTTCAGGGGTACTATCATTTCTGTCCAGACCTATTTCATGAGTTTTTTTTTTTTTTAAATTCAGTGGAAGCATGGTTGAAAAGCAATGTCTGACTTTCCTTTGTTAATTTTCATAGATTTTTCATTTATTATTACTTTTGTCAGATTCAAGTTATTTCTGTGACCATTGTGAGTTTTTCTGTCATTAAACGAGGGGTACCAACAATTTTGACCACGTGTGTAAATGAGTAAAATAAATTAATAAAATATAATCCATCATAAGAACACATACAGGTGCAGCTCACAAAATTAGAATATCATCAAAAAGTTAATTTATTTCAGTTCTTCAATACGAAAAGTGAAACTCATATATTCTATAGAGTCATTACAAACAGAGTGATCTATTTCAAGTGTTTATTTCTGTGAATGTTGATGATTATGGCTTACAGCCAATGAAAACCCAAAAGTCATTATCTCAGTAAATTAGAATACTTTATAACACCAGCTTGAAAAATGATTTTAAAATCCAAAATGTTGGCCTACTGAAATGTATGTTCAGTAAATGCACTCAATACTTGGTTGGAGCTCCTTTTGCATCAATTACTGCATCAGTGCGGCGTGGCATGGAGGCGATCAGCCTGTGGCACTGCTGAGGGGTTATGGAAGCCCTGGTTGCTTTGATAGCAGCCTTCAGCTCGTCTGCATTGTTAAGGTCAGGTGAGATTGCTGGCCAATCAAGCACAGTGATACTGTTGTTTCTAAACCAGGTATTGGTACTTTTGGCAGTGTGGACAGGTGCCAAGTCCTGCTGGACAATGACATTTCCACCTCCTAAAAGCTTGTCGGCAGAGGGAAGCATGAGGTGCTTTAAAATTTCCTGATAGATGGCTGCGCTGACTTTGGTCTTGATAAAACAGTGGATCTACACCAGCAGATGACGTCTCCCCAAACCATCACTGATTGTGGAAACTTCACACTAGACCTCAAGTAGTTTGGATTGTCTGTCTCTCCACTCTTCCTCCAGACTCTACAGCTCCTCCGCTGCATCGGGTCCCCAACATGCTGACAGGTTCTCTTTAAATGGTTCTTGTTTGACTGGATTATTGCAAACAGCTGAAAGTTTGTAAATTTTGCTAATACACCTAATTTACAGTGAGGGCTATATAATTTTAATTACTCTATTTAGTTATGATATTAATAATATGATATTTCATTATCACTTTTGAATATTTGAGCACCTTCTATGTCAGGCTTCATTTTTTCTTTGAGGCACCTCATTGAGCTATGCATAATACACGAGAAGAAAGATGAGAAGGTTTTCCTACTGAAGCTGTATTAATAAACTTGCACAAGGTCAGAAGTTCAAAAGTCAGGAAATGATCAATTATGGTCATTAACTGCACCTTAAAGCCTATTATATCACAAATGTATATGCAAACTGCAGCCACCTGCTGGAAAGTGTATAAACTCCAGAGGTCAGATTTGCACACAGAATGGAGTATCAATGTCTAGGTGTCCGGGGTACAAGCTAAAATTATTCTCACAAAAAACACAGCTTAAAATGGCAAGTTAGGCCGGTTTCACATTAGCGCTTTTTAAGCGCACGCACGGCCGGGGGTAGCTCCGCCCCCCGAGCCGGCTCTCTGCCCGGCGTGCCCGCCCCTTGCTTGTAGCGCCACCTACTAGCGGACAGCGGCGCCTGCGATCGGCGCACCCTATCTTTAGCATAGGGTGCGCAGATCGTGCGCAGGCCGTGCTCTAGTTGCGCTTTGACCTGCGCTGCGCACTTTTGACGGTGCGCCGTGCACGCCAAAATCAAACTTTTCGGATTTTGGCGCGCACGGCGCACCGTCAAAAGTGCGCAGCGCAGGTCAAAGCGCAACTAGCGCATGGCCTGCGCACGATCTGCGCACCCTATGCTAAAGATAGGGTGCGCCGATCGCAGGCGCCGCTGTCCGCTAGTAGGCGGCGCTACAAGCAAGGGGCGGGCACGCCGGGCAGAGAGCCGGCTCGGGGGCGGAGCTACCCCCGGCCGTGCGTGCGCTTAAAAAGCGCTAATGTGAAACCGGCCTTACATTTATTGAAGCGGTTGTTTCAGAATCACAACTCCTTTCTATGTTCTTTGTTCGGACATTTGGACATCACAGAGGAGAAGGATCTTTTTTTCAAGGGCTTAGAGTTGATCTATAAGGGCTCATAGTCCTCTGCGAGTAAAACGGATGAATGCAATCTGATAAAAAAAAATCAGATTGCAGACGGTCCATTGTTAAGCTATGAGTCACAGCTCATCTACAATTTTTCTCTTTTTTTCTTAGCTGAAATCGGACTGAGAAAAAAGTTGCAGCGTACTGCAATTTGCTACGTATATCGGATGAGACTCGTCAATGGGTGTGATAAAAGAAAATCACACGGCACTCAGACCATGCGAGTGCCGTCCGATTTTTACATACCTATGTCCTTTGAATTGTCAACTGACATCGAGCCCAGAGGTTAGTAATGGAGAGGCATCTATAAGATGCCCCATTACTAACCCCATTGTCATATTGTGTAAAAAACACCCAGAATAAAGTCCTTTAATTGAAAGAATGACACAGACACTTTTAATCAAGATTAATTAACCCATACTTGCATCATCTCCCATTCCAGTGAAGCCATTGTCCCCTGTAAGAGAATTAAAATAATAAACAACCATGTTTCTCACCTGTCCGCTGAAAAGATAAAAATTCATTTGTCCCACGTTGAGTCTAGCTCTGCTACATTTAGATGGCAGGCTGCATTGTTGCGTGATGCGACTATGCAACCTGCCATCCTATAGAAACACTGAGCTGATGTCAGTTAGGTGACGTGAGTTCATTGTCTGTGAACTCCCAGGGCCTTTCCAATGGCACTGCAAGAGTGAGAACTTTCTCACGCTCACGGTGACATCAGTCAGGTCATAAGAGTTCACCGTGAGACATTGAACAGCAGTAGCACACGTTGCTCAGTGTTTCTTCTGGATGGCAGGCTGCATTATTGCATCATGCAACAATTCAGTCTGCCATTTAGATGTAGCAGAGTTAGACCCATCGTAGGACAAATGGATTATTATCTTCTCAGTGGACAGGTGAGGAATATGATTTATTATTTTAATTCTCTTACAGGGGACAATGGCTTCACTGGAATGGGCAATAACATAAAGGAGTTTGTGTCATTCTTTCAGTTAAAGGACTTTATTCTGGGTGTGTGTGTTTTCATACGGTATGACTATGGGGTTAGTAATGGGGGCTTGATATCACCTTACATTACAAAGGTGACATCAACCCCCCAACTATCACCACACTTGCCACCGCACCAGGGCAAGTGGGAAGAGCAAGTATACAGTTGTGGCCAAAAGTATTGACACCCCTGCAATTCTGTCAGATAATACTCAGTTTCTTCCTGAAAATGATTGCAAACTCAAATTCTTTGATATTATTATCTTCATTTAATTTGTCTTAAATGAAAAAACACAAAAAGAATTCTCCTAAAGCCAAATTGGATATAATTCCACACCAAACATAAAAAAGAGGGTGGACAAAAGTATTGGCACTGTTCGAAAAATCATGTGATGCTTCTCTAATTTGTGTAATTAACAGCACCTGTAACTTCCCTGTGGCACCTAACAGGTGTTGGCAATAACTAAATCACACTTGCAGCCAGTTGACATGGATTAAAGTTGACTCAACCTCTGTCCTGTGTCCTTGTGTGTACCACATTGAGCATGGAGAAAAGAAAGAAGACCAAAGAACTGTCTGAGGACTTGAGAAACCAAATTGTGAGAAAGCATGAGCAATCTCAAGGCTACATGTCCATCTCCAAAGACCTGAATGTTCCTGTGTCTACCGTGCGCAGTGTCATCAAGAAGTTTAAAGCCCATGGCACTGTGGCTAACCTGCCTAGATGTGGACGGAAAAGAAAAATTGACAAGAGATTTCAATGCAAGATTGTGTGGATGTTGGATAAAGAACCTCGACTAACATCCAAACAAGTTCAAGCTGCCCTGCAGTCCGAGGGTACAACAGTGTCAACCCGTACTATCCGTCGGCGTCTGAATGAAAAGGGACTGTATGGTAGGAGACCCAGGAAGACCCCACTTCTTACCCCGAGACATAAAAAAGCCAGGCTGGAGTTTGCCAAAACTTACCTGAAAAAGCCTAAAACGTTTTGGAAGAATGTTCTCTGGTCAGATGAGACAAAAGTAGAGCTTTTTGGGCAAAGGCATCAACATAGAGTTTACAGGAGAAAAAAAGAGGCATTCAAAGAAAAGAACACGGTCCCTACAGTCAAACATGGCGGAGGTTCCCTGATGTTTTGGGGTTGCTTTGCTGCCTCTGGCACTGGACTGCTTGACCGTGTGCATGGCATTATGAAGTCAGAAGACTACCAACAAATTTTGCAGCATAATGTAGGGCCCAGTGTGAGAAAGCTGGGTCTCCCTCAGAGGTCACGGGTCTTCCAGCAGGACAATGACCCAAAACACACTTCAAAAGCACTAGAAAATGGTTTGAGAGAAAGCACTGGAGACTTCTAAGGTGGCCAGCAATGAGTCCAGACCTGAATCCCATAGAACACCTGTGGAGAGATCTAAAAATGGCAGTTTGGACAAGGCACCCTGCAAATATCAGGGACCTGGAGCAGTTTGCCAAAGAAGAATGGTCTAAAATTCCAGCAGAGCATTGTAAGAAACTCATTGATGGTTACCGGAAGCGGTTGGTTGCAGTTATTTTGGCTAAAGGTTGTGCAACCAAGTATTAGGCTGAGGGTGCCAATACTTTTGTCTGGCCCATTTTTGGAGTTTTGTATGAAATGATCAATGTTTTGCTTTTTGCTTTATTCTCTTTTGTGTTTTTTTCATTTAAGACAAATTAAATGAAGATAATAATACCAAAGAATATGTGTTTGCAATCATTTTCAGGAAGAAACCGAGTATTATCTGACAGAATTGCATGGGTGTCAATACTTTTGGCCACAACTGTAAGTGCCAGAATTGACAAATCTTATAGATGCACCTTTTCAGGGGTGGCTGAAATCTGATGTTTTTAGCTGGCGGGGGTGTGTATGTGGCAATATCCATTGCTATTATTATCAGTCCGTGGCTGCCTGCCTAGTCTTTGCTGATTATTAATCATAGGGGGACCCTAAGTCATTTTTCGGGTGGTTCCCCATTTTAATAACTAATAAAGGCTAAATATACCGCTGTGAGCTGATATTAATAGGTATTCCTCTCTTCCCAGGCTATAAATATCAGCCCCAGCCATCAGCTTTCCCTCTGCTGGTTTGGAAAATTACGCAGGAGCCCACGCTATTTTGTTCCAAAATATAATAATTTATTAATTAAATACATGTAGCTGTAATACAGCTCCACACATACTGTTCTAACTATATATATCACTGTCATCTTTATATCTATCTTTTCTATGTGTATATACTGTATGTAATCTATTCTATTCTGTCGGGTCATGCTGTGATTTTACTGTACGTGGCTGCTGAATTGCCATCTGGTAGCAATTGCATCGCATTTGGATGTAAAATAGATGCTAGTTGTGAAAAATTGGATTGTACTCACATGAAAAGCACATGACACTTGCATAACACTAGTCCTACTTTTCTGAATGGAAATCAAAATGTTTTTTTTTCTGGTGATGGATACGAGCCCTAAGGCTGGCATCACACCAGCGTATGGCATCCGATGCGAGAGCATTGGATGCAATATGCTAATGACCCTTGGCTCCTGCTCTTCTGCAAGTGGGAACTGAGTGTCATGGTATTGTGCTCCGATTCTCTCCCACTGCTGCGTAGGAGGCAGAAAAATTATTTTTTCCATCTCCTCTGCTGCCGGCGGGTGATATCCATGGGCTGTGCGTTGTCACTCACACTTATAGACGTATATGGGTGCGAGTTAGCCGTGACTTGCTGCCAAGCGCAGCGTTCTGCAATTGTTCTTGCATGCCGATTCGGCTTGAGAAAATAGTCGCTGCCCCATAGAGTAACACTGTTTTTATCTCCTAGCACTCGGCCATGTTGTACGATAGTGTGACTCTTGCCTTAGGCTTCCACTTTAGTTGACCTGGTGTAGCCATGCATTACATGAAAGAACATTGACTGGTTGCCATAGAATGTTACATTTACTTTTCTCATGAATACTTTTATATAACACAATTTATTAGAGGATGGCATCATTTTTTAATATACAAGGGCATTGGCCAATCAGTATTACGTGTGTTGAGAACGGCTAAATGTTCAGGTACTAAAATATATTTGATGCTTGTTGTAAGGTTACATATTTGGCCAAAAACGTCAACTATTGTGATATGCTGTTTTTGGAGTATCAATAAGTGCCGCTCCAGTCCTTTTCTGAGTCATGTGACGGCTATTCTGACTTGCCGGATCACACTGAGATCTGTGTAAGCCGGTAGTCACTTTTAGAATTTAAACCTATAGAGTCTCGTTTTGATGATCCATAAGCTTACACTTTAAAAGCCATTTCTGGGTTAGGAAGAGCGCAGTGTGATCCAGAAAGTCGGAATAACTGTCACATTACTCAGAAGAAGACCAAAGTGGCGCTAGTTGCTAGAGTAAATGGCGATCGGTGAGTATATTTCGGCACTTACACTACACTACAAATATTTTTATATTGGCTTAGCCACTGAAAAATGAATGGAAGTGCATCTTTAAAAAGCTAAGCAGACCGCCCGATGTAATAGTATGGGTGTAACTATTAGGCAGCCAGCCAACAATGATCACTACATACAGCGGTAACCGCTATGCCCCTTTTGATGGTACTTTTTTCTACATTTTCTACAAACAGAGATTGCATTGAAGCTTGGGACGTAGATGGTGTAAACAGGTTAAATCATCACAACATATGTCCTTGGAAAAAAGTTTTCAAAGATATATGGAAAAAACCCTGTATAAACTACAGTTAATGATATGTATGTATAGAACAGCTTTTAATTTGAATTATGTAAACTTTTAACCTAGTAGAAAGCATTCTACTAAAAATGCATAAAAATTGATTGACTAATTAGCGATAGATTAATATTTTATGGAAAGAGTTCTACACAATTAAAATGAGAGCTACGAATAGAGTCATGATGAAGAACTGTCACCCATCAGGTATGAAGAAGCAGGTAATTCTGCAGGAAAGGTGACAGCATAAATCTGGTCAAAACTTGCTATTCGTGCTTCCATCTGTTTTAATGACATTTATCTTTTTTTAACGCTGTTTTTTTCTAACCTTTCAGTGCCCAATGCAAACTGGAACTGCGGAGTATCTTCTCTTATTGGCAACACACAGAAGCCAACAGGGATTGCAGATGTGTACAGTAAATTTCGACCCGTTAAAAGGGTTTCTCCATTGAAGCATCAGCCAGAGAGTCCAAAACTCAATGAAAGTGACGATCAAAAAGAAGAAAAGGTAGAAAATGAGAAAATTGGTGAACCGGGAAAAGATGGTCTTCCTGGACATGATGATGAATTTAAGTGTAAGAGCATCGAGTCGAACGTTTTGCTTGGCGAGCTGGAACATTATGACCTTGATATGGATGAAATTTTGGATGTGCCTTACATCAAATCCAATCAGCCATTGACTCTGTTCACCAAAGTAGCATCAGAAAAAAGGACCTCAAGTATATATCCATTGTCTAAGGCTAAAAATGGTTCTATGGGCAACCTGGAGAACCTGACGCCCAATGCCACTCAGTTTTGTGTATTGTCTCCGGTTAAAAACTCGACTCAGGCTACCATCCTTGATCAGAGCAGGCATTCATCTGGGGGATTAGAGCTTTCACAGTCTAACATTCAGTGCAGCTCGGTCCATGAAGCTGAATACCATAACAAGAGCTTTCTGAATAGAGCTCTGTCTGATTCCCATGCTCAGAAGCTTGAAAAGACCATGCCTAACTGCCAGCTCCGGGCATTTCACCTGCCGGGGACAGACTCCCAACTGGATGGCATAAACGGTAATGTGAACTGGAATCACTCAGAAGGAGAAGACATGAAAAAAATCAAGAGCATTTTGAATATTGTGAAAGAAGGACAGATATCCTTACTGGTAAGTACATAGCAGATCTATTAGACCAAGACAGGTCGGCCATTTATTTCCTCACGTACGGAGCTGTATTTCGGTCACTGCATTCTGCATAGTGATGGTAATGAATGCTTATACAACACAGGACAATGCTGCTTTGCCATGAACTTTCTTGATGTATAACTGAATGTATATGCCCAGTCTATTTAGCCGAAGAAAAGAATTGGAAGAATTTGGGTACATCGCTCGCTTTACAATGTGTTAACTCTTTAATTTGTCGTCAAGCCCTGCAGCTCAGCCTGGTCCCAATCAGCTTTTTGTCACTGCCTCACCGTGGGAACACTCTCTTGCCTTCATTAGTATTCTGCAGTTTTCTTTGCCAGCTTTTCTTAGCAACCATTCACAGACAGGAGCTGAACACAAAGTCTGAAATGTCCCGCGGCCCATGCAAAGCGTTACATTAGCATCTGCTGTGGTGACAATCGAAAGTTACCAAAGAAACAGAGGGCTGAAAACTCCGCTGTAATGAGCAGATTTACACCATTACTGAACGAGGTCGTTAGTGATAAAGTTGCTGGTTAGTTGTATAGAAAATGTGACTTATGCTTCTAATAAGGAGATGATGGTTCTTGTAGTTCTACCAAAACTGCACATGCACAGTGACGTGTTTCTTAAGTGAAAGGGCACATGTGTTCCAGAGACTTCGGCAACTGACAGTCCATCCATACATCTCTATAGGGTTATTTCCTGCAGCACAGGCAAGGATTTTTGCCAATCCCACGGGAACACTGATTGTGTATTCACCCAGCCATAAACTTGGTTGTAATCGAGGTAAACCATGTGAAAATATGTGGATGTAATGTGGATCAAAAGTATGGCGGTGTGAGTGGGTTCTGATACAGAAGAATAAAGGTGTGACTGCAGGTTGCTGAAATCAGTAGGACCAAAGTCAAGATGGGAATCCAGCAATCCCAGAAAAAAAAATGTGAAAAGTCATACTTATTCCAAAATCTTTAAAAACATGTTGCAAAAAAATAGAAAAGTGATTAAAATCACGTGGATTACGTCTTTTTGAACCACATTGGTTCTTAATCATTATAGAGCTGATAAGAATACATTTTTCCTATTTATAGAACTATGGTCACACCACGTTTGAGGGAATCCGTTAAATGGAACCTGTCAGATGATTCATGCTGCGCCAACCACTGACAGCATAGACGAAGACCAAAGTATTGCCGGGAACAAGGTGACTAGTCCAAAAGGCAGGACACCATTGGCTTCTCCCCTCCCTCCCGGCAACAGTGGCAGGTCTCTTACTGTATATATGTATTAGGAAATCTGCAGGCACGATGAGCAGGTGGGGAGAAGCTGGCCAAAACCTGCCTCTTGGATTAGTCACCTTGGCCCTGTTGTAAATTATGCTCTTCTCTGAAATGTGCAGTGTTTCAGAGAAAACTTTGATATTCATAATGCAGTAGTTTCTGGTTTTATGGGGGTTTTTTTCAAGTTTATTTGTAGTATTTATATGGCATCTTTTAAAATGTTTAATTACCTTTTTTTAATATTGTGGGGTGTTTTGAAACTTTCTTTTTTTAAGTTCTATTGAAAACCTTATGGATAACAAGAACTGAAAATTAATAATAAATTATTATTATAATAATAATAATAATAATAAATTTTATTTCTATAGCGCCAACATATTCTGCAGCACTTTACATTTCAGAGGGGACTTGTACAGACAATAAACATTACAGCATAACAATAATCACATAGATCATAACAGATAACAAGGGGAATGAGGGCCCTGCTCGCAAGCTTACAATCTATGATGAAAAATGTAGACACGAAATTTGGGTGGTAACAATTGCCCTGATTGTATGGACCAGCCATAATGTTAAGTGTGTAACAGTACAGACACAGAGGGCTAATAGATGCATAAAGCATGTGGGAACATGATGCGGGGAACCTGGTTATGGTAAAACTTTTGACTGTGCCACACAGGGATAGATTAGGTTAATGTGTTGAGGCGGAAGGCCAGTCTGAATAAATGCGTTTTCAGGGCACGCTTAAAATTGTAGGGATTGGGGACTAATCGTATTGACCTGGGAAGTGCATTCCAAAGAATTGGCGCAGCACGTGTATAGTCTTGGAGACGGGAGTGGGAGGTTCTGATTATTGAGGATGCTAACCTCAGGTCATCAGTAGAACGGAGGGCGCGGGTAGGGTGGTATACTGAAACAAGGGAAGAGATATAGGGTGGTGCTGAGCCATGGAGAGCTTTGTGGGTGAGGATAATAAGTTTGTACTGGATTCTGGAGTGGATGGGTAGCCAGTGTAATGACTGGCACAAGGTAGAGGCATCGGTGTAACGATTGGCGAGGAATATGATCCTGGCTGCAGCATTCAAGACAGATTGGAGGGGGGAGAGTTTGGTAAGAGGGAGACTAATTAGAAGAGAATTACAATAGTCGAGACGAGAATGAATAAGAGAAACAGTAAGAGTTTTTGCTTAGTCAAAAGTAAGAAAAGGTCGAATTCTAGAAATGTTTTTGAGGTGCAGATAACAAGAGCGAGCCAGTGATCGGATGTGGGGGGAAAGCTCGGAGTCAAGTATGACCCCAAGACACTGGGCATGTTGCTGAGGAGTAATAGTGGAACCACACACGGAAATGGCAATGTCGGGTATAGGTACATTAGTAGCGGGAGGAAACACATGGAGTTCAGTCTTTGACAGGTTCAGTTTCAGATATAGTGAGGACGTGATGTTAGGCACAGCGTTTAGACAATCGCTGGTGTTTTCTAGAAAGGCAGGCGTGGTATCAGGAGAAGAAACGTATAATTGGGTGTCATCAGCATATAGATGGTACTGGAAATCAAATCTACTGATTGTTTGACCAATAGGAGCAGTGTACAAAGAGAAGAGGAGGAGGCCTAGAACCGATCCTTGAGGAACCCCAACAGTAAGTGAAAGATGAGAGGAGGAGGAAGCAGCAAAAGATACAGTAATGGAGCGGTTAGAGAGGTAGGAGGAGAACCAGGAGAGAACAGTGTCCTTGAGGCCAATGGAACGGAGCATAGTGAGGAAGAGCTGATGATCCACAGTGTCGAATGCTGCAGAGAGATCCAAGAGAATTAGCATGGAGTAATGACCATTTGATTTAGCTGTTAGTAGATCATTAGAGACTTTAGTGAGGGCAGTTTCAGTAGAGTGTAAAGAGCAGAAACCGGATTGGAGAGGGTCGAGAAGAGCGTTATCAGAGAGATAGCGGATCAGACGGGAGTGGACCAGGCGTTCCAGGAGTTTAGAGATGAAGGAAAGATTAGAGACAGGTCTATAGTTGGGTTGAGTAGAGAATGAAAAGTGTCAAAGAGACGTTTAGGGTTATTGGACAGTGAGGTGATGAGGGTTTTGAAATAGGTTTGTTTTGAGAGGTGAAGGGCAGTGTTGTATGTGCTAAGCATAAACTTATAATGGCTGAAATCTTCGTGTAGATTGGATTTTCTCCACAGACGTTCAGCGCACCTGGGGCACAGCTGCAGGAAAAGTGTTTGCAGGTTGTGCCAAGGTTGTCGCAGTCTGTGTTGTGGTGTTATATGTATAGGAGGTGCAAATTCATCCAGGGCACTTTGAAGTGTTTCATTGTAATGCTTCAATGCAGGATCAGGACATGAGAGGGAGGAGATAGGGGCCAATGAAGACTGCAAGTTCTTCATAAGTTTGTGGGTGTTAATGGCCTTTATGTTTCTATAAGTATGGACAGTGGGGGTGACCTGAGCGGCCTGGTAGTTCTTGATAGAGAATGAAAGAAGGTTGTGGTCAGAGAGTGGGAGAGGGGAGTTTGCAAAATCATCCACTGCACAAAGCCGAGAGAAGACCAAGTTGAGGGAGTTTCCGTCTTCATGCGTTGGAGAATTAGTAAGCTGCGAAAGGCCAAATGAGGAGGTCAGAGATAAAAGGTGAGTAGCAGATGGTGAGGGGGAAGAGCAATGGGGATGTTGAAATCGCCCATGATGAGAGTTGGGATGTCACAGGAGAGAAAATGTGGAAGCCAAGTGACAAAATGATCAAGGAACTGATGGGAGGGACCGGGAGGACGATATACCACCGCCACTCGCAATGGGAAGGGGGTGTAGAGTCTGACAGCATGGACCTCAAAAGAAGGGAAGACAAGTGAGGGTAGTTGAGGGATAACCTGAAAGGTACATTTTGGTGATAGGAGCAGACCAACGCCTCCACCTGCTCTATTGTCTGATCTTGGGGTATGAGAGAAGTGTAGTACACCATATGAAAGAGCAGCAGCAGCAGTAGTGTCTGACTTCTGGATACAGGTTTCAGTAAGAGCCAGAAGGTTAAGAGAACAGTTCCTGCTTTTTTGCTAAAACGCTACTGACCCCCAAAAGCCCCATGGCTAAAGACTGTGTATGTAAATATTTTGTACAGAATTTAAGTCCAGGTTTTCAGCTTTTAGCCCCCTCCCACCTCGCACCCTCAAAAAAAGTAAAACAAAAAAAAAGCAAAATATGTTGTCTGTCAAAGTGGCTTCAACATGGTGTGTATAGAAGCTAACAGCTGTTTTCTTAGTGTTCGTCCACGCTCAGACAGTCCTAATATTCAGAATAGTGGATGTTGCGATTTTTCCACACCGGCCATCAATCTATGTGGGAAAGGGCCCGTGTGCACTAGCACTTTGGTTATGATTGTGTTTTTTCTTTTGTGTGCTGGTCATGTGTAGTACGGACCACACACAGCAGCACACAGACTGAAAACACGCTCGTCTGAATGGGCCTTTATTTAAACAATTATCTTCCATTATATATTAGTTACATTAAAGTATATATTAAAGTAGATCTGTCACCAGATTTTTCAATTCAAGCAGCATATATTTTTTCATAGATCTTAGATCTGTTGGCTCGTGTACAAGAATGTAGTAATGTCTGCTGTTTGTATTATGAAATCGAGTGACCGATCCTCCTACTGATGGTTTAGCTGATCCTTTTTTTTGTGCTTCACCAAATATTTATTGGAATTATTTTAGAAGGACACTAAGATGAAATGTCTATTGGACTGTAGTAGTAGTGGCGTCTACAGCACCTATGTAGAGGCTCACACCGGAGTTTGCATATGTTCCCAGTAACTAGGTAGCATGTTATGAAGATTTCTGTAATCTTTTTTAGGATTGTATTCATTTAAATATAAGCTTGGAATGAGCTCTAACGAAAAAGGATTCACATTATCCGTCCCGGATAACTGTTTAGATGTGTGAAAACTAGAGATTAACTACAAACTGTGTTCTGTAAAGTTGATCAAGTCCTTGGAGATTTTAATGATGATTTGGATTATCGTCAATGTATAAGGGCTCTTTCGCATGCCAGTGTGTCCGCTGCATGTGGTGACCGTTTTCTCTTGTACCGGAGACACTGAATTTAGCAGGGAGAAATGCAAGATTCTACATCAGGGCAAGAAAAACGAAAATTACAGCAGCAAAAAAGGCAAACACAGTTCTAAGATCTATTAAGAGAGGCATAGAGTCTAGATCACGTTAAGTAATTATGCCCTTCTACTCCCCTTGGTCAGACCTCATCTGGAATACTGTGTCCAGTTCTGGGCACCACATTTTGAAAAAAGACATTGAAAAACTGGAGCAAGGTCAGAGAAGAGCTACCAGGATGGTGAGCGGACTGCAAAATATGCCCTACAATGAACTTTTAAAAAATCTGGGAATGTTTAGCTTGCAAATGATAAGGCCAGGAGGACACGTTCCGTATATTCGGACTACAAGATGCACCGGACCATAAGACGCACCCCTACTTTTCGGGTTGAAAATATCAGAAAAAAGATTTTTATGAGATGGGGGTTGTCTTACTGTCCAAATTTAAGGTATCTTACCTAAGGGCCGGTGATGGTACAGCGGGGTCACAGGAGGCATGGTCCCTTTCTCAGGAAGCCAGCGGTGGCAGAAGTGGGGCAATGCTGCAGTCCCGGGGTACGATGCTGCAGGTCCAATGTCAGCGGTGATGCAGAGCACTGGAGCAGGGTCCCTTCCTCAGGATACCGGCGGCAGGAATGTGTCCATGCTGCTGTCCGGTGTCCACGTTGCTGTCCGATGTCCACAGCGAGCGCATCACCATTTTCCCTGCGGCCATCTTCTTGAAGCCGTGGGCCGCCGGAGGCTTCAGGAAAATGGACACAGGAGGCCGCGCGTGTACAGATTGAGATCTCGGCAGCCATTTTCCTGAAGCCAATTGCTGCCGAGATTTTAATCTGCGCACACGCGGCCTCCAGCGGCCATTTTCCTGAATCCGGCGGCCCACAGCTTCAGGAAGATGGCAGCAGGGAAACCGGTGATGCACTCGCCGTGGACACCGGACAGCAGCGTGGACACATTTCTGCCGCCGGCATCCTGAGGACGGGACTTTGCTCAGGTGCACTCCACACTGCTCAACGCCGCAGCATCGCCACATCTCTGCCGCCACCGGTTCTGCCGCCCCAACCCCCAAGTAAGCCTGCATTTGCACCATAAGACGCACCCCCCATTTTCCTCCCAATTTTTTTTGGAAAAAATGCATCTTATGGTGGGAAAAATACGGTAATAGCTGTCTACAAATATCTCAAGGGATGTCAGTGTAGAAGGATCATTCTTATTCTAATTTGCACATGGAAGCACAAGAAGAAATGGGATGAAACTGAAAGGGAGAAGATACAGATTAGATATTAGATAAAACTTTTTGACAGTGAGAGTGATCAATGAGTGGAACAGGCTGCCACGAGAAATGGTGAGTTCTCCTTCAATGAAAGTCTTCAAACAGAGGCTGGGTCAGGAATTGAAGAGGGGTTGATAACTGCAGGTACAAGAGACTAACTGTTTCTACATAGAGCAGAGAAAAGAGAAGAATTAGATGGGTAGAAAGGCAAAATGAACAATTGTATGTACACAATGCTATATAATGTGATGAATGCAATATATTAGGAGGATAAAAAGTTTAATGGGAGTACTTCATTAAATACAGATGACCTTGATATGCGCCTACATAACATGTGCTAAAAAGACACATTTCCATGTAAAGTTTATGGCCATGCTTCTGAACGTTAGTAGATTCTGACATAAAAGGCCTGTTTCACACTTCAGTTTTTCCTGTCAGTCCGAATCCGCCAAAATAGCGGAAAACGGATCCGCAGGCGGACTGACAGGAACGGGTGGCATCGGATCGGCGGATGTACGGTCCGCCGAAGTTGAAAAATTAAAGGAACCGCGCCTGTGGAAAAACAAAAGTAAAAATACCGGCGATGTAGCGCTGTCCGGGAGCAGGCATGGTGACGCGGGAGCTGTGGGCACGGCGGGATCAGCAGCGGTGAAATAGCGGGAGCAGCAGCGGTGGTCGCGGCATCAGTAGGTGCGCTGTCGTGGAGAAGGTGCCGTAAAGGAGCGGCGATGTGTAAGAGTATGTCGTGGAGGAGGGAGGGAGAGAGAGAGAGAGAGAGAATTTTATCCAGCAGACAGACAGAAATGCGGGTTAATTTAGTAAATAGCGGATCCGGAGAACAAAATAACGTTACATGCTCCGTCCGGGCCGCTGAGTGGACGCCAAAATCTTGGCGGATCCGTACAAAAGCGGATCCAACGGACGACCATCCGTCAAGATCCGCCGATAATGCAAGTCTATGAGGAAAAAAACGGATCCGCCAAGAAAAAAAATTTTTTTTTCAAATCGGCGGATCTTGACTGATGGTCACAAACGGAAGTGTGAAACAGGCCTAAGAAGACGGTTGTGGGTATAAAGCCTAGTGAGTTATAATCTGATAACTCATGATATTGCCAACTGTCTATAGCAATAACAGTTATGGATCATAGGTACATCAACTATTGGGAAAATATGAAAATTGTATCACCCAAAGGGAGTTTAGAATACTGTAGGGTTTTATAGTGATTGGGGTTTAGTTTCTTGAACTCTTGTGGTCCGGATGCTCCCGTCACAAACACTTGTGCTAAATGTACTCATCTCGTGGCTAGGTGAATGTGTCATTTCAATCTTATACCAGTATAATCATATGAATAGCATAATCATATCAGTAGTTTTCAGTGCATAAAGACAAAAATTATATGGATTGTACTTTTTTCTCTTCTATTTTCTCATAATAATGTGCTTTATGTTATGTTATATTCTAATGCTTATCTCTTTATGTAGTGAGTACTGTGAAGGTGGTAAAATTGTTGAGTAGCATGAGGTGATGATGTAAAATCCGTGAACCAGAACTGAAGACTAATACTCAGCTTGGCACCACATGGGCATCCTATAATTCTTTACTATGCAATTTTCATTATTAGAGACTTTGCTAGAATGAGAACATGACTTTGGAAAAAGATGAGTCCCTAGGCACATTCCAGGTATTTTATAACTCCTTATGTGCAATCAAATATCATCTCGGTTATTCAGCTGGTATGTTTTTCTTTAAAATATGATAAAGAAGTAACAGCGGTTAGCCAGACGGAGCATTATATATTTTACAAATGAGCCATGATCCTGTCTGTACCCAGTCGTTCTGCGTTTGCTTCACAATCGTTTGACTGAGAACATTTTCTACATCGCCATTTGATTAGACATAATCTTTTCTCCAGAGATTAGTGAAAATAACCAGTCTCTTCTTAAAATGTTATTCCTTTTGTCCCAGGCCGGCTCCAGAGTTCTGGCATGCTTGTGGTTACTTGTCACAGTATAATTCAGCCGTAGACAAGAACATTTCCAAAGAGCTTTAGCCAGATCATCATTCTTGGTTTATGAGGAGACTTATATAATTACAGGGACAGTTATAACCGCATGGCCAAAAATTAAAAACTGGTCACTGCAACTTCAGTCTAACGTGTACCTATTGACTCACTTTTTTATCTAAAGACCTCCTAAATTATATGATGGTCAATTATTTCACAAAATCTTCAACGGGTCGAAGCTTCCTTCCCATTTTTCTATTCACATAACCATAGTAATATGTCATAAAATTTTAGCTGCCTAAACCTCCTAGTGAGAGCTTACCAATTTATGTTTAGTATGCATAGAATTTTGGACTTACCGTGTTTAGATAAGAAAACTATTAAGACAATCACTGTAGTTTAAAATATTAACAGTACTCACCTGTTACATCCTCTGTCGTTCCAACGCCACGCCTCCAATGGTTCTGTTGGTTAAATTTGTTGCCTACATGCTCATAACCGATCCAACCAATCACTGTACTCAGCTGTTTTGTGACACTCATACAGATGTAACCACTGAGGACATCGATTGTCTGCTGTGGTCATCAACCATTGAGGGCATCGATTGTCTGCTGTGGTCATCTGGATACCATTTCCATGTAAAATATTATATATACTACTCACAAAAAGTTAAGGATATTTGGCTTTCGCGTGAAATTTCAGGATGATCCTAAAATGCACTCTAACATTTCAGGTGAACTTAATGTGAAGGTCTCTTAACTTTTGAATATACATGTCCAACTGTTTCAGTACTTTTTGCGCAATTTGCTGTTTTCTCACATAGAGCATAATGGCAAAATTCATAATTAATGTTTGATTGATGAATCGCCCAATAAATTTCGAGGTTCAATTAGAATTGATATTAAGCAATCCTCCACATCATGCTGTTGACATTTTTACACCATGAGACCAAGACGACAATTGATCAACAGTACCTGTCCATTGCGAGTCTTCAAGCAGGATGTTCTTTGGCGGAAGTGGCCACTGAGCTTAGAGTGTCATAGAATGTCATCAGCAGGTTGTAATGGAGATATAGAGAGACTGGAAGAGTCACAGAAACGTACAGAAGTGGATGTCCTTTGGCCACATCCCACACTTATGACCGCTTCATTGTGAACAGTGCCCTTTGTAATGGTTGATGAATGCCACACAACTCCAGGCATATTTAAGAGAGGTGAGAGGCAACCAATTGTCACATCAAACCATTTGGAACCATTTACATCAGTGTGGTCTGCGTGCTTGATGACCTGCAAGGGTACCTGGCCACACCACTATTCACAGGCTTCATCCATGGCTGGACTGGCCATTTGGCAATTCTGGCAAATGCCAGAAGGGCCTGTCTGGTAGTGGGCCACCTTGTCTGCTACTTTGCTAGCAGAATTGGTATTCTAAATACATCCATATTGTTAAGAGTTGTGATGGAGCACAAAGTCGCTGACTCCGTCACTTACCCCAGCAGACCACGGGTATCATTAGAAATATTGTCTTGTAATAAATCTTGCTTTCTTCCATCCAGGGTAATATTAGTAATATATCCAATCTGATGCTTGGGGACAGCGACAGCATGGGCCTGTGTGATTTCAAATGCCAGGGCTGAATTTCAGCCCCAGTCTGTACCTGGCTTCATCTATGCTGGACAAGGGACCAGTGGGCCTCAGTGCTGTTCAGTGATGAAAGTTAGTTCACACTGAGCAGAAATGATGGCCGCTAACTATGTTGGAGGCCTCAAGGAGAGCGCTATGCACCAGCCACTATTATCACCAAACAAACAACCTTTTGATGGTGGTGGTGTTACAGTGTGGGCAGATCTGTCTAGTCAATACAGAACTGCCCTACTCTTTGTGAATGGTACTGTGACAAGACCCTGTTACTTGAATAACATGGTTAATCCAGTCATTGTGCCTCTGCATGAACAATTCAGGCCTAATTTCATCTCCATGTATGAAAATGCTCCAGCTCATCAAGGTCGCTTCATTAGGGAATGGCTGCTGGAGACTGGGGGATCTCAAATGAAGTGGCCTTCACTTTCTGCAAACCTGAACCCCATAGAAAACTATAGTTTGGTCTCTGAATCTGAATTTGCCATATTTGTGCCATATTGCTACCCCATTCTTGCCAAATGTATGTTTGATGATTGGTTCCGAACATATTCGGTAATTTCTACAACCATTAACTCTAATGAAGTTCGGCTGTGTTCGACGAATATTGCAAAGACAAAATTACTCAATCCCAAAACTGCCACAAACTAACAATATATTAAGCTCCCATATCTAACAATGAAAACGTTAGATCCTGCTATTATTAAAGCCAAGACCAAACAGAGCATTTCAATAGTACAAAATCTCTTTTATTGATTCATATATAAAAGTTAAAAAAGACTTTCATGTTTACAAAAAAGGTACAAGAAAAGAAGAACACACAACTCCCACTAGCATAGGATTTGCTGCATGGCACTGGACCCTATGACTAACCATCATGAAAAATACAACAAGAAGGCTCTTTAGACTTGCAGGTATATGCTGGCAAAACTGACTAAATAATGTATCTACTCTCACCAATAAAACATGCTGAAGAGGCGAGGAAGCTGGGCGAAATGTACGCGTCGGGGCAGAAGGACGGGGCTCTCACGGGATACACTCTGAACGCTGCTAGGATCCAGGTAATGGCCTCTGTAGCTCTAGCATGAATTGGGTTTAAAAGGTATTTATCGTATAGACTGTTGTGGTTAGCAATCTTTACCAAGATGCGGCTTATTTAACCCCTTATTTTGGGAGATGTGGATTTATAATGTTGGCTGCTATTAATCGGTGGTGTCATGATCTGAATTTGATCTGACAGTTTTAAATTGCACAGGGTGAACCTTTTTTACTTTGGCAAGTCCCAAGTGACTTGACTGTCCCCGGTGGTGGTTAGTGGTATCGCACTTTAGGTTTAATGTGCACGTAATTATGAATCAGGTGTGGGGCTCTATAAGTAAGTCTCAGTGTGTGCAATCACTGCTGGTGATATTGATTCATTCATTGATTGATTCTGAGTTGGTGAGAGCCTGGTGGAAGGATGGAGCTGAGGAGGAGTCCTGCGCAGCTTAGCCAGGGGGGACGTGTGTCAGTGATGGTGTCTGCAGGAATTGCTGGCATGGCGTGGAGGAGTCGCAGTGTTGGTGTCGGCAGGAAGTGTCTGCATGGACTGGTGGAGTGGCGACTATGGAGAGTAGCACTCACCATGTGGGACTTGGCTGCTGAGCTGGACTCAAGCATGCTTGACTTCGTGGCAGAAGCTGAACTCATCTTTGGGACTCTGTTACTAAGCAGCAGCAACTGGTGGTGGACTCTGCTCCAAGGCTGCACTATGGTGAAGGATCCTGTTATGGTGAAGGATCCGGGTGGAGGAGAAGACGCACGCAGGTGGAGGGCTCTGTTGCAGGAGCATAAGCACAGAGCATAAAGCTAAGTGGTGTCCCCCTGTATTGTCTCTTTCCCTCATGTGTGTCTCTAGTGCAGTGGTGGGATTAGTCTCCGCACCGCCCAATTCCCTAGTGAGGGTTTAGGGTCAGGGCGAGCAAGGGTTTAAGGTTCGCGTGCGGCGACAGGTGCGGAGCCTGTATAGGGAATGTGAGGAGTGCAGGGACACTGGCTCAGTGGAGTGCAGGAGGTCTCCATGTCCCCATTCCCTATCGCAGGGCCCACCATTGTTAATGTTTCCCAGGTCCCCCCTTATTATTTAAATTCGCCACTGGAGGCGCTGTATCCAGGGTCACGTGTGTTATGGGTTCACCTTGCGGTAACATCTGTGTCCAGACACACGTGACAGGTGGTTGCTTTTAGCCTGCATAGCAGTAGTAGTGACTGGCACCTCTTCAGCATGTTTTATTGGTGACAGTAGATACATTATTTAGTCAGTTTTGCCAGCATATACCTGCAAGTCTAAAGAGCCTTCTTGTTGTATTTTTCATGATGGTTAGTCATAGGGTCCAGTTCCGTGCAGCAAATCCTATGCTAGTGGGAGTTGTGTGTTCTTCTTTTCTTGTACCTTTTTTGTAAACATGAAAGTCTTTTTTTTAACTTTTATATATGAATCAATAAAACAGATTTTGTACTATTGAAATGCTCTGTTTGGTCTTGGCTTTAATAATAGCAAGATTTAATATTTTCACTATATAAATTACTGTAGATTACAGTGTCGGTTGAACCTGCTGATTTTAGCTAGATTGGACACCCATTTGATGTTTATGCACGACTCCCACCCACTGGCGGACAGAGACCGAAAAGGGCCCCTGTGCAAGAACATGAGCTCTCTGCACTCCAATAGCTTATCATAATGCACAATTCCACCTGTTTTGCAGATGGAAATGGGTTCCCTTACCTCTTGGGCCACTGTGAGGTCGCACAGGTTACACCAATGATATGTCCGCCCCTGCTCCCACCTCTCCCTCTATGGTAAGGTTTGGAGCAGAGAAGGAATGGCAGTGAGATATCGGTGGCTTGATACTTTTGAATTACCATCTAATGTACTGTACACGGTCAACCTGAGGTTGTTTTACTCTTTGTCCTCCCCATATGTCTGTCTCCAGAAACTGCCAATGTGATGACATTAAGCCTTATCCCCTGTGTTACATGTGTCTGTCTCTCTTCTCTTTTCTGTCCTTCATGGGTTCATGGCGTCCAGAAGATTATTACTCCAGCAGTTCTCGGATCCAGAATTGACTGATCATTTATTTCACATATTCTTTGCTTGTCAGAAGTGGTGATTTATTTCAGACATGTTGTAATTCTCAGTCTATGAACTCACAGCATGAGGTGCTATTTTTTTCATGTGTGATACCATTGTAGCATTTCTCATAACTAGACATTAATGTTTATGAATTCCTCTATACATTTCTTGGTATATAGCTGGAGTTTTCCCACACTTTTGCCCCCAAGGGGACTTTCATTCAGCCTTCACTAGCGAAAGGTTTGATTATTGAAGACGAATTCAGACTCACCAGTGACATTTATTGCACTTTTTTGTGTTTGGTCTGCTAAGAGAAAGTTATATGACGAGATAAAATAGAACATTGACCACTGTCGAAATACTCTTAAAGGGGTTGTCTTCTACGTGAACAACCACTTCTTAAATGCTATATTCCTCTTGTAAAATAAAAACATTATATACTCACCTCCCCCCTCTGGCGGGCGCTATTGAGCTTCTGTTCTCCCTTTGGATTAAACTCACATGTCTGTGAGCCCTTCAGCCGCTAATTGGCAGTGTTCATGTGGCATAACCATGTAATGCGAGCCTCAGGAGACCCAGTTCTGACATGGCTGGAATAGTGCTGGTACAGAAGGAGAGTACGTGGTGTTTTTATTTTACAAAGGGGAATATAGTAATTAAGAATGAGTTGTCCGAGGAGTGGACACCCCTTTTAAGCACCAAATTTGATTTCTTTCTAGGGTAACATATTACCACCTCCTACTTCTGAAATATAGAGTACTTTAAGTAGACAAAGAGCTCAGTGCATGGTTGTAGTGGGGCAGAACATGCCGCTGCCATGAGGAATAAAGCTCATTTCCTCCTGGCGGCAGGGCTCTCAGGGCAGGCAGCTTCGAAACACTATTAACCTGCTGATTACCCTCATATCTGCAGATTAATGGCATTTTTTACATGGCAGGTTCCCTTTAAGGTGATAAAGCCAGCCCCAGAGGAGTCTTGTAGGAGATTTTCATTTCTCATTGAAAACACATATACACATTCAGGTGAACTGAGTGTACATGTATAAGACTGAATGATCTGGATAAGAAGCTACTGAAGGTAAGGCACCTATAAGAACACTTGCTTACCTTTTTTTATTTGCTGTGATTTGGGATGGGAACAGACAAGTAGGGGAAGGAAGAAAAAAGGTAGATTGGATTAATGCTGCTGGATAGAAGAGCAGCTGTGTCATCTTTTTCAGCACATCGCTACCACCTTTTGTACCTCCATCAAACATTTCATCGTGCCTTAGGAGTATGTAAAAGGGATGTAAACATGTCACCTTATACTGTAAAGTCACTAATGTATGAGTTAGAAAGGCAATACCAAGAGCCTACATAATTGTGATGGAGACCAAACGACAACCAATTTGCCATTAAATAAAAATAATTTTATTTTTAATTAAACTGTAAATGGAGGTAATAAAATTCGGAATTATTATTTACATTTATACAAAGAGCTGTATTCACCTTCATTACTGTAATTAAAGTGATGTACAAGAATTACTGGAATTGAACGTTCAATAGTAACATTTGTAAAAACGTAATTTTGGCCAAATGCCATCCTGTTGTTAAAGCAGGTCCTGCTTCTTGTCACTTTGGATGTCACAGTTTGTGTAACTTATCTAGCTGAGATACCAGTTATCTTGCATTTATGGTGAACAAGATGGACAGCAAATTGTGTTGTGCAGCATGTCTGAGCTGAAAATATCCAGGACTGTCAAATGTGGAGAAGCACTATGAATTAGAGTCTGGTTCTAAAAAGTTGAATAACACGATAACTTGATTACTTGTATCTGATGTTTTATTTCAGACAAATCTACATTTTTTAAAATATATTAATGAGCTGTTAAGATCTATGGGCCGGACACAGATCTCCAGGAAAATCTGCCTCCAGAGCTTATTTTAAGGTAAAAGGGACATCACCATTGTGAGACATGTAGATCGGGAAAGCAGGCAGTCAGTCATTACACATCACACTGGTAATGCCCCCTTTCATTTATAACAAGCTCTGGAGGCAGATTCTCAGGGAGATCTGTGTCCTGCCCATAGATCTAAACAGCTCATTTACATATAAGAAAAACATGTATTTCTCTGGAGTAAGACATCAGATCGCAGATTTCAAGGTGTCATTTTATTCAGCTGACAGATTCCTTTTTGAGTGCACTGGCTTCTAGGAACATTCCCGTAATGTGCTCTTATTGTTTGTAGTAACCATCCAGAGTTCTGTTATCATTTTTTACACTGCTAAACATGGATTTTGACTAATTGCTGTAAGAAAAAACAACATCCATCACCAGTTTCTTAAAAAAAAGTATCTTTAAGAGAATGTACATATGTTAGGTTTAAAGAGGAAAAAATACAAACACAAAAAAATTACAACTTAACATCCCAGCACGTCTTACCTAACTTCTTCCTGTTCTGTTGTGTCTTATATTACAAAGTAAACTTAGAAATATATAAAGAAATGATTCTGTCTTCTAAAGTTATCCCTTGGCCCAAGGCCCTTGTCTTTACTTTCCAGAACATATCACAATGTTGTGTTCTAGAGCTAATCTTGACTTTTCAGAACATGGTTAGTAACTCCTTGCAGACTGATGTTCGTCCTTTTCTCTCCACAGCCCCACATTGCTGTCGATAATTTAGACCAAATCCATGATGAAAATGGAAATAATCTTCTGCATATTGCAGCATCCTATGGACACGCCGAGTGTTTGCAGCATCTCACCTCACTTATGGGGGAAGATTGCTTAAGTGAGAGGAATGAAGAAACCCTGACGCCTGCTGGATTGGCAATAAAGGTAATAGTCAAGATAAGAAAAAAAAACATTTACGTGGGGGGAATGTGGAAGGCAAGGATAAACAATCTGCGGTTTTAACCTCCGACTGAAAGCAAAGGCTTGCTTCATCATAAAATCAGCGCTTGCATAAGACACCCTTTTATCTCTGAGGTATACCAAATGTTTTATCAATTATTGATAGTCTGAATATGTGTCAATCTAATCTGACATTCTGTCCAATGTTCAAGAAGATTATTTAATGAAACTGTAAATTATTATTTTTTGTTTTAGTTGTCATAATGTCATCTACATTTTTCTTATACAGCGCTGTAAAGAAAAAGTATTTGCTCCTCACTCAGTCTATTCTATCCCTCCAAGATTTAAATGTCTTATTTAGATTAAGATTTAAATCGCATTGCATTCGTCCCAATGTTATTCTATGGGGCAGCTCACATCATGCGATTTTTTTTTTTTATTTTTTTTTTTTATCGGATCCGATCCTCGGACCGAGACAATCGCAGCATGCTGCGATTGTCACCGATTTTCGGATCGGATTCGACAATGCAAGTCTATGGGGGCGAGAAAAAATTGGATTGCAAACGGACCCGATGTGTGAGTTGCGGTAAAATCGCACCAAAAGCCGGCAATTTTTTTTTTCAAATACAGTAAAAACACAGTGACCGGTTAAATAAAGAAACAAATTAATAAATCTAGATAGAGATATATATATATATATATATATATATATATATTTTATACATGTCATAGAGACACATTTATATATATATATATATTTCTAATTCATACAGTTCTTCATTGCAGAATAGCCGCTGAAACAATTGCCGGCTTTTGTATAATCTTTCTCCTGCCAGACGTGAAATTACACATGGTTTACATACAGTTAACCATTTCATTTCATGTTTTTTTTTATGTCTATCACTATTAATTATATGAGGGTTTGTGGGTAAAATTTTGGAGTTGTAGAGGTTCATTTAAGGGGTTAATTCGTTGTAGTAAATTGCTGGGACTCCCGCTGACGTCACTGAGGCTGCAGGGAGTCCCCGCAATTTAATACAACGAATTAACCTCTTAAATGAACACCTACAATTCCAAAATTTTAGCCACAAACCCTCATATAATTACCGTAATAGTGATAGACATAAAAAAAAAAAGCATGAAATGAAATGGTTAACTATATGTAAACCATGTGTCATTTCACGTCTGGCAGGAGAAAGATTATACAAAAGCCGGCAATTGTTTCAGCGGCTATTCTGCAATGAAGAACTGTATGAATTAGAAATATATATATAAATGTGTCTCTATGACATGTATAAAATATATATATGTGTGTGTGTGTGTGTGTGTGTCTAGATCTATTAATTCGTTTGTGTGCGGAAACCTGTCATTGGGCTCCATTATATGTCCATTTAGCTATCCTGCGAGAAAATCTTGCCAGACCAATGTCAAAGGGATCCTTACATGCCATTAAAATCGCATAGATGAAGAAAAATCGCATCAAAAACGGATCACTGGTTAAGATACCTTTGTGCGATTTCGGACCGTTAAAATCGGACCGTTTTTTTAATCGTTGTGTGTGACTCCAGCCTAACAATCACAATCAGACATTTGTGATATCTTCTGATGAGACTTTTACAATACTGTGGAAGAATTAGGTCCTCTGTTCTTTGCTGAACTGTTTGGCTACATTTGAGGGTTTTCAAGCGTATAATGCCCTTTTAAGTTCTAGCCAGTTCCTACAGGACTTTCGCAAAGACAGCAGCCCCAAACCATCACACTACTATGTCCATGTCTAACACTGGTGTTCATATGGTGGACTGCAGTGTTACCTTGTTACCTTTACTCCAGATGTGTCCTAAAGGTGCTGTCACACTTAGCGATGCACCAGCGATCCCGACCAGCAATATAATGCGGTCAGGATCGCTGGTGCATCGCTAAGTGATCGCTAGTGAGCTGCACACAGGCAGATCTCACCAGCGACATAGCAGGGGTCAGGGGTCGCTACTTACCTGTCAGACGAGGCGATCCTGACGTCCTCCCGCCCGCGTCCACACGTCGCTCGTCTACGCCACAGGAAGCCCAGCAGGAAGCTGAGGACGAGAAACGGTCCAGGACGTTCTCTCGCGATCAGCGATAACCAGCGGGGGAGCGGTCGGAGGTAAGTATCAGACATAGCGATATCGCTACCAATATCGCTATAACGTCACAAAAACCTGTGACGTTATAGCGATATTGCTAGCGATATCGCTTAGTGTGACAGGCCCTTAAGTCTTGGTCTTATCTAATTGTTTTTTTAGCAATTGCGAAGCTATCCTTTGTATTGTTTTTGGCTGGCAGTAGGTTGTGTCTTGCAATTCTGCCATGAATGACATTTTTGTCCATTGTCTTCCTTCTAGCAGAATCCTGTATTTTGACCTTAGCTGAGTCAAGTGAGGTCTCTCTAGTTCTTTTGGTGTTGTCTCGGTTCTCTTCTGATCTCCTTGATTCAAAGTTATATGCTCTTGGTGACATTTCAGTAGGCCATCCACTCCTGGTAGGGTTCAACACTGTTCGACATTTTCTCCATTTCGGTTTGCTGGAGTCCCAGAACCTTAGAAATGGCATACTGTAATTATGTGAGTCCAGTCTTCTAGATTGATTGGATCCTTCTTTTTTGTGTAGTATCTAGTGTCTTTGTATTATGAAGTTTCTGGTTCTGTCCGAAAATGCTTTGACTTTCACAGAAATATTTTTAAAAAAGATTTTTAAAGCCTGAACTTGTCAACTCAAATGCAATGAAGCATGGACCCGTTTATTATTTATTTTTCTCCTGATTCTGAACATTTTCTCCTATGAAATCTGTAATAGGCTCCTCCTCAACAGTTAAGAACTTATTGGTTACTTATGTAGCAGAGAGAACTTTAGGCTTCTTCAGGCACCTGGGCTCCAGTGTTAGTTCTACCTCGGCACCTGCCATGTAGACTTTGAATGTAGCAGCAATTTTTTTCTAAAAATGCTTAGCTGGGACTTTGGTTATTGCATGCATGTAATAATTAGAAATAATGCCAAACGTTTCGCCTAACTCTCATATGTTTTACAACTTAGCAAGTGTATATTTACTTTAGACTTAAATAATATTGAGGATTTTTACCAAACTGTGCCTTTTGAAAACAGATTCTTTAACTTAGTCCAATAAAAAACTATCACCTCCATTTAACGTGTTGACATTTGATTTTCTGCATTACTTAAGTTATTGGAGACCTGCCATTCCCCAATAAAATCCTTATAAACCAAAGAACTTATGAGAGGAGTAAAAAATAAATGAAACTCGTATATTTCTTCCAAACTGCTATGCTACAGTATATAAGGCACAAGGCATGCTAACCAGCTCCATGACTTACATCACAGTATTTGTGGCGATCTCCTGTTTAAAATTTCGTATTTAGTTTGTCCATACATGATGGTGTAGACTGTAGAGCTCTGAAACAATGTGTCAACAATACTGAAACTAGGAAAAAAATAGTTTTCTTTCATATTTAAAAATATATAATTATTATATCTCTGTCCTTTCCTTGCTTTTGATCCTGCCAAATAATCCAGTCACTGAACATTTCTCTGTATCTCATTAGTGATTGGTTAACTGGTTCAGTCCATCATGAATGTAGTAAGTAGAATAATCGGTCAAACACCAACCTTACATCTCTTCTTTTGAATAAGGGGTACTGTAAACATAATAACATTCTTAAAAAACTAAAGAAAACATTAGATAATACAGCGTTGAAGAAATGGAGTAAAGACCAGCAGAAAAGCTTTCTTTGAGACTTCTCCAATGTGGTAGCTACGCTCTAACATGCTTTATCTCAGAATATCAGATTTGAAATTTGACATCTTTTAAAGGAGTTTTTCAGAACTATATTATTTGTAGCCAGTCTACAATATATTAGATTGTTGGTTGTTCAACTCTTGGTACCTGTGAAGACACTGGGGTCAGTTGGTGCTCTCGTCCGCTGGCCTGAGACCGCACAGACCAGGACTCATTCCACTGAACACCCGATCCCTTTTCTCATGGGCATAATACTACTCAGACAACACAGGGTGAAGGTAAAACAGTGTGACAATACTTTATTGAACCACCAACAGGCAATAATATATAGCACAGTCCCAGGAAATACGCAAGATGGTGAAAATTCCAGAGTCTCACCCTTCTGCTGATTTTCTGGGATTAGAGCAGCTGTGACTTCAGGTCTTTCCTTCCAGGTCCGGGTACCCTCACCAGTGATGGGGAACCATAGAGAGGAGGTAACGACAAGCTTAGGAAGCTGACAGACAATTGAGGAACTTGGCCAGGTGACCCGATTGTCCCAACCTGGATTCTCCAAACTTCTTTGGGGGTTCAGAGATGGTCTGTGGAGTAGCTCTGTATTCCTTCAGTTGGAGCCATGATGCCATGACTACTGTCAAGTAGAGACTCTCAAAACAGAGGCAGAGCCTCTTTATATAGTTCACAGCTCTCATTCAGGCATTTCTCCACAGGGTCGGGGTAGGTGGAAGGAGGTAATTTCTCATTGCTCCAGTGATCAAATAACATGCATAGTTTGTTCTTCATATTTGCAGACCAACAGTGCATAATCAACATATTAACAAACATTGTTCAATTATCCTGTGCCTTTGTTTCCCAAGGATAGGAGAATAATACTAAGGCTAAAATACTAAACAGCAGCCAATGAACAAACATCAATTCAATTGACAATAAGAGTCAACATTCAGTCTCATATGAACAATAGCTCATTCCCCTGCACCTACTGAAATAATAAGTCCAGATAATAAATGTTGTGTCCTCACTGTACCCATCTGATACATTTGTACATTTAGTAAGTCAATAAGACAAAAGTGCATTATCCAGCAAAGCCTCTACTAAATGTACGGTGTTCAGGTTTCTGTAGTGTCAACAATAAAGAAGACATGGCACTCACAGTGAGTGAAATAGCAAATAGCAGATCAGTGGAGATGCTGCAAATCAGATCCTTTCCCATCTAATATTGATGGCCTTATGTAGGGATATACTATCAACTTTAAAGAGCTAGAAAATCCCTTTAAAGTATTCTTCTAGTTATAAAAGAGAAATCATATACTGTGCAATGTAGTTCATTAGCAGAGTCCTAGTCGAGCGGAGTGCCAGACACTCATGAACCGAAATAAAAAACCTATTATGTGTAAGGAAGTGTTGCTATGCCTCTATGATGCCTTCCAGTCGTCTGCAATAGGTAATCCACATTGCCAATAAACACAGTACAGATTTTTTCTAGACTGATTTGAATATCACTTCAGTGATTGCCATGCCTGAACACTTTGATAGTCACCCACAAATTATCACATTGACTACAATTACAAGTTGACATTTCTGACTTATAAGTTGTAAAGTGAAAACAAGATCACAGATCCTATCCACAGGATGAATGATAACTTTCTGATTTGTGGGTGTACCACCGCTGAGACCTGGCAGAACAAGGAATTTTTATCCCCATTAAAAAAATAAAAGGTCGCACCCCCAACCACCGCTCCTTCATTATCTATGGGGCTGCTTAAAAAAGCCAAGAACAGTGATCAGCAGCCCCATAAAGAATGAATGAAGTGGCGATCGATCATGCACAGTGACACTTCATTCTAAGAAGGATAAAATGTCTCCATTCTGTAAATCTGTGTAAGTCTCAGCTGTTGGACTGCCAGTGATCGACTTGTTTGATGACTTGTCACTGGACAACCTTTTTTAAAAAAAAAAAAAATTACTAATCTTAATACACTGACAGTTCCTTTGTGTTTGCTATTGTGTAAAAAGAAAACCATATTGAAGCATTGCATTTAATAGCCTTCTTGTGTTGAGTTCTTTACACCACATTTATGTACTGTTTTTAATTACAAAGTTGTATTTCCTAATACGTCATGAAAACTACGTTGGTGGCCGATTTCTTCTACAGTGTGTGATGTTAATAAAAACCTGCAGTTATGACTTTTAATTTATAGCCCTAACAAAAATAGTTACAAAAAATATTTTGCAGTTAGGTCTTCAAAGATTTAATCTCCATTAATTTTACTTTTTGTATGAATAAGAATAGCAATGTTCCTTTCACTTAAGAATATGTTTTGTTTTTTTCTATAACACTAGAGAATTGGAATGAAGAAAGTTTCCTCCTGTCCTCCAGGGCTGGCGCCAGCATACTTTATGTGCCATGCAGTTCTTTGAAGTCAAGTATAGCTTATATACGGTACATTTTGTTTCTCCCTTTAGAAGACCTTCAGGCCACATAGGTCTGAAAACAAGTATTGTACTGTAATATATAGGTACTACAGGTTCACTTTTGATCTTTATAAAATTCTACCTGCTAATTAGTACCGCTTTATGTTAGAGGGTCATGTGATCATACCCGTCCTACAGTGTCCTTCAATTGAAAGACTTTCCTATTTTCAAAGTTCAGTTTAAGAAGGTTCTGGTCACATGATCCTCCACTGTACAACGCATGAAGACGGAAACTCCCTCGACTTGGCCTTCTCTCGGCTTTGTGCAGTGGATGACTTCGCAAACTCCCCTCTCTCGCTCTCTGACCACAATCTTCTTTCATTCTCTATCAAGAACTGCCAGGCCGCTCAGGTCACCCCCACTGTCCATACTTAAAGAAACATACAGGCCATTAACACCCAGAAACTTACGAAGAACTTGCAGTCTTCATTGGCCCCTATCTCCTCCCTCTCATGTCCTGATTCTGCACTGAAGCATTACAGTGAAACACTTCAAAGTGCCCTGGATGAATTTGCACCCGCTATAAATAGAACACCACAACACAGACGGTGACAACCCTGGCACACCCTGCAAACACGTTTCCTGCAGCGGTGCTCCAGGTGCGCCGAGCGTCTGTGGAGAAAATCCAATCTACACAAACATTTCATCCATTATAAGTTTATGCTTCGAACATACAAAACTGCCCTTCACCTCTCCAAACAAACCTATTTCAACACCCTCATCACCTCACTGTCCAATAAACCGAAACGTCTCTGACACTTTTCATTCTCTACTCAACCCAAGAGTACAGGCCCCAACCACGGAGCTCCGAGCTGACGATCTGGCCAATTACTTCAAAGAAAAAATTGACCAGATCCGACAGGAAATTATCTCCCAATCACCTCATACCATGCACTGTCCTCCCTCCCCCACTGCATCTAGCTCTCTCTCTGATTTTGAACCAGTCACAGAAGAAGAAGTAAGCAGGCTCCTTGCATCTTCTCGCCCAACCACTTGCATCAGTGACCCATTTCCGTCACATCTCCTCTAGTCCCTTTCCCCTGCTGTCACCACTCACCTAACTAAAATATTTAACCTCTCTCTCTCTTCTGGTATCTTTCCCTCCTCATTTAAGCATGCCATCATACATCCACTACTTAAAAAACCATCCCTCGACCAAAACTGTGCCGCTAACTATAGACCTGTCACTAATCTTCCCTTCATCTCTAACCTCCTGTAACGCCTGGTCCACTCCCGTCTTTTCCGCTGTTTCTCTGATAACTTTCTTTTCGACCCTCTCCAATCCGGCTTCCGCTCCTTACACTCTACTGAAACTGCCCTCACTAAAGTCTCTAATGATCTACTTACAGCTAAATCTAATGGTCATTACTCCATGCTAATTCTCTTGGATCTCTCTGCAGCATTTGACACTGTGGATCATCAGCTCCTCCTCACTATGCTCCATTCCACTGGCCTCAAGGACACCGTTCTCTCCTGGTTCTCCTCCTATCTCTCTGACCGCTCCTTTACTGTATCTTTTGCCGGTTCCTCCTCCTCTCACCTTGCCCTTACTGTTGGGGTTCCTCAAGGATCAGTCCTAGGCCCCCTCCTCTTCTCCTTGTACATTGCCCCTATTGGTCAAACAATCAGTAGATTTGGTTTCCAGTACCATCTCTATGATGACACCCAATTATACGCTTCTTCTCCTGACATCACGCCAGCCTTTCTAGAAAACACCGGCGATTGTCTAAACACTGTGTCTAGCATCATGTCCTCACTATATCTGAAACTGAACCTGTCAAAGACTGAACTCCTTGTGTTTCCTCCCTCTACTAATATACCTATACCCGACATTGCCATTTCTGTGTGTGGCTCCACTATTACTCCCCAGCAACATGCCCGCTGTCTTGGGGTCATACTTGATTCTGAGCTTTCCTTCCCCCCCCCCCACATTCGATCACTGGCTCGCTCTTGTCATCTGCACCTCAAAAACAATTCTCAAAACTCCAAAAATGGGCCAGACAAAAGTATTGGCACCCTCAGCCTAATACTTGGTTGCACAACCTTTAGCCACAATAACTGCGACCAACCGCTTCCCGTAACCATCAATGAGTTTCTCACAATGCTCTGCTGGAATTTTAGACCATTCTTCTTTGGCAAACTGCTCCAGGTCCCTGATATTTGAAGGGTACCTTCTCCAAACTGCCATTTTTAGATCTCTCCACAGGTGTTCTATGGGATTCAGGTCTGGACTTATTGCTGGCCACCTTTGAAGTCTCTAGTGCTTTCTCTGAAACCATTTTTAGTGCTTATTGGTGTGTTTTGGGTCATTGTCCTGCTGGAAGACCCATGACCTCTGAGGGAGACCCAGCTTTCTCACACTGGGCCCTACATTATGCTGCAAAATTTGTGGGTAGTCTTCAGATTTCATAATGCCATGCACACGGTCAAGCAGTCCAGTGCCAGAGGCAGCAAAGCAACCCCAAAACATCAGGGAACCTCCGCCATGTTTGACTGTAGGGACCGTGTTCTTTTCTTTGAATGCCTCTTTTTTTCTCCTGTAAACTCTATGTTGATGCCTTTGCCCAAAAAGCTCTACTTTTGTCTCATCTGACCAGAGAACATTCTTCCAAAACATTTTAGGCTTTTTCAGGTAAGTTTTGGCAAACTCCAGCCTGGCTTTTTTATGTCTCAGGGTAAGAAGTGGGGTCTTCCTGGGTCTCCTACCATACAGTCCCTTTTCATTCAGATGCCGACGGATAGTACGGGTTGACACTGTTGTACCCTCGGACTGCAGGGCAGCTTGAACTTGTTTGGATGTTAGTCGAGGTTCTTTATCCAACATCCGCACAATCTTCCAAATAGAAAATGGAAGCCATATTCAAAATATAAAAATGCACATATTTTATTGAGATATAATTAAAATCACAAGCAAAAAAACAAATAAGAGTGTAAAAGTGGGTACTGTAAAAGATCACCACAACAAGAGGTAAGAAAATGTAGTCAAAATAATATGCGTCCATCTTTTTCAAAAATTACTAATCCAAATGTGGATAAATATATATTCATTCAAGTGCATGCCAAAGTTTTCAATGTAGATAATAAATGCAAAAGTGCAGATGTAAAGGCAAGGTAAAGGAATGAAAACATACCTATGTAAAATACGGCAAAAAGATGGACGCATATTATTTTGACTACATTTTCTTACCTCTTGTTGTGGTGATCTTTTACAGTACCCACTTTTACACTCTTATTTGTTTTTTTGCTTGTGATTTTAATTATATCTCAATAAAATATGTACATTTTTATATTTTGAATATGGCTTCCAATTTCTATTTGGATGATTTAGTATTGAAGCTTTCTTTTTTCTAGACTTTTCAATTCTGATTATCCGCACAATCTTGCGTTGAAATCTCTTGTCAATTTTTCTTTTCCGTCCACATCTAGGGAGGTTAGCCACAGTGTCATGGGCTTTAAACTTCTTGATGACACTGTGCATGGTAGACACAGGAACATTCAGGTCTGGAGATGGACTTGTAGCCTTGAGATTGCTCATGCTTCCTCACAATTTGGTTTCTCAAGTCCTCAGACAGTTCTTTGGCCTTCTTTCTTTTCTCCATGCTCAATGTGGTGCACACAAGGACACAGGACAGAGGTTGAGTCAACTTTAATCCATGTCAACTGGCTGCAAGTGTGATTTAGTTATTGCCAACACCTGTTAGGTGCCAGAGGTTAGTTACAGGTGCTGTTAATTACACAAATTAGAGAAGCATCACATGATTTTTCGAACAGTGCCAATACTTTTGTCCACCCTATTTTTTATGTTTGGTGAGGAATTATATCCAATTTGGCTTTAGGACAATTCTTTTTGTGTTTTTTCATTTAAGACAAATTAAATGAAGATAATACCAAAGAATTTGTGTTTGCAATCATTTTCAGGAAGAAACTGAGTATTATCTGACAGAATTGCAGGGGTGTCAATACTTTTGGCCACAACTGTAAATCAATGCATCAGTGGCTCTCAAACATGTTAATAGTTTGTGACTGTTCTACACGTGAGATCGTCGTAGGACACTTGTTATTAAATGGACTATAGCAGAAAGGTAAGTATATGTTGGTTTATTTTATTTTTGTTGTAGGAGACACGGGTGACGGGGATTAGTTGTTTGGTAAGTATGTATATTGTATGTAATTATATAAAAAAAAAATTTTTTTTATAATTGAACACAGTTGCCGGATGATGGGACAACTCTCCCATCAACGGCTCATGCTCTCACTGTTATATGTGACAGCAGACCTAGCCGGATGGGAGTAGTAGTCCCTTCAGACGACGCCTGGGTACACACACAGACACCCGCAGACAGACACTCACATATTCTCCGCTCACAAATATTCTCTGTTCAGAAATATTTTCCGCCCACACACATATTGTCCTCCCACAAACTCTTCCTCTTTCCTTTCTGCAGTGTTTTTGGCACTCAAATCCGCAACAAATCTGCAAACCTTTTTATACCTGCTGTGGATTTGACTGACTCAATGTAAGATAATGGGTGCAGAAATGCTGCAGATCTGCAAAAAGAATTGACATGCTGCGGAAAATAAAACGCCGCGAATCAGGATGGAATTTTCCGCAGCATGTGCACACCAATTCTGGATTCCCATAACGTTGCTTGAGCAATCTTTTGCTGATTTGGTGCAATTCTGCCAGAAAACACGCTGTGGATCCGCCTAATATGTCTCTCCATCCTAGGATTTCCATAATTCAACAACTTTTCCATCTTGGTGTTGCAACTTCAATATTGATTGTGTGTTGGTGCAGATGCACGGAGCGAACTCAGAAGCAGGACCTGCCCAAAACAAAACAGTGATTGAAGCTAGTAGCCCTGATTGCTGCTGTGGAAGGGATTTCTCTCACTACCCAGCCACTTAAATGCTAACAGCAGAATTTAAGGCCGTGTGCACATGATCTGGGAGTGGCAGCACTTTGGATGCAGCACATGTCCTCTGCGTCTAAAGTGCTGCAGTCTATTAAACACAGGTGATATGTGTTCACTGAACCATGAGGATTCACCGCATCCAATGCATTCTATTGGTGACATTTGTCTTGCGGAGACTCGCGTCTCCACAAGAGAATTTCACATTCTTGCGATATGGAGAGACGCCCTGCATGTCTGTCTCCACTGCTGATCCGCGGGCATCTGTGGGCACATAGTGGACATGGGATTTCTTGAAATCCCATCCACTATGCTGTCACATCTGGACGCTGCACAAGTACGTATCGTCCAACCTGCAGCATTTACTGATCTTCCGCACATACCCTTAGAGGTCGGATAGCGAGGAAAGTCCTTTCCACCTTTGCTACGTGATCTCTGGATACAGACGGTGTTGTCATAACAGCTCAAGACTACTTTCCTATTCCGAAAACAAAACTAAAGAAAAAGTGTAGCCTTATTTAGTAATGCTGTGTCCACAACAGTCAGATCTTTTATATCTTTTGGAGTCTAAAATGATTTTAGCCATATTGCCAGTGTATTAAAACTATAAAACCACCAAAGTTACCATTTTTCAGTTTTAGTATTATGTTTTGCTTATATAGCGCCATCATATTCCTCAGTGCCTTAGACATTATCATCACTGTCCCCACTGAGCCTCACAATCTAGATTCCCTATCAGTATTCTTTGGGAGGAAACCAGAGAACCCTGAGGAAACTCACCAAACATGGGGAGAACATACAGGCTCCTTATAGATGTTGTCCTTGGTGGGATTTGAACCCAGGATCCCAGCATTTCAAAGCAACAGTGCTGCCCATACCTTACTTCACCCTAAATATATGCCTTTACACTGATAGGTCCATCCAAAAGTGAAAAAAAAATTCAATTTTTCCTTTTTTTTAAATAACTGTACACATTTGTGATCATGCTGACCTCCAGAATAAAATCTCCTGTTAATATTGAAAAAAAATTCAGAATGACAATGACAGAATGAAGGTTTTTTTCACCATTTTACCCAATTTCAATTTTTATTTGTTCCAGTTTTTAGTACTTTCTAAGGTTATGTTAATGCGGCCATTAAAAACTACAGCTTGTTCTGCAAAAAATCAAGCCCACCTGTCGCTATATCAATCAATAAAAAGTTATGGCTCTTGAAAGATGCAGGAAAAAAATGAAACCGCAAAAATGAAAATTGATCGAGACAGAAATCTGTTAAAAATGACCTGGAACCAACTTTAAAGAGAGAGTCTTAGTAAAAGCTTATTCTTTGTCCCTGGTTCATCGATTTCGGAAATGTTCTTGTCGATCTTAATAAGGGGGTGAGGTGGAGTCAGAAGCGCCACTTCATGAATCTGGAGTCTCCAGCAAGTGATGTGTGTTGCCATGTGCCTCGCCCCAAATCTTACTCCAGTTGGTGACTACAGTAACACTTCTGGTGCAGGGGACGCCATAGCTCATAATGAATTTGACAAACTGTGGCGTCACTCCCCTGCCAGGCCTATGTCCTGCCCCAGCTCCAGCTATTTTCAGAGAAACTGTGATGAAGATGCCAATAGTCTCAAATTTTGCTCCACTACGAGTTCTGTGAATCTTTCAAGCAATTTAGGCTAGAATTCTGGCAAAATTGTTTTGATGAATCAGAGCCCATTTGTTGTACAGTTGATATATTATTCCTCTGGGTAATATATGAATAAATTGACTCATGGAAATTTCCAGGAGGAACAAGAGAGGGTAGATACACCACAAAATTCTATGGAAAACTTAATTGTATGTCATGGATATGACCAACTTTTTTATATTTCCATGATAAAGCAAAATAAAGGGGAGATACAAATAGGACTCCAACCTTAGCGCGGTGCTGAATTTACATGTCACGGTTGCTTTATTCCACGGACTTTACATATATCCCGTATTTCAACTCATGTCAAACTATTAAAAATGTGCAGAAGCAAAATATGTTGATTATAAATGGTGCCTGAAGTCATTTTGGTGGAGAAACGTCTACTTTACGGGCTTGATTCATAACCCCAAGCGAGTGCAGACTGACAGGTTTTCTAATGCTTTTGCCATAAGGTTCAGTCATGATGAACTTTTTTTTATTTTGGATGGTTTCCAATGTGGAGTCTGTCTGGTTCAAGAAAGATTAAATATATTTGGAAAAAGAGTAAAGAGGGAATTCTCTAAGACACCTTCCAGTCGTAAATAAGGCATAATCATTTGGAAAGAATACATAAAACATACATCTAAGACTACATACAGCCAGTGCAGCTAACATATTCTGCTTTTTTTATTATACGAATTTTGACCTGAGCCCAATATTAATAAATGATTAGTTCTATTACGAGTCATAGGATGCAGTCATGTAACTGGGAGACACGTAAAGATTTCAGCAGCTACAGAGCTTCTCCCAATAAATGTTATTGTCATAAAATGGAAGCCATAACTTTAATTATATTACTTGTCTGAAAAATACAATGCAGACATAACGCTGCAGAAAATTTCCGTCGTTTCATGTGTCCAAATTCCCAAACGAAATGTTTCAAAAATTTGTAAATAATTTTTTGCAAAATTTCTGAAATTCAACAACAAACTGAGCTGATGGATCTTTAATTGTTGCATTGTATTTAGTAGCCTGTAACTGCAGACTTCTGAATGTCCACAGTAAACTGCGCGCTGTTAGAATTCTCCAATGGTGCTGGCGAGAGCGGTCAGTAATGTGACCACACTTCTGGCCACATTCCGACTAGACGTGCGCTGCCTCACTCAGTTCAATTCTAAAGGGGGCTTTACACATAGCGATATCGCTAGCAATATCACTAAAGCGTCACCGATTTTGTGACGCAGCAGCGATATTGCTAGCGATATCGCTACATGTGATACTTACCTCTGACCGGCTCCCCCGTTGTCTGTCACTGATTGCGCGAGATCGGCCTGGTCCATTTCTCGTCGTCGGCTTCCTGCTGGCGCCGACGAGCGAGCCATGGATGCGGGCGGAAGATGGACATCCTCGTCACGTCTGAAAGGTAAGTGCGACCGCCGACCGCTGCTGCATCGCTAGTGAGATCTGCCTGTTTGTCAGCTCACTAGCGACCATTTAGCGATGCACCAGCGATCCTGACCGGGTCGTATAGTGGTCGGGATCACTGGTGCATCGCTAAATGTAAAGGGGCCTTAAGACATGACAAATCTAGGCAAATCCTTTAATATGCTCCTTCCCTGCACATATTGTATCATAAGATTGTTCTCGGCAGCACATGTTTAGACAGAACTATCCGCCGCCGAGAACAATGATATTTAAAGAGGTTGCCCACTACTTTATTACCTATCCTTAGGATAGGTTATCAGTGTCTGATCAGTGGGGGTGTGATCAGCTGTGCTCTGTGTCGACGGCCAGAACTTCTTAGTTACGGAGCTGCATAGCGCAGGGGGCAGACATATAGTACCCGGCCAGTAGATGGAGCTGTGTAACTCCGTGACTGAGCAAATCCAGCTGCCACCGACATCAAGAACAGTTGATCAATGGGAGTGCCAGGTGTTACACACCCACCAGCCAGACATTGATGACATATACTAAGGAAAGATCATCGATGCTAAAGTAGTGGACACCTCTTTAAGCAAGCTTATAACTTATTTCACTGAATGGATGAACATTTTGCTCATGCTCCGGGTGCTTGACAGCCTGTTTGGTGCAATTGTGTTTAGTGGCTCTGTTGGGGCTTAGATCTGAACCCCCACAAAACAGCACTCAGTGATATGCGTTGACGGGGCCGTGTGCCCGTTTTTACCATCAGTCATCAGTATGTGGTCCATGTCTGTTTTTACCATCACTTAACGTCAGTGGTTTTCACAGATTAATAAATAAATGGCAAAGCTTCTCCTATACTTTACAATGTTAATCACAGACTGTGTACTGTTACTATCTGTGTGATATGTGTTTTTTCTGGACCCATAGACTTGTATTAGCACTTTTCAAATGTTGTACTGTAAAAAAAAGTGTACATATCGCCGTGAAAAAACACAGATATATGAACTGTCCCATAGACCATAATGGTTACCTGTTATAGCCATGAAAAATACGGATAGAATTTGTACTTGTAACACTGACATCTGCATGAGGCCTTTGTCTGACTTACCAATAGGGGGCGTGACCACTTATAGTGCCTAGGGATGCAGAAATGCCAAATACGGCCCTTCTTCTATTAAAAAAAAATTCTACAGTTTCTTCATTCAGTGATGTGTTTATTATTTTGCAAGATCGTTAGAGGGGTTCCTCACATAGGAAAACTTTATCTGGAGGTTCCTTCATAATAATCTGTTTTTCCAAAAGTATCACAGGACAGTCCAGAGTGCTTAAAGTATTACTTTTAAATAATAATTTATAATAAATTTATACCTGTCATCCAATGTATAAAATCATATTTTCATAATATCATAGAATCGTAGCGTTGGAAGGGACCTCCTGGGCCATCTGGTCCAACCCCCTGCTCAAAGCAGGATTCGCTAAATCATCCCAGTCAGATGTCTGTCCAGCCTCTGTTTGAAGACTTCCATTGAAGGAGAACTCACCACTTCTCGTGGCAACCTGTTCCAGTCATTGATCACGCTAACTGTCAAAAAGTTTTTTCTAATATCTAATCTGTGTCTCCTCCCATTCAGTTTCATCCCATTGCTTCTAGTCTTTCCTTGTGCAAATGAGAATAAAGATGATCCTTCTACAATGCGACAGCCCTTTAGATATTTGTAGACAGCTATTAAGTCTCCTCTCAGTCTTCTCTTTTGCAAACTAAACATTCCCAAATCCTGCAACCTTTCCTCATAAGACAGGGTTTGCAGACCGGTCACCATTCAGGTCGCTCTTTTCTGAACTTGCTCCAGTTTGTTGATGTTTTTTTTAAAATGTGGTGCCCAAAACTGGACACAATATTCCAGATGAGGTCTGACCAAAGAGGAGTAGAGGGCAATAATGACTTCACGTGATCTAGACTGTATGCTTCTGTTATTACATCCTAGAATTGCATTTGCCTTTTTTGCTGCTGCATCACACTGTTGACTCATATTCAGTCTGTGATATATTAGTATACCCAAGTCTTTTTCACATGTGCTGTTGCTTAGCCCTATTCCTCCCATTCTGTATATGCTTTTTTCATTTTTATTGCCCAGATGTAGTACTTTGCATTTTTCCGTTAAAAACCATTCTGTTAGTTGCTGCCCACTGCTCCAATTTATTTATATCTTTTTGAATCCTCTCTCTTCTCTTGTATTAGCTATCCCTCCTAGCTTTGTGTCATCAGCAAATGTAATCAGTTTACCCTCAATTCCTTCATCTAAATCGTTGATAAAGATGATGAACAATACAGGGCCCAGGACAGAGCCCTGTGGTACCCCACTTGAGACATTCTTCCAACTGGATGTGCAGCCATTTATGACCACTCTTTGGGTCCGATCACTAAGCCAGTTATGAATCCACCTAACAGTTGCCTTGTCCATTCCATACTTTAGTCATTTTTTCAATAAGGATTGTATGAGACACTTTGTCAAATGCTTTGCTGAAGTCAAGATATACTATATCTACAGCATTTCCTTGATCCACCCAATCAGTGATTCCGTCATAGAAGGAAATTCAGTTAGGATGACTTATTAGTTACAAACCCATGCTGACTCTGTTTAATCACTTCATTCTTATCCAGGTACTGACATACATGTTGTTTAATAATTTGTTCAAAGATCTTTCCTGGTATAGAAGTCAGACTCACCGGCCTATAGTTGCCTGGGTCCACCTTCTTCCCCTTTTTGAAGATAGGAACAACATTTGCTCTTCTCCAGTCTTCTGGGACTTCTCCTGTTCTCCAAGAATTTTCAAAGATTAAAGAGAGGGGTTCAAAAATTTCTTCTGCTATCTCCTTCAGTACTCTGGGGTGTAATTCATCTGGACCTGGAGACTTGAATTCATTTAGGTTAGCTAAGTGTTTCCTCACTATCTTTCTGTTTATAGATATCCTGTATTCTTCTATTCCCTTAATAGGACAGTGAAGAACAGTTGATGTTACATTTCCTTTCTGAGAGAAAACAGATGCAAAAAAGGAATTTAAAAGTTCGGCCTTCTCAACATCCTGTCTTACCATTTCATCATTTTCATCCTGTAAAAATGCTATAGCATCTTTGACTTTTCTTTTACTTTTGACATATCGCCAAAATCCTTTATTATTGCTTTTGACATCTCTTGCAAGCCTCAATTCATTGTCAGCTTTAGATAATCTGATTTGTGCACTGCAGGTTCTGCAGACATCATTATATTCTTCTTTAGATATGCCTTCCTCTTTCCATTTTATAAACATTTCTTTCTTCCTTTTTAACATGTGCTTAAGTTCTGTGTTCATCCATCCTGGTTTCCTTAAATGCTTCCTATTCTTCCCTCTTTTCAGAATTGTTAACAATTGTGCTTTGAGAATTTCATTTTTCAAGATTTCCCATCTTTCCTGGACATTTTTGTCTTTAAGGATATAAGGATATCCAGCCATTGGATCCCTCCAATTCTCTTTCTGAATCCCTTAAAATCTGCCTTTCTGAAATCTAACCTTGAAGTCTGAGTCTTCACAGGTCTTCCTCCTCTAGTTATCCAAAATTCTAAAATAGCATGGTCGCTACCTCCTGGGGTCCCAGCCACTTTTACCTCCTCATCCATTTCCTCCCTGTTTATAAGAATTAGATCCAAGGTAGCAGTTCCCCTTGTTTTCTCCACTACCTTTTGGAAGATAAAGTTGTCAGCAAGAGAGGATAAGAATTTCCTTGACCTGTTAGTTTTGCCTGAGAGAGATTCCCAACAAATATCTGGATAGTTGAAATCTCCCATGACAACTATGTCATATTTTTTGGAGAACTTGGCCATTTGATGCATAAAGAGTTCATCCATATCTTCAGCTTGCACAGGCGGCCTGTAGTAAATGCCTACAATGGTGTCCTTTCCATTGTTCTGTCCTTGTATTCTTACCCAAACAGTTTCCACAGAACTCCCAGTCTCTGAAGCTTCAATCTCTGTGCAGATATACGCGTTTCTAACATACAATGCGACACCCCCTCCTCGTTTATCAAGTCTGTTTCTTGCAAATAAGTTGTATCCTTCTAGTCTTGTATTCCAATCATGTGTATTGTCCCACCAAGTTTCAGTGATTCCAATGACATCATATTTCTTTTCCTGCGTTAGTAGTTCCAATTCTCCTTGTTTGTTGCCCATGCTTTGTGCATTAGTATAGAAACATTTTAGTTTGTGATTGTTTTCTCTTTCTCCAATATTTTTATTATTTAGATTCTTTTGTCTTTGTTCTTCCTTTCCACTTCTAATAGCAGAGTTCTCAATAGCATCTGTCAGGTGTATGGCTTTTTCTGGTCTTTTGCTTCCCTTCCCACGTTGTTCTAGTTTAAAGCTCTCCTTACAAGTGTAGCAAGGCGACTTCCAAATACTTTTTTTCCAGTCTTCGTAAGGTGCACCCTATCTCTAGCAAGTAGTCCATCGTATAGGTAATTCACTCCGTGATCCAGAAATCCTTATCGTTTCTGACGGCACCATCGACGTAGCCAGTTGTTCACCTGCAGAATCTTATTCCACCTCCTTGTTCCATGGCCATCGACTGGGAGGATGGAAGAGAAGACCACCTGCGCTCCCAGTTCTTTCACTTTCTTGCCTAAGTTTTCAATAATATAATCTGAACAATTAATTAATCTGGCACCAAGACATGTAGCCATTACCTTTTATACGGAATATGTCTGTAGCAAGCTAAAGCAGTCCATCCCTTCTTGAATAATAGGTTGATCTCCCCAAAAGAGAAACCTGTTTCTGTTTTATCCCTTTTTACGCCCCCTGCTTCCTAAGTGTTTCCTATAGAAATTGTTCAGATTTTCTCAGGATCTACTATGAGTGCAATTTCCTAAAAAGAAAGGAGCTAAATCGCGCAGACACATGCGGAGGTTAGTGAGTGCTGTAGATGCAGCAATACATGGGGTCTGTTTTTGGGGGAAAAAGACTCTTTCTGAACATCAACCTATTTTAAAGAGGAATGAACTCGTTTTCTTTATGGGGCTTTTCCCCTATGTCAGTGGATCTCTGATTGATTAATGGAATATTATTAAGTATTAGTACTAGAAATTATTTCACTTGAGTATTTGGAACCTGGTAATCTCTGAATTTATTAATGATGTTTATTTTAAACATTCTGCAGTTTCCACATGGTAAAAAAAAAAACAGGAATAACTGCTGTGACCCAACATATCCCAATCACAAGCAATTATTACCTCCTAAGGTCATGGTAACCCAAGGCAAAACGAGCAGCTTATCCAAATCGGTTCACTTGTAAGAAAACATGAAATTGAAAGTTGCTGCCATTCCCTGTGTATATGTGATACTAACTACCGCACTACCGGATTTTGTCATTCACTCTGGTGTAGCAGTATGGAAAAAGAAACCTCAAATTACTCCTTTGACTATATATATTTTTTTCCGGACAGCTCACCTGGGATGTACACCTAGGCTAGATTTCATAAGATATTCTCTTAGGGACCATCTATCAAATTATACCAAATACCCAACTGGTCAAGAACAATTAGGATTCAGAACGTAACAATTGCTTAGGAGACTGAAGGATTGTTTCCGCAGTATGTAATGTAATCCTGCAGGAAAAGCCAAAATACTGAAAAAGATAGATCAACAGCTCCATGCAGGAGGGTGCTGACCATGGTGATCACGGGGTGCCACATTGTGAATAAGTGAAATCTTTGTATATTGTTATCTTTTTATTTATATTAATAAGTACAAAATAATGCAGACATATTATTTTTGATACATAATAACTTCACTGACATTTTTTACGTTTATGCAAGGAGATTCATTATCCTACATAACAAGAGATCATTTCCGCGTCAATAGCAATAAATATTTTTTACCATTTCAAAATTTTTTTTTTTCATTGTTCTTAAAGAAATAAAACCAAGAGATAATATTTTGATGGTTGGTGGCATTTATAGTTAGTAAAATCTTACAGGGAAGACTCTTGTTTAATATCTACGGGCCGGACAGATTCTAGCATAACGAATTATGGCATGAACACATTTAGATCCATTTTTTATTATTAAAAAATAAAGCAACTTTGCAATTAGTCTTCATTAAAATAACCATAAGTTTTAGGGAAACCTATGTGTCACCATGGTAACAGACTACAAACAAAGCCTAGTAGTCTGATCCTGCAGTCATACTACCGCCCATCTGTCCACTGCTTTTTGTGCTTTTTGTTAATATAATGTTACATTTGGTAAATTAGCAAGAAGATGGGGAGAAGTAGTAGGAAGTGTAATTGCAGCATCTGACCAAATTTTTCTTGTAGTCTGTCACCTTAGATTCACATAGGACAAACAGGATATATGGGCATTTTATCACATAATTTTTAAAGAGGTTGTCCAGCTTTAGGAAACAAGTCTGCAGTCACTCTACTTCTCTACGTGTCTCCAAATTTGTAAACTTTCACAGCGCACGTGCTGTGAGGATTCTCTGATGCTGGCATCAGGAGCGACTGGCACATGACCACAAGTATGTGATTTGCATAAATGAGGTCATGTGCTGACTAGATGGGCACAGACTCGCTCAATGCAAGTGTATGCAGTGAGGCCAGACAAGTCTAGTTGGAATGTGGCCGGAAGTGTGCAAATCGTCGGCACCGGAGAATAGAATGACTGCAGACTAGTATCCTAAAGTTGGACAACCCCTTAAGGAAAACCTCATTCACTGGTATTCTTTGAATCCTTGAGTCACGCACCTTCAAGCCAAAGGGGGTATCCTATCTCGTATGCTTATATCTGCAGAAAATGCCATTAATGTATAAGAAGGTTTTACTCGTTAAAGAAAAAAAAAAAAATTGTAAGTGAAAAAAATGCATTCATCTCTTTTAAGCAACAAATGCTAACTTTACCTAACCTTTTGCTAGGACAACAGAAGCGTATTTTATTCTTTCCCCCTTTTGATATGGACAGACTAAACTAGTGAAGCAGCTGCACTCTTCACTCTTGGTGGAAGCCCTTACGGTTGTAGTTCCTTAACAGTAGGTAATGTTTTATGATATGTGAGTTCTGGCAAAAACTCCAGTAGAAATAAGACATAAAATTCCATGCTGCTAAAGTGAATTTAGTCACGCTGTCCTGTACATAATGGCATTTGGAATGAAAAGTACCGTAATATTTTAAAATGTTTCAGAGCATTTCATTTTTCTTTGTTCAGACGGGTCAACTGGAGTGTGTTCGATGGATGGTTAGTGAAACAGAAGCCATTGCTGAGCTAAGTTGCTCGAAGGATCACCCAAGCCTTATCCATTATGCAGCCAGTTATGGTCAGGTGAGGAACTGGAATATTGGAATATGAAAATATCTCTCATTTGTATACATCGTATCATATTCATTATATCATTCTGCCTTCAAAAATATGTCAGCACCACATTAATGCCAAAGTGGAAAACATACAGACATTACTGGTTATCTCTGGTTTAAAGGAGTTTTTCCAGTGCTTTGATATTAATGGCCTATTTTTAGGACTTTTATTCTTTATACAGAGCTTGACCAGCACAACTCTGAACATTATGTAATCGCCATTCTTGGACCATTCACTTTCATGGGAGTTGAGCTGCAGTACCATAGTACGGCCACTACTACAGCGTCGGGAGCTCTGCTATTCTGGCTCTGTGCACCGTAGGTAGTCGGCCACCACTAGAGCTGCTAAAGCTCATTGCTGGAGGTGCAGGTGTCAGCCCTCACCAAACTGAAACTGACAACCCACCCTAACGAAAGGTCATCAATATGTGAAGCTCCCCCATACACTTCAGCTCGCTGGCGGCCAAACAATGATATATGTACTAGTGACATTACTGTACCAAGGTGCAATATTGTCACTGAATGCTTTAACTATGGGCAGGTACTATGTGTAGAAAATACATCATGCATTATTATACCTCTGACTTAGGGGTGGTTCACATTGCGTTATGGCAGTCCGTTTAATGGATTGCGTTACAAAGCGGCATTAACGCTATGTAACGGATGCGTTAACGCTCCCATAGACTGCCATAACGTAGCGCATCGCTAACGCATGTCATAATCGGCATGCGTTAGCGATGTGCCGTCATGCTGTGACGGACCCTCGGATGCGGTCTGCAGCATTCGAGGGTCCGTCACTGCTAGCGCAGATGGAGCATCTGCGCTAGCGCGATCGCAGAAATAAAAAAGGAGTAGCATTAGTCCACTTAACATGAGTTGAACGGACTGCTCTAACGCAATGTGAACCTAGCCTTAAGGATCAACGTTGACCAGGACATCTGAATAAATGCATGAATGTTACTGAAGTGTTAAAAATAATGAAGGAATGCAGTGTGGCGACTGTCAGTGAGATCCATTGTACATACAGTCATTACTTTACACAGCGTTCAAATTCTCCTGATGAGACTTAATTATTGCTCTAAGCTGCCGATTTGTATAAGTCTAACAGAATAATGGAAATCCCTCCTCCTTGTCGCAGTCTACATACCCAGCATTGACAGCTCAAATATCTCCCTGATCTACATTGCTTTAAAGGGCAATTTTTCAAAATGACTACACAAAATCCAAACTCTCAGCTGCGGGGTCAGATAAAAGTAATGATGGCTAGATGCTACATAATTTATTTTGTTGGTATTTTAATTAATTGATCTCATAGATGCATAAATATCCTTAGCTATGTACATCGAGACATATTATATGCTGGAGTATGGTTAGAACAGAAGCGCTCAATCTGGGAATAGCGCAAGAGAAGTGAGAAAGGGTGAGAGTGATGGTTGTGCTCACTTTGGATGGTTGTGTAAATATAATAAGCAGGTACTGGGATGCAGTAACACAAATGCTGCAGAGCAGGGATTAACTTTATTTAATTATCCAACAGCAGTAAGCTCCTAGCAGGGAGATAGCAGGGGAAAAGGGGTACAAAAACTAAACCGAATAACAGTTGTTAAACTAGAAAAATATTCAGGATTGAGAGTCCTCAGTAGTTGATACCTTTTAATGGCTAACTGAAAAGATGGTAACACATTGCAAGCTTTCGAGACTACTCAGGTCTCTTCATCAGGCTAGACTAACACAAAATCTGAAGTCACATATTTATGCACAATACAGCATAGAAAAAATGCAATAGATAAGACAAGTGACGTGAAGCAGAACTATCAATATGGGAGAGGGAGAAACATAAATATAAACATTGGACCAGTTCATAGATAAGGAGTCCGGATGTTTTATGGTCCTCTGATTGGGGTCCAGTTCTGTGTTGTGATGCCCCCACACGGTTTTAAAAGGAAATTCCTTAATTGATGTAAAAAGACATAAATCCATGCGACACATTCATTCCAGCACTGAGAGTGTCAAAGGTCGTCATAAATTTGTACTCCCAAACTCGTCTCTCTCTCTGAGAATTGAAGTTACCTTTCAATACCAGTAATTTCATATCCACGCTGCTGTGATCAGGGATACAGAAATGTTTTGCCACAGGTAGATCCATTCTTTTTTCTCTTATTGTGTGACGATGAGCATTCATCCTTGTTCTAAGCTTTTGCCCTGTCTCCCCCACATACAGACCCCCAGTTGGACATTTAGTACAAATAATTAAGTACACCACATTAGATGTAATGCAGCTGAAAGTACCTGCGATCTTGTAGTCCTGATGTGAGTTGGGGATCTTTATTTTGTCCGTGGTCATTATAAATGGACAGGTTTTACATTTTTTCTGGTTGCAAGGAAAGGTTCCTGCAGCTGTTGGAGAGGACAGGGAGCTTCTGACAATGATGCTTCTTAAATTTGGGGGCTGCCTAAAACACAGCAGTGGGGGGTCTGGAAAATTGGATTTCAATCGGGCATCTTTTTGTAGTAAAGGTTGTAATTTCCGTGCAGCTCCCCTTAGCACCTCCAGATTTGGGTTGTAGGTGACTACTAGAGGCACTCGGTTATTTTCTTCTTTAGCTTTGTAATTTAGCAGGTGATTCCTTGACAATCTGGTGGCTCTTGTAATTTGGTTTTCAATTGTTCTTGGATGGTAACCCTGATTCAAAAAGGTCTTTTTGAGGCGACCAAGGTGTTTGTCTCTATCCATGGGGTTGGAACACATACGATTGTATCTGATGGCTTGGCTATAGATAATAGAGTTCTTTATGTGTTTTGGATGGAAACTGTCCCATTTAAGGTATGTTGGACGGTCGATTGGCTTCTGATACAGGGATGTCTCTATTTCATTGTTTTTTAGCTTAATGATGGTGTCCAAAAAATTAATCTCAGTATTGGAGTAGTTGAGTGTTAAATTGATGGTGGGATGAAATTGATTAAACTGTTCGTGGAACGTCTTTAGCTGTTGCTCAGACTCCGTCCAGATGATTAAAATATCATCAATGAAACGGTAGTAGGCCAGGGGCCTGATGGGGCATGAGGACAAAAAGTCGCTTTCAAGCTTTGCCATGAAAAGATTTGCATACTGTGGAGCCATTTTACTTCCCATAGCTGTGCCAGTCTCCAGTAGATAGATCCTGTTGTCAAATTCAAAGTAATTGTGGGTGAGGATGAATTTTATAAGTTTCACCACAGCATCAGCATCAGTCCCTGTGTTTTCCATGAAGAATTTGCAGGCATTTAAACCATCTTGGTGTGGGATATTAGAGTACAAAGATTCCACATCCATGGTGGCCAAGATGGTTCCTTCTGGTAGAGGACCTATTGCTGCTAGTTTATTCAATAGGTCAGTTGTGTCCTGAATGTAGCTGGATGTATCCTTCACCAGTGGTTTAAGAATACCCTCTACCCATCCAGATACCTGCTCAGTGAGGGTGCCCACACATGAAATAATTGGTCTTCCTGGATTTCCAGATTTGTGGATTTTGGGAAGCATGTAGAATGTCCCTATTATTGGAGTCTCTGGTATCAGGTCATCGCCAGCTCTTAAGGACTGGTCAGGCAGACAAGAAACCAACTTGTTTAGCTCTTTGTAATAGTCCTGTGTAGGATCCGACTCCAATTTTCTATAGTAGCGTGTGTCCATAAGTTGCCTGTTTGCTTCCTTCATGTAGTCTGACGTATTCATCATGACTATTGCACCTCCCTTGTCAGCAGGTTTAATGATGATTTCTTTGTGGGTTTTTAAAGACTGTATGGCCTTTCTCTCCTGGGCACTGATGTTGGATGCTTGTCTCCTGTTAGTGTCTATGATTGTGGATTTTATCAAATGTCTGAAGGAGTCTATATATTTATCCAAATGAGGGTTGCGTCCAGGTGAAGGTGTCCAGTCTGACCTTTTCCTAGTTGTTACGATCCCTTTTCCTTCGGTCTGAGTGTTTTCTGAATCTTCTGTATCATTGAAATATTCCCTCAGGCGCAGTCTCCTGAAATACTGTTCCATATCACTGCAGAGTTCAGTTTTATCTAGGGCCTTAGTGGGACAAAATGAGAGTCCTCTAGAAAGCACGGCCAGTTCCACTTTGTTGGGTTTATAATCTGAGAGATTGATGACACAGTTAGATGCTTTTGTGTCTGGAGTGAAGTGGTTGTCCAAGTTGTCAGGTTTTGGATTTGTTTTGTATCTGTTTGTATAGAGTCCTGAATTGAGACGCAGTCTGTGCAGTTTCTTTTCCTTGTTATGAACCAGAAAGGTCGGTAGTTTGTTGTAGTATTGTTGTAATTTTTGCTCTGTGCTTTCTGTAAGTGTTTTCCTCAGAGTTTCAAATTGCCCCTGGACTTTACTCCTTATGCTGTAGCAGACATGTAAAAGGTGGTTCCTTAGTCTCTCAGAAGTCCTGTGACAAAGGTTTTGTGCATAATGGGTATTGTAGGTATGAAGAATTGGGTTTGTAATCCAGAGTCCTTTGGGAATTAGATTCTCCTTTTTGCATTTAGATAAGAAAAAAATGTCGCTGTCCATTTGTGCACGTTTCTTCAGAAGTGGTTTTAGTTCCATAAAGATGCGGTACATTCTGGTATCCTCCATTTTGATACAGGAAAGATGTATATCTTTGTACCGTGTTAGCCAGTAGATAGAAAAATATTCAGGATTGAGAGTCCTCAGTAGTTGATACCTTTTAATGGCTAACTGAAAAGATGGTAACACATTGCAAGCTTTCGAGACTACTCAGGTCTCTTCATCAGGCTAGACTAATACAAAATCTGAAGTCACATATTTATGCACAATACAGCATAGAAAAAATGCAATAGATAAGACAAGTGACGTGAAGCAGAACTATCAATATGGGAGAGGGAGAAACATAAATATAAACATTGGACCAGTTCATAGATAAGGAGTCCGGATGTTTTACTGTCCTCTGATTGGGGTCTAGTTCTGTGTTGTGATGCCCCCACACGGTTTTAAAAGGAAATTCCTTAATTGATGTAAAAAGACATAAATCCATGCGACACATTCATTCCAGCACTGAGAGTGTCAAAGGTCGTCATAAATTTGTACTCCCAAACTCGTTTCTCTCTCTGAGAATTGAAGTTATCTTTCAATACCAGTAATTTCATATCCACGCTGCTGTGATCAGGGATACAGAAATGTTTTGCCACAGGTAGATCCATTCTTTTTTCTCTTATTGTGTGACGATGAGCATTCATCCTTGTTCTAAGCTTTTGCCCTGTCTCCCCCACATACAGACCCCCAGTTGGACATTTAGTACAAATAATTAAGTACACCACATTAGATGTAATGCAGCTGAAAGTACCTGCGATCTTGTAGTCCTGATGTGAGTTGGGGATCTTTATCTTGTCTGTGGTCATTATAAATGGACAGGTTTTACATTTTTTCTGGTTGCAAGGAAAGGTTCCTGCAGCTGTTGGAGAGGACAGGGAGTTGTTAAACTAGGCAGTTTTTTGATAACAGTTCACTTATCTCAGCTCTGCAACCCGTCACTCTCTGAAGGTCCTGTGGGTAGTAGAATGCCGAAGGAGGTCAGCGCAATGTCTTCAGGCATCCCCGCCCAACACCCGGTCCTGCTTCTGGCGGCAGCGGACGGTCTCCGATTTTACCCGCTGAGCTCCTAGTCCATGTAACTGCAGAGCTATAGAATCGAGCTTTCCGCAAGGTTCCACTTAGCGTGTGTCTCTCTGAGCAGCCACCGTCACCCGAAATGGCTGCGCTGCAATGCTCTACCCAGCGTGCTCCTCCCTGGATGTCATCCGACGCCCGGACGTCCAGACTGCGATGCTCTGTCCGACGCATGTTCCCCTGCGCACCGGCTGATACGGGTGCATCTCTCACACTACCGCCCTATCTCTGCATGCTGCGGCCTATCGCACTCCTCACTGCGGCTGTGATCCGCACCTGCTCAGCTTTCTGGTGGGAAGCCCCTCTCCATTCCTGCACAGCCCCTTTTTGCTTACTGTTTCTGACCACGCCCCCTTTACCCAGTTTACCGGCTCGCTCCGGCTACAATTGCATTCTCTCCAGCAACATGAGGTGCGGCCCCAGCAGTTCCAGACCCGGCACTTCAGCAGTCCTGGCAGTCCGGTCCTCCCTTCTACATATGGACACTACACTAATAAGAGCCTTAGTATCCGCAGCTTCAGCCCCATGGCTGGAGAAATAATTCTTCCAGATAGCAATTTACTTTAGTGTAAATATCACTGTACTTGTGCTGCGCTTACGAAAATGAAGAACCTTTGATGGTATACAATAAAGGTTTTTATTTACCAATGCGTTTTGGCACCAGAGTGGCACCTTTTTCAAGGTAATTTTTTTTTATCATAATCACATTTTTTCTTTTTTACCTTGGAAAGACGCCAGCCGTGATTTCTCCCCTAAAGTGAGATATATTATATAGTTCCTAGACTCAATCAGTATAATGGCAAACTTGTTCCATCATTTTTTACAAAGGCAGTGCAGGCATCAGGACCGGGAAACCTGGACAGATACACAAGGACCTGTTCGGCCCACCATGAATTCGCTAACCATACTTTACACATGTCTGTTGCCACAGGATCTTTATATACCTAATCTAGGTATTGCTCATGTTTGGCAACGTTTTACAGTCTCCATTTGGTTGAGGAATGTTTCTTTGCTGTAGCCATGCCCCCTTTATGTGGCCACCCACATCCACACACACTTCCTGGCCTTTACACCTTCTTCCCTACCTTTTTATGACCCATTTTCTGCCTTCCCAAATTAGGATATCTTCCGAAATCACTGGTTTTGAGGAGATTTTGGCCAGTTATTCCCATTTTTGTACCTATTGTACTGTACCAATAACCTTTCTTAGGCTACCTTCAGACTTCCGGCTTTTTGATTCCGGCACCCTGCGGCGAAAATTTCCCAAACCGGATCCGGCGATATGTGGTGCCGGATCCGGCTTTTACATCATTGGGATACATTGTTGCCGGATGATGCCGCATTAACACGCGGCGCGTCCGGCTTTTCCCGGATCCGGCGAAAAGTGACGATGCGGCGTTTTAAAAAAAACGTTGCATGCAACATTTTTTCCCTCTGCCGGACCGCTTTTCTCTACTGTGCATGCCCGGAATATTTCCTCGGGCGTCAATTAACCCTGCAAGCGGCAGCAAAAATAAAATCTCTCCACGTCAATTAACCCTGCAAGCGGATCTCTCCGCGTCAACCCTGCAAGCGGATCTCTCCAAGTCAATTAACCCTGCAAGCGGTGGCAAAAAATAAAATCTCCCTCTCTCTCTCACTCTCCCTCCCTCTCTCTCACTCTCTCTCTCTCTTTCTCTGTCTCATATTCACTCACATTTGCTGATCTGTTCCTTTAAATTTCTCCTCCACCGTATCCGGCCAAATGAAGCATCCGGTGTCTGCGTTTTCAGCCGCATCTGGTACTACGGCTTTTCACCGCAGGCCGCCGGATTCCAAAGCCGGAAGTCTGAAAGTAGCCTTACCTGCCCAATTTCTAGTTATTTCTTTTATTGTGATTCTTGAGTTTATAATGTTCTCCTGCTGCAGAAATAACACAAGCTTGTCTTTAGGTTTTGATGATGGCTTGAAGTTGCCACCTCTCCTGAAAGGGCTGGGGATAATTTTGATATTTGTAGTTCAGTAAAATAATAAGTGTATGCTTCGTTTGCAGTCATATTGGTTTTAGCTGCAGTTTTCCTTAATTTGTGTAAAACGCTATTGTTTTGCCACAATTTTTTTATTTATTATGCTTATATAGCGCAATCATATCCTGCAGCGCTGTACAGACATTATCATCATTGTCCCTTTGGGGCTCACAATCTAATTTCCCGATCAGTATGTTTTTGGGGATTTTAGAAAAAGAACTTCAAAAATGTCAATGTGACCACATGGTATGAATAGATGCTAAAGGCCTTCAGACACTGATGTGCATGGAGTATCCTGACTTTTCCAGGTGACGTCCTCAGGGGGGAGAAGGATTGGGCATGTTGGATTTTAACACCTGATTCTATTGTTCTCCCTGGAGGTAAGCTGATGATAGAGGTATCTGATGACGGCTTATGCATCTCTCCATATAGAAACCTCTTATTCCCTTGGCCACGTCATGCGTGCTTGTGAAGGGAACTAATGTTTGGCCCTCTGATGTGTTTGTTCTCCTTTATGCTGGAATCACACATGATGGAGTAGATCTGAAAAGAAGATAAAGGAAGATATCTACGTGTCTTATACATTTCCGTAGATTCCTGTGTTTGCATCAAATATTGCTTGTGCTTCAGGGGAATCACCAGGTTTTTTTCTGTGTAATCTATAAGCCACATCCCTGATTCCAGTGATGTGTAAGGGTACCGTTACACGTAGCGATGCACCAGCGATCCCGACAACGATATGGATCGCTGGTGCATCGCTAAGTGGTCGCTAGTGAGCTGCCACACAAGCAGATCTCACCAGCGACATAGGAGTGGTCAGGAGTCGCTACTTACCTGTCATACGAGGCGATCCTGACATCCTCCCGCCCGCGTCCACGCGTCGGTCGTCGGCGCCACAGGAAGCCCAGCAGGAATCGGCCGACAAGAAATGGCCCAGGCCGTTCTCACGCGATCAGCAATCATCGCGGGGGAGCCGGTCGGCGGTAAGTGTCACATGTAGCGATATCACTAGCAATATCGCTGCTACGTCACAAAATCAGTGACGTTACAGCGATATTGCTAGCGATATCGTTACGTGTAACGGGCCCTTAACTTACTGGGCTGCTTCCTGTAGTTTTGATACAATCACATTTTTATCAGCAGTGGGTTATCACCAGAGGACTAGTAAACCTGCTGCTTGTAGTCATCCATATTCATGAGCTCTGTATATCCCTGCCACATCACTGATTGGCGGAAGCTTTCTGCCTATGCACAGTAAACACAGAAAACTATCAATCAGTAGTGTGGGCAGGGATATACAGAGATCGGCATTCAGAGACCTGGTAGATCGTAAGACTTATTCCATCCCGACAAAAGCCTCTTTCTGCTCCGATCCCTCAGCAGTGTATGAGACGTCTGCAGAAGCCATTCCAGGTTTACTGCAGCTTGATGCATCTACCAGAGGGGATATGAAATGCAGAATATTTAATGGATAACAGTTGTTAAGTGGCTTCATAAAACATTGCCTCATTCCCTCTGCCAATATACCTAGGTTTTAGTGACCTCTGTTTCATAGCATTGCTCTTGAAATGAGTTCTATTAACTGAGAACTGTCTTTCATGATTTCCTTCATAGGAAAAAATACTTTTGTGGCTTCTTCAATTTATGCAAGAGCAAGGGATTTCTTTGGATGAAACAGACAAATGTGGGAACAGTGCGGTGAATATAGCGTCTCAGAATGGATATCTGGGCTGTGTGCAGGTAAGAAGCAGAACTAACGTGCAACTTCTTATTACATGGAGCTTGTCTTGGGATTGGTGAGAAATTCATGAAATATCAGAGGGAATCTGTCGGCAGGATCTCACACAGGTCCAGCAATATCTTTACATGGCCAGTCCGTTCCTCCATTTGCCAGGAAATCAGAAGTTTAATTGATATGCAAATGAGACTGTAGATCTGACGTTTCTGTCACTCCAGCTCTATTGCGCGCCCAGCGCTGGCTTCTCCTCCGCTTGACAGGCAGCCTGTATGCTATAGTTTCAGGCAAAGAACCCGTCAGTCAGCATCAGGCCGTAGATGAAGCTATAGTGACAAAAGCTTCAGATATAGCGCAGCCTCAGTTGCATATCAATTCAATCACAGATGTGTCGGTAGGGGAAGAACAGACTGACCGTGTAAAGATATTGCTGGATAAGTCTTTTAAAGAGCTGCATAGCATGATTTCATATTTCAAAGTATTTGAAAAGTTTTCCGCTTTCAGCAAAGTGCACACCAAAGGTTTGAGAGAACCACTGAGCTCAGTGATTGGCTGCAGCCAATGTCAACATCACCACTGCAGCCGCCAAAATGCAGGGACATGTGCATGCGGCAGAGAGAGAGTACAATCTTTCTTTACTTTACACACCTCCCCGCATTTAACATCCACTTTGATGAAAAATAGAAAACCCCTTTAAAGGGAATTTGTCAGCAAGATTTTGCTCAGTAACCTACAGACAGTGTCAGGTTGGCGCCATTATACTGATTAAAATGATACCTGGGTGATGAAATCCATCTTGTGGTTGTTGTTTAACCCCCAGAGGTATTTTCGTTTTTGTGTTTTTGTTTTTCGCTCCCCTTCTTCCCAGAGCCATAACTTTTTTATTTTTCAGTCAATATGACCATGTGAGGGCTTGTTTTTCACGGGACGAGTCATACTTTTGAATCACACCATTGGTTTTACTATGTCGTGTACTAGAAAACGGGAAAAAAATTCCAAGTGCAGTGAAATTGCAAAAAGTGTTTTTTTGTTTGGCTTTTTTTGCTAGGTTCACGAAATGCTAAAACTGACCTGCCATTATGATTCTCCAGGTCATTACGAGTTCATAGACACCAAACATGTCTAGGTTCTTTTTTATCTATGTGGTGAAAAAAATTCCAAACTTTGTAAAAAAAAAAAAAAAAAAATTGCGACCGCAAACAATTAGCAATTTTTTTTTCAATGTGCGCCCGCTCTGGTAGGCAGGAGGTGGCACCCTAGGCAGGTGCCCACCCTGCCAACCCCTTGTCCTGGCCCTGGGCTCCAAACTTACAGATAGATTTGGGTACAAACAAATGACAGATAATATCTGATCTGTATGGTGACTGTGAATATTCTGTATCTTCATAGGTTTGTTCATACAGTGACTTGTGACAGCAGGAAAAATATTTCATTTAGAAGTTTGACATCACAGTCAGCCTTTTTGCACTAACTTGGGTCATTAAAGGGGTTGTCCAGGACTTTAACAGTTATGGCCTGTCCTTAGGATAGGTTATCGATGTCAGATTGGTTGAGATGCAACACCCGACACCCCCCCGCCGATCAGCAGTTTCCGGTATCAGCGGCAACTAGAACTGCTTCGGTATGGAGCTGCACAGCACAGCTTCATCAACGGTATAGTGGCTGTAGCCGAGTTCTGTACATCCACCCCCTATTGATTCAAATAGGTGGCTGATGTGCATTACCTGGCCGCGGCCACTATACAGTCGATGGTCCTGTGCTGTGCAGCTCCGTAACTGGGCAGTTCTATATGTCACCGTATGTCTCTAATGAACATTGTCTTATTACAACTCAATTTAATTCTCTTAACTCTTTTTATAAAGTCAGTTGCACACAACAAAAAGTGGGACAGGAAAGCTTGAGCCCAAAAGAGAAGCAATTTTTGGGTAGTCTCAGACTGGTTGAGAGGAGCACCTACTATATTTCTTTCTTCTGTGTTCTATAATTGAAAACATATCAAAAGCCGAAATCTTTGAGTGTGTACCAAAGCCAGTGCCAAAAGGTTGTCTGAATTTAATGAGTCAAGTTTTGGCACTGTCTAAAATGCTAGCTGTCCTCTAAAATATACATTAATGTGAAATGGAAGAGCCAACATTTCAGATGCTTTATGTTTGGTGCCAAATATCATAAACTGATGTTTTTCATGCAAAAATGGCTTAGATAGCAAATACTCTCTTTTGACAGCATAATTGTTCATTTGGGGTTTTTTTAAGATATATTTTTTATTAGCTCATATATATATATAGTTTTTAGTGCCTTGATGGGCATGGGCAGTATGTTTGCAGTGCCACATCTCTGATGAGGTGTGAATATTTCTTCACTTTTACTCAATACATGTGGTCAGAATGGAAAGATTGAAGATATAAAGATCAAAGGTTTTAACACATGGATGCTGGAGTAGATGGTGGCAGTAGAAGTATCTGTGTAATTGGTAAAAATAAATCATTTTTCGTAGAAAAAAATAAATCCTATATTGTAAGACAATCTAAATCTTTCATATTATTTTTCAGACATTAGTTGAATATGGAGCAAATGTCACCATTCAGAACCATGCTGGAGAGAAGCCATCTCAAAGTGCTGAACATCAAGGCCACAGCATGTGCTCCCGATACTTGGTGGTGGTGGAGACTTGCATGTCATTGGCATCACAAGTTGTCAAGCTGACCAAGCAACTTAAAGAGTAAGCAAGGCCTACAATTACAAGATGTGGTTCCGTCCTGTGTTTTTTTAAGACCTGAAGATCCACTTGAGAACTGTTGCCTGTGTGGGAGACCAGAGATCATCCATTGGAAACAGTAGAGATAAGATGACAAGACGTAGAAAATCTTATCTACTGGGGTCAATTGCTTGAGTGTATTTTACATAAATTGGGTCCCTCAACAAGTTTGTGTTCCATGCGATTTTAGCTATTATGTGGCCTTTTTGTGTATCACCCAAATTGGCCCAATAGGCATACGGTGGTAATGAAGGCAATGAAATGTGAAAAGTGAAATTAGTTTTTTTTTTTTGCTATAGCCTTTAAATTATTTGACAGTTTACAATTGCAGTTTCCTGACCCCAGTTAACGGCAGATGAGGGGACAAAGTACAAAATTTAACAAAATAGTATTTTTTTGTGAACGTTGTTTTGTTTTGTTTTGTTTTTTGTTTTTTTGGGGGGGCAGTAAACTCTTATTCATATTCATTTAGATTTTCGCCTTTTTGTCTAATTTTAGGTTTACGTTGCACACATCACTAATTTGTAGTGAAACCTCCACCAGGTGGAGCTGGTGAGGGAAGAGAGGTTACACACTGAGTAGCAAACCTGAGCCACAGCACAGGTGCCACAGGTAACGAGAGAGAATAGTCAGACGAACCGAGTCAGAAACTAGCAGGAGCAGACGTACCAGAAGGAGCAGCAATACACGTAGTCAAAATACCAAGCCGAGAGTCAGAAAGCCAGAACATGAGCACGGGGTCTAAACCGTGAGATGAAATACGTGGTCGGGGTACAAGCCGGGGAGTCAGATGCCAGAGAGGGAACGTAACAGCAGAGACGAATACCAAGAGACGGGGTCAGAAATCAGTCCGGGTCATACACGTGAATATCAGTCAAAGGCAGGAGGATCACGAAGGTACAAGGGTCAGAGGCTCTAAACTGGAAGCTTGAGCTATCACTAACACTGGTCAGCAGGCTTTGAGAGACTGAAATAGCCCAGCTAGCTCCAGAACGAGGCTGAGGAGATTAACTCCCGCATGACCAGTCCGGAGTGAAGACAGCAGAAAATAAACTCCGGACTGGACCATGACATAATTTAATTAAACTGTACTAATCCTAACTATCATTCTCAGGTGAAGAGACCAAGACATTATGGACTAAACTTGGGAAAGTCACAAAAATAAATGGGTTTCACATGCTGCTGTAGCTGCTTTTTTCACACAAAAAATGCAGCAATATCTGATACCTGTGGGGGTTTTTGCTGCGTTTTTGCACTCTCATTACTTTCTATGGTTGAAAAAACGCTGAAAGAAGTGACATGCTGCAGTTCTCAAAGAAAAAAAAACAAAGTGTGTACATGAGATTTCAGAAATCTCATAGCTTTTGCTGGTACAGTGAAACGGATCTTTAATTTGCATAAATTTCACTTGATTGTTGTTGTTTTTTTATGATGGTCTTTGTGAGCTTGGTTTTTCTTTTACAGAAGTTTTTGGCTGATTCCTCAACAATCAAAATATAGCACAAATGTACTCCAGTACCCTCTCCCTCCACACCCTGGGGAGATTTTATGTGCTCCAGTTATTTTGTCGCAAATAATATATAGGTGTGGAGAAAATAAAAATGCAAAAAGAAAAAAATGCCCTTGGTGGGAAGGGGTTAATCATGCTTTTTTGATAACCATTGCTTACATGGTATTCTATAGCCAAACACAAGATAAAAATCAGAGTGTGTGGCAAAGTAGTAATTTACAGCAAGCTGTAATCTGAGATACATAAAACAGTTTGAAGTTAATAGGTTTCTTTAGGCTAGGAAGCTTTCCATAGAATGAATATGAAATATCGTTTACATGGAAAAACTGGGGATACATTACTATCTGGCCTGCCATAGCCAGTCTAGAATATTGCACCCTATAGATAAGAGGCATTTTAGCTGCAAAACCAATGGAAGAATTTTTCAGTTTGAAGATCTTGTTTAAAGACAATCTGTCAGTAGGATCATCCTTCCTAAGCCGTGTATATGGGCATGTAGGCCATTGGAAGCTAAATAAAATGATATCTTGATATCTGAGATCTGATGTCTTATCCCAGAGAAATCCACAGGTTTTGTTATATGTAAATGAGCTTCTAAGGTTTATGGGCTGATCTGCATGAGACTCCGCCTCTAGAGGTGATTTTAAATGAAAGGGGGTTTTACCAGTGTGAGACATGTAATGACTGAAAGCACGCTCTCCTGATCTACATGTCTCACACTGGTAATGTCATTTAACACAGGGTTCCCCAACTCCAGTCCTCAAGGCCCACCAACAGGTCATGTTTTCAGGATTTCCCTTCTATTGCACAGGTGAAGCAATTATCACCTGGGCAATACTAAGGAAATCCTGAAAACATGATCTGTTGGTGGGCCTTGAGGACTGGAGTTGGGGAACCCTGATTTAACATAACCTCTGGAGGCGGAGTCTCATGCAGATCAGCGTCCGGCCCATAGATCTTAACAGCTTATTTACATATAAGTAAAACAAAGATTTCTCTGAAATAAGACATCGAATTGCAGATATCAAGGTATCATTTTATTCAGCCTCCTATGACCCACATGCCCATGTAGACATCCTGTGGTGGGTTGCTCCTACTGACAGATGCCCTTTAACGTACTGAAGAAGCTCTAACATTTTATATTCTGTCATAAGGATTTCTATATCGTACAAATTATTTAGGCGTCGCAGGTGATAAAAATAAATTAATAAAAAACATTCATGAGTAATTAAAATGATTAATATTTAGCCAAACTTTTTTTCCCATGGTTTCCACTTTGTTCTCAGAAACTTCTGCTGTAAATCTTTTACGTGGGAATATATCCCAATTCAAACTTATGGTAATGTGTTACCATACAGCCGGGCATGCAGGCTATGAATTCTAGTCCATGGTATCCAGAAAGCATACATAGGAGAGGAGTGACATGATGGACTTGAGACCAGCAGCCTGGAGTCTGGTTGCCTTAACAGCTTCTCTTTCCATTGTGGATATATTGGTAGAGTGATTGCAAGAACCAACATTGTCTTTTCTTTACAGGCAGACAACGGAGCGGATCACTTTACAGACACATCTCCAACAGCTATTAGAAGCCCAGAGGTCCGTGCCAACATCCCCCAGGTACTAGAATACCATATTCAAGCTGTCATTTTCACTTTGTATCTTTCATCTCTATTGTTTGGAGGGTCCATTGTGGTTTATGTTTTCTGGTATTTTTGAGTAAAAAATACTTGAAGCGGTTTTCCGGCCTTAGGCTATAAGTCTGCTATCACTCTGTGACTGCAGACTTATGAATCCCCACATCGTACACTCTGCACGATCTAAAGATTTTTCGATGCTGGCGCCATGGGCAGACGATCATGTGATCTTACTATGTAATTTGCATACTTCTGGCCACAGTCCGACTAGACTTCTCCGGCCTTGCTCAGTACACTACATTGAGCGAGGTAGCGCCTGTCTGGTCAGCACGCGACCACATGTTTGCAAAACACATACTGTACTTGCGGTCATGCGTCCACCACTGGTTCCATAGAATTCTCATATCATGCAACGTGCGCAATGTGAGGACTCACAAGTCTGCAGCCTTGTAGCCTAAGACTAGAAAACTCCTTTATCAGAGTGCGATATAGTCATCTTGATTCACCCATGTCTATCAGGATCCATTGGAAAATACCCATCACAATGTCATGTCTATTATAAGCCAAAGCCGTAATGGTGTCATGAATAGGTCATGGTATGTTTATATGAATACTTGTATTATAATAATTTACTTTTTTGAATTTATTTGTCAATTCTTTGGCCCTTAGAGATGAAGTGTATATATTTTATGGGCTGTGAATAATAGATGAGTTCTCAAATGCTATATACTCAAATATTGATCTGTGCTTAGTTTTATTTTTACCTCATTCACAAAGTCTTGCGCATTATGTGTACATTATCACAGGCTAGGATTTCACATCTTGAAATTCACTTACGGCTCTTGTAATTCACGGACTATTTGTGTAATGCCTTCATGCAGGAGAAGCCTTTCCATCGTACCACTCCATTATTATGTGATGGTGATCAGCTAAGGACCTCATCATTCCACCATGCTACAGTGTAATATAATCAGTAAGCTACAGAACAGATCTCTACTTGATGAATATACATTTCCCACCACAAAGCAAGCTACAGGTGTAGGGAAAACCCATTAACAGAATGTAACCTGAGGTCATAAGCTTTGCAACAAGGTGTCAAAGATTCAATGTTTGAAAGAATTTTCTAATTCTAGTATAATAGCATATTCTTTATAGATCTGAAATTAGGTTAATGGACACAGATAAAAAGAAATTATGAACAGTCCAGCCATCCCTGCCCTCACCCCACCATTTGATTGTCACACTCTTCACTTCTGTTGTATATTGTGCACTTTCTTGCGGTCCAGCCTCCTGTGTTCTTCAGTCTCCATTTTGATTCCTAATGTGCATTTTACTCCTCTGTCTTCTACTATAAATACCACGATACATCAGCAGAGCATCAGTTGGACAGCTAGAATCAGTAATTTGCCTCCTGTGTTAACAATGTGATTATTTTCCCTCTAAACTATTCTGAATAAATCTAATAGGTCACAAGTATACAGTCATGCAAGCTGAGTTGTGATCTCCTACATTATAAGTCTGTGACAGGAGCTGTCTAGTCACCATCAGCAATTGTGATAGGCGTTTCAGTCACCCCATGTTGAGAACTTCAGTGGTACATTCCATGCAATTTCATCATATGTGAACTTCTGGTGACTGCGATGGCAGCCCTCTGTAGAGAATGTAATGTCGTTTAATTCCAAGATGGTCACCATAAGATCACAAATCCTAACTGAGGAAATGGAATCCCTGAGTTTTGAGATAGAAATGAATACCTAAAGAAAATGAGGCAATCTGTATATATTCATTGGGGCACTAATGACTGATATTTTTTTAATCATTAGACTGCTACTTTATTTAGCATATATTTAATTTTGTAAATCATATTTGTCAAATATTTATAGGAATAGAAGGTTTTCATAATTTCTGTTCTCTCTTAAAGAACTATTACTTCAAGAACTTTACAGTATCATGATATGGTGCCAAACCTGTCACCTACTCATTAATTAGATATAAATTACCAAAAGCAACTCTACTTTCAATTTTGAGAACATTTTACTTTTAACATTTAAATAGTAACGTAAGATTTAACTTTTTAAAAGCTATGTATTTTAAGGTACATGTTGATCACATATATAGTGAAAGTGGTTATTCTATCTAGACAATCACTTCTGTAATGTTGATGATCAGCAGATCGCCGTAATTCTAGAAACTGAAACTTGAGAAGCTGTAGGTGGCCGAGGGAGCAGAAATGTGATATTATATGTTATTCATTCCAAAATGTTAAAAAATGTCAGATCACGGAGGTATTGCCAAGAAATCCACTTACAACCACTTAGATTTAGGTTAGATATGCATCTTTGTTAGGTTACACCTGAGATAGAGGCTGACGGGCTTTTATAGTCTAGTACGTGAAAGCTTCTCTTATAAGTAGAGCTGAAAATTCTGAGGGGCCCTTAGAAACCCTATGTTTACCCTAGATACCAGCGTGCACTGCAGGCAGGGCGGGAGGTGGAGGCAGAGCGGCGCAGACAGACCAGCATAGCTCTGCTATCTGCTACTCTGGTCTGACAGACTGGAGTAGCAGATAGCAGAGCTACTCCGGTCTGTGCGCCGCTCTGCCTCCACCTCCCGCCCTGCCTGCAGTGCACGCTGGTATCTAGGGTAAACATCGGGTTTCTAAGGGCCCCGCTGCTCTTAGAAACCCGATGTTTACGTTGGTAACCAGCGTGCAGCGTCGTTCATCACTGGCTCCCGCTGCCACACGCAGCGATGCACGCTGGCCAGCGGGAGACCAGCAATGAAAAAACGGGCCAGGACGATCCAGCACGATCAGCGATACCCCGCGGGGGGGGCGATCGCTGCTGGATGTCACACAGCGATCTCGCTGGAGAGATCGCTGATGTGTCACAAAATCAGCGATCTCGCCAGCGAGATCGCTGTGTGTAACGGGCCCTTTAATCTCTTAGTAATAAATCCTTCACAGTTAGTGAACAACAGCACTCACTTTCATAAGTGACACATCCCTGAATTGTTTTTTAGCCTCTGTCTCCTGCTGTCTTCAGATTACATAGCAAAACCTCCTGACAGATTCCATTTAAGATGAGCCAAATTAATTAAGAGCTGTGCGTCTCCTAATGAATTTGGCGCATCAGCTATCTTGAACCACCGCAAGAAATGTACTGCAGTGAGACGGAAGTACACTTCTTTTATCACTTACACCACTTTGGTGTAAATTACAATGAATCATCTGAATGCATTCGGCCAAGCCTTCTCAATTCTAAGCTCCAGCTAATTTTTTTAAAAATTGCCTGTGCTGGCCAAGACGGGTGTATAAACTAAATTTCGTCAATATTTTTTTTGCAACTGAAAGTTCAGCTAAAAATTTGCAAAATTTCAAACCGTCTTAGAACAGAATTCTGGTGAAAACTACTGTATTTAATGAATCAGGGCCTTGCTGCTATGGCTTTGTTTTTCAGAATGACTGTTCTTTGCATTCATTAGATTCTCTTTCCACAGTTCTCCATCGTCCCCATCTTCAGACAGTCTCCCACAGAAGTCACTTGAATTAGATGATGTTACACAGAAAAATAAACTAAATGGGGTTCACGACAGCTATCAGTCACTAAGCACATCTGCTCCCAGCAGACTCAGGTGTAGAGCACTAGATGAAGAGTCTGATAAGATTTTGCGGCAGTTGTTAGGAAAAGACTTGGCAGACAATGTTTCTAGTCCTGAAAAACTATCACTGGAGTTCCAGGATGGGACATCATCTAGGAGTGCTAAACGGATCCCGCTGGAGAAAAGAGAGTTTAAGCTTGTTCGATTACGGCAACTTATGCAAAGGTCTCTCAGCGAGTCTGATACAGACTCCAACAACTCAGAGGATCAAAAGCATACACCCATTAGAAAAGCTGATAAGCCAAGACCACAGCCTATAGTGGAAAACGTGGAGAATTCTGAAGCTCTCCAGCTGATGATAAAAAAGCATACACAGTCAAACACTGCAGGACGACGGTTTGTTTTAGGGTTAAAATCTAAATCTGTGGATGGCCATAGTCCATCACCAACATCAGAAAGTAGTGACCCAGACTATGAACCTCAATACCAAACAGGGAGCATACCTTCAGGTTCAACAGACTCAAGTTCTTCTTCAGCACAAAAGACAACAAGCCCTAAAAGTGCTTTAAAATCTCCTTCTTCCAAACGCAGGACTTCCCAAAATCTGAAACTCAGGGTAACTTTTGAGGACCCTATTGTTCAAGTGGAACAGACTGAAGTAGATCCCAATGAATTTAAGGAGAAAGATGGTGGAAAGACACAAAAGTCCCAATCTATTGGAGAAGTTGGGGAGCAGCATAAAAAACCGTTTGGTGCTTTTCGATCAATAATGGAGACTTTTAGTGGAAATCAAAACAACAATAATAATAGTCATTCTGCGAATCCTGTGAAAGCTTCATCGTCCTCAACTTCACTGTCATTTTCCTCATTAGGCAGAAAGGCAGGAGATACAAAGGCGTCACCTTCGAGCAATACAAAAGGAAAAAGCAAAAATGTAAGTAAGAGCAATGTAAAATTTTTGAATGTTTGTTTTAACAAAGTCATTGTATACCAACTAGTTGCTATATTGGAATTTTTTTTTCCAGAATTTATTAAATTGAATAATAAACCATTTGTAGCTCAATTATCTTATTAGCTGAGTAACTACTTTCCTTGATGAGATGTGTTGGTAGTGCTTGCAGTTCTTGTGGAACCATGGTACTTCCCCCATGCTTCAAGGACCATTCCCATCTTGTAATGTCATGGCATATTACTAGAATATTTCATATCTTTATGGCCAGTGAGGGTCTTTTTGGACTCCCACCAGTCCTGAGAATAAAGGAGCAGTAGAGCTAATTTGGTTCAGCTTAACCTTTTCTGTTTTTCCCAACATGTGTGCCCATCATTTTCCGGATCAAAGAAGTATCCTAGAGATTGGATCTCCTCTGATCTTAAAGTGAGGGTAAATCTTAGCCTTCTCATTACAAAACCTAACCTTCCAAAAACCGCTTAGATCCTACCTTGTCATGCCTGTCTTCCTCTATATGTGTTGGGTATTTTCTTTATATTACTTCATGCCTGCCTTTATTTGAGGTAAACTATTACAGGGTCCTGCCATTCTCTTACTCTTACTTCTCAGGATAACAAACATCATACAAAAGATTAAATACATGATTATTCACAAGTGGTCATAGTACACGTTGGTCTCTGTCATGTCCAGAAACGCTATTTACTTGGATTACTACTACTAGGATTAATCTGCAGTTAAATGGCATCAAAATGCTGCTTGGCGCCTTATTGGAGCAGCAGCTACAGGGAGAAAATGAACTTACATCCTCCTTGCGACAGCTCTCTTCCAGTCATCAGAGTGGTGCAGGGAGTGGTTACGGTCACCACTTACTATAAAGTGCACACACTTTAATCAATCCATGTCATTGGGATTGATAGCCCGCCCTGCTCACGTACTGCCATGCAGGCCGCTATCAATTGTCTCACTGTAGCATCTTTTAATTTATAGCTATTATAGTTTATATAATTGACAGATTATTATCTCTTGCCGTTATTTTGGCTCCGTTACATATCCCCCTCCTATGATTGTTTAGGGGACATTCTTACCATACATTTTAAGTAGTTTTAATTGTGTTTTGTACTTATCTAATTGCAATTATATATGTTTTTATTTGCCCTGTATTCAGTCTGTGCCTCTTTTATGCCCTCATGGTTTAGCTTTTCTCAGGCACGGCTCCAGGCGTTGTATCTGATGTTACAGCTCAGCCAGATTTAATAAGTAAGAGTGATCAGTAAGAATAATAAATTTAATAATAAATTTGATTTCTATAGCGCCGACATATTCCGCAGCACTTTACATTTCAGAGGGGATTTGTACAGACAATAGATATTACAGCATAACAATAATCACATAGATTATAACAAATACCAAGAGGAATGCGGGCCCTGCTCGCAAGCTTACAGTCTATGAGGAAAGAGGTAGACACGAAAGGTGGGTGGTAACAGTTGCCCTGATTGTATGGACCAGCCATAATGTTAAGTGTGTAACAGTACAGACACAGAGGGCTAATGGATGCATAAAGCATGTGGGAACATGATGCGGGGAACCTGGTTATGGTAAAACTTTTGGCTGTGCCACACAGGGATAGTTAGGTTAATGTGTTGAGGCGATAGGCCAGTCTGAATAATGCGTTTTCAGGGCACGCTTAAAATTGTAGGGATTGGGGACTAATGGTATTGACCTGAGTAGTGCATTCCAAAGAATTGGCGCAGCACGTGTATAGTATTCGAGACGGGAGTGGAAGGTTCTGATTATTGAGGAAGCTAACCTCAGGTCATCAGCAGAACGGAGGGTGCGAGTAGGGTGGTATACTGAAACAAGGGATGAGATGTAAGGTGGTGCTGAGCCATGGAGGGCTTTGTGGGTGATTGTAATGTTTATACTGAATTCTGGAGTGGATGGGTAGCCTGTGTAATGACTGGCACAAGATAGAGGCATCGGTGTAACGATTGGTGAGGAATATGATCCTGGCTGCAGCATTCAAGACAGATTGGAGAGGGGAGAGTTTGGTAAGAGGGAGACCGATTAGACGAGCGTTACAATAGTCGAGACGAGAATGAATAAGAGAAACAGTAAGCGTTTTTGCAGAGTCAAAAGTAAGAAAAGGTCGAATTCTAGAAATGTTTTTGAGGTGCAGATGACAAGAGCGAGCCAGTGATCGAATGTGGGGGGCAAAGGAAAGCTCAGAGTCAAGTATGACCCCAAGACAGGGGGCATGTTGCTGGGGAGTAATAGTGGAACCACACACGGAAATGGCAATGTCAGGTATAGGAACATTAGTAGAGGGAGGAAACACAAGGAGTTCAGTCTTTGACAGGTTCAGTTTCAGATATAGTGAGGACATGATGTTAGACACAGCGTTTAGACAATCGCCGGTGTTTTCTAGAAAGTCATAGAATCATAGAATCATAGAATCGTAGAGTTGGAAGGGACCTCCTGGGCCATCTGGTCCAACCCCCTGCTCAAAGCAGGATTCGCTAAATCATCCCAGTCAGATGTCTGTCCAGCCTCTGTTTGAAGACTTCCATTGAAGGAGAACTCACCACTTCTCGTGGCAGCCTGTTCCACTCATTGATCACTCTAACTGTCAAAAAGTTTTTTCTAATATCTAATCTGTGTCTCTTCCCATTCAGTTTCATCCCATTGCTTCTAGTCTTTCCTTGTGCAAATGAGAATAAAGTTGATCCTTCTACAATGTGACAGCCCTTTAGATATTTGTAGACAGCTATTAAGTCTCCTCTCAGTCTTCTCTTTTGCAAACTAAACATTCCCAAATCCTGCAACCTTTCCTCATAAGACAGGGTTTGCAGACCGGTCACCATTCTGGTCGCTCTTTTCTGAACTTGCTCCAGTTTGTTGATGTCTTTTTTAAAATGTGGTGCCCAAAACTGGACACAATATTCCAGATGAGGTCTGACCAAAGAGGAGTAGAGGGAAATAATGACTTCACGTGATCTAGACTGTATGCTTCTGTTAATACATCCTAGAATTGCATTTGCCTTTTTTGCTGCTGCATCACACTGTTGACTCATATTCAGTCTGTGATCTATTAGTATACCCAAGTCTTTTTCACATGTGCTGTCACTTAGCCCTATTCCTCCCATTCTATATATGCTTTTTTCATTTTTATTGCCCAGATGTAGTACTTTGCATTTCTCCCTGTTAAAAACCATTCTGTTAGTTGCTGCCCACTTCTCCAGTTTATTTAAATCTTTTTGAATCCTCTCTCTCTCTTCTCTAGTATTAGCTATCCCTCCTAGCTTTGTGTCATCAGCAAATTTAATCAGTTTACCCTCAATTCCTTCATCTAAATCGTTGATAAAGATGTTGAACAATACAGGGCCCAGGACAGAGCCCTGTGGTACCCCACTTGAGACATTCTTCCAACTGGATGTGCAAGTCTGGCGTGATGTCAGGAGAAGAAGCGTATAATTGGGTGTCATCAGCATAGAGATGGTACTGGAAACCAAATCTACTGATTGTTTGACCAATAGGGGCAGTGTACAAGGAGAAGAGGAGGGGGCCTAGGACTGATCCTTGAGGAACCCCAACAGTAAGGGGAAGGTGAGAGGAGAAGAAACCGACAAAAGATACAGTAAAGGAGCGGTCAGAGAGATAGAAGGAGAACCAGGAGAGAACAGTGTCCTTGAGGCCAATGGAACGGAGCATAGTGAGGAGGAGCTGATGATCCACAGTGTCGAATGCTGCAGAGAGATCCAAGAAAATTAGCATGGAGTAATGACCATTTCATTTAGCTGTTAGTAGATCATTAGAGACTTTAGTGAGGGCAGTTTCAGTAGAGTGTAAATAGCGGAAACCGGATTGGAGAGGGTCGAGAAGAGAGTTATCAAAGAGATAGCGAATAAGACGGGAGTGGACCAGGCGTTCCAGGAGTTTAGAGATGAAGGGAAGATTAGAGACAGGTCTATAGTTATCAGTAAGAATACACACAGTGCTTGTGTAAGTTGTGTTGTCATGTCATGAAGAACTGTGATACAACTGCACTTTACTCCTATTAATGTGGTCCCTAAATTCTTGTCAGCTCTTGGACTACCCTGGCTATGTCATAGATATCCAGTGAAGCAAAGGTAGCACAAATGGAAACCAAAAAACAAGGACTCCTTCCCAGTGCATTTAAAATATACAGTGGTAAAAGTCTGACTATCCCTTTAACTTTAGGTCATATACATTTATATATGCCTGTATAAACAATTGCTTCCATGTCCTATAACTGTGGTATATGTAAGCATGCTGCACGTTGCATGTACTGACCTTTATATTGAACTTTCCCAGGAGCCTTGCACCTGCTCTGCAAAACTGTCCTCTAGGGCATTTCTTGAGGACCTCGTTCCTAATCATGCATGGTATGTGGTGCTGGTGGTGTTGATTAAACAGTTTTTTTTTTCTTTCCTCTTCTGCTTTTTTCCTGTTCTTGCATTCTTTTCTTTAGTAGAGATGTAAATTAACTTTGTAGGTTTTTTCCATGCTTTATCACTACAATTAACATCATTCATCTAATGCTCTATCCTGCTGACAGCTCGAGCGATGCACTTTTGGCTGCACTGGTAAGCCTCATATAAAGAGAGAGGACTTCTCATAAATCCATTTTGCCGCATGCTCCATCTTGGCATTGCCTGTAGTCTCTGTTGAGCAGGAGTCATTTAACAGATGATGTGTATGGAAACTACATTTCCTGTCATGTGTGGGAAAGTCACCTCCAAAAAGCTCAATGTTGTATAGTCCGAGCCCACAAAATCATCTTTTTTTCTTCCAAAATTCTGTTTACATTTACGGTGTGTCAGCGGTGAATTTATAATCTCCTACAAGATGGGAAGGAAGGTGTTACATTCTTTTACCTTAACGCAGTACACATTTCACAGTACTCTGTACTGCGCAATCTAGATTTATGGAGGGAAGGCTGCTGAGGTGAAGACAATGCTGGGCCTACACCTATATTTACTACTCAGCCGTGGAATGGCCTCTGTGATTTATTACCTGGATCTATGGATCGGAAATATCGCTGCCAGTGAGAAAGTGCTGCCCACCCAGATATGTATGTATGAGAAATGTATAGAGTGATGGGATTGGCCCCACAGTGACTGAGAGCACAGTGGGATCAGAAAAAAAACCCAAACATTATGCACCATATATCATAGCTGTTATGTACTGTAGTTTTATCTCTTGGGTATGCTGTTTGCTCCCTTGGTGTTGCCAAATTTGCTTTTCGTAGCTGGGGCTGGACAGGTCGTGTCATGTCCCTCCTCTCTCCACACCGCTCGTCACATTCAAGCGGCATTAAAAAACTTGTTCTGGCAGGGATTGGAGTTACGGATTTCTGCTAAGATGCACACACAGGGTCAACCCACTACCCACCTCGCCTGTTTCAGTATAAGTGTGCACCTATTAATGAATCGCGAGTGTCTGCTCCAACATGCCACCTCATCACAACCGGCAAGACAATTGCTGGTCTTGATGAATGGGGGCCAAATAATTCATTTTTTCTGCGGTAGACCCATGAAAATCGATGGTATGAAAAGCAGGGCTGTGAAGTCAGTATAAAATGGACTGTCTCCGACTCCTAAAATATACGGTATATTAAATTGGTTCAGTAGTTCAGTGCAGGATGTGCTGTAAATGTTTTCATAAGAATTTAGGAAAGTTATGAAACAGGAAAGATGTATATCTTTGTACCGTGTTAGCCAGTAGATAGAAAAATATTCAGGATTGAGAGTCCTCAGTAGTTGATACCTTTTAATGGCTAACTGAAAAGATGGTAATACATTGCAAGCTTTCGAGACTACTCAGGTCTCTTCATCAGGCTAGACTAATACAAAATCTGAAGTCACATATTTATGCACAATACAGCCTAGAAAAAATGCAATAGATAAGACAAGTGACGTGAAGCAGAACTATCAATATGGGAGAGGGAGAAACATAAATATAAACATTGGACCAGTTCATAGATAAGGAGTCTGGATGTTTTATGGTCCTCTGATTGGGGTCTAGTTCTGTGTTGCCCTGCAAGGTTTTAAAAGGAAATTCCTTAATTGATGTAAAAAGACATAAATCCATGCGACACATTCATTCCAGCACTGAGAGTGTCAAAGTTCGTCATAAATTTGTACTCCCAAACTCGTCTCTCTATCTGAGATGTGAAGTTACCTTTCAATACCAGTAATTTCATATCCATGCTGCTGTGATCAGGGATACAGAAATGTTTTGCCACAGGTAGATCCATTCTTTTTTCTCTTATTGTGTGACGATGAGCATTCATCCTTGTTCTAAGCTTTTGCCCTGTCTCCCCCACATACAGACCCCCAGTTGGACATTTAGTACAAATAATTAAGTACACCACATTAGATGTAATGCAGGTGAAAGTACCTGGGATCTTGTAGTCCTGATGTGAGTTGGGGATCTTTATCTTGTCCGTGGTCATTATAAATGGACAGGTTTTACATTTTTTCTGGTTGCAAGGAAAGGTTCCTGCAGCTGTTGGAGAGGACAGGGAGCTTCTGACAATGATGCTTCTTAAATTTGGGGGCTGCCTAAAACACAGCAGTGGGGGGTCTGGAAAAATTGATTTTAATCGGGCATCTTTTTGTAGTAAAGGTTGTAATTTCCGTGCAGCTCCCCTTAGCACCTCCAGATTTGGGTTGTAGGTGACTACTAGAGGCACTCGGTTATTTTCTTCTTTAGCTTTGTAATGTAGCAGGTGATTCCTTGACAATCTGGTGGCTCTTGTAATTTGGTTTTCAATTGTTCTTGGATGGTAACCCTGATTCAAAAAGGTTTTTTTGAGGCGACCAAGGTGTTTGTCTCTATCCATGGGGTTGGAACATATACGATTGTATCTGATGGCTTGGCTATAGATAATAGAGTTCTTTATGTGTTTTGGATGGAAACTGTCCCATTTAAGGTATGTTGGACGGTCGATTGGCTTCTGATACAGGGATGTCTCTATTTCATTGTTTTTTAGCTTAATGATGGTGTCCAAAAAATTAATCTCGGTACTGGAGTAGTTGAGTGTTAAATTGATGGTGGGATGAAATTGATTAAACTGTTCGTGGAACGTCTTTAGCTGTTGCTCAGACTCCGTCCAGATGATTAAAATATCATCAATGAAGCGGTAGTAGGCCAGGGGCCTGATGGGGCATGAGGACAAAAAATCGCTTTCAAGCTTGGCCATGAAAAGATTTGCATACTGTGGAGCCATTTTACTTCCCATAGCTGTGCCAGTCTCCTGTAGATAGATCCTGTTGTCAAATTCAAAGTAATTGTGGGTGAGGATGAATTTTATAAGTTTCACCACGGCATCAGCATCAGTCCCTGTGTTTTCCATGAAGAATTTGCAGGCATGTAAACCATCTTGGTGTGGGATATTAGAGTACAAAGATTCCACATCCATGGTGGCCAGGATGGTTCCTTCTGGTAGAGGACCTATTGCTGCTAGTTTATTCAATAGGTCAGTTGTGTCCTGAATGTAGCTGGATGTATCCTTCACCAGTGGTTTAAGAATACCCTCTACCCATCCAGATACCTGCTCAGTGAGGGTGCCCACACATGAAATAATTGGTCTTCCTGGATTTCCAGATTTGTGGATTTTGGGAAGCATGTAGAATGTCCCTATTCTTGGAGTCTCTGGTATCAGGTCATCGCCAGCTCTTATGGACTGGTCAGGCAGACAAGAAACCAACTTGTTTAGTTCCTTGTAATAGTCCTGTGTAGGATCCGACTCCAATTTTCTATAGTAGCATGTGTCCATAAGTTGCCTGTTTGCTTCCTTCATGTAGTCTGACGTATTCATCATGACTATTGCACCTCCCTTGTCAGCAGGTTTAATGATGATTTCTTTGTTGGTTTTTAAAGACTGTATGGCCTTTCTCTCCTGGGCACTGATGTTGGATGCTTGTCTCCTGTTAGTGTCTATGATTATGAAATGTCCTATAAATGTCTGTTCTGTTCCTGATCTAAGGATCTGGGCTTTCAGTTGAGATAAATCTATGCTGCACTTTATGTACATGCTCAGTAGTGAGCAGAGCTGTGGAGTAGTACATGAGATGAATCTGTGCTGCACTTTATGTACATGCTCAGTAGTGAGCAGAGCTGTGGAGTAGTACATGAGATGAATCTGTGCTGCACTTTATGTACATGCTCAGTAGTGACCAGTGCTGTGTAGTAGTAGATTAGATGAATCTGTGCTGCACTTTATGTACATGCTCAGTAGTGACCAGGGCTGTGGAGTAGATGAGATAAATCTGTGCTGCTCTTTATGTGCATACTCAGTAGTGAGACGGCTGTGGAGTAGTAGATGAGATAAATCTGTGCTGCATTTTATGTACATGCTCAGTAGTGAGACGGCTGTGGAGTAGTAGATGAGATGAATCGGTGCTGCACTTTATGTACATGCTCAGTAGTGATCAGTGCTGTGGAGTCGTAGATGAGGTAAATCTGTGCTGCACTTTATGTACATGCTCAGTAGTGATCAGTGCTGTAGAGTCGTAGATGAGATAAATCTGTGCTGCACTTTATTTACATGCTCAGTAGTGAGGCAGGGCTGTGGAGTAGTAGATGAGATAAATCTGTGCTGCACTTTATGCACATGCTCAGTAGTGAGGCAGTGCTGTGGAGTAGTAGATTAGATGAATCTGTGCTGCACTTTATTTACATGCTCAGTAGTGAGGCAGTGCTGTGGAGTAGTAGATGAGATGAATCTGTGCTGCACTTTATGTACATGCTCAGTAGTGAGCAGGGCTGTGGAGTAGTAGATTAGAAGAATCTGTGCTGCACTTTATTTACATGCTCAGTAGTGAGGCAGGGCTGTGGAGTAGTAGATGAGATAAATCTGTGCTGCACTTTATGCACATGCTCAGTAGTGAGGCAGTGCTGTGGAGTAGTAGATTAGAAGAATCTGTGCTGCACTTTATTTACATGCTCAGTAGTGAGGCAGTGCTGTGGAGTAGTAGATGAGATGAATCGGTGCTGCACTTTATTTACATGCTCAGTAGTGAGGCAGTGCTGTGGAGTAGTAGGTGAGATGAATCTGTGCTGCACTTTATGTACATGCTCAGTAGTGAGCAGGGCTGTGGAGTAGTAGATGAGATGAATCTGTGCTGCACTTTATGTACATGCTCAGTAGTGAGGCAGTGCTGTGGAGTAGTAGATGAGATGAATCTGTGCTGCACTTTATGTACATGCTCAGTAGTGAGGCAGGGCTGTGGAGTAGTAGATGAGATGAATCTGTGCTGCACTTTATGTAGATGCTCATCTCATCTACTACTCCCATCAAACCTAAACAAAAAGCACAGAATGACAAATGTGCAAAAATACCTTGCAATAAGACACATAACAGTAGTCAGCAAGTGCTGATAAAAGGTAATAACAAACACAGGGTATTTAGTCTATACGTTTTTTTGCAAAAAAATGTATACCAAGCTGCCTCACCAACGTCAAGGTAACCCGTATTGAAGCAGTCCCTATCTAATGTATTTAATACCTGAACATATGAACTGTGTCTAAATGAGCAGGATTAAGACAGGCACTTTCTGGTATGGGCACGTGATGCAAGACAGCTCCTTATGTGCATGTCACACAAGAGAGGGGTGGGGTCTCTCAAATCATGCATAAGCATGAAAAAAACTGGATTAAAAACACACATGTGACATGCACAATGTGAACAAGTCTGTTGGACCATGGTCCAACAGACTTGTTCACATTGTGCATGTCACATGTGTGTTTTTAATCCCATCAAACCTAGTTTGATGGGCCGGCCAAGGACCTTAGGTAGAGACTAAACTAGTGTGACCACTGGATGGCTTCATTCCACAATGCTCTAGTTGATTGACAGGTCTTTCTATATGTACACACATCGAAGAGAACTCCAAATCAGAGCAATAAGGTGTAACACCAAACTAGTCTTGTCGGCCCCTTTAGTCCTCGGCCGGCCCTTCAAATTATGTTTTGTTTGAAACTCCGGAGTGTTTTATATAAAACCATACCTGACTACGGTCTCTGACTCACTCTGCCTGTGGTTAGGGTGGCCTGAATGACTGATATTCCCTATAAGTGATTTGATAAAATAGATGATCATTATTACGGGAACCGCTGATACTTTACCATGACAAAATAGTTAGCACATCACTGCTGTGGTCCTAAATATTGTTGTGTTGTGGTATTTTGATTCCAGACATGTTGAGTTTGGATCCATGATGTTGGGAGGTCGTACTTGCGTAATAATTTGAACATAATTAGCTTTCGATTTGGCAGCACTATTTTGGTAATGTAAACCTTTTGGTGTTGCTATTTTCAGTTATTTACTCTGGTCCTTCATTTTGTTTCCATGAGCTTCGCCGAGCCTGCTAATGTTTATTTTAATTAAAGCAAGTGGATTTCATTAAATTCTGCATTTTTATTAAATCCATGAATTAAACAAGTAAAGCTCATTGCAGAAAGTCTAACGGCTGTAGCTGAGACATTCACATACAGTACACAAGCATGTTTTACACGGATAGAAAGGAGATGTGCATGCAGCTGTGTTATGGATGGGTACCTAACTTGTGTTGTGAGCCCTCTTCCACGTGACTCTAATTTTATATTTATCTGTAAAAGATAAAGAAAACACCCGGTCACATCACACCTAACCCACAGACACAGGGATGATAATAGGTAGTTAGCCCACTAACCTTAGCTGTACAGAGTGCACAACTACTGAGTTATCCAGACTATTAGTAAATGCTGCAGCCGTTGGGTACTGAGAAGGATCTTAAGAGACTAATGCAGAATTATCCCAATATGTAGGCCCTGCAGCCTGAACGAATCCAGGGGGTTTCAAAGAAACAGGTTCTTTATTGAAACATGAACAAATGACTACGTGTTTCAAAGCTGGACTGTCTCCTTCAGGTACATATATGTAAAGACAGCATAGAAAAGATGCAAGATTTATAGGAAAAAAGACACCAGGGGTGGGGCAACATAGAAAATATAAGCACGCTATGCATCTTGTATATATCTCTGGTGGCTTTTTCCTTTAAATATTTCATCTTTTCTATGTGATCATTGCTGAATGTACCTGAAGATGAATCCGGTCCGACTGTGAAACGCGTCGTCATTTGTACATGTTTCAGTAAAGACTGTTTTTTGTCTCTTACACCCAGTTTGTAAGACAATAAAATGGCATCTTCCAAGGCATGCCATATTACTGTTATTCTCCCCTAGAAGTATGGCTGAAGAATACAGTGATTCACATAAGCATACAAATGGCAGTGCACATCGGCCTCGATGTATCAAAGCTTTTGCGCCAGAAAATTAGTGTAAATGGTTAGAAAAGTCGCAACATTTTTGCAGATGTAAGGTTGCACAAGAATATTGATATTTTTGTAGTTTTCACTCCAGTTTTGGCTAGCTTCATGAAAATTGGCAGAGCTTGGTAGAAACAGGGGCAGAAGACACCTGCTCCTCTAATTATTGACGATATATGGGACATATTACACCAGAAGAAGATTTGGGCTGAGATGCTGGAGGCACTCGCCACTTTTAAGATGCTCCTGATTCATTTAGAGGCGCACGTTTGTTAATGAGTCAGGAGCGTCTAACTCCTACATGCCTCTTCATCAAGACCAGTGTGAATAATGCCAATAATTATGAATCAGGAGTCAGAACCCTAGATCCAATAGTTGTGTATTATAGGCCCATAGGAACCATGAATACCATTTTTATATTATTAGCATTTTACAGTCCACTATTTAGACAAACATCTTGATCCTCCTCCAATTTGCAGCAAAAATATGAAACTGTTGCTCCACAGAAGACTTGAGGCGCACATATTTGCTGTAACGCAGAGACACAAGGAGTGGCAATGTGTGGCAGCAGCAACATGGGGCCAAGACATAGTTTTCTTATAGATTTTGTTATGGAGTCTTTTTAACGCATAATTACCATTAATTGTATCAAAGCTCTCACTTCTAATGTGCCAAAACTTTGTGTCCAATGAATGTTATTTGGGCTAGAGATGAGCAGATTAATTTATATTTCATCTAATTCTTTATGAATTTCCCAAAAATGTTTTTCTGGCACAAATTGCAAATTCAGTTCTCAAAAATGCAGCAAAATGGGAGTCAGTTAGCTGGAACTTTGCTGTAAGGTAATAAGCATTATATCATCACGGTACTAGGCCCCCATAGTCTCCTAGGTAAACTGTGACTAATGACTACCTGCAGGATAATGCGGCTTTTAGTCTTTAATGTAAGTCCAGATCCAGGCGCATGAGGCCGTGTGGTTTTTAGCCACTCGTGGTCAATTCTCTGTGTGTCCATTATGACCCCTGGTAACACGGAAGACATGGCAGCTGCGTGATCCTTAATGTCAGTTCCATATTTATTCGGTATTTCTTACAACACCAGAGAAAAGCAGAATTTGCTTGTTTTTTTTTTACAAAATGTCACAAATATGTTAGAAATTAGAATGTGGTGACAATTCCTGACTATCAGCTAATTAGGAACAGCAGCATGGTGCTCCAACGTGTCTTTCCAGTGGTAGACCCATGGGATCCGAAGGTATAAAAAATAGGGGATTCCCATGCCGCAGTCCAACATTTTACATTGTTTTTCCCTTATTAACAGATAAGCTGCCTCATTGTGGAAATAAACTCCACCGCAGGTGTCATGTGGGTGATACACAACTTCATTACTGAACATGATAATTTGCAGACCTTCCTAAAAAGAAATCCCAAGCATATCCACAGGGTCAGCAATTCTCTACAAACTGGGTGTTCCAGGTCTAGACTAATGGAATGAAATAACATTTTATTAGCAAATTAAACACTGACAAAATTTGTCTCTCCCTGGAATTAATGGCATGTTCAAACCCTGTTATTAAGTGGTTCTGAGACCCTTAGAAATGTTATACATGAAAAAGCAGCCAAAATAGGCCATGGAAACTTCTACATACAACTAATTTCAGGAGATAGTAGTAGGACTGTAGACAGTCAGTCAGATCTTGTATTCGGATTGTACCTGCTCCAAATTAAAGGGGTTATCCGGGACTATTAAACGTTTTTACTATACGTCTAAGAACTAACAGGCAGGTACTGTAGGTGTTAAATACCTGCCTGATGTGTGCAGCGCTGATCTGATCTCTGCAGGAACTGAGTGGTTTCAGACTGCTTTTCTGACGTTTAGCAGCTGAATCACTGGCAGGAGTGGTTGGGTGACCAGGGGCTGGCAGGCATGTTTCAGCCTGTGGGGCAACCACAAGGCAGTGGCCTTCAAGTTGCGGTGTCCCACCTTTGGCCAGCTTATCTCTGGCCGCTGCATTAAAGCAGCAAAAGTAACAGGCATAGTAATAGTACATAGGTATGGGAACAGAACGGAGCATGCTGTACACCTATAGGAGCAGAACATAGCTTACTGCCTACATAGATACTGCAACAGAAGCAAGCTGATTAGATAGACACAGCAACTGAACTAACTGACTACATAGACATACAGTAAGAACGGAACCAAGATTACTACATAGATATGGGAAAAGAAAGGAGCATACTACATAGGTAAGAGAGTAGAAAAGAGCTGACTACAGAGATAATGGAGCAGAACCAAGCTTACAACAGAGATATTCGAACAGAACCGAGCTTACTACAGAGATATGGGAGCAGGACCGAGCTTACTACAGAGATATGAAGGAGAACCGAGCTTACTACAGAGATATGGGAGCAGGACCAAGCTTACTACAGAGATATGGAAGGAGGACCAGATATGGGAGCAGGACCGAGCTTACTACAGAGATATGGGAGCAGGACCAAGCTTACTACAGAGATATGGAAGGAGGACCAGATATGGGAGCAGGACCGAGCTTACTACAGAGATATGGGAGCAGGACCAAGCTTACTACAGAGATATGGGAGCAGAACCGAGCTTACTACAGAGATATGGGAGCAGGACCAAGCTTACTACAGAGATATCGGAGCAGGACCGAGCTTACTACAGAGATATGGGAGAAGAACCGAGCTTACTACAGAGATATGGGAGCAGAAATATGGGAACAGAAATGTGCTAAGTCTACTACATGGGTATAGCAACAGAACCAAGTCTCCTACATAGATACAGTAACAGAGCCAAGTTTACTGCATAGATATGGTGCCAGAACCAAATTTAGTGCTTAGATATGGTGCCATATCTGATCTTAATATATAGATATGGGAACATAACCAAGCTTACTGCATAGATACAGGAGAAAAAACAAGCTTACTACATAGATTTACAGCACCATAGCCCAACTCACTACATATACAAGTTTCCTAGTGAGGCCTTTTTGAACACCGTCTTCCAAAAAAGAAAAAAAAAAAACCTTTTGTAAACATTATTTTCACTGTCCAAAAAATATTTTCAGATTCTGTCTAAGGATATGGCTGTTTACATACTCTCTGCGCTCGTCATATCACTCCTCCATATGCACTTTGCATAGAGACAATCACATGCCAATGTCTCTCTTTTCTGATAAACCCAACTGCAACAATGGGAGAAGCAGAAGAGAAAGTGTTAAGGGCCCGTCACACTAAGCGATATCGCTAGCAATATGGCTGTAACGTCACTGGTTTTGTGACGCAGCAGCGATATTGCTAGCGATATCGCTATGTGTGATACCTACCTCCGACCGTCTCCCCGTGTTGATTATCGCTTATCGCGCGAGAACGGCCTGGGCCGTTTCTCGTCGTCAGCTTCCTGCTGGGCTTCCTGTGGCGCCGACGAGCGACGCGTGGACGTGGGCGGGAGGACGTCTGACAGGTAAGTAGCGACTCCCGACCGCTGCTATGTCGCTGGTGAGATCTGCCTGTGTGGCAGCTCACTAGCCACCACTTAGCGATGCACCAGCGATCCTGACCAGGTCGTATCGTTGTCAGGATCGCTGGTGCATCGCTAAGTGTGACAGTACCTTTAGTCTATAAAAATTGCATATGGAGTGGTAATGGGAGGATAATGTGAGGAATGTACTGTAGAGGGATTAAAAACAGATGAATCCTAATAGTCCATTACACAATGTTAAGAAGCATTGAATTTCTGCAAATGTCCTATACACCTCATAAAAGTTAACTTGGCACCTAGAGAAACACTATTTATCTGCAGATGTAGGGTCAGTCTGCCGGTAAGTAGAGTTTAAAGCCTGGTTATCGGCTTACTGGAAAAGTGTTGGCTACAGGGAGAAAATTATGTTTTATTCTCCCTGCCGCCATTCGCTTCCAGTCATAGTAGCAGTTTAGCAGCTGTTCCAGTCAGCAAAGTGAGCGTGCTGTAATAACTTCCCAGCACTTTGATTGTGACATCTTTCTAGGAGTTCCAGCCTTCGGCTGGGCTTCATAGGATGACCAACATGGCAGCAGCACCTGGAAACCCATCAGCAACCTGCAACTGTGTCACAGTGGGGCTGGTGGGAACTGATGAGTACATGCATCGGTCATCACACTAATTGTCATTGTCAGTGACTGACAAGCGCTTTTAAAAACTTAATAGGGGGTATCCTCGACAGTGAAAAAATATTGTGCCTATGCAATAATAGGCAGGTAGTTGCTACCATAGAACCTAAACAAATATGGGTATCAAGGGAATAGCTAGATGTAAAGCGCCAATAGATACAATATTATGCCAGAAAGAAGACCCAAAGAAAACTAGGATAAATAAAGCAGTATCAAAATTATTAATCAAAAATATCATTACAAATATGCAATAATCATAATAGTAGGTGAGATAGACAGTTAAAACAATAGGAAAAAAGGGGGAGGGCAAAGAAAGTGAAAACCCCCTTAAGGAGACTCGTCTCCCTCCAAGGGCCACACAGCCTAGGTAGGTACTGCAGCAAAAGCAGGTGCAACTGAGCAGTTACAGCCAGTGAGCCATGTAACACAGGATATAGGAACCCACATAGAGCAGTTGCTATGGGCTATTGCACAATTACCCAGCAGTAAATAAAAGGTAAACAGTAAGACCCAAGATTATAAGTAGGGACACTGGGATAAAAATATAATAATGCAATTCAGTAACTAGTTTAATTATGGGTCACAATTACCATGGTGGGGTGTTTAAGACAGGCAAGTTTACATTCAAGTAAGAGAGCCAAACAGTCAAGCTCTAAGGCCATGTGCACACGGTGCGGATTCTGCTGCGGATCCGCAGCAGTTTTGGCCCTGCGGGTCCGCAGCAGATTTAGGTGCGTTGTACAGCACCATTGTTTTCAATGGTAAACTGAAAAACGCTGTGCACATGCTGCGGATTTTTCCGCGGGTTACAATCCGCAGCATGTCAATTCTTTGTGCGGATTGCGCTGTGGTTTCACACCTTATCCATTATGAGGTGTGAAACCGCAGGGCAAAACCGCAGGCTAATCCGCAGATTTTTCAACAAAATCCGCACAACCTTAAAACTATGTGTGCACATGAATGAAGAGTAATACTGACATGACAGATTGCTGTTAAGTAAGCATACCTTGTGACATGATGTCAATCCCTGGGTGTGTGGCCAGAGATGAGGGGAGTGAATTATGCACACCACTACTTAGGCTCTACCGTTCTTATCCCACACTACGCCTCCTGACGAAGCCATCCCAGGTGAAACGCGCGTTGAGACGCTCCCCTCATCTCTGGCCACACACCCAGGCATTGACATCATGTCACAAGGTATGCTTACTTAACAGCAATCTGTTACATGACGTTGCAATAAGGCTAAGTGCACACGTAGCAGAAAATTTCTGCTCAAAAACCTGACTCCCTTCCCAGAAACCGCGCCTTTTTTGTCTTAGTTTTTTTGCTCATTTTTGCGCGGTTTTGATGCGTTTTTTTCCGGCGCATTTTCAAAACGCATTGAACTAGCCAGAAACGTGGAAAATCCGCAAAATTTATGAGCATGCTGCATTTTTTACCGCGATGCGTTTTTTTTCACGGTAAAAAAACGCATCAATATGCACAAAAAGTGCAAAATGCATAGAAATTAATGGGAAGCTTATTTTTAGCGGTTTTATAGCGTTTTTATAGTCAAAACCGCTTAAAAAAACGCTAACAAAACGCTTTGTGTGAGCACAGCCTAAGGGATAATTTCACTTGTCTTTTCCTAAACATGAAAAGACAAATGGAATTCTCTAACACACATGTGAACCAGCGCTTATAGGCAGGGGTGGATTAAGATAGTGAGAGGCAGTTTAAAAGGCGTGCATCCCCCCCCTTGATAGGTCATGTGAATAAGACACAGGTGCTCTGGTGCACATCTGTTGTGCATTTTTTTTAATGTACAGCACTATACATAACATAGCGCTATACATAATACAGCAGAGGTGAGATTAATTTTCCCAACGCTACACCAATAGGCGGAAATTAATTTTACTCAATATTTATATTAACATATTATAATTTGAATATTAATTGTATGACTTAATATTCAGCAGAATCAGGTATGTTGACATCCCCTTATGTAAAGTATGATCCCCCACATAGCCCACTACATACAGTATGATCCCCCAAATAGCCCCCTCAAAAAAGATAGTCCATAACAACCATACCCATCCATAAAGTCATTTGGGAGAATTTATGTTATAAAGGCAACCTAGATGAGTCATCTTGGTGTGATGGAGAGTTGACTGCATGTCCGAGAGTTGGCTGCATTCCTTGGTTTATAATATGGAACAAAAAAATAATAGATTTACTATAACTTTATTCTTAAAGGAGTATTCTCAGTGTATAAAGTGATGGCATATTGCTGCTGGCTTTATTGGTGGGAATCTAATCCTGGGAATAACCTGCTGTGGGGAAGGACAATGCTGCTGTGTTCAAGTCAGTTCTAGATCATCACTATGGACCCTCCATTCTGAAACCCCATTTGTCATAAAGTGATGAGAAATCTTCAAGGAAAGAGTAAGCCTTTTCAGTAAATCATTTTGGGATAACTGACCATTAGCTAATCAGTAAGATAACCTAACATAGATACATAGTAAGTACGTTATTTGCCAATATGGATCAAGGGAAAGCATGAAGCCTTTAGAGGGAACCATTTCCTTCCTGATCACAAGCATTTTTTTTTTTAACAAGGGAAGTACTGTATAACTGGCTGCCCCCTTTTTTATAATTACAGCCATCTTTGATCATATTACAAAAACTAAGTTTTGGTCGACCTGGACTTAAATGGCAACTGCTAAGGAGATTTGGGCTCATAGGCTGAACAGGTCACATGCATTGGTTGACCTGCACGAGCACAGAAGATGGTCCCATTTTCAGATGGAGGCTGGTGTGCACACACAAATCATTGACCAGATGAGGTCTGTAGCATAAAAACAGCAAAATAATAGCTAGGACAGATCATTAAAAGGGACAACACTGGGAGAGGGGATGCTGTATGACACTGTTAATGCGCACACTTTATGGCAGTATTAACACTTTATGGTACTGTTTATAGTGGCACAGTATTGCACTATTCATTTGGGCAATGTATGGCACTGTTTATATGGGCTGTAGAAGACCACTTTAATTGTTACGGTAGTTAGGTGCTATTTGCAAATTTTTAGGTGCATTGGCTGACCTGAGTGAAGGAATTTTCTTTTCCCAGGTGTATCTGCAGATCTATTGTTTTCAGGGCCAAGCTTCCACTTTGGGATGAAAGCAGCTGTCAGCAGGAATGGCCATTTATACCTTTTTTCTGCATTACTTTTCATCTATCTATCTTTACTGTTTTTCTTAAAATGTCCTAGAATGTACTTTCTAATGAATACATCTGTCTGAACCTTTTGGAAACAGCTGAGAAGCATACGGATGAGACCATTTAATGTGTTTGGTGTATGTACAAAGCGTGATCCATCATTCCTATTGGGAAAAAAAACAAAACTGACATCTGCAGTCATCTAAGCTGGTGTTTCACCAATATTTCTCTGCCTTGCCAAAATGAATGCAGATAGCTTGTCTTCTGGTCATATTTTGACTTATTACATGCACATGAGCATTTCTGCTATTATTATTAGGAAGAATTACTATAGCGGTCATTCTTATCATTGTAAATAACTTATACTTTACCTGTAGATTTATCATTTCTCTTTTTTATACATTGACATCATTAGTAAAAAAGCAGAGGTCATGTAGACCGTCACTCTTCACGCAGCTGTAGACTACATAAATAGGCCAAGATCTTGTACATGTGTTTGCTGCATGCTCAGCACATTTGCTGTCTGCTTAGACATCTGACAGCTGCAAAATTGTTTGGAGTCCGACTTTTCAAAACTAATTTTCATTGTTTTGTCCAGTTTATGGGGCTTTTAGAATAACACAATTTGGGGTTTTTGTTTGCAAACCAAAGCCAAAAAATGTTAAAGCAAGAAGTAATGCCAGTTCTGATGACCCATGCCATGGCTACATGTTCTCGATCTCTCATGCCAAGTCAAGTTCTATGTCTGTGGAATAGCAATAGCAATCAATTTAATAGCTATTGGCTACTTTCTTTTTTTTGTATTACATTCAATACTTTCCAATTAGAAAGCCTTCTACAATCAAGGTGACATTATGAGTCAATGTGAGAATAATTATGTGCAGAGTCTTTGAAGGCTTATGAGAAGTTGAGTCATATATTACAGTTACATAGTTTGAAAAAACAACCAAGTCCATCAAGTTCAACCTTCCTTTCATTATTAAAAAAATAGTCCATATTTGAAGGAGTATCATCCACAGTTTACAGTGAGCTGATGGCTCTCTTTTTAAAGACTGATTTTAAAAGTCCTCCATTGTGTCCTCTATTGTGAGATCACTAAAAATCCAATCCCAACTTTACAAATATTATGGAAAGAATTCTGGAATCATTTGTTAAAATGGCTGTCCATTTAAAATATTTGTCCAATTCGCACAGCCATATTTTTAGAATGTTCTACTGACAGTATTTTAGGTGGTCCTTCTCTGCTGGACCCCCCAACAATTTTCTGTAGTATGCCAGAAAATCTAGTACGAAGTGTTCAGTACTATTGGCCATAACCACATAGGAGTTCCCATTAAAATGCTGTATGTGAAAAGCAATGGGGTCACATTTTTGTAGCCAATCTAAGCTCTGGCAGACAGATGAGTCTAATGATAGGGAAACTCCTCTTTTTTATTGTCTTTTTACCCTGCTTTTTATAATCACATTACATTTGACACAGTTCTGATTTTAAGGCAACATGATCCTAGTAGAGTATGTTGTGTTCTCTCAGGGCTGTACAGCTTTCAGTCTTATTTTTCTCCAAATTTAAAATAAAAATATATGCAAAAAAGATTTACTGTAATATCATAATGTATGTTTTTCATTACGCATTTACTAACCCAGAATTCACAAGCTGGCAGTTCTATAATTTTCTTTCCATGTATTTATTACCTATTATAGCCAAAAGTAAGGTGATGAAAAATGTTTTTCTGTCTCCAGGCATAAATCAGTCGGTGGATCAATGAAGATTCTGTTCAGTGACATACATTTTGAAGAACATGACGTACAAGAATTTTTCTTATGAGTCTGACATCTTATAGAAGATGTCCACCAGCAACACCAGCAAAGACCGTGGTTCTCCTATGGCCTACCATCTACTGTGTCTTGTTTTAATACTCACATGAAGATTTTTGTTTGCTGTGGGTACTTCTGTGTGACTGTAGAGGTTTTTATATGGACTACACATTATTCATACTGGATTGCATGGACAAGGATTGGAGATATGTCTTGGTTTTTGTTCTGGTTGAAAAAGTAATATTTTATTTTACTGTTTTCATCAGTTTTATTTTTAATTACTGTATATGATATTTATTACTGACAACAGGTTCATCCCATTGTTCATAATTTTACCAAATAATTTGACCTTCATAGTACCCCTTTTTAGGTGAGTTTTGCCAAACAGGTTTTGTCAAGTTTGAAGTGTAATGGATTGCTTCACCCTGGGAGAAGAATATTCAGAATAGTTTCTCTGTTTTGGTATCTGTCATAAATTACAGATTTTCAAAGTGTTCAAGGTGTGCAGGTCCATGTCACAAAAAAAGAGGTAAAACCACACCTCGCAGATGACGTTTCTACATGAATTGTCACACTTTCATTAATTGAGAGATCTCTGCACCCATGAAGTTTCCTCACTCTATGTTTATATAGATCGATAGCTAAGCTGAATATTTTACTGAGTGACTTTAATACTGGACCTGTCACTGGAATAATTTAAACAGAGTACCTTGTCCAATTGCTGCTGCTCCTCGGATTCTGGAAGTTTTTCTTCTGTGTGCCTCCGTTCCAAAGTAATGTTTAGAGATGAGCGAATTTGTTCGGATTTTGTCCCCGAATCTGATTTTGATATACAGTTGTGGCCAAAAGTATTGACACCCCTGCAATTCTGTCAGATAATACTCAGTTTCTTCCTGAAAATGATTGCAAACACAAATTCTTTGTTATTATTATCTTAATTTAATTTGTCTTAAATGAAAAAACACAAAAAGAATTGTCCTAAAGCCAAATTGGATATAATTCCACACCAAACATAAAAAAGAGGGTGGACAAAAGTATTGGCACTGTTCGAAAAATCATGTGATGCTTCTCTAATTTGTGTAATTAACTGCACCTGTAACTTACCTGTGGCACCTAACAGGTGTTGGCAATAACTAAATCACACTTGCAGCCAGTTGACATGGATTAAAGTTGACTCAACCTCTGTCCTGTGTCCTTGTGTGTACCACATTGAGCATGGAGAAAAGAAAGAAGACCAAAGAACGGTCTGAGGACTTGAGAAACCAAATTGTGAGGAAGCATGAGCAATCTCAAGGCTACAAGTCCATCTCCAAAGACCTGAATGTTCCTGTGCCTACCGTGCGCAGTGTCATCAAGAAGTTTAAAGCCCATGGCACTGTGGCTAACCTCCCTAGATGTGCACGGAAAAGAAAAATTTACGAGATTTCAATGCAAGATTGTGCGGATGTTGGATAAAGAACCTCGACTAACATCCAAACAAGTTCAAGTTGCCCTGCAGTCCGAGGGTACAACAGTGTCAACCCATACTATCCGTCGGCGTCTGAATGAAAAGGGTCTGTATGGTAGGAGACCCAGGAAGACCCCACTTCTTACCCCGAAACATAAAAAAGCCAGGCTGGAGTTTGCCAAAACTTACCTGAAAAAGCCTAAAACGTTTTGGAAGAATGTTCTCTGGTCAGATGAGACAAAAGTAGAGCTTTTTGGGCAAAGGCATCAACATAAAGTTTACAGGAGAAAAAAGGGGCATTCAAAGAAAAAAACACGGTCTCTACAGTCAAACATGGCGAAGGTTCCCTGATGTTTTGGGGTTGCTTTGCTGCCTCTGGCACTGGACTGCTTGACCGTGTGCATGGCATTATGAAGTCTGAAGACTACCAACAAATTTTGCAGCATAATGTAGGGCCCAGTGTGAGAAAGCTGGGTCTCCCTCAGAGGTCATGGGTCTTCCAGCAGGACAATGACCCAAAACACACTTCATAAAGCACTAGAAAATGGTTTGAGAAAAAGCACTGGAGACTTCTAAGGTGGCCAGCAATGAGTCCAGACCTGAATCCCATAGAACACCCGTGGAGAGATCTAAAAATGTCAGTTTGGAGAAGGCACCCTTCAAATATCAGGGACCTGGAGCAGTTTGTCAAAGAAGAATGGTCTAAAATTCCAGCAGAGCGTTGTAAGAAACTCATTGATGGTTACTGGAAGCGGTTGGTCACAGTTATTTTGGCTAAAGGTTGTGCAACCAAGTATTAGGCTGAGGGTGCCAATACTTTTGTCGGGCCCATTTTTGGAGTTTTGTGTGAAATGATCAATGTTTTGCTTTTTGCTTCATTCTCTCTTGTGTTTTTTCATTTAAGACAAATTAAATAAAGATAATAATACCAAAGAATTTGTGTTTGCAATCATTTTCAGGAAGAAACTGAGTATTATCTGACAGAATTGCAGGGATGTCAATACTTTTGGCCACAACTGTATTTGGGCCATATTCGACCACTGTTCATGCCGAATGTTTGTCTTATGATCGGTTCCGAACATATTTGTAATTTCTACTCCCATTGACTCTAATGACATTCGTCTGTGTTCGACAAATATTGCAAAAACAATATTCTATTCTGATCGTATTCGGAACCGAATCCAAACAAAATCGCTCATCTCTAGTTATGTTCCCCGGTAATAATGATGCAAGTTTTCCCTTCAACCAATTGGGCGTTGACCACAGTATTTCTTTGTGGGTGTAGGCAAGTTTTGATTGGCCAACATCAAAGGAGTAAAAGCAAACACCCACATAGAAGTCCTGTGGTGTACGCCCACTTAAATGAAGGAAAAATTTGCAGCATTATTTGTGTGGGACATAAGTTTGAAACAAGGGAGAACAAAAGAAAAAGAAAAACTGTTCCTGAATCAGTGGAGCAGTAAAATTGGTGGAGCAACTCTGTTTAATTTTAAAAAATCCAGTGACAGTTCCTCTTCAAGACGCTCAAGAAGAATAACCACCGAAGTGAAACCATGGAAGTCTAAAGTTCATTGTTGAAAATGATTAAAACCTGCACATGCATGTCTATAAGCTTTTATCCCACAAACACGCACATAAAGAGTTAAAATGAAATAAAAAATGTTTGACAAAACTTATAGCATTGATGTCGTCTACACAGTTTGATAAAAATAATTGGTATAATTAAGCGTCTCTTTCGCATGATGATCTGGGGATCATTGAAATCCTGTATTTGTAAGACCCCAGCATTCCTGATATCCGACTCCAGACTAGTACATGACACGGAGCTTATACACGATGTGTTGTTTTCTTTCTTTTCCCACAATATTTTATATTGGATGTGTAATGGCAAAAGTAACTTCAAGCAACTTTGACAACCATATCATTAGAAAAACCTGGATATTTAACTTTTTCTTGGATAATGTCCTAAATGCTAACAACATCCATCCTTATCAGAGAAGATTGTGTACTACATAGTAATTTATGTCTAAAGTTAAAAGCAGAGACATTACTGTGACAAATATGAACAATCAGACAACACAAAAAATAACATTGACTTGTTCTCCCAGAGCAAGATTGGTAATTATAATTGTAAGAGGATGGTTTAATAAATATTCCTTTGTAAAGCCATGGCTGTTGTGTGAACCAGACTGTTAGAAAATAGAATTGCCATTGTGCAGTGCTCAGGCATATTACCTAATCTCCTCTGTTTCCCACGATTTTAATGTCAGTTGAAATCAACTTATGAAATTGAAGCCAAAATAAATAAATGAAGACTTAAAGGGTTTGTACATATACCAAGATCCCCAACTAGAGTTTATTTCCAATCTTGATACACTATAAGCCAACTTCTCAGTTTCCAATTTAATCTGTGCAAACTTACTTTTGTTAAAGTAGCTGTCCCTTTACATTGATGGTCTCTCCATCGAATTAGTCAGTAATATCCTATTGGTGAGGTTGCGACATCTGGCACCCTCAGCAATCAGCTACTCCCGATGCCTGTGGTATCCGGACGTGCTCAGTTGTGGAGCTGCACAATTCCATCAACTTCATAGTGGCCATGATCGGGTGCTCCACATACGCTCCCTATTCGAATCAATAAGGGGCAGATGTGCCATACCCATCCATAGCCACTATGAAAATGACTATGTATTCGGCTCCACAACTGGGCACCCCACTAGTCAGATATTAATGATCTATCCTTAGGATAGGCCATAAATATAAAAGTCACAGACAACCCTAGTAGGCACATTGGTCTATTTTTCCTAATTACATTTTACACTCAATAGAAATTATTTTCTTGCAGGGAAATATACACTTTGGAGATATGCCATATGACATCTTTACATGATGTTTTACAATATTATATTATACTGTTTCTCAACCAGTAGGTAGGGAGGCTCCTGGGCTCCCTGCATCTTCTCCGGTGGCACTGAGGAAGTTGTAGAATTAACAGAACTTGGTACCAAATTAATAACCGTACCAGTGGTATGTAACACTAGGGTAGATACCATATGAAATTTAAAGTATATTTTCATTAACAAGCACAAATCTCATATTAAGACTTAGGCCTCACTCAGATGTCAATGATTTTGCTTTGTACATAAAAACTGCCTAATTTTCATGTGTTCGCATCAAATTTTCATCAGTGTTTGGATGGTGTGTCAGTTTTTACCATCAGTGTTTCATAACTGATTTTCTCATATGCTTAAAAGAAATATGTGAAAAAAGACATATACAAAAGTTCTCCTATCAATACAATGTTAAAAATGGACCTATGGACGTGTATGGGTGATTTATTTTGATCCGTGACTTGGTTCAAAACTGTACATGTCGCTGTTTATGTATTCGCAAAAACAAGGACTATAATGGGTACGTGCTCTGTTCTCAAATTCATGTACATGAAAAAAGGCATCTGAATGAGGCTTTATATTGTTCTTTGAAACATTACGGCCATTTCAAATGCCACAACCTTTCACATGATTCATGTGTACATAGGGACCTGTAACTCGCCTCTAGCAGCGCTAGGAAGATCCGGCCAGGGCAAAACCAGGCTATTCTCACCTCTTGCTATGGTTCTCAGATGCTTAAAAGGTTGTTCACTACTTTTACATTGATGACCTCTCCTTAGGATGGGTTGTTAATGTCTGATTGGCCATCATTCTGTCACCTGGCTCTCCGCCGACTGAAAGTACTTACTTGCGAATCTGAACGTTTACTTGTAGTGGCCAGGGCTTGTTACGCACATTTACCTCCTATTGATTTGTATAGGAGGTGGATGTACAGTACCCTGAGCCATAGACTGCCAGTTCCGCAAGTGAGTACTTCCGATCTGCGGCCACCACCAACAACAGCTGATTGGTGGGGGTGCCAGGTTCCAGACCCCAGCCAATCAGACATTGATGACTAATCCTAAGGATAGGCCATCAATATAAAAGTAGTGGACAACCTCTTTAAAGTATACTCCCTCTGAAACTCTGAAACATCAGAGTGTTTCAGAGAAAAATATAGGCTGCAATCGTGCTAATAGGCTCTGAACCCATGCTGCTCGTGGTTTTGGCAGCATGAATCAGATGACCGGTTCCCTTTAAAGTTTTGGCCGGATATGCTGCTTTTGTCACTTGGACTTCATTTTTAATATCTAGGATTCAATGGAGCATATTTTATAATACTACTTGTATTTTCCCGGATAGGGGAATTAATTTTGCAGGAAACCTACCAGCTCTTTAATTGCACATGGATCTTATAGCTATATGGTGTATCGCCTGTTCCAATTACTATACATAATAATAATAATAGAAAAACCCACCTAACCATTCCAACCACAGTCTATAAACAATATTTTTTGTGCATCTTGCTAGATTTAATGTATTTTTTTTTTTCATTCTTACATTTGTGTTGCCTGATTAAAAATCTTCTCTAGAGAAATCCATTTATCATATAGCAGCAAAACAGTGGGATAAACAAAATGTGGATTTAGTTTGTGAAACGTCAGTGTTTGTGACTGTGCGAGAATACCAGATATTTATGAAACTGCATGGGATGAGCGCGGCAGAGATTTTGTACTGTAAATTTACTGTTTAATTGTTTATTGTCCTCTTCTGAGAGTTTTTGTACATGGACACAAAAGGTGTTGTTTTTCTGAGCCTTTAACACTTTATAACATGTAAAAGTTTGAAAACTGTCCGTCACGTAGACTGCTAACTATAAAATAGATGATGACATGGTTTCTATTTTACATTGCCCGTTTCTTAAATCTTAGGTGAACACTCAGTGTTTTAGGAAACATTTTATCTAAAATGAGCACTTTTTTCTATTCAAGTTGGGTTGGACTTAGTGAATTTAATTGTACATTTTGAATGCAATTAACAATAAAAAAAAAAATAACCTGAAACATTGTTCTGTATTTTATATGATTTAATTCTTTATTATAAATTTCCCAATATACAGTACATTGCATGATTAAACAGAGAGATAAAGTTGAGTCATATACATTTAGGCTAAATACATTTATAGTAAATTATGGACTCTACTTTGTTCACATCTTACAGCAATCAATTAGACACGGATACATTTCCGCTTTAATTTACTATATCAGATATGCAGCTGGTCAAAAGTTTAATTGTATCAAGTTTTCTTTGTTTCTTTCTCTTTAAATAAATGCCCATATAAAGGCAATATATATTTGGTGCACTCCCAATATACAGTATATATATATATAGTATATACAGTATATATCATATATATATATAATAAAGGCCAAAATAAAATAACAGCCTTTATTTATAATTAATCAGAAAACATGATATAGATAAAATAAAAAGTAATACAAAGCATATGAGACCCAGATCTATACCACCCAAGAAAGAAATCAATATCAAGAAGATTTTTAAGAAGCTAATGCAAAAGCCTCTTTGGGGTTTCTATGCATCTTCATGCGCTCTTACCTTAGCCACTTATGGACTTTGTTATATTGAACTGAGTTATTTGGCCACTTGGCCTATTATCATATATATATATATATATATATATATATAACTAGCTGAAGAGCCCGCCGTTGCCTGGGCATAGTAACCAACTGGATTATATTACACATAAAAACATTTCACATCATATATTCAACACTACAGATTTGCAACACAAATTAACTAAACGATTACCCAAGTATTGATAGTATTTTATTTTCAACTCATTCAAGATTTTTGGTTTTTCCTTTCAGTGCAAAGATAAACAGATTTTTGGCAGTTCCAACTCTTGAACAGACCACGTAAAGTTGACCATGAGAAAAGCATGGAGATTGCAAATCGATCCCTACTACTTTCTAGGATTGTCCCTGAGCATTGTTAATGGACATTTCAAATAGCAGTTGAACTGGAAACTGGAGGCGTTTAAAATCCAAAAACAAATCATATGGAATGAGTGGAATTCTTGGAATGAAAATGTCCTCTCCTTTGGCACATCCTGTTTCTGAGCTGTGTATCTAACCCTATCCTGTGTGATGTCTGCTGAGCTGTGTATCTAATCCTATCGTGTGTTACTGACTGATGAGCAGTGTATCCAATCCTATCCTGTGTGATACTGACTGCTGAGCAGTGTATCTAATCCTGTCCTGTGTGATACCGTCTGCTGAGTGTATCTAATCCTATCCTGTGTGATACTGACTGCTGAGCAGTGTATCTAATCCTATCCTGTGTGATACCGGCTGCTCAGCCGTATATCTAACCCTATCCTGTGTGATACTGACTGCTGAGCCGTGTACCTAATCCTATCTTGTGTGTTACTGACTGCTCAGTCATGTATCTAATCCTATCCTGTGTGATACTGACTGCAGAGCCGTGTATCTAATCCTATTCTGTGATACTGTCTGCTGAGCCGTGTACCTAATCCTATCATGTGTGTTACTGACTGCTCAGCCGTGTATCTAATCATATCCTGTGATACTGACTGCTGAGCCGTGTATCTAATCCAATTGTGTGTGATACTGTCTGCTGAGCCGTGTATCTCTTCCTATCCTTTGTGATACTGACTACTGAGCTGTGAATCTAATCCTATCCTGTGTGATACTGACTTTAGAGCCGTGTATCTAATCCTATTCTGTGTGATACTGTCTGCTGAGCTGTGTATCTAATACTAATCTGTTTGATATTGTGTGCTGAGCTGTGTATCTAATCCTATCCTGTGTGATACTGTCTGCTGAGCCATGTATCTATTCCTATCCTGCGTGATACTGACTGCTGAGCTGTGTATCTAATCCTATCCTGTGTGATACTGCTGAGCTATGTGTCTAATCCTCTCCTGTGTGATACTGACTGCTGAGCTGTGTATCTAATCCTATCCTGTGTGATACTGACTGCTGAGCCATGTATCTAATCCTATCCTGTGTGATACTGTGCTCCCCCTTCAGTCTGTGTCAGAGGGTGGTCTTTGTTGGCACGGTAATAAATTGTGTTATTTCCAGCCTTACAGAAGGACAATAACACCATAGAAATTATAAGAATAATAGGCCAAATTGTTTGGTGAATTGGAACGCGCAGGGTTAAAATTTCACCTCACAACATAGCCTATGACGCTCTCGGGGTCCAGACGTGTGACTGTGCAAAATTTTGTGGCTGTAGCTGCAGATGCCATTCCCCGACACACACACACACACACACACACACACACACACACACACACACACACACATTCAGCTATATACAGTGGGGCAAAAAAGTATTTAGTCAGTCAGCAATAGTGCAAGTTCCACCACTTAAAAAGATGAGAGGCGTCTGTAATTTACATCATAGGTAGACCTCAACTATGGGAGACAAACTGAGAAAAAAAAATCCAGAAAATCACATTGTCTGTTTTTTTTTCATTTTATTTGCATATTATGGTGGAAAATAAGTATTTGGTCAGAAACAAAATTTCATCTCAATACTTTGTGATATATCCTTTGTTGGCAATGACAGAGGTCAAACGTTTTCTGTAAGTCTTCACAAGGTTGCCACACACTGTTGGTGGTATGTTGGCCCATTCCTCCATGCAGATCTCCTCTAGAGCAGTGATGTTTTTGGCTTTTCGCTTGGCAACACGGACTTTCAACTCCCTCCAAAGGTTTTGTATAGGGTTGAGATCTGGAGACTGGCTAGGCCACTCCAGGACCTTGAAATGCTTCTTACGAAGCCACTCCTTCGTTGCACTGGCGGTGTGCTTTGGATCATTGTCATGTTGAAAGACCCAGCCATGTTTTATCATCAATGCCCTTGCTGATGGAAGGAGGTTTGCACTCAAAATCTCACGATACATGGCCCCATTCATTCTTTCATGTACCCGGATCAGTCATCCTGGCCCCTTTGCAGAGAAACAGCCCCAAAGCATGATGTTTCCACCACCATGCATTACAGTAGGTATGGTGTTTGATGGATGCAACTCAGTATTCTTTTTCCTCCAAACACGACAAGTTGTGTTTCTACCAAACAGTTCCAGTTTGGTTTCATCAGACCATAGGACATTCTCCCAAAACTCCTCTGGATCATACAAATTCTCTCTAGCAAACTTCAGACGGGCCCGGACATGTACAGGCTTAAGCAGTGGGACACGTCTGGCACTGCAGGATCTGAGTCCATGGTGGCGTAGTGTGTTACTTATGGTAGGCCTTGTTACATTGGTCCCAGCTCTCTGCAGTTCATTCACTAGGTCCCCCCGCGTGGTTCTGGGATTTTTGCTCACCGTTCTTGTGATCATTCTGACCCCACGGGGTGGGATTTTGCGTGGAGCACCAGATCGAGGGAGATTATCAGTGGTCTTGTATGTCTTCCATTTTCTAATTATTGCTCCCACAGTTGATTTCTTCACTCCAAGCTGGTTGGCTATTGCAGATTCAGTCTTCCCAGCCTGGTGCAGGGCTACAATTTTGTTTCTGGTGTCCTTTGACAGCTCTTTGGTCTTCACCATAGTGGAGTTTGGAGTCAGACTGTTTGAGGGTGTGCACAGGTGTCTTTTTATACTGATAACAAGTTTAAACAGGTGCCATTACTCTGGTAGGCAATGGCAGGGATGCAGTAATGAGGCAACACACAGGCTTTCTTTTTTTTAATAATCTTTATTTTTTAATTTTTTTTTATATAGCGCTAACCTATTCCGCAGCGCTTTACAGTTTGCACACATTTTCATCACTGTCCCCGATGGGGCTCACAATCTATATTCCCTATCAGTATGTCTTTGGAGTGTGGGAGGAAACTGGAGTGCCCGGAGGAAACCCACGCAAACACGGGGAGAACATACAAACTCCTTGCAGATGTTGTCCTTGGTGGGATTCGAACCCAGGACTCCAGGGCTGCAAGGCTGTAGTGCTAACCACTGAGCCGCCGTGCTGCCCGGCCTGGCTTATAGTCCAACTTCAGTGGTTTAATGTCACTTTGAAACAGCAGGTTAATAGAAAGCAACAGAAAAGCACAAATAGACTCCAGCTTGGAGAACCACTGATCCCAGACTCGCCCTTGCAAAGGACGGGCTTAACTAAGCGGCTGCCAGGTCCTGCGGCATCCGCCAGGTGCCATTCCCAGGGTTGTTTGGAGTCTTGCTGCTATAGCTCTGCAGCACGGGTAATCCTGCTAACAAATTCAGGCTAACTCCAGCCAAGTTCCTGTATCTTCCACACACTCACCATGTGCCAAATACCAACCTCCATTACATAGCCCATAACTCCTCCCACAGGTGAGGTAGACATCACATGGGCTGATCACGTGACCATGACATCATCGCAGGTCCTTGTCTTTAGGGAAAATCCCGGCCAAACATTTACCTGCTGGGAGAAATGTATCTCCCATCCAGTAAAACACCCTTTGCTGTACCACATACCTCCCTCCTATGTTCAACCCTAGGGGGGTGGATACATGACATACAGTGTACTCTGGACAGGTCATCTGCATTCCCCTGTAGTCTGCCTGCCCGATGTTCTACTGAAAGTTTAAAATTTTGCAGGGACAGGAACCACCTGGTGACTCGTGCATTCCTCTCTTTAGCTTGACTCATCCACGTAAGATGGGAGTGATCTGTCACCAGACGAAACGTTCTCCCCAGCAAATAATAGCGCAATGACTCAAGTGCCCACTTAATGGCCAAGCACTCTCTCCACAATATTGTGCCTTGTTTCAGCTGGGGTAAGCTTCCGGCTTAGGAAACTAACGGGATGCTCTTCCTTGTTGACCTCCTGAGACAACACGGCACCGAGCCCTATTTCAGAGGAATCAGTCTGCACAGTAATCTCTCTTCTGAAATTGGGTGTGATCAGAACTGTGTACCACAGTACCAATTTTAACTTTACAAAGGCCTCCTCTATCTGATCATTCCAGCAGACCATCACAGACTTCCTCCGCTTTAAGCAGTCTGTTAAAGGCACGGACAGGGTTGCAAAGTTGGGAATAAACCGCCTGTAATATCCCACTAAACCTAAAAATGCTTTTGCCTGTTTGGTTGTGAGGGGACGGGGCCAGTTCTGGATTGCCTCCACTTTGTTTACTTGGGGTTTGAGGACTCCTCTCCCAATGGCATAACCCAAGTACAGAGCTTCCTCCAACCCTATGGAACACTTCTTTGGGTTGGCAGTTAGCCCTGTTTGTCGCAGAGAATCTATCACTGCCTGTACTTTTGGCAAGCGACTTTCACAGTCTGTACTGTACACCACAATATCGTCCAGATAGGCTGAGGCATAGTGGCGATGGGGATGGAGAACAATATCTATTAACCGCTGGAATGTAGCTGGCACGCCTTGCAACCCAGAGGGTAACACCTTATACTGGAACAGCCCATCGGGTGTTACAAAAGCTGTTTTCTTCCTGGCCGCCTCTGTTAGGGGTACCTGCCAATATCCTTTTGTGAGGTCCAGAGTTGAAAAATACCGTGCCTGCCCAAACCGCTTATCAACTCATCAATCCGGGGCATGGGGTAGGCATCAAATTTTAAAAAGTCATTAAGTTTTCTGAAATCATTACAGAACCTTAGAGTCCCATCAGGCTTGGGTATTAGGACTATTGGGCTGGCCCACTCACTTTGGAACTCTTCAATAACCCCTAACTGTTGCATAGTTTTTACCTCTTCTGAGATGGCTTGTCGCCGGGCCTCAGGCACCCGATATGGCTTTAGTTGGCCTGTGGCTCCGTGACAATGTCTTGTTGTGTTAGGGAGGTGCATCCAGGGAGCTCCGAAAAAACATCTGTATTTTGGCTAACAAACTCCCGGACCTCCTGAACCTGTCTAGGAGACAAAGTATCAGCTATTTTGACTACGGAGTGGGTTTCTCCTGACTCGCCCAGAGGTAATGGAGCCTTCTCCATCTGAAATGCAGGCAACGGACTATCCCCACCAAGGTGGTCTATATCTTTCCATGGTTTAAGCAAATTAACATGGTAAACCTGTTCTGGCTTTCTCCATTCTGGCTGGTGTACCTTGTAGTCTACTGGCCCCACCTTCTCCATGATCTCATAGGGTCCCTGCCACCTTGCAAGAAATTTGCTATCTACGGTAGGCACAAGTACCAACACCCGATCCCCAGGGCTAAAGGTTCTTACCCGAACCTCCCGATTATAGACCCGACTCTGACCGTTGTGCTGCCTACATATGGTCCCGGACTAACGGTAGGACTGTCTCCATTCTTTCTTGTATTTTTGTAACATGTTCTATCACATTTTTGTGGGGGGGTAGGTTGGTTCTCCCAGGCCTCTTTGGCTATATCGAGTAAGCCCCGTGGATGTCTGCTGTACAATAGTTCAAAGGGCGAGAACCTCGTAGATGCCTGAGGCACCTCCTGCATTGAAAACAACAAATAGGGCAATAAGAGATCCCAGTCCTTCCCATCTTTGGAAACTGCTTTTTTAACATGCTCTTCAGCGTCTTATTGAGCCTTTCTACCAGATCATCTGTTTGGGGATGATAGACCGATGTGCACAACTGTTTAACATTTAACAAGCAGCAGTTTCTTCATACTTTTTTACATAAAGCGGGTTCCTTGGTCTGTTAAAATCTCTTGAGGAATTCCCACTCGCGAAAACATACCCATGAGTTCCTTTGCTATAAGCTTAGCTGATGTGTGGCTCAGTGGAATGGCCTCAGGATATCAGGTAGCATAATCTAGAACTACATGGATGTTGTTGGTGTCCCCTTGCTGACTTATTGACAGGCCCAACCAGATCCATTACCACTCTTTCGAAAGGTACCTCTATAATTGGTAAAGGCACCAAAGGACTCCAAAAGTGAGGCTGGGGACTGGTTACCTGGCACACATTGGCAGGAATTACAGTACCGTTTAACTTCTTCATGGACACCTAGCCAGTAAAACCGCTGCAGAATTCGGTCTAGGGTTTTCTTTTGGCCCACATGCCCACCGAGTACATGCGCATGCGCTAAGTCCCTTACCAGCCTATGATATGCCTGAGGTACCAGCAATTGTTCTACCATTTCCCCCTGTATTTTCTCGACTCGATACAGCAAATCTTGGTTCAGCTCAAAGCGTGGCAACACTGTAGCTGCCCCAGGTTGTTGGGGTTCCCCATTGACTAATAGTACATTTTCCTTGGCTCATGCCAAAGTAGGGTCTCAGAGTTGCGCTGTACCAAAATTGTCACCTGATACAGTTAAGTCGGACAATTCAGATACCGGCAGCAAGTCTTCCACCTCTCCAGCCAATACTTCTATGGGATAATTCTTCCCCTCCTAGAATCATAGAATCATAGAATCGTAGAGTTGGAAGGGACCTCCTGGGCCATCTGGTCCAACCCCCTGCTCAAAGCAGGATTCGCTAAATCATCCCAGTCAGATGTCTGTCCAGCCTCTGTTTAAGACTTCCATTGAAGAAGAACTCACCACTTCTCGTGGCAGCCTGTTCCACTCATTGATCACTCTAACTGTCAAAAAGTTTTTTCTAATATCTAATCTGTGTCTCCTCCCATTCAGTTTCATCCCATTGCTTCTAGTCTTTCCTTGTGCAAATGAGAATAAAGTTGATCCTTCTACAATGTGACAGCCCTTTAGATATTTGTAGACAGCTATTAAGTCTCCCCTCAGTCTTCTCTTTTGCAAACTAAACATTCCCAAATTCTGCAACCTTTCCTCATAAGACAGGGTTTGCAGACCGGTCACCATTCTGGTCGCTCTTTTCTGAACTTGCTCCAGTTTGTTGATGTCTTTTTTAAAATGTGGTGCCCAAAACTGGACACAATATTCCAGATGAGGTCTGACCAAAGAGGAGTAGAGGGAAATAATGACTTCACGTGATCTAGACTGTATGCTTCTGTTAATACATCCTAGAATTGCATTTGCCTTTTTTGCTGCTGCATCACACTCTTGACTCATATTCAGTCTGTGATCTATTAGTGTACCCAAGTCTTTTTCACATGTGCTGTCACTTAGCCCTATTCCTCCCATTCTATATATGCTTTTTTCATTTTTATTGCCCAGATGTAGTACTTTGTAGTACTTTGTAGTACTTTGCATTCTCCACCAAAGGGAACGTTTCCCCAACAGCCAGCACTTCTTCCTCTGGGCCACCAGGTTCATGCCCTACCTCTGGAGAATGTAACCTGGTTGCCTCTGGTGCCGGCAGTTGCTCAGTGGGTGGGACAACAGTTGGCCACAGCACAGAAAATAAAAGAAGGTCTCTTCCAATTATCACTTCATAATGCAAATTAATCACAATCCCCACCTCGTGGCACTGCCTTCCCGCTGGCGTGTTTATCACCACTGGTGCAGTAGGATAGTCTTTTAAGTCCCCATGTATACACAACACCCCAATTTTCTGACCAGTATACTCGCTGGTTTGTACCAGGCTGGCTCGTACCAGGGTTACGAGACTCCCTGAGTCCAGTAGGGCCACAGCCAGGGTACCCTCCACTTCAACCTTACACAAATGTTCCATATGGGGGCCCTTCGGGGTGCCCATTGCACACATGAGTTCGGCATAGTGGGACTGGCGGTACCCAAAGTTTGTGTACATGGGCTCAGCCAGGTATGTCTCAACATCGTCAGACTTCTCCATTTTGGGACCCGCTGTACAAACCACTTTCTGGACATCATGGATTCCGCGGGAATTTCCTGTTGTCTGCGCTGTCGTGATATGCTGCATCAACAGCCCATTGGTTTCCTGCTGCTGATGATTAAATATCAGCTGCTGCTATGTAGCCTCTTGCTGCTGTCGCATGGCCTCCTGCTGCCGCATGGCCTCCTGCTGCTGCTGCATAGCCTGCTGCTGCTGTCGCATGGGCTCCATAAGCATTTTTACTGTGGTCTCCATTTCTGGAAAGTTCTCCACCTGGGTCTGCGGCACTCTTTTCACCCAGGACATAAGCTGGAGTACAGAGCAAAAATGAGCAAAAACAGCCCGGCCTCACTGCGTATGCCCACATTCAAGCCACGAATTGTAGGGATTTGCTCTGGTAGGCAATGGCAGGGATGCAGTAATGAGGCAACACACAGGCTTATAGTCCAACTTCAGTGGTTTAATGTCACTTTGAAACAGCAGGTTAACAGAAAGCAACAGAAAAACACAAATAGACTCCAGCTTGGAGAACCACTGATGCCAGACTCACCCTTGCAAGGGATGGGCTTAACTAAGCGGCTGCCAGGTCAGCAGCATCCGCCAGGTGCCATTTCCAGGGTTGTTTGGAGTCTTGCTGCTATAGCTCTGCAGTAAGGGTAATCCTGCAAACAAATTCAGGCTAACTCCAGCCAAGTTCCTGTATCTTCCACACACACTCACCATGTGCCAAATACCAACCTCCATTACATAGCCCATAACCCCTCCAACAGGTGAGGTAGACATCACATGGGCTGATCACGTGACCATGACATCATCGAAGGGCCTTGTCTTTAGGGAAAATCCCGGCCAAACATTAACCTGCTGGGAGAAATGTATCTCCCATCCAGTAAAACACTCTTTGCTGTATCACAGTATACTGTATATATATATATATATATATATATATATATATACTGTAAATATATATATATATATATATATATATACACAGACACATACACACAGACTGCCTCTGGACATCTGTCAAGTCAGCAGTCTTCCCCATGATTGTGGAGCCTAGTGAAACAGACTAAGACTTTTTTAAATGCTTAGGAAGCCTTTGCAGGTGTTTTTTGTTAATTATTCTAACTTATCAAAATAATGAATATGTGTTTTCATTGGCTGTAAGCTATAATCATCAACATTAACAGAAATAAACAATTGCAATAGATCACTCTGTTTGTAATGACTCTACATTATATAATATATGAGTTTCACTTTTTGTATTGAAGAACTGAAATAAATTAACTTTTTGATGATATTCTAATTTTGTGAGGAGCACCTCTATATACAGCTCTGGCAAAATGTAAGAGACCACTGCTAAATTTTCAGTTTGTCTGATTTTTCACACATGGCGTTTTTTTCGCGTTTTCGCGGCAGTTTTAACCGCGCGATTTTGCCGTGAAAATGCGAAAAATAAGCATCCCATGCATTCCTATGGGATTCCCCAATGCTGTGCTAATGCTACGGTTTTTACCACGGCGGAATCGCTTCGTGGTATAAAACGCAGCATGCGCATTAATTTAGCGGAATCACAGCGATCCCGCACCCATAGGAATGCATTGTTTTGCTTACTTTCCGCATGTGGCTGTGCCCACCATGCGAAACATAAGCAGAACATTTGCGGATGGTACCCACAGTCCAGAGGAGAGAAGACTGTCCTCCGGGCTGTGGGTACCATATCCCTGCAAAAAATAGAATTTAAAATAAAAAAATATTGTTATTCTTACCTTCCGGCGTCCCGCGCAGCCTTCCTGCCTCTCTCCACGCTCCTGGTCCCAGTAATCCTTTCCGAGTAATGACGTCCGTTCTTGCGGGATCGCGAAGTCTCGCGGTCATTCGCGCGACATCATCGCGAATGACCGCGAGACGTCGCGATGGACGTCATCGCGGTAATTCGCGCAAAGGATTACTGGGACCGGGAGCGTGGAGAGAGGCGGGAAGGCAGCACGGGGCCGGAAGGTGAGAATAACAATATTTTTTTTTTTAATTATTTTTTACATCCTATCTTTTACTATTGATGCATAGGCAGCTTCAATAGTAAAAAGTTGGTAACACTCGTCAAACACTATGTTTGACGAGTGTGACCAACCTGTCAATCAGTTCTCCAAGCGATGCTACAGATCGCTTGGAAAACGCTAGCATTCCGCAAGCTAATTACGCTTGCAAAATGCTAGTTTTTCTGCGGGAAAAACGCGGTAATTTAAAATGCGATTTTCCCGTGGAATGGAATTCGAAATTCTCACGGTAATTTCTGCGAGAGTTCCGCTACGTGTGAACGTAGCCTTATGGGTACGCCTTTGAATTTCCAAGAACTAAATTTTTTATTTATTTTCAGAAAATGAGAAATGGTCAAAATAACAAAAACATGCAGTGCTTGCACACCTCAAATAATGCTGAGAAAGCAAGTTCATAATCATTTAGAAACAACAATACCAATGTTTTAACTCAGGAAGAGTCCAGAAATTAATATTTTGTGGAATAACCATGATTTTTAATCACAGCTTTCATGCGTCTTGGCATGCTTACCATCAGTCTTTCACACTACTTTTGGGTGACCTTATGCCACTCCTGGTACAAACATTTAAGCAGTTCTTCTTTGTTTGATGACTTGTGGCTATCCATCTTCCTCTTGATTACATTCCAGAGGTTTTCAATCGTGTTCAGGTCTGGAGATTGGGCTGGCCATGACAGGGATTTGATGTGGTGGTCCATCATCCACACATTGATTGATCTATCTGTGTGGCATGGCGCATTGTTTTGCTAGAAAAACCAGTCCTCAGAGTTGGGGAACATTGCCTGAGCAGAAGGAATCAACTGTTTTTTTTCAAGATAACCTTGTATGCGGTTTGATTCATACGTCCTTCGCAAAGATTAACCTACCCAATTCCAGTATTGCTGAAGCATCCCCAGATCATCACCGATCCTCCACCAAATTTTACAGTGGGTGCAAGACACTGTGGCTTGTACGCCTCTCCAGGTCCCTGTCTAACCATTAGATGACCAGGTGTTGGGCAGCATGTCTGCTGCTTGACCTTGTTGTAATGGACTGCCGTCTTAGAAATTTCAAGGATGGAGGCAACATGACGCTCACTGTATCCCTCTGCTAGTAAAGCCAGAATTGAGCCCTTCTTTTCCTCACTCAAGACTTTTCTTTTCTACTCCTTTGGCATGGTTAAAAGCTATTTTTTCATTCCTATTACTTTTGGGATATTACTAGCACTCATTTTTCCATCCAACTTGTTCTATTGGAAGAGGATTGTGAACACCACAGCAGGGTTTTTTTTTTATACTTTGCTTCGTTAAATAGGATTTGGTTCAGGTGATCACCTAATCAGAAGCACATTTAGTAGAATGAGGTGTACTCTGGTTGGAATTCAACTGACACAGGAATGGAATGGTCGTCAGACATATAGAGAAGCTGATTTTTATAAAACTGTGCAGTGGTCTCTTAATTTTTGCCAGAGCTGTTATTTATACCTTGAATAAGTATTCATACCCCAGGAACTTTTCCACTTTTTTTATGTTACACCCACCATAGTCAGCCACCAATTGTGCAACTTCTCTCACTTAAAAAGATGAGAGAGGCCTGTAATTGACATTATATGTAGGCCACAACTATGAAAGACAAAATGAGAAAACAAATCCAGAAAATCACCTTGTCTGATTTGGCAAGATTTAATTTGCAAATTATGGTGGAAAATAAGTATTTGGTCACCTAAAATCATGCAAGATTTCTGGCTCTCACAGACCTGTAGCTTGTTCTTTAAGAGGCTCCTCTGTCCTCCACTCATTACCTAATGTAATAGCACCTGTTTGAAGTTATCAGTATAAAAGGCACCTGTCCACAGTCTCAAACAGTCATGCTCCAAACTCCACTATGGTGAAGACCAAAGAGCTGTCGAAGGACATCAGAAACAAAATTGTAGCTCTGCACCAGGCTGGGAAGACTGAATCTGCAATAAGCAAGCAGCTTGGTGTGATGAAATCAACTGTGGGAGCCATAATAAGAAAATGGAAGGCACAGAAGACCACTAATAATCTTCCTCAATCTGGGGCTCCACGCAAGATCTCATCCCATGGGTTCACAATGATCACAAGAACGGTGAGCAAACACCCAGAACCACACGGGGGGACCTAGTGAATGACCTGCATAAAGCTGGGACCACCATAACAAAGGCTACTATCAGTAACACACTACGCCGCCAGCGACTCAGATCCTGCAGTGTCAGACGTGTCCCCTTGCTTAAGCCAGTACATGTCCAGGCCCATCTAAAGTTTACTAGAGAGCATTTGGATTATACAGAAGAGTATTGGAGAATGTCATATGGTCTGATGAAACCAAAGTAGAACTGTTTGGTAGAAACAAAACTCGTCATGTTTGGAGGATACAAAATGCTGAGTTGCATCCATAGAACACCATACCTACTGTGAAGCATGGGGGTGACAACATTATTTTTGGGGGCTGTTTTTCTGCCAAGGGACCAGGGCGACTGACTGTGTACATGAAACAATGAATGTGTATTGTGAGATATTGAGTTGTGAGAATCATGTGGGAATAGTGGATGAGGGCAGGTATATCTCGCCCAGATTCCTTTCCTATGTGGCCTAGTCTGGTCAGTATCGCACCTGCTTGCTAATGAATAATGGGAGGTGGATATAAAAGGATGCCAGGTAGTTGTGTGAGTGTCTCAGCCTGGGAACACAGAGAGCCTGTCTGTGTGAGAGACACACGTGAGTGAAAGCAGTGCCCACTGCAACTGTGGTTTGGCTGGACGGGAGAAGCCCACCAGTTGGTAGTTAGGTTGTCCATTGTTTAGTTAGTGCCGGACAGGCAAGGATTTGTTTTATGTTTTATTTCCTTTTGCATTGCTTTCACCGTTAATAAACCTGACCCAGGGTCAGTTACACCCGTATCTCAGCTCTGCACCTGAGTTTCATGCTGAACGCACGTGACCTTTGACCCCAGCAAAGGCGATCCCGGAGTGTTTTATCACATTGTGGTGGAGAACGCGGGCATCACGTTGCAAGCATGAGCATGGAGGACGTGGTGAAAGCGCTGGTACAGTCCACCGCCTTCCAGCAGGAAGCTAATCGGGTGATGATGGCCCAGCTGAAGGAGTTGGTGGACATGACAGCTACCGATCGTTCGCTTCTCCAGCAGGTGGCGCAGCACCTGGCAAGCTTACCTGAGGTTAGCCTGGAAGCAGAGTCGAGAGTGATTCACGTGAGTCGATACTGGCAGAAGATGACGACCGAAGATGACGTCGAGGCATACCTGACCACGTTTGAACGGACGGCGGTGCGAGAAAAATGGTCGAAGGCACGAAGGGCCGGCCTGATTGCCCCGTTTCTTTCCGGTGAGGCCCAAAAGGCGTATTATGACTTGGAACCTGAAGCTGCGCAGGACTTTGACAAATTGAAAGCCGAGATCTTGGCCCGGCTGGGAGTGACGACCGCTGTCCGTGCACAGAGAGTGCATCAATGGACTTATCAGCCGGATAAACCACCGCGGTCACAGATGTTCGACCTGATCCACGTGACGATGAAGTGGCTACAACCCGAGGTGTTGACAGCGCCAGAGATAATCCAGAGAGTCGTCATGGACAAGTACCTGAGAGCTCTACCGCCAGCCCTGAGGAAGTGGGTAAGCCATGGAAATCCAACTGGTGGATCTGGTTGAACGTTACTCCATGGCGGAAGGACTCCGAGACGACGCTACCCCACCTTGTTCTTCATCATCTCCACGTGGAACCGGTAAGACTGTTCCAGGGAGTAGGGGAGATGGAAAAATCCCTAAGACAGTGGGGGAGGAAAACGGGACTGCCCGCACTGCGAGGCCGAGAGTAACAAACTATGGTCTAAGCAAGGGGCCCGTTAGGTGTTTCCGCTGCCAAGAGATGGGACATATTGCTGCGAACTGTCCGGTCACTACTGAACCCATGCAGTGCGACGTCACAGACTCTAAAAACCGCATGTCTATGGTTGCACGGGTAGTGAGTGTGAATGCCGGTCAAAAGGATGTGGAAAAACACTTGCGTGATTTAACTGTTGATGGCAAAAATGTGGTGGCATTGTTAGACTCGGGAAGTGTGGTGACTCTGGTGAAGGCCAGTCTGGTGTCAGCCCCGACTGGACCATCAGACAAATTTTCTGTATCGTGTGTGCATGGAGACACCTGTTCATACCTCTCCACGGTCATATGCATTACTACTTCCTATGGGTCTGTGCAACATAAAGTGGGACTCGTCCCGGCGTTATTGCATGATGTTATCCTGGGCCGGGATTTTCCCCACTTCTGGCAATTGTGGGAGAATCAGTTGATGCCCTCGGGTAATAGTGTACATGATTCTTCTCCCAGGGCACGTGGGGGTCTCGAACCCCTTGAAGATGTCTCCCCGGAAGACTCGGGGGAAGAGTCTGCAGGAAATGACCTGCAGTTCCCGTTTTCAGTCATGGCGGGTGATACGGAGGAGACCGGGGAAGAGGAGGAGGCCGACAGCCGTCCACCTCCCCGTTTGCCGGATTTAGAAGTTCAGAAAGATGACTTCCAAAGCGAGCAAATAAAGGATCCTACCCTTTCTCAGGCTAGGACAAATGTAAAAGTGAAAAATGGGGTACCCGTAGAACCTGGCTCTAGGCTGGCATATCCTTACATGGTTCTGGAGAATGATTTACTATATCAGATAGAGAAAAAGGGGGAAGATACGGTGCAACTATTAGTCGTGCCAAAACCCTACCGGCGGCAGGTGCTGGACCTGGCCCACGGACATGTGATGGGAGGTCACCTGGGAGTCCAGAAAACCACTGAAAGGATATTACACTGTTTTGTTTGGCCAGGCATGCAACACGATATTCGTGTATATTGTGAGTCTTGTCCTGACTGTCAAGCCTCTGCACCTAAGCCCCGGTTCTGTAGCCCTTTGGTACCCCTACCTATTATTGAAGTCCTGTTTGAGAGGATTGGGATGGATTTAGTTGGGCCCCTTCCACGGTCTGCACGTGGACACTAACATATCCTGGTCATCTTGGATTATGCCACTCGTTACCCGGAGGCCATCCCTTTGCGTAACACGGCCACCAAGACGATTGCCAAGGAACTGGTGCATGTGTTTAGTCGGGTCGGTTTACCAAAACAGATACTCACCGACCAGGGGACCCCCTTTATGTCCAGGGTAATGAAGGAGCTCTGCCGATTGTTTCTAATCGAACCGTTACGCACATCCGTGTATCACCCTCAAACAGACGGGTTGGTCGAACGGTTCAATAAAACTCTGAAGCAGATGCTGAGAAAGGTGATAGACAAGGATGGGAAGAACTGGGACTATTTACTTCCGTATTTGCTTTTTGCCATCAGGGAAGTACCCCAGTCTTCCACGGAATTCTCGCCTTTCGAGTTATTGTACGCCCGATGTCCTCGCGGACTGTTAGACGTTGCAAAAGAAACCTGGGAGGGTCAGGTCACACCATTTAAAACAGTGATAGATCACGTCACACAAATGCAGGACCGTATTGCGGCTGTTATGCCTATCGTCAAAGAACACATGATACAGGCTCAAGGAGCCCAAAAAAGAATCTATGATAGGGGCACCAAGATCCGTACGTTTGCACCCGGAGATAGGGTGTTGATCCTGGTCCCCACGGTGGACAGTAAGTTCCTGGCAAAGTGGCAGGGCCCCTTTGAGATTAAGGAAAGAGTTGGTGAAGTAAACTACAAAGTATACCAGGCAGGTAAACGGAAACCTGAACAGATTTAGCATGTAAATCTGATAAAACCCTGGAAAGATCGGTCTGCCTTGTCAGCGGAGCTGGCCCGTCCCGTCTGCTCGCATACCGTACCGGAGGTACGGGTTGCAGAGACTCTCTCGGAGCGGCAAAAGACTGAGGTCAGGCAGTTTCTACTTCACAACCAAAAGTTTTTCTCAGAAAAACCCGGGCAGACTACGCTAATGAAACATGACATTGTAATGGAACCTGGTGTCACAGTTCACGTAAAGCCCTACCGAATCCCGGAAGCGCGCCGTGAAGCCGTTTCCCGAGAAGTGAAGGCAATGTTAGAGTTAGGTGTCATTGAGGAATCGCACAGTGCTTGGTCCAGCCCGATTGTGCTAATTCCTAAACCGGTAGGCACCATCTGGTTCTGCAATGACTTCAGGAAACTGAATGCGGTCTCAAAATTTGATGCCTACCCTATGCCCCGGGTCGACGAGTTAATAGATCGGTTAGGAAAAGCCCGGTATATTACGACCCTAGACCTAACAAAGGGGTATTGGCAGATCCCTCTGGCGGAGGCTGCCAGAGAAAAGACAGCATTTGCTACCCCAGAGGGTCTATTTCAGTATGTGTATATGCCGTTTGGACTGCACGGAGCACCGGCGACCTTCCAGAGACTGATGGATCGAGTCCTGAGGCCACATAGGCAGTACGCTTCGGCCTATTTGGACGACATTGTCATTTACAGCTTGGACTGGGAGACTCATCTCCAGAAAGTACAAGCTGTGATTGACGACCTGTGGGAGGCAGGTCTAACCGCGAACCCCAAGAAATGTCACATCGGGCTAGAAGAAGCCCGGTATTTGGGGTATGTAATTGGGAGGGGTGTTGTTAAACCCCAGGTTGATAAGATTCAGGCGGTTCAGGACTGGCCACAACCTGTCAACAAGAAGCCGGTGCAAGCCTTCCTGGGGATCGCCGGCTATTATCGCCGGTTCATACCCAATTTTGCAGCCATCGCTACCCCCCTGACGGATCTTACAAAAGGGAAAGACTCCGTCATGATTAAATGGAGTTTAGCGGCTGAAGAAGCCTTCCATAGCCTAAAACGGGCACTTTGCTCTCAGCCCGTACTGGTGACTCCGGACTTCCGCAGCGAGTTTGTGGTACAAACGGATGCCTCTGATACCGGTATCGGGGCCGTACTCTCACAAGTGAGGGATGGAGTGGAACACCCAGTCCTCTATCTCAGCAGGAAGCTGAATAAACACGAGCAAAGGTATGCAATCGTAGAAAAAGAGTGCCTCGCCATTAAGTGGGCTCTAGAGGCCCTCAAATATTACCTGGTGGGCCGAAAGTTCAGGCTGATCACTGACCATGCCCCTCTCAAGTGGATGCACTTGAACAAGGAACGGAATAGCCGGGTGACCCGGTGGTTCCTTGCCCTGCAGGCCTACACTTTTACGGTGGAGCACCACCCAGGGGTACAGATGGGAAATGCAGATGCCCTGTCTCGAGTGCACTGTTTGGCGGGTGTCATTGCTCGACCGGAGTGGTCTGAGCAGAGGGGGGGATAAGTGAGAATCATGTGGGAATAGTGGATGAGGGCAGGTATATCTCGCCCAGATTCCTTTCCTATGTGGCCTAGTCTGGTCAGTATCGCACCTGCTTGCTAATGAATAATGGGAGGTGGATATAAAAGGATGCCAGGTAGTTGTGTGAGTGTCTCACCCTGGGAACACAGAGAGCCTGTCTGTGTGAGAGACACACGTGAGTGAAAGCAGTGCCCACTGCAACTGTGGTTTGGCTGGACGGGAGAAGCCCGCCAGTTGGTAGTTAGGTTGTCCATTGTTTAGTTAGTGCCGGACAGGCAAGGATTTGTTTTATGTTTTATTTCCTTTTGCATTGCTTTCACCGTTAAATCTGACCCAGGGTCAGTTACACCCGTATCCCAGCTCTGCGCCTGAGTTTCATGCTGAACGCACGTGACCTTTGACCCAGCAAAGGCGATCCCGGAGTGTTTTATCACAGAGTGCAAACCTCCATCCATCAGCAAGGGCATTGAAGATGAAACATGGAGGGGTCTGATGGGTCTTTCAGCATGATAATACTCCCAAGCACACCACCAGGGCAACAAAGGAGTGGCTTCGTAACAAGCATATGAAGGTCCTGGAGTGGCCTAGCCAGTTTCCAGATCTCAACCCCATAGAAAACCTTTGGAGGGAGTTGACAGTCCGTGTTGCCCAGCGACAGGCCCAAAACATCATTGCTCTAGAGAAGATCTGCATGGAGAAATGGGCCAACATACCACCAACAGTGTGTGCCAACCTTGTGAAGACTTACGGAAAACGTTTGACCTCTGTCATTGTCAACAAAGGATATATAACAAAATATTGAGATGAACTTTTGTTAATGCCCAAATACTTATTTTCCACCATAATTTGCAAAATAAATCTTGCCCAATCAGACAAGGTGATTTTCTGGATTTGTTTTCTCATTTTGACTCTCATAGTTGTGGTCTACCTATGATGTCAGTTACAGGCCTCTCTGTTATGATTGTCACCGTAGGAGGCAAAAACAGAAATGCTAGCTAGTCCTGAAAACCAGAGAAGTTGGCAACTATCAGATTGCAGACCCCTGAACCTATCAACACAACTAGCAGTAGCTGTGGGGGGTTCCTACAATGACCTAGACCCCTCGATCACAGCCGGAGAGATACATAGGCCTAAAGAAGGAAAGGGGAAATCTAACTGCCCCAGAGCAGACCCCAAAGCAATAGGCAGCCCCCCACATATAATGACAGTGAAGCAAGATGAAAACACTTACACAGACAGAAAGACAGGCTGAGCAAAGACGGGGCCCAAAAACTACCTAGATAGGAACGGATAAGAAAGGCTGCTGTCTGCAATCTGCCAAAACCCTAACAGAGACAAAAGCCAACAAGCTGATATAAAAATGGCCCTGAAGCAACTAAGCTTCAAAAACTAAATCAGCACTCGGGTACTTTCAGAAGACAGAGCTCTAGGAACACTGCACACTCCAGCAGGGAGTGGCAGAATCCAAAAAGCAAGAAAAACAAAAACAAATCTTAGATGCAAAAAGGCATAACAGAAAACTTAGCTTTAGGAGAGCAGGAATCAGACTGGTGTCCAAGAGTCCACAGAGAAATCACCCGCAGGGCAGAAAGGGCGTAGGCTGCCTTAAATCCAGTCAGTGACTCCACTCAGCCAATCGTCTTCATTAGTCCCAGGTGCTTGATAATCAGGCTCACTACCTTCCTTCACTAGAATAGGGAGTTCACCAGGCCTCAGTGACGGAGGGGAAAATGAACTCACAACAGTACCCCCCCTTGAGGAGGGGTCACCGAACCCTCAACAACGCTACCAGGGCGATCAGGGTGTGCCCGATGAAAGGCACGCACCAATCTTTTGGCATGAATATCAGAGACAGAGACCCAGGAATTATCCTCCTGACCATAATCCTTCCACTTAACCAAATACTGGAGTCTCCGTCTAGCCAGACGGGAATCCAGAATTTTTTCTACCTCATATTCCAAGTTACCTTCAACCAATACAGGGTCCGGAGGTGCCACCTCAGGCACAACTGGCTCAACAAACCTCTTCAACAAGGACTTATGGAACACATTATGGATCTTAAATGTGACAGGAAGAGCCAAACGAAAAGAGACCGGATTAATAATCCCCAAAATCTTGTAAGGTCCAATAAATCTAGGCTTAAACTTAGGAGAAGCCACCTTCATAGCAATATTTTTTGATGATAACCACACCATATCACCAATCTTAAACTGGGGACCAATGGTCCTATGTCGATTGGAAAACCGCTGGGCCTTTTCCTGGGAGAGAGATAACTTATCCACCACTTGGTACCAGATCTGGCGCATTCTCTCCACCACAGTGTCAACACCTGGGCAGGCAGAAGGCTCCACCTGCCCTGAAGAAAATCGAGGGTGAAAACCAAAGTTACAAAAAAAAGGTGACATCAAAGTGGCAGAACTAGCTCTATTATTTAAAGCAAATTTGGCCAAGGGCAAAAATGAAACCCAATCATCCTGATGAGCGGAAATAAAACATCTCAAATACGACTCCAAGGTCTGGTTTGTTCTCTCTGTCTGCCCATTGGTCTGAGGGTGAAAAGCAGAGGAGAAGGACAAATGAATTCCCAACTTGGAACAGAATGTCCTCCAAAATTTAGACACAAATTGAACTCCTCTGTCAGATACAATGTTCTCAGGAATCCCGTGCAAGCGAACCACCTGTTGCAAAAACAGAGGCACCAACTCAGAGGAAGATGGCAACTTAGGGAGTGGTACAAGATGAACCATCTTAGAGAACCTATCACAAATCACCCAAATAACAGTCATTCTTTGAGAGACCGGCATATCAGAAATGAAATCCATTGAAATATGGGTCCATGGCCTCCTGGGGACCGGCAAAGGCATCAACAACCCACTAGAGCGAAACAAGGTTTATACCGGGAGCAAGTCCCACAGGACTGCACAAAATTCCTGACATCATGAGACAAGGTGGGCCACCAAAAAGAGCGACTCACCAGATCTCTAGAACCAAAAATACCTGGATGACCAGCCAATGCAGAGCAATGAACTTCAGACATCACTCTCTTCTTCCACTGGTCAGGAACATACAACTTTCCACTGGGGCAACGCTCAGGTTTGTCCTCCTGGAACTCTTGCAGAGCAAGTTTCAAATCGGGCGAGATGGCAGAAAGAACTACCCCTTCGCCTAAGATGGTGGCAGGCTTGGTCACCACAGGAGAATCAGCAAAGAAACTCCTAGAGAGGGCGTCAGCCTTGACATTCTTAGTTCCAGGAAGGAAAGAGACCACAAAATCAAAACGTGTAAAAAACAAGGACCACCTAGCCTGTCTAGGGTTCAAGCGTTTAGCCGACTCTAGGTAAATCAAATTTTTGCGGTCAGTGAGGACCACAACTTGATGTTTGGCTCCCTCCAACCAATGTCTCCACTCCTCAAATGCCCATTTCATGGCCAACAGTTCCCGATTCCCCACATCATAGTTACGTTCAGATGAAGAGAACTTATGGGAAAAGAAAGCACAGGGATTCATTTTAGATGTTACCGGATCCTTTTGGGACAACACCGCTCCTGCACCAATCTCAGAAGCATCCACCTCTACCTGGAACGGGAGTGAGACATCAGGTTGCCGCAGAACCGGGGCGGAGGTAAATCTACGCTTCAGCTCCTGAAAGGAAGCAACCGCCTCCGGAGACCAATTCAACACATCCGCACCCTTCCTGGTCAGGTCAGTCGATTGTTTGGCAATACTAGAAAATTTTGCTATAAATTTCCGATAAAAATTAGCAAAACCCAAAAACTTCTGGAGGGCCTTCAAAGAAGTGGGCTGAACCCAATCATAAATGGCCTGTACCGTGGCCGGGTCCATTTCAATAGTTGACGGAGACAAAATAAATCCCAAAAAAGAAATTCTCTGTACTCCAAAAAGGCATTTTGATCCTTTGACATACAGAGAATTCTCTCTCAAGATCCGGAACACAGTCCGAATATGTTCCACATGAGAATCCCAATCCTTGGAGAAGATCAAAATATCATCCAGATAGATAATCAAAAATTTATCGACAAAGTCTTGGAAAATATCGTTCATGAAGCACTGGAAGACAGAAGGGGCATTAGTGAGCCCAAAAGGCATCACCAGGTACTCAAAATGTCCCTCCGGAGTATTAAACGCCGTCTTCCATTCATCCCCCTGCTTAATGCGGATAAGATTATACGCCCCCTGAGGTCAAGCTTGGTAAACCAGCAAGCACCTCTGACTCTAGAGAATAGATCCGAAATCAGGGGTAACGAATACTGATATTTAATAGTAATTTTATTGAGGGCACGATAATCAATACAAGGCCTTAAAGAACCATCCTTCTTGGCCACAAAAAAAAAAAAGGCACCTAAGGGTGAAGAGGATGGTCTAATATGACCCTTCTCCAACGCCTCCTTAATATAGGACCGAATAGCCTCGTGCTCGGGTACAGATAAATTGAAGAGCCGACCCTTAGGAAATTTACACCCCGGGTTTAGTTCAATTGCACAGTCATAACTCCTATGAGGAGGCAAGGACGCAGACTCATTCTCACTAAATACATCATAGTAGTCCGCCAAATAGTCAGGAACCTCATGCGACTGAGGAGAGGTGGAAAAAACCGGAGCCTCACTAAAGGTACACCGGCAACCCCAACTCACCACAGACACAGACTTCCAATCCAAAACTGGATTATGAATCTGCAACCAGGGAAACCCCAGAACAATGGCATCATGCAGACCATGCAACACCAAAAATCTGCAATTTTCTTGGTGGTCTGGGGCGACCCGCATGACCAACTGGGTCCAAAACTGAGGTTTATTTTTAGCCAGAGGGGTAGCATCAATCCCCCTCAAAGGGATAGGCGTCTGCAGAGGTGTCAACGGAAATCCACAACGTTTAGCAAAATCCAAGTCCATTAGGTTTAGCGCTGCTCCCGAATCCACAAAAGCCTTGGCGGAAAATGTGGACAGGGAACAGATCAGAGTAATCGCCAAAAGAAACTTAGGCTGAACCCCAACAACAGAAAACGTGTGTGCAAAGCGTTTCTCACGTTTAGGACAAACAGAAATAACATGTGAGGCATCTCCACAGAAAAAACACAGCTTATTACGCCTTCTGAATTCCTGACGTTGCGCCTTAGACAAAACTTTATCACATTGCATAGGTTCAGACGTCTGTTCAACCGGTGGCAACACCTCTCGTGTAATCCTGCGTTCACGTAAACGCCGATCAACCTGAATGGCTAAAGACATAGAATCGTCCAGACCAGAGGGAACAGGAAATCCCACCATAATATCTTTTACGGCTTCTGACAAACCCTTCCGTAAGAGAGCAGCCAAGGCACTATCATTCCAGGTAGTAAGGACCGCCCACTTTTGGAACTTTTGACAGTACAACTCTGCAGATTCTCGACCCTGGTTCAATGCTAACAGGGTCTTTTCAGCCTGATCAATAGCATTAGGTTCGTCGTACAGCAACCCCAAGGCTTGAAAAAATGCGTTCACATTAGTCAGAATAGGGTCATCTGGATTTAAAGAAAACGCCCAATCCTGGGGATCGCCGCGCAGCAAAGAGATGACAATTTTAACCTGCTGCGCAGGGCTCCCTGACGAGTTAGGCTTCAAAGCAAAAAATAATTTACAATTATTTTTGAAACTCAAAAATTTAGATCGATCCCCAAAAAATACATCAGGTGTGGGGATCTTTGGTTCAACAGCATGTGAACGAGCAAGATAGGCAGAAATTCCTCGCACTTCAGCAGCGAGCTGCTCCACACGATCAGACACTTGCTTTATCTCCATTGAGAGAGAAAAAAAAATTCCCCCTACGGCCTCAGAGATATAGAGGAAAGAATATACACACTCTTTTTTTTTTTTTTTTTTTAAACACAATTCTTTCCTGCTATTGAGTACCCCAGGATCTGCGGTTGGGCGGGTGATTCTGTTATGATTGAGTCACCGTAGGAGGCAAAAACAGAAATGCTAGCTAGTCCTGAAAACCAGAGAAGTTGGCAACTATCAGATTGCAGACCCCTGAACCTATCAACACAACTAGCAGTAGCCGTGGGGGGTTCCTACGATGACCTAGACCCCTCGATCACAGCCGGAGAGATACATAGGCCTAAAGAAGGAAAGGGGAAATCTAACTGCCCCAGAGCAGACCCCAAAGCAATAGGCAGCCCCACACATATAATGACGGTGAAGCAAGATGAAAACACTTACACAGACAGAAAGACAGGCTGAGCAAAGACGGGGACCAAAAACTACCTAGATAGGAACGGATAGGAAGGCTGCTGTCTGCAATCTGCCAAAACCCTAACAGAGACAAAAGCCAACAAGCTGATATAAAAATGGCCCTGAAGCAACTAAGCTTCAAAAACTGAATCAGCACTTGGGTACTTTCAGAAGACAGAGCTCTAGGAACACTGCACACTCCAGCAGGGAGTGGCAGAATCCAAAAAGCAAGAAAAACAAAAACAAATCTTAGATGCAAAAAGGCAAAACAGAAAACTTAGCTTTAGGAGAGCAGGAATCAGACTGGTGTCCAAGAGTCCACAGAGAAATCACCCACAGGGCAGAAAGGGCGTAGGCTGCCTTAAATCCAGTCAGAGACTCCACTCAGCCAATCGTCTTCATTAGTCCCAGGTGCCTGATAATCAGGCTCACTACCTTCCTTCACTAGAATAGGGAGTTCACCAGGCCTCAGTGACGGAGGGGAAAATGAACTCACAACACCTCTCTCATCTTTTTAAGAACAATTGGTGGCTGACTACTGTAAATACTTTTTTTCCCCACTTTATTGGGATCTTATTTTTGTATGACATACCAACACAAAGTAGTAAGTATGAAATGTAAAGGAAATGGTACATGGTTTCTAAATATTTTACACATATACTGTAAATCTTAAATGGCTGGGTGTCCATTTGTCGGAGTCTCGGTCCTGCTCAGCTCTTATGCACATTTTTGTCATTTGACATATGATAAGGTTTTAATACTAAAGGGTTAGGACCGTCCTGAAAAGGGTCACATTGACGCAGTGGAATGACTTTTAAATTTTTTTAATCAAAATTATGTTAAGTAAGTAGCCCATGTTATATGCATACACTATTGCTATTTATTTATGTACTGCAGGATATTTGCTCCTTTTGTTTTTATCTTGGGGTTTGTCTGTTTAGAGGCTAATGTGAACATGCACCTACACGTTGCATGCATACCAGTGTATATTCCAGTTTATCTCTTTAGGTTTGAGACAGCACCAATCATAGCATCCAAAATGGATGATGTGATCACAGCGTCACCTGTTTTTTAACCCTTTTGGCGTCGATTGGTCAGTAACTATTGATCAGTCAATCAGCGCCAAAAGGGTTCATTTAACCCCTTAACGACCGCCGATACGCCTTTTAATGGCGGTAATTAAGGGTACTTAAACCACAGCGCCGTTAATTCACGGCGCTGTGGAGTAAGTAAATAGCGCCCCCCAGTGTCGGATTTTCTCCGGGGTCTCGGCTGCCGGGGGCAGCCGAGACCCCAGAGAACATGAATCGGGTCGTTTTTTGCCGACCCCGCTTTTGCGATCGCCGTTATTAACCCTATAACGGCGACCGCAAAAAAAAAAAAGCCGCGATTTTACATTTAATTTCTCTTTCCTCTGATGTGATCGCACATCAGAGGATAGAGAAATAGGGTCCCCGATCCCCCCGGTCCCCTCCCGGTACCTCTCCCTTGTCCTCCGTCCCCTCCCGGTGGTCCCGCGCCCGCCGGCGTCATCCGATGGGCGCCGCCATCTTGAAAATGGCAGGCGCATGCGCAGTGCGCCCGCCGGGAATCTGCTGGCTCCGGCTGGCAGATTCCATTCATTATTTTGATCACTATGATAAACGATCATAGTGATCAAAATAATAAAAATAGTACATAACCCCCCCGTTTATCACCCCCTTATATAGGCACACATAATGAAATAAAAAAAATATTTTTTTTTTCAGTTTTCCATAAGGGTTAGGGTTAGGGTTAGGGTTAGGCTAGGGTTAGGGTTAGGCTAGGGTTAGGGTTAGGGTTAGGGTTAGGGCTAGGGTTAGGGTTGGGCTAGGGTTAAGGGTTAGGGTTGGGCTAGGGTTAAGGGTTAGGGTTGGGCTAGGGTTAAGGGTTAGGGTTGGGCTAGGGTTAGGGTTAGGGCGAACTAGGATTAGGGTTAGAATTAGGATTAGGGATTAGGGTTGGGATTAGGGTTAGGGGTGTGTTGGGGTTAGGGTTGGAGCAAGAATTGAGGGGTTTCCACTATTTACCAACTTTGGGGTCTAAAAATTGGGGTCTAAAAAATCACTTTTGTGGAAATAAAAAAGACTTTTTATTTTCACGGCTCTGCGTTTATAAACTTCTGTGACGCGCTTGGGGGTTCAAAGTGCTCACCACACATCTAGATAAGTTCCTTAGGGGGTCTAATTTCCAAAATAGGGTCACTTGTGGGGGGTTTCCACTGTTTAGGCCCATCAGGGGCTCTGCAAATGCAACATGATGCCCGCAGACCATTCCATCAAAGTCTGCATTCCAAAATGGCACTCCTTCCCTTCCGAGCTCTCCCATGCACCCAAACAGTGGTTCCCCCCCACATATGGGGTATCAGTGTACTCAGGACAAATCGCATAATAACTGTGGGGGTATGATTTCTCCTGTTACCCTTGTAAAAATAAAAATTTGGGCGCGAAAAGATCATTTTTGTGGAAAAAAAATGGATTTCTTATTTTCACGGCTCTACGTTATAAACTTCTGTGAAGCACTTGAAGGTTCAAAGTGCTCACCACACATCTAGATAAGTTCCTTCATGGGTCTAGTTTCCAAAATGGAGTCACTTGTTGGGGGTTTCCACTGTTTAGGCCCATCAGGGGCTCTGCAAACGCAACATGATGGCCGCAGACCATTCCATCAAAGTCTGCATTCCAAAATGGCACTCCTTCCCTTCCGAGCTCTCCCATGCACCCAAACAGTGGTTCCTCCCCACATATGGGGTATCAGCATACTCAGGACAAATCGCATAATAACTGTGGGGGTATGATTTCTCCTGTTACCCTTGTAAAAATAAACATTTGGGGGTGAAAAGATCATTTTTGTGGAAAAAAAAATGGATTTCTTATTTTCACGGCTCTACGTTATAAACTTCTGTGAAGCACTTGAAGGTTCAAAGTGCTCACCACACATCTAGATAAGTTCCTTCATGGGTCTAGTTTCCAAAATGGAGTCACTTGTTGGGGGTTTCCACTGTTTAGGCCCATCAGGGGCTCTGCAAACGCAACATGATGCCCGCAGACCATTCCATCAAAGTCTGCATTCCAAAATGGCACTCCTTCCCTTCCAAGCTCTCCCATGCACCCAAACAGTGGTTCCTCCCCACATATGGGGTATCAGCGTACTCAGGACAAATCGCATAATAACTGTGGGGGTATGATTTCTCCTGTTACCCTTGTAAAAATAAAAATTTGGGGGCAAAAACATCATTTTTGTGGAAAAAAAAATGGATTTCTTATTTTCACGGCTCTACGTTATAAACTTCTGTGAAGCACTTGAAGGTTCAAAGTGCTCACCACACATCTAGATAAGTTCCTTAATGGGTCTAGTTTCCAAAATGGGGTCACTTGTTGGAGTTTTCCACTGTTTAGGCACATTAAGGGCTCTCCGAACGCAACATGGCATCCGATCTTAATTCCAGCCAATTCTGCGTTGAAAAAGTCAAACGGTGCCCCATCCCTTGCAAGCTCTGCCGTGTGCTGAAAAAGGGGTTTACCCCCACATATGGGGTATCGGCGTATTCAGGAGAAATTGTACAACAAATTTTGTGGTTGATTTTCTCTTTTAACACTTGTGAAAATAAAAAAAATTGGTTCTGAAGTCATTTTTTTCCAAAAAAAAGTTAAATGTTAATTTTTTCCATCCACATTGCTTTCGTTCCTGTGAAGCACTTAAAGGGTTAATAAACTTCTTGAATGTGGTTTTGAGCACCTTGAGGGGTCTAGTTTTTAGAATGGTGCCACTTTTGGGTATTTTCTGTCATGTACACCCCTCAAAATGACTTTAAATATGATGTGGTCCCTAAAAAAAATGGCTTTGTAAATTTTGTTGTAAAAATGAGAAATCGCTGGTCAACTTTTAACCCTTCTAACCTCCTAACAAAAAAAAATTTTGCTTCCAAAATTGTGCTGATGTAAAGTAGACATGTGGGAAATGTTATTTATTAAGAAATTTATGTGACACATCTCTCTGATTTAAGGGCATAAAAATTTAAAGTTTTAAAATTGCAAAATTTAAATTTTTTTTGCCATATTTCTGTTTTTTTCATAAATAAACACAAGACTTATCGAAGAAATTTTACCACTAACATGAAGTACAATATGTCACGAAAAAACAGTCTCAGAATCAGCAGGATCCATTAAAGCGTTCCAGAGTTATAACCTCATAAAGGGACAGTGGTCAGAATTGTAAAAATTGGCCTGGTCATTAAGCTGCAAACTGGCTCTGTCGCTAAGGGGTTAAAATAATGATTACCACTCTGCACACCATAATTCCCTCAGATCTGGCATGCATAACGGTTAAATGCCACCTGTGTGTTAACTGAGAGAGTTCATTGGTGGGAAATGCGATCCTCGTGCAATCGTCTGATCTTCTGTAATATCTGCTTTGCCCTCTGCTGTGTGATTCATCTGTGATCGCAGCAGCAGTTCCAAATCCCTGATCCAGCTCCCTCCAGCCCCCGTCCCCAAGTCCTCAAATGCATTTTTGTCACACTTTTCAGTGCCTTTTATGTGTGCACGTCCCATTTCCGCAACCCAATTGCATTCTGCACATCTGTGCTCAATTTTTGGTACACTGCTTTTTGCAACAATATTATGTGCACCTCCCTCAGGTGTAGTGCTCTGATATCAGTATTGCTGATGATCAATGTTTGCAGCAAGATTTTTTAACATTTTTTTCTATAAGTAGAGGACATCGCAGCGTTAGGTCTGATTTTCTTGTATGAAAAAAATAATAGCACTGAGTTTCTTTTTAGGTAGGGAGGTAGCACATTAGGTGAGCGGACATCAGATTGTTAGTGATGTTCATTTTTCTTTTCCAGAAAAAAACTAATTGAACCGAGCAGCTTCATAAGTCACTCATTAGTGGAGAGTGGACGTTGTAGTGTTAGTGATATCATTTTTTTGTTTTGCAGAAAAAAATAGTACGAAATAGCTTTATACAGTAGATAGCATATTAGGGTAATGAACGTCACTGTATTTATTTATACAATTTTTTTTTCTTCTACTAATTTTTGTGTTTATTTTTTTTCTTCAAATTTTTTCTTTTAACACCTTTCCCGCCTGTGACCTGGGTCTTATTGACCTTGGACATATGGATACGTTCCAGTGATTGTGTACTCACAGAGGTTGTGCACACAATATCCGCCGCTGGGTGTCAGCTGATTCTGACAGCTGACACCTGGCACTCAATGCCAGGAGCAGTCCCGCACCTGGCACTGTAACCCGATCTCAGTGTTTCGGGAGCAAGCAGAGGGAAGACAGCCCCTCTGCCTTTGTATCGGACACAGAGCTGCCACTAGGAATTTCGGCGCCCCATACTGGCAACATTTTCGGGGCCCCCTTGAGACTCTGCCCAGGCTCCACCCCTCGAACTGTCCACAGTCCCACTGCTCTCTTGGAAAACTCCACTTCTCACCAGTCACATATTATTATAAAGATTTTTTTAATCTGCCACCATAACAAGGTAGACTCCTCTGGTCGGGCCCTACTCTACTCTAACCTATTAAGCATTTGTTAAAATATCCAATACAATTTAGGTATATTTTTATTTATTTTTCAGTTTTTAAAATGACCAATAATATCACATAGAAAGGGAAAAATACCACAGCACCATGTCCAGATCACATATTACCACCACATGGTGACTCTGTATATAGTGTATAGTGTAAATGTACAGGTAACACACTGACTCACCAGTGATGTCTCTAGGAGAAGTCCTTTATCTTCGCTTTTCATCTTTCATCCAGCACAGACCGACATTACTTCTTCCAGCCAGGGCTCGTCTCTGCAGGAAATAACACAGTTATCTAGAGCAGAGCACATTACTTAATTATTTCCCAACTTCTACACTACACCAGATGAAGAAAGAAAGGCGACATAGCGTCGCTCTGCACAGTAACAGGACTACCCCCCCATTTAAAACAGTATCCTCAAAAAAAACTAAAATACATCACTGCAGTAATAATATCCTTTAATTAGCACCTATGGTAATAGTATCCCCCATCCTGGCCCCGTGTATCTCATTCCTGGCTCCAGCCATATGGTCTCCCATCCTGCCCTCATGAGTATCCATTCTGCCCCCATATGATCACCCCATCCTGCCCCATCTGTCCCATGATCCTGACCCATCTGTCCCAAGATCCTGACCCATCTGCCCCAAGATCCTGACCCATCTGCCCCATCTGTCTCCATCCTACCCCATCTGTCTCCATCCTGCCCCATTTGTCTCCACATCCTGCCCCATGATCCTGCCCCATCTGTCTCCACATCCTGCCCCATCTGTCTTCACATTCTGCCCCATGATCCTGCCCCATCTGTCTCCACATCCTGCCCCATGATCCTGCCCCATCTGTCTCCACATCCTGCCCCATTACCCTGCCCCATCTGTCCCAAGATCCTGACCCATGATCCTGCCCCATCTGTCTCCATCCTGCCCCATGATCCTGCCCCATCTGTCTCCACATCCTGCCCCTTCTGTCTCCACATCCTGCCCCTTGATCCTGCCACATCTGTCTCCACATCCTGCCCCATGATCCTGCCCCATCTGTCTCCACAACCTGCCCCATGATCCTGCCCCATCTGTCTCCACCTTCTGCCCCATCTGACTCCACATTCCATTCTGCCCCATCTGACTCCACATTCTGCCCCATCTATCTCCACATTTGGCCTCATCTATCTCCACATTCTGCCCCATCTGCCCCTTCCCCTCACTTCATCATGTGCAGTTCCATACAAAGTTGAACATCCAAAACACTGAGGAGCTGCAGTCACATGGAGCAGGAGCCTACACAGGAACGGTTCTGATCTCACCCCACACTCTCCTCTCACAGATTTACCACAAGCACCAAAAAAAAAAAAAACTCCACCAAACCCTCCTGTAATCTCGCCGGAATGGCAAGAACCGGAAATCTGCTGCTAACTGATACCAGAGAACACGAGCTGCACACAACCAGGATGGAGCTGCTACTCTGAGAGCTGAAGGACCTGTGGTGACACCATTGTCATGTGATCAGGAGGCAGAGCTCATAAAAGGTGAAGGACCTATGATAATGATGACATCACCACAGGTCCTTCAGCTCTTCCTTTCAAACAGTTCAGGTGTCGGCTGATGTGCTGATGTGTGCGCCGCAGGCCTGCAACACACATCTCTTGGGGCCCGATGATGAGTAGAAGCATAGGAGCGGGGCCCCGGGCCTGCGGGCTCCCTTCTGTACTGCTGCTGACCAGGCCCCATACAGCAGTAAGGGCAGTAATGCCCTGTTGGCGGCCCTGATCAGACACTGCGTGACGTTAATGCGGGGGTCTCGATCGTTGCCATGGTGACCCAATGTCATCATGACGACATTTGGGTCACCAGAGCTAGTAAAGTTGTTAGATCATGCTCAGAGCATGATCAGCAACTTAGTCAGTGCAGCACTGAAATTGCAGAGCATAGAGATGCTGCTGCATCTTCATGCTATACAAGTGATCAGCCTGCAAAAAATGAAAGTCCCATAGTTAAAGAAAATAAAAAACAATTTTAAAAAATAGCAAAAATAAATTTAAAAAAATCAAAATATATTGAAACCATAAATATTTTTATGAAAAAATATTAACAATAAAAGTACACATTTCATATCGCCATGTTCAGAATGACCCACCCTATGAAACTGTCCCACTAGTTAACCCCTTTAGTGAACACCATAAAAAAAGGCAAAAAAACAATGCTTTATCATCATAGTCTCCAAAAAAGTGCCCATGTGTAGTAAGTATATTGCCATGTTACAAAAACATTGATATATAACAAGTGAATGATGTACAGTGTAAAGTGTGCAAAAAGTAAAGCAGAAAAACCTATCCAAAGAATCAGCACATGACAAAATATCAATATATATATATATATATAATGTGCAAAGTAACGTGCATAAAAGAACTGGAGCAAGAGATCCAAATGAATTGGTTGTAGTAAATCACTCACAGAAATAGCAAGGATCCCTGTCTCCTGGATGACATCTAAGGAGATTTAGATGGACACCCCACAGTAAGTGCTCAGCGTAGAGGGCCAGATAAATGTGAACCCAAACGTTATGTAAAATGTTCCCAATAAAAGCTTCAACTCAATCCACAAAAAAGCAAGCCCCCACTCAGGTCTGTCATCTGTTAATGGAAATATAGTGGGCTTCCATATTACTGACAGTACAACGGCACTGGAAAAGCGAAATGGCTCCTCACCCCCAAAAGAAATTCAGCAAATTCTGTGCTCTCAAATCCAAATGACCCCCTCTCTTCTGAGCCCCACAGTGTACCTAAACCACATATAGCGTCCACACGTTTGGCATTTCTGAAGCGATGAGAGCACGCCTAACTTACGTGTGCATATCTCCAGAGGTATGAGCTGGGCATAGCGTACTGGTGACTGCAACATACTGGTCACTACAATGTACTAGTCACTACAATGGAAGTTTGCAATTTTCACTCAGTAACATTCATTGCTGCTTGTTTCTGGAAAACACCCATGGAGTTGAAGTTGTCACTGCACCTGTAGATAAATTCCCAAAGGGGTGAAATTTCCAAAATGGGGTCACTTTGCAATTTTCACTCAGTAACATTCATTGCTGCTTGTTTCTGGAAAACACCCATGGAGTCAAAATTGTAGATAAATTCCCAAAATGGGGTCACTTCTAGCAATTGGGGGCTCTGGATATGGAGTTCACAAACTATTCTAGGAAAATCTGCTCTCCAGAGGCAAATAGCACTCCATCGCTCCCGAGTCTCTCCGTATGGCTAAGTAGTACTGTACAGCCACATATGGGGTATTGCTACGTTCAGTAGAAATTGTGGGACAAATTTGGTGCCATTTTTACCCACTTGTGTGAAAATGTAAAATCTGGGGCTATAACTAAATTTTTAAAGTAAAAATGTAGTTATTTTTTCTTCACTGTCCAATGGTATCAAATTTTGTGACACACTTGTGGTGTCAATATGATCACTGCACCCCTAGATAAATTCATTGAGAGGTGTAATTTCTGCTGTTCTGGCAACTCAGGGGCTCTCCTAGTGGGTCACGGCACCCGCAAACCATTATAGTAATATCTGCACTATAGTAAGACACTTCTTCCCTTCTGAGCTTTGCACTGTGCCTGAAAAATATTACATGTAGGGTATTGGCGCACTCGGGAAAAAAAAAAATTGACCTCAGTTTGTGGTAAAAAAAGAAAAAATCCTATTAGCCTTTGGAATAATTACAAACTTGGGGCTTAAACAATATTTTAGTGGTAAAAATGTAATTTATAAAATTCTATGAGGCACATGTGATGTCAATATTATCACTGCACCCTGAGATGAAGTCATTGGGGAATGTAGTTTGTACAATGAGTTCACATATGGAGGTTTTTTGTTGTTCTGGCACCGCAGGGGCTCTGCCAATGTGACATGACCATTCCAAACTATTCCAGCAAAATCTGAACTCCAATATGGTGCCTCTTCCCTTCTGAGTTTTGAACTGTGCCTCAAAAGTAGTATTCCCCTACATATGGGGTATCGGCATACTCATGAGAAATATCACAACAAATTGTGTGGTGCAATTTCTCTTGTTACCGTTATGAAAATAAAAAATTGAGGCTAAAATAACATTTTTGTGGGGAAAATGTGATTTTTTAATTTTCACTGCTTCGCTTTATAAACTTCTGTGAAGCACCTGGGGGTTCAAGGTGCTCATCACACATCTAAATACATTCTGTGAGGGGTCAAGTTTGCAAAATGGGGTCACTTGTGGGGGGTTTCCAATGTTTGGGAACATCAAGGGCTCTCCAAACGGGACATGGAGTCCGGTAATTAAGCCAGCAAATATTACATTCAAAAAGTCAAATGATGCTTCTTCCCTTCCAAGCCCTGCTGTGCGCCCAAACAGTAGTTTTCTCCCTCATATGGGGTATTAGCGTCTTTTGGAGATATTGGATCACAAGTTATTTGGTGCAATTTCTTCTGTTACCTTTATGAAAATGCAACATTTAAGGCTAAAAAAACATTTTTGTGGGGAAAATGTGATTTTTTTTATTTTCACAGCTCAATGTTAAAAACTTCTATGAAGCACCCGAGGGTTCAATGTGCTCACCACACATTTAGATTAATTCCATGAGGGGTCTAGTTTACAAAATGATTTCACTTGTGGGGGACTTTCACTGTTTAGGCACATCAGGGGCTCTTCAAACGTAACATAGCATATGCTAATTGCTCCAGCAAAAAAAGCAAAATGGCGCTCGCTCCCTTCCAAGCTCTGCCATGCTCCCAAACAGTGGTCTACCTACACATATGGGGTATTGACATGCTCAGAAGAAATTGCAAAACAAATTTTAGGGTCCATTTTTTTCTGTTACCCCTGTGAAAATAAAAAAATTGATTCTAAAGTAATTTTTTTTGTGAAAAAAGTTAAATGTTCATTTTTTTCCAAATTCCAAAAATTCCTGTGAAGCACAAGAAGGGTTAATAAACTTCTTGAATGTGGTTTTGAGCACCTTGAGAGGTGCAGTTTTTAGAATGGTGTCACTTTTAGGTATTTTCTATCATATAGACCACTCAAAGTCACGATGTGATGTGGTCCCTAATAAAAACGGTTTTGTAAATTTTGTTGTAAAAATTAAAAATCACTGGTCAACTTTTAACCCTTATAACTTCCAAACAAAAAAAATTTTGTTTAAAAAATTGTGCTGATGTAAAGTAGACATGTCGGAAATGTTGTTTATTAACTAGGTTGTGTGACACCTCACTGATTTAAGGGCATACAAATGAAAAGTTTGAAAATTGCAAAATTTTCCAAATTTTTGCCAATTTTTTTTTTCACAGATAAACGCAAGTTATTTCAAAGACATTTTACCACTATCATGAAGTACAATATGTCATAAAAAAACGTTCTCAGAATCAGTGGGATTTGTTGAAGCATTCCAGAGTTATTACCTCATAAAGTGACACTGGTCAGAATTGTAAAAATTGGTTTGGTCATCAACTTGCAAGCCACCCTCAGGGGTAAAGCGATTAAGTGTGTCTTCTAAATTTTTTCCTTTTTTTCTCTACTTTTAATAGCAAATGTAATAAATAGAGTTGAGCGAAACGGGTCGAAAAAATTCAAAAGTCGCCGACTTTTGGCAAAGTCGGGTTTCATGAAACGAAACCCGACCCTAGGATGAGGTCGGCCACGAGGTCGGCGACTTACGCGCCAAAGTCGCGTTTCAAAAGTTTGTTTTGCGCTCTTTTTCAGCCAATCAGGATCCACGGACACTGTGGGCAACGTGATGAAATAGGCATGGGTCACCACCATCTTTCAGAAGGGCATGCAAGTGAATGGCTTGCTTTGGTGGGCGTCACAGGGGGTATAAAAGGGCGTGTACGCCGACCGCCATCTTCTGCCGATCTCAGTATAGGGAGAGGTTGCTGCTGATTCTGTAGGGAGAGCGTTAGGCAGGGAAGAAGACCAAAAAACTACTTCTGCTGCTAGCGATTTGGCCTGCACAACACACCAGTCACTGTGTGTGCAGTGCAAGGTGAGGCTATATAGTGGTGTATCAGTGGTGTTGGTTGTTGGGCTGCCTTCTAAGGCTTCCTGACAGGCTGGCATTGCTGTTTACCCACTGCTCCGCAAACTGCTTTTTTAAAAGCAATCCAATCTCCCTTATCCTCTAGTCACTTTGGTCACAGCTGTGCCATCGAGCCTGTCACATAGCGCTCAGATATTCATTGGGCCTCAAACTGCTTTTTTAAAAGCAATCCCAATTTTTTTTTTTTGTCCTGCTGAGAAGAAAAAAAAACTGCTTCTGCTGCTGATAGCAATTTGGCCTGCACAACACACCAGTCACTGTGTGTGCAGTGCAAGGGGAGGCTATATTGTGGTGTATCAGTGGTGTTGGTTGTTGGGCTGCCTTTTAAGGCTTCCTGACAGGCTGGCATTGCTGTTTACCCACTGCTCCGCAAACTGCTTTTTTAAAAGCAATCCAATCTCCCTTATCCTCTAGCCACTTAGGTCACAGTTGTGCCATCGAGCCTGTCACATAGCGCTCAGATATCAGTGGGCCTCACACAATCCAAAAGTGTCCAGTGTCCAAAAGTGTGTGCAGAGATTCAAAATCTCACTTATCCTCTAGTCACTTAGGTCACAGCTGTGCCATCGAGCCTGTCACATAGCGCTCAGATATTCATTGGGCCTCACACAATCCAAAAGTGTCCAGTGTCCAAAAGTGTGTGCAGAGATTCAAAATCTCACTTATCCTCTAGTCACTTAGGTCACAGCTGTGCCATCGAGCCTGTCACATAGCGCTCAGATATTCATTGGGCCTCACACAATCCAAAAGTGTCAAGTGTCCAAAAGTGTGTGCAGAGATTCAAAATCTCACTTATCCTCTAGTCACTTAGGTCACAGCTGTGCCATCGAGCCTGTCACATAGCGCTCAGATATTCATTGGGCCTCACACAATCCAAAAGTGTCCAGTGTCCAAAAGTGTGTGCAGAGATTCAAAATCTCACTTATCCTCTAGTCACTTAGGTCACAGCTGTGCCATCGAGCCTGTCACATAGCGCTCAGATATTCATTGGGCCTCACACAATCCAAAAGTGTCCAGTGTCCAAAAGTGTGTGCAGAAATTCAAAATCTCCCCTGTCCTATAGACACCTTGTACCTTGTTTTACATACTATATAGTTTGTTGGATTTTGTCTGCATTTCTACCAAAAATGAGGAAGGCTGGTGGAAGAGGCCGTGGAATTGGGCGGGGGTTGGCAGCTGGTAATGATGATGTTGGTGGTGGATCTGATGGTAGTGGCAAGAGCAAAATAGGACCGAATGCAGGAGGTGTTGAGCCTGCGTCATCGTCTGGCTACATAAGGCCTCAAACGCTTAGTTTTCTAGGAGTTGGCAAACCGCTTTTAAAGCCAGAGCATCAGGAAAAAGTTTTGTCATACATTGCTGACTCAGCCTCCAGCTCTATCGCCTCCTCTTCTTCAATTGTAAAAAGTAAAAGCACTGAGTCGTCATTGGAGGCTCATGTTCATGAACCACACCTTTCCTTGTGTCCTTCACCCCAACCAAGATTGAAGGATGACGCAGGCCATACTACTGATTACTCCATGGAGCTGTTTTCACATACCATGCCTGGATTATCAAGTCAAATGGTGAATTACCCAGGCCAAGATGAATCTGACAAGGAGTGCACTGATGCACAGCCGCTGATGGATGATTCTGCTGGTACATTCACTCAGAGCACTACATTGTCCTCGCAGTGTACAGAGCCAGATTCTGACCCTGATGAGACTCAGGTGCCCCTTCCCGCACACTATACCACCATACACGGTGACACAGAGGAAGGTGCACATGACATAGAAGAGGAGGTGATGGATGACCCAGTTGTTGACCCAGATTGGCATCCATTGGGGGAAGCGGGTGCTGCTTCCAATAGCTCAGATGAGGAGCATCCACAGCAGACATCGACATCGCAACAGCTGTTATCTGGCAGGCCCGGAGCACTCCAAAGACAGGTTCCAAACATCAAAAGAGTTGCTGGACAGCTTGTCCAGAGGGTCAAAAGATCACAGCGTGCTAGGCCGCAAAATGTCTGCCACAGTAGGAAGAGTGCAGTGTGGCACTTTTTTGAACAAAATCCTCATGATCAGGCCAAGGTTATCTGTAAGAAGTGCGCAAAGACCTTTAGCCGAGGGAAAAATCTGAAAAATTTGAATACCAGTTGCATGCTTAGAAATTTAACCAGCATGCACTTGCAAGCGTGGACACAACACCAAACCTCAAGTGCCACATGTGCAACTGATCACAACGAAGGTAGTCATCAACGCTACATTGTTTCCCCCACTGTAAGCCCACCGGTTAGCACAGCAGCAAATGTTGAGGTGTCGTTGCAAGGCCACAGCAGTCAGGGAATCCCACTGTTATATCAACGAAAGACTGATTCTAGGCCATCAGAAAGAACACCAACTCCATCACCATCATCAACCCTCTCTCAGTCCGCCCTGTCCACCGCTACTTCCACCATATGCAGCTCTCAAGTCCAGCTCACCCTCCCAGACACTATGAGTAGGTCAAGAAAGTACTCAGTCTCTCATCCGCGTACACTGGGTTTGAACGCCCACATTGCCAAACTAATCTCGTTTGAGATGATGCCCTTTTGGTTGGTGGAAAGCACAGATTTCCGTGAACTCATGGCCTATGCAGTACCACGCTATGACCTACCCAGTCGCCACTTCTTCTCTCGCAAAGCCATCCCAGCCCTCCACCATCATGTGAAAGACCGCATTGTCCATGCACTCAAGCAGTCAGTGAGCGGAAAGGTGCACCTCACAACTGATGCATGGTCCAGTCGGCATGGCCAGGGCCGTTACGTGTCACTGCGCACTGGGTTAATGTGGTGGATGCAGGGTCCACAGGGGACAGCGGTGGTGGGACAGTGCTGCCTAGCCCACGGTATAGGAAACAGTTGGCTGTAGGCGTTCCACCCTCCTCCTCCTCCAGAAGCGAAAGCTCGTCCACAGAGTGCAGTCGTACGAGCACTCCATCTGCAGCTGCCACTGTTGCACACGATGTGTCCCCCTATCGAGCAGCTAGTGGAAAGCGTCAGCAGGCTGTGTTGCAGATGATGTGTTTGGGCGACAGACATACCGCCGAGGTGCTGGCCGAGTACTTGAAGCGACAAACTGAGTCATGGCTGGGCAGTGTACATCTTGAGGCAGGCAAGGTAGTTAGTGATAACGGCCATAATTTTGTGGCAGCCATAGCCCTTTCAAAACTCAGCCACATACCTTGCTTGGCTCACACCTTGAACCTGGTGGTGCAGTGCTTCCTCAAAAATTATCCGGAGTTAACAGCCCTGCTCCAGAAGGTGCGAAGACTGTGCGCGCACATCCGCCGGTCGCCTGTACACTCCGTTCGTATGCAGAAGCTGCAGCGATTGCTCCACCTTCCCAACCACCGCCTCATTATCGACATTGCAACAAGGTGGAACTCCACCCTGCACATGGTGGAGCGGCTGTGCGAGCAGAGGCAGGCCATAATGCATTTCTGGGAGGATACACGGCCAGGCACTTTGAGAGCAGACATGGAGTTGACAGGTGTGCAGTGGTCGAAGCTGAAAGACCTCTGTAAAGTCCTTCAGTGTTTTGAGGAATGCACACGGCTGGTAAGCGCAGACGACGCCATCCTAAGCATGAGCATCCCACTTATGCGTCTGCTCATGCAAACTTTGACGCACCTTAAGGAGCAGGCGTCTGCAGCCAATGTTGATGAGGAGGAAGAGGAGGAGGGAATCCTTGATGACATTCAGCCATTGTCTGCTCAGGGACCTCTCCTGGACGAGGTGGAGGAAGAAGAGGAGGAGGAGGATGATGATGGGGATGATTACTTAGGGGAGGAGGATGCATCTCGTGGGACAAGTGAAAATGTTGGCGTGGCAAGGTCTGGTACAGGGTTTGTGCGTGACTGGAGGGATGTGGATTTGCCAGAAAGTGCTCCTCCAACCAGCACTCGCAGTGCATCATTGACACCGGGAACATTGGCCCACATGTCAGATTATGCCTTGCGGATCCTAAAACGGGACCCCCGCATTGCCAAAATGATGAACGATGACGACTACTGGTTGGCCAGCATCCTGGATCCACGCTATAAAGGCAAATTACAAAACATCATGCCACAGGAGAACCTTGACCTAATATTGGCTAATAAACAAGCAACTCTGGTAAATCGGTTGCTTGAGGCATTCCCAGCACACAGCAGCGGTGATGGTTCTCACACGAGCCGTACGGGCCGGGGGCAGCTTGGCAGAGGTGTTCGTGGTGCACACAGCAGAAGTGGCGTTGGAGACAGGGGTTTCATGACAATGTTGTGGACTGATTTTTCAAATACCGCTCACACAACTGGTAATACTGCATCGATGGAAAGTGACAGGAGACAGCAGTTGTCAACCATGGTTACAAACTACTTTTCCTCCCATATCGATGTTCTCCCACACAGGTCATTCCCCTTTGACTATTGGGCCGCTAAACTGGACACCTGGCCTGAATTGGCACAATATGCCTTACAGGAGCTCGCTTGCCCAGCTGCAAGTGTGCTATCGGAAAGAGTCTTCAGTGCAGCTGGATCAATCCTGACAGAAAAAAGGACCCGTCTGTCAACCCAAAATGTGGATGATCTAACCTTCATTAAAATGAACCATGCATGGGTTTCCAAGGATTTTGTCCCACCTTCCCCTGATGACACATAGGGTGACAGAAAAATGGCTTGCTTTGGTCCACCTCTTCCTGGGACTTGACCTATTTCGCCTTTTGCATCAGCTGAATGTCCAACATCAACATATGCCACTTTATAAAACTCCCTAACTGTGCTGCCTCCCCCCCCATGGCCGGGGTCACCACCTAGCGCACGACACCGTGCGAGTGCCGTTGCCCTGGACAGGTGGGTAGGCCGACTCTTGGGCGCGGGCACTGGCACAGGGTCCCTCATAGTAGTCCCTGCACTTTCATCTGCAGCTTCCTCTTTGTCACCGTGTAAGATGGAACTGTATATGTTTTCAATGTTGGGACAGCAATTTTTGGGGAGCACGTTACTCTGGAGAATGATAGATGGGGCCCACCATACACTGGAACATTCCAAAGGTGGACATCAGACACTGGAGCAGCATTTACAGGGCCCATTATACACTAGAGCATTAGAAATGGGGCCCATTATGTTTGGAGCATTATTTGGGCCCATAAGACAGTGGAGCTTCATCCATGGGGACCAACATATACTGTAGCATTATATGTAGGCCGGTGAGTCTGACTTCTATACCAGGAAAGATCTTTGAACAAATTATTAAACAACATGTATGTCAATACCTGGATAAGAATGAAGTGATTAAACAGAGTCAGCATGGGTTTCTAACTAATAAGTCATGTCAGACTAACTTAATTTCCTTCTATGACGGTATCACTGATTGGGTGGATCAAGGAAATGCTGTAGATATAGTATATCTTGACTTCAGCAAAGCATTTGACAAAGTCTCTCATACAATCCTTATTGAAAAAATGACTAAGTATGGAATGGACAAGGCAACTGTTAGGTGGATTCATAACTGGCTTAGTGATCGGACCCAAAGAGTGGTCGTAAATGGCTGCACATCCAGTTGGAAGAATGTCTCAAGTGGGGTACCACAGGGCTCTGTCCTGGGCCCTGTATTGTTCAACATCTTTATCAATGATTTAGATGAAGGAATTGAGGGTAAACTGATTAAATTTGCTGATGACACAAAGCTAGGAGGGATAGCTAATACTAGAGAAGAGAGAGAGAGGATTCAAAAAGATTTAAATAAACTGGAGAAGTGGGCAGCAACTAACAGAATGGTTTTTAACAGGGAGAAATGCAAAGTACTACATCTGGGCAATAAAAATGAAAAAAGCATATATAGAATGGGAGGAATAGGGCTAAGTGACAGCACATGTGAAAAAGACTTGGGTATACTAATAGATCACAGACTGAATATGAGTCAACAGTGTGATGCAGCAGCAAAAAAGGCAAATGCAATTCTAGGATGTATTAACAGAAGCATACAGTCTAGATCACGTGAAGTCATTATTTCCCTCTACTCCTCTTTGGTCAGACCTCATCTGGAATATTGTGTCCAGTTTTGGGCACCACATTTTAAAAAAGACATCAACAAACTGGAGCAAGTTCAGAAAAGAGCGACCAGAATGGTGACCGGTCTGCAAACCCTGTCTTATGAAGAAAGGTTGCAGGATTTAGGAATGTTTAGTTTGCAAAAGAGAAGACTGAGAGGAGACTTAATAGCTGTCTACAAATATCTAAAGGGCTGTCACATTGTAGAAGGATCAACTTTATTCTCATTTGCACAAGGAAAGACTAGAAGCAATGGGATGAAACTGAATGGGAAGAGACACAGATTAGATATTAGAAAAAACTTTTTGACAGTTAGAGTGATCAATGAGTGGAACAGGCTGCCACGAGAAGTGGTGAGTTCTCCTTCAATGGAAGTCTTCAAACAGAGGCTGGACAGACATCTGACTGGGATGATTTAGCGAATCCTGCTTTGAGCAGGGGGTTGGACCAGATGGCCCAGGAGGTCCCTTCCAACTCTACGATTCTATGATTCTATGATTCTATGATTCTATGTGGAGCTCATCATATACTGTTTCAAACATTTTATGGGACCAATGATTCTGTATGGAGAAATAGATGGGCCTCGTCATGAGATGTAAAAAGTGAAGTATTTTTCATTGTACTATACCGCTATTTCTCTGCCGTATCGGAGCATGATGAGTTGTGGTATGTGTTAAAGGGGCGCTCTTTCGCCCAGGGCACATGAAAACCTGGAGCCAGCCCTCCCCCCCACAACTTTAGCCAAATAACCCCCATTTTTCAGTGCGTAACTTGTATTATGAAGTTAATTAAGGTTGACAAGCTTAAGTAAGAAGAACTGATGCTTTTGGCATTCAAATGGGCACTGTAGGTGTGTTTCCTGTCCTCCTCTCACTGCCGACTTTTATTCCCCATTGACTTACATTGGGTTTCGTGTTTCGGGACGACCCCGACTTTTCCCTATAATCGGACGAAACGAAACGCGACCCTAAAAAACCAAAAGTCGCTCAACTCTAGTAATAAATAGTGCCTTTTACACAAACCCCATACAATAAAAGTGTAAAAGCACCACTTACACACACATCCCAACTAGTTAGAAGAATAAAATAAAAATGGTCTGTTCTTCAGGAAGACACTATTCCCCAGAGGAAGCATACAGTTGTGGCCAAAAGTATTGACACCCCTGCAATTTTGTCAGATAATACTCAGTTTTTTCCTGAAAATGATTGCAAACACAAATTCTTTGGTATTATTATCTTCATTTCATTTGTCTTAAATGAAAAAACACAAAAAGAATTGTCCTAAAGCCAAATTGGATATAATTCCACACCAAACATAAAAAAGAGGGTGGACAAAAGTATTGGTACTGTTCGAAAAATCATGTGATGCTTCTCTAATTTGTGTAATTAACAGCACCTGTAACTTACCTGTGGCACCTAACAGGTGTTGGCAATAACTAAATCACACTTGCAGCCAGTTGACATGGATTAAAGTTGACTCAACCTCTGTCCTGTGTCCTTGTGTGTACCACACTGAGCATGGAGAAAAGAAAGAAGACCAAAGAACTGTCTGAGGACTTGAGAAACCAAATTGTGAGGAAGCATGAGCAATCTCAAGGCTACAAGTCCATCTCCAAAGACCTGAATGTTCCTGTGTCTACCGTGCGTAGTGTCATCAAGAAGTTTAAAGCCCATGGCACTGTGGCTAACCTCCCTAGATGTGGACGGAAAAGAAAAATTGACAAGAGATTTTAACGCAAGATTGTGCGGATGTTGGATAAAGAACCTCGACTAACATCCAAACAAGTTAAAGCTGCCCTGCAGTCCGAGAGTACAACAGTGTCAACCCGTACTATCCGTCGGCGTCTGAATGAAAAGGGACTGTATGGCAGGAGACCCAGGAAGACCCCACTTCTTACCCCGAGACATAAAAAGCCAGGCTGGAGTTTGCCAAAACTTACCTGAAAAAGCCTAAAACGTTTTGGAAGAATGTTCTCTGGTCAGATGAGACAAAAGTAGAGCTTTTTGGGCAAAGGCATCAACACAGAGTTTACAGGAGAAAAAAAGAGGCATTCAAAGAAAAAAACACGCTCCCCTACAGTCAAACATTGGGCTGCCTTTTAAGGCTTCCTGACAGGCTGGCATTGCTGTTTACCCACTGCTCCGCAAACTGCTTTTTTAAAAGCAATCCAATCTCCCTTATCCTCTAGCCACTTAGGTCACAGTTGTGCCATCGAGCCTGTCACATAGCGCTCAGATATCAGTGGGCCTCACACAATCCAAAAGTGTCCAGTGTCCAAAAGTGTGTGCAGAGATTCAAAATCTCACTTATCCTCTAGTCACTTAGGTCACAGCTGTGCCATCGAGCCTGTCACATAGCGCTCAGATATTCATTGGGCCTCACACAATTCAAAAGTGTCCAGTGTCCAAAAGTGTGTGCAGAGATTCAAAATCTCACTTATCCTCTAGTCACTTAGGTCACAGCTGTGCCATCGAGCCTGTCACATAGCGCTCAGATATTCATTGGGCCTCACACAATCCAAAAGTGTCCAGTGTCCAAAAGTGTGTGCAGAGATTCAAAATCTCACTTATCCTCTAGTCACTTAGGTCACAGCTGTGCCATCGAGCCTGTCACATAGCGCTCAGATATTCATTGGGCCTCACACAATCCAAAAGTGTCCAGTGTCCAAAAGTGTGTGCAGAAATTCAAAATCTCCCCTGTCCTATAGACACCTTGTACCTTGTTTTACATACTATATAGTTTGTTGGATTTTGTCTGCATTTCTACCAAAAATGAGGAAGGCTGGTGGAAGAGGCCGTGGAATTGGGCGGGGGTTGGCAGCTGGTAATGATGATGTTGGTGGTGGATCTGATGGTAGTGGCAAGAGCAAAATAGGACCGAATGCAGGAGGTGTTGAGCCTGCGTCATCGTCTGGCTACATAAGGCCTCGAACGCTTAGTTTTCTAGGAGTTGGCAAACCGCTTTTAAAGCCAGAGCATCAGGAAAAAGTTTTGTCATACATTGCTGACTCAGCCTCCAGCTCTATCGCCTCCTCTTCTTCAATTGTAAAAAGTAAAAGCACTGAGTCGTCATTGGAGGCTCATGTTCATGAACCACACCTTTCCTTGTGTCCTTCACCCCAACCAAGATTGAAGGATGACGCAGGCCATACTACTGATTACTCCATGGAGCTGTTTTCACATACCATGCCTGGATTATCAAGTCAAATGGTGAATTACCCAGGCCAAGATGAATCTGACAAGGAGTGCACTGATGCACAGCCGCTGATGGATGATTCTGCTGGTACATTCACTCAGAGCACTACATTGTCCTCGCAGTGTACAGAGCCAGATTCTAACCCTGATGAGACTCAGGTGCCCCTTCCCGCACACTATACCACCATACACGGTGACACAGAGGAAGGTGCACATGACATAGAAGAGGAGGTGATGGATGACCCTGTTGTTGACCCAGATTGGCATCCATTGGGGGAAGCGGGTGCTGCTTCCAATAGCTCAGATGAGGAGCATCCACAGCAGACATCGACATCGCAACAGCTGTTATCTGGCAGGCCCGGAGCACTCCAAAGACAGGTTCCAAACATCAAAAAAGTTGCTGGACAGCTTGTCCAGAGGGTCAAAAGATCACAGCGTGCTAGGCCGCAAAATGTCTGCCACAGTAGGAAGAGTGCAGTGTGGCACTTTTTTGAACAAAATCCTCATGATCAGGCCAAGGTTATCTGTAAGAAGTGCGCAAAGACCTTTAGCCGAGGGAAAAATCTGAAAAATTTGAATACCAGTTGCATGCTTAGACATTTAACCAGCATGCACTTGCAAGCGTGGACACAACACCAAACCTCAAGTGCCACATGTGCAACTGATCACAACGAAGGTAGTCATCAACGCTACATTGTTTCCCCCACTGTAAGCCCACCGGTTAGCACAGCAGCAAATGTTGAGGTGTCGTTGCAAGGCCACAGCAGTCAGGGAATCCCACTGTTATATCAACGAAAGACTGATTCTAGGCCATCAGAAAGAACACCAACTCCATCACCATCATCAACCCTCTCTCAGTCCGCCCTGTCCACCGCTACTTCCACCATATGCAGCTCTCAAGTCCAGCTCACCCTCCCAGACACTATGAGTAGGTCAAGAAAGTACTCAGTCTCTCATCCGCGTACACTGGGTTTGAACGCCCACATTGCCAAACTAATCTCGTTTGAGATGATGCCCTTTCGGTTGGTGGAAAGCACAGCTTTCCGTGAACTCATGGCCTATGCAGTACCACGCTATGACCTACCCAGTCGCCACTTCTTCTCTCGCAAAGCCATCCCAGCCCTCCACCATCATGTGAAAGACCGCATTGTCCATGCACTCAAGCAGTCAGTGAGCGGAAAGGTGCACCTCACAACTGATGCATGGTCCAGTCGGCATGGCCAGGGCCGTTACGTGTCCATCACTGCGCACTGGGTTAATGTGGTGGATGCAGGGTCCACAGGGGACAGCGGTGGTGGGACAGTGCTGCCTAGCCCACGGTATAGGAAACAGTTGGCTGTAGGCGTTCCACCCTCCTCCTCCTCCTCCAGAAGCGAAAGCTCGTCCACAGAGCGCAGTCGTACGAGCACTCCATCTGCATCTGCCACTGTTGCACACGATGTGTCCCCCTATCGAGCAGCTAGTGGAAAGCGTCAGCAGGCTGTGTTGCAGATGATGTGTTTGGGCGACAGACATACCGCCGAGGTGCTGGCCGAGTACTTGAAGCGACAAATTGAGTCATGGCTGGGCAGTGTACATCTTGAGGCAGGCAAGGTAGTTAGTGATAACGGCCATAATTTTTTGGCAGCCATAGCCCTTTCAAAACTCAGCCACATACCTTGCTTGGCTCACACCTTGAACCTGGTGGTGCAGTGCTTCCTCAAAAATTATCCGGAGTTAACAGCCCTGCTCCAGAAGGTGCGAAGACTGTGCGCGCACATCCGCCGGTCGCCTGTACACTCCGTTCGTATGCAGAAGCTGCAGCGATTGCTCCACCTTCCCAACCACCGCCTCATTATCGACATTGCAACAAGGTGGAACTCCACCCTGCACATGGTGGAGCGGCTGTGCGAGCAGAGGCAGGCCATAATGCATTTCTGGGAGGATTAAAAACACACATGTGACATGCACAATGTGAACAAGTCTGTTGGACCATGTTCACTCCACCCTGACTGAAACACAAACAAAAAGCACAGAATGACAAATGTGCAAAAATACCTTGCAATAAGACATATAACAGTAGTCAGCAAGTGCTGATAAAAGGTAATAACAAACACAGGGTATTTAGTCTATACGTTTTTTTGCAAAAAAATGTATACCAAGCTGCCTCACCAACGTCAAGGTAACCCGTATTGAAGCAGTCCCTATCTAATGTATTTAATACCTGAACATATGAACTGTGTCTAAATGAGCAGGATTAAGATAGGCGCTTTCTGGTATGGGCACGTGATGCAAGACAGCTCCTTATGTGCATGTCACACAAGAGAGGGGTGGGGTCTCTCAAATCATGCATAAGCATGAAAAAAACTGGATTAAAAACACACATGTGACATGCACAATGTGGACAAGTCTGTTGGACCATGTTCACTCCACCCTGACTGAAACACAAACAAAAAGCACAGAATGACAAATGTGCAAAAATACCTTGCAATAAGACATATAACAGTAGTCAGCAAGTGCTGATAAAAGGTAATAACAAACACAGGGTATTTAGTCTATACGTTTTTTTGCAAAAAAATGTATACCAAGCTGCCTCACCAACGTCAAGGTAACCCGTATTGAAGCAGACCCTATCTAATGTATTTAATACCTGAACATATGAACTGTGTCTAAATGAGCAGGATTAAGATAGGCGCTTTCTGGTATGGGCACGTGATGCAAGACAGCTCCTTATGTGCATGTCACACAAGAGAGGGGTGGGGTCTCTCAAATCATGCATAAGCATGGAAAAAACTGGATTAAAAACACACATGTGACATGCACAATGTGAACAAGTCTGTTGGACCATGTTCACTCCACCCTGACTGAAACACAAACAAAAAGCACAGAATGACAAATGTGCAAAAATACCTTGCAATAAGACATATAACAGTAGTCAGCAAGTGCTGATAAAAGGTAATAACAAACACAGGGTATTTAGTCTATACGTTTTTTTGCAAAAAAATGTATACCAAGCTGCCTCACCAACGTCAAGGTAACCCGTATTGAAGCAGTCCCTATCTAATGTATTTAATACCTGAACATATGAACTGTGTCTAAATGAGCAGGATTAAGATAGGCGCTTTCTGGTATGGGCACGTGATGCAAGACAGCTCCTTATGTGCATGTCACACAAGAGAGGGGTGGGGTCTCTCAAATCATGCATACGCATGTAAAAAAATGGATTAAAAACACACATGTGACATGCACAATGTGAACAAGTCTGTTGGACCATGTTCACTCCACCCTGACTGAAACACAAACAAAAAGCACAGAATGACAAATGTGCAAAAATACCTTGCAATAAGACATATAACAGTAGTCAGCAAGTGCTGATAAAAGGTAATAACAAACACAGGGTATTTAGTCTATACGTTTTTTTGCAAAAAAATGTATACCAAGCTGCCTCACCAACGTCAAGGTAACCCGTATTGAAGCAGTCCCTATCTAATGTATTTAATACCTGAACATATGAACTGTGTCTAAATGAGCAGGATTAAGATAGGCGCTTTCTGGTATGGGCACGTGATGCAAGACAGCTCCTTATGTGCATGTCACACAAGAGAGGGGTGGGGTCTCTCAAATCATGCATAAGCATGAAAAAAACTGGATTAAAAACACACATGTGACATGCACAATGTGAACAAGTCTGTTGGACCATGTTCACTCCACCCTGACTGAAACACAAACAAAAAGCACAGAATGACAAATGTGCAAAAATACCTTGCAATAAGACATATAACAGTAGTCAGCAAGTGCTGATAAAAGGTAATAACAAACACAGGGTATTTAGTCTATACGTTTTTTTGCAAAAAAATGTATACCAAGCTGCCTCACCAACGTCAAGGTAACCCGTATTGAAGCAGTCCCTATCTAATGTATTTAATACCTGAACATATGAACTGTGTCAAAATGAGCAGGATTAAGATAGGCGCTTTCTGGTATGGGCACGTGATGCAAGACAGCTCCTTATGTGCATGTCACACAAGAGAGGGGTGGGGTCTCTCAAATCATGCATAAGCATGAAAAAAACTGGATTAAAAACACACATGTGACACAGTTCATATGTTCAGGTATTAAATACATTAGATAGGGACTGCTTCAATACGGGTTACCTTGACGTTGGTGAGGCAGCTTGGTATACATTTTTTTGCAAAAAAACGTATAGACTAAATACCCTGTGTTTGTTATTACCTTTTATCAGCACTTGCTGACTACTGTTATATGTCTTATTGCAAGGTATTTTTGCACATTTGTCATTCTGTGCTTTTTGTTTGTGTTTCAGTCAGGGTGGAGTGAACATGGTCCAACAGACTTGTTCACATTGTGCATGTCACATGTGTGTTTTTAATCCAGTTTTTTTCATGCTTATGCATGATTTGAGAGACCCCACCCCTCTCTTGTGTGACATGCACATAAGGAGCTGTCTTGCATCACGTGCCCATACCAGAAAGCGCCTATCTTAATCCTGCTCATTTAGACACAGTTCATATGTTCAGGTATTAAATACATTAGATAGGGACTGCTTCAATACGGGTTACCTTGACGTTGGTGAGGCAGCTTGGTATACATTTTTTTGCAAAAAAACGTATAGACTAAATACCCTGTGTTTGTTATTACCTTTTATCAGCACTTGCTGACTACTGTTATATGTCTTATTGCAAGGTATTTTTGCACATTTGTCATTCTGTGCTTTTTGTTTGTGTTTCAGTCAGGGTGGAGTGAACATGGTCCAACAGACTTGTTCACATTGTGCATGTCACATGTGTGTTTTTAATCCAGTTTTTTTCATGCTTATGCATGATTTGAGAGACCCCACCCCTCTCTTGTGTGACATGCACATAAGGAGCTGTCTTGCATCACGTGCCCATACCAGAAAGTGCCTATCTTAATCCTGCTCATTTAGACACAGTTCATATGTTCAGGTATTAAATACATTAGATAGGGACTGCTTCAATACGGGTTACCTTGACGTTGGTGAGGCAGCTTGGTATACATTTTTTTGCAAAAAAACGTATAGACTAAATACCCTGTGTTTGTTATTACCTTTTATCAGCACTTGCTGACTACTGTTATATGTCTTATTGCAAGGTATTTTTGCACATTTGTCATTCTGTGCTTTTTGTTTGTGTTTCAGTCAGGGTGGAGTGAACATGGTCCAACAGACTTGTTCACATTGTGCATGTCACATGTGTGTTTTTAATCCAGTTTTTTTCATGCTTATGCATGATTTGAGAGACCCCACCCCTCTCTTGTGTGACATGCACATAAGGAGCTGTCTTGCATCACGTGCCCATACCAGAAAGCGCCTATCTTAATCCTGCTCATTTAGACACAGTTCATATGTTCAGGTATTAAATACATTAGATAGGGACTGCTTCAATACGGGTTACCTTGACGTTGGTGAGGCAGCTTGGTATACATTTTTTTGCAAAAAAACGTATAGACTAAATACCCTGTGTTTGTTATTACCTTTTATCAGCACTTGCTGACTACTGTTATATGTCTTATTGCAAGGTATTTTTGCACATTTGTCATTCTGTGCTTTTTGTTTGTGTTTCAGTCAGGGTGGAGTGAACATGGTCCAACAGACTTGTTCACATTGTGCATGTCACATGTGTGTTTTTAATCCAGTTTTTTTCATGCTTATGCATGATTTGAGAGACCCCACCCCTCTCTTGTGTGACATGCACATAAGGAGCTGTCTTGCATCACGTGCCCATACCAGAAAGCGCCTATCTTAATCCTGCTCATTTAGACACAGTTCATATGTTCAGGTATTAAATACATTAGATAGGGACTGCTTCAATACGGGTTACCTTGACGTTGGTGAGGCAGCTTGGTATACATTTTTTTGCAAAAAAACGTATAGACTAAATACCCTGTGTTTGTTATTACCTTTTATCAGCACTTGCTGACTACTGTTATATGTCTTATTGCAAGGTATTTTTGCACATTTGTCATTCTGTGCTTTTTGTTTGTATTTCTGGGAGGATACACGGCCAGGCACTTTGAGAGCAGACATGGAGTTGACAGGTGTGCAGTGGTCGAAGCTGAAAGACCTCTGTAAAGTCCTTCAGTGTTTTGAGGAATGCACACGGCTGGTAAGCGCAGACGACGCCATCCTAAGCATGAGCATCCCACTTATGCGTCTGCTCATGCAAACTTTGACGCACCTTAAGGAGCAGGCGTCTGCAGCCAATGTTGATGAGGAGGAAGAGGAGGAGGGAATCCTTGATGACATTCAGCCATTGTCTGCTCAGGGACCTCTCCTGGACGAGGTGGAGGAAGAAGAGGAGGAGGAGGATGATGATGGGGATGATTACTTAGGGGAGGAGGATGCATCTCGTGGGGCAAGTGAAAATGTTGGCGTGGCAAGGTCTGGTACAGGGTTTGTGCGTGACTGGAGGGATGTGGATTTGCCAGAAAGTGCTCCTCCAACCAGCACTCGCAGTGCATCATTGACACCGTGAACATTTTCCCACATGTCAGATTATGCCTTGCGGATCCTAAAAAGGGACCCCCGCATTGCCAAAATGATGAACGATGACGACTACTGGTTGGCCAGCATCCTGGATCCACGCTATAAAGGCAAATTACAAAACATCATGCCACAGGAGAACCTTGACCTAATATTGGCTAATAAACAAGCAACTCTGGTAAATCGGTTGCTTGAGGCATTCCCAGCACACAGCAGCGGTGATGGTTCTCACACGAGCCGTACGGGCCGGGGGCAGCTTGGCAGAGGTGTTCGTGGTGCACACAGCAGAAGTGGCGTTGGAGACAGGGGTTTCATGACAATGTTGTGGACTGATTTTTCAAATACCGCTCACACAACTGGTAATACTGCATCGATGGAAAGTGACAGGAGACAGCAGTTGTCAACCATGGTTACAAACTACTTTTCCTCCCATATCGATGTTCTCCCACACAGGTCATTCCCCTTTGACTATTGGGCCGCTAAACTGGACACCTGGCCTGAATTGGCACAATATGCCTTACAGGAGCTCGCTTGCCCAGCTGCAAGTGTGCTATCGGAAAGAGTCTTCAGTGCAGCTGGATCAATCCTGACAGAAAAAAGGACCCGTCTGTCAACCCAAAATGTGGATGATCTAACCTTCATTAAAATGAACCATGCATGGGTTTCCAAGGATTTTGTCCCACCTTCCCCTGATGACACATAGGGTGACAGAAAAATGGCTTGCTTTGGTCCACCTCTTCCTGGGACTTGACCTATTTCGCCTTTTGCATCAGCTGAATGTCCAACATCAACATATGCCACTTTATAAAACTCCCTAACTGTGCTGCCTCCCCCCCCATGGCCGGGGTCACCACCTAGCGCACGACACCGTGCGAGTGCCGTTGCCCTGGACAGGTGGGTAGGCCGACTCTTGGGCGCGGGCACTGGCACAGGGTCCCTCATAGTAGTCCCTGCACTTTCATCTGCAGCTTCCTCTTTGTCACCGTGTAAGATGGAACTGTATATGTTTTCAATGTTGGGACAGCAATTTTTGGGGAGCACGTTACTCTGGAGAATGATAGATGGGGCCCACCATACACTGGAACATTCCAAAGGTGGACATCAGACACTGGAGCAGCATTTACAGGGCCCATTATACACTAGAGCATTAGAAATGGGGCCCATTATGTTTGGAGCATTATTTGGGCCCATAAGACAGTGGAGCTTCATCCATGGGGACCAACATATACTGTAGCATTATGTGGAGCTCATCATATACTGTTTCAAACATTTTATGGGACCAATGATTCTGTATGGAGAAATAGATGGGCCTCGTCATGAGATGTAAAAAGTGAAGTATTTTTCATTGTACTATACCGCTATTTCTCTGCCGTATTGGAGCATGATGAGTTGTGGTATGTGTTAAAGGGGCGCTCTTTCGCCCAGGGCACATGAAAACCTGGAGCCAGCCCTCCCCCCCACAACTTTAGCCAAATAACCCCCATTTTTCAGTGCGTAACTTGTATTATGAAGTTAATTAAGGTTGACAAGCTTAAGTAAGAAGAACTGATGCTTTTGGCATTCAAATGGGCACTGTAGGTGTGTTTCCTGTCCTCCTCTCACTGCCGACTTTTATTCCCCATTGACTTACATTGGGTTTCGTGTTTCGGGACGACCCCGACTTTTCCCTATAATCGGACGAAACGAAACGCGACCCTAAAAAACCAAAAGTCGCTCAACTCTAGTAATAAATAGTGCCTTTTACACAAACCCCATACAATAAAAGTGTAAAAGCACCACTTACACACACATCCCAACTAGTTAGAAGAATAAAATAAAAATGGTCTGTTCTTCAGGAAGACACTATTCCCCAGAGGAAGCATACAGTTGTGGCCAAAAGTATTGACACCCCTGCAATTTTGTCAGATAATACTCAGTTTTTTCCTGAAAATGATTGCAAACACAAATTCTTTGGTATCATTATCTTCATTTCATTTGTCTTAAATGAAAAAACACAAAAAGAATTGTCCTAAAGCCAAATTGGATATAATTCCACACCAAACATAAAAAAGAGGGTGGACAAAAGTATTGGTACTGTTCGAAAAATCATGTGATGCTTCTCTAATTTGTGTAATTAACAGCACCTGTAACTTACCTGTGGCACCTAACAGGTGTTGGCAATAACTAAATCACACTTGCAGCCAGTTGACATGGATTAAAGTTGACTCAACCTCTGTCCTGTGTCCTTGTGTGTACCACACTGAGCATGGAGAAAAGAAAGAAGACCAAAGAACTGTCTGAGGACTTGAGAAACCAAATTGTGAGGAAGCATGAGCAATCTCAAGGCTACAAGTCCATCTCCAAAGACCTGAATGTTCCTGTGTCTACCGTGCGTAGTGTCATCAAGAAGTTTAAAGCCCATGGCACTGTGGCTAACCTCCCTAGATGTGGACGGAAAAGAAAAATTGACAAGAGATTTTAACGCAAGATTGTGCGGATGTTGGATAAAGAACCTCGACTAACATCCAAACAAGTTAAAGCTGCCCTGCAGTCCGAGAGTACAACAGTGTCAACCCGTACTATCCGTCGGCGTCTGAATGAAAAGGGACTGTATGGCAGGAGACCCAGAAAGACCCCACTTCTTACCCCGAGACATAAAAAGCCAGGCTGGAGTTTGCCAAAACTTACCTGAAAAAGCCTAAAACGTTTTGGAAGAATGTTCTCTGGTCAGATGAGACAAAAGTAGAGCTTTTTGGGCAAAGGCATCAACATAGAGTTTACAGGAGAAAAAAAGAGGCATTCAAAGAAAAAAACACGCTCCCCTACAGTCAAACATGGCGGAGGTTCCCTGATGTTTTGGGGTTGCTTTGCTGCCTCTGGCACTGGACTGCTTGACCATGTGCATGGCATTATGAAGTCTGAAGACTACCAAGAAATTTTGCAGCATAACGTAGGGCCCAGTATGAGAAAGCTGGGTCTCCCTCAGAGGTCATGGGTCTTCCAGCAGGACAATGACCCAAAACACACTTCAAAAAGCACTAGAAAATGGTTTGAGAGAAAGCACTGGAGACTTCTAAGGTGGCCAGCAATGAGTCCAGACCTGAATCCCATAGAACACCTGTGGAGAGATCTAAAAATGGCAGTTTGGAGAAGGCACCCTTCTAATATAAGGGACCTGGAGAAGTTTGCCAAAGAATAATAGTCTAAAATTCCAGCAGAGCATTGTAAGAAACTCATTGATGGTTACCGGAAGCGGTTGGTCACAGTTATTTTGGCTAAAAGTTGTGCAACCAAGTATTAGGCTGAGGGTGCCAATACTTTTGTCTGGCCCATTTTTTAAGTTTTGTGTGAAATGATCAATGTTTTGCTTTTTGCTTCATTCTCTTTTGTGTTTTTTCATTTAAGACAAATTAATTGAAGATAATAATACCAAAGAATTTGTGTTTGCAATCATTTTCAGGAAGAAACTGAGTATTATCTGACAGAATTGCAGGGGTGTCAATACTTTTGGCCACAACTGTATTTGGGCCATATTCGAACACTGTTCATGCCGAATGTTTGTCTTATGATCGGTTCCGAACATATTTGTAATTTCTACTCCCATTGACTCTAATGACATTCGGCTGTGTACTATCTGACAAAATTGCAGGGGTATCAATACTTTTGGCCACAACTGTACGCTTTTTTCATCCTCCTCCTCAACTAATGTGGAGGGACCCTAAGCAACGTTACCTAAAACCGAGGCATCCCCTTCAGCAATTGACCCCTTATGGCAGGGGTGGGGAACCTCAGGCCCCAGAGCCATTTACGGCCCTCGATTACTTTTTATCAGGCCCCTGGCAGATTCTCGGGGACCACAGTGCTTGGGCAGGGAGTTGTATTTTGATTGCCACCAGCTCATTAATTTCTTCTTGCTCTGTGAGCACACAGACACAGTGTTCACTACTGAACACTGAAGAGCATGCAATGAAAGATCATGTCCTGACACCAGTGCCAGAGTCAGGATGTACTTTGTGGGCGGAGTTTGTATGGCCCCCAAAGGATGGAATATCCAAATTGCCCTTGCCAGAAAAAAGATTCCCCACCCCTGCCTTATGGACCACTCCCACCAAAAATTATCAGCTACTTATTCCAGATTTCATGGTTAGTTCAGATATCCAATTTGATGCTACAGGCCTCACTGAAATTTACCTTTTCAAATTCTTCATCAGTGAAGATATAATAAATCTTATAGTGGCCCAGACAAATTTATATACCCATCAATTTTGTTCACCCAAAATCCAACATCATCATACGCCAGATTGACCCCAGTAAATACAGCAGAAATTATGACATTTTGTGGCAATGTAATAACGTGCAGGTGCTGTGTATGTCACCACGGGACAGAGACCGACCAAAAGTTAAAGGGTTTATTTACAGGGGTCAGAATATCCTCACAGGGAGAAAACAGTGGGGGTTTAACTGACAAGGTAATAGTGATTTAACGGTATAAGAAAACTAGGCAAAGTTATCAAACAGTCAAGCAGAAAAACGGTAATTAGCGGGTATTCTTGCAACTTATCAGCCTGATGAAATCTTGATTGAAGGGTCATCTTCTCCAACGTAGGCACCATCAACAGCGGCACTTGTAGTCTCTGTAAGCTCTGTAGTCTCTGTAGGCAAGTAACTGGGGCCTCATGGGTTAAAGTGGGGGGCAGGGGGAACACTGGGCAAACTGGGTCTCCCCTGCTCTGAGTCTCTGCTTTCATACTAACAGTCTTGCCGCAGGAATGATGTTCCGTCCTTTGCTAAGTCTCTCAGCCAGAATCAGGGGCTCTGACCTGTCACCGCGGGCATCGGGGCTGCGTGCACGGGTCACCATCTCTGCATGGTTAGGAGGACATACTACTCTGGTCAGTGGGGACTCCGCGTCCAAGTACTCACAGACAGCAGTATCTATGTCACATCCTCCTGTCTTAGCCCTCTGACCGGGAGTCCTCTCTCTTCTGGTGCGCACGGCTGCGACCTGCTCTCTCTGCTGCACATGCTGCTCTGACTCACGCACGCTCCGTCAGCCTGCACTGCTTCCTGTCCAGTGCCCCGTCACCTTCCCCAGTACTTCTGACAGACACATGATGCAGTCGGTCCAGGTCTAAAAGTCTTCCCCCCAGCAACCCTGCTGCCCAACTATGTGGTTCTGGACACTGAGCAGAGGAGGTAACCCCCTTCTGATTCTTCTTGTGCTTCACCCCCTTACATTCTCCCTCTCTTTTTGATCGCCATTCCAAGGGTGAAAGCTTCTGAAGTTCTTGTTGACAGTCCTCCAATCCCCCCTGCACAATCTGCTGCCAGATGAACTGATCTTGGTTATAGTAAATGGGGGTTACACCAGCCCTTGAACGTTCAGAGCACCGCAAATCAGAAGGAGCAGCGGTGCCAGCTGTTGCGGGAGTAACGGGAGTCGGGGTCATTCCCGGCATGTTAGTAGTATCAGGCACCGGCCCTGTTTCTGGATTCCCCGTGGGAAGTTGGGAGTCTTCCTCATCTTCAACATCAACATCTATTACTGGAACGGCTGGGGCCACTTGCACTGGTTCAGGATCTCGAGACAAACATGGTCGCAACATATTTCGATGCAACAAGCGAGTGGGGCCCCTTCCTCCGTTTCTGGCTGAACCCATAGACGAGACCTTTGTTGCCAAGTTGCCGCTTCACCCTGTATGGGCCCTTGTCCCAGCGGTACTCCAATTTGTTGTGTGGGCGCTTTTCCCTCACCAAGACTCAGTCCCCAGGCCATAGAGCTGTCCCCTTTTGAGGAGTGACTTGAGGATGTTCCAACTCCTGTAGCTGGTTCTGCACAAGTCGATGGAGAGTCAGTAGCCAACGACGGTGTTCTTGAACCCAGGAGTATACCCCCGTCCGTGGGTAGTCCTACTCGGGCTCTAACTCCAACTCCGCCAACTCTTTTCCGGGCCTTCCGAAGAACAGAGAGTAGGGTGTGAAGACGATGGTGCTGTGTTTCCGATTGTTATACACCCACACCAATTCAGGGACGAATTCAGTCCATCGTGCCTTTTGGGCCTCTTCCAGGGTTCGCAGCATTTGGAACAGGGTGTGATTAAATCTCACAAGATCCGTTGCCCTGTGGGTGATAGGAAGTTGTCCGGGAATTATTGATCTTAGAGGAGCTGCACCAGCTATATATCACCTTTCCGAGGAAACAGGCCCCCTGATCAGAGTGGATACTCTTGGGGGCACCCATACACCCGTATGAAACGCTTGCAGATTGCGTGAGCAGCAGACTCGGCAGTCTGGTCCCGTGTAGGCGTCACTACGGCAAATTTAGTAAAGTGGTCTATCATCACTAAACAGTGCTCATAGCCTTGATGCGCTGGCCCGATCGTCAGGTAATCTTTGGCCAGCAGTTCCAAAGGTCCAGAGGCCTTCACCATCTCTGTGGGAGCCCGCTGTTCGGGTAGTTTGACCAGTTCACAACTCTGGCACTGCTGGCAAACTCTTTTCATGATGTTCCTCAGATTGAGATGGTAAAACAGGCACTGGAACCATTGGAGATTTTTTCTGGGCCAAAATTTGCTCCTTTTTTCATGTGCTTCCGTAGCTGCCTGGTCTACCAAGGACGAGGGAATCACCGTCTGCCAGACAAGGCTGAGTTCCGATTGGAGGAACATCTTCCGATACAGGATGCCATCCCGCAACCGAAGCCTTTCCCATTGACGCAGCATTCTCAGCATTCCAGGTGATGAAGACCTCCTCTCATGATGGCTGGGCACCTGTTTAGACGCGACCCACCATCTTAACTGTGCTATCTCCTGATCCTCCTGCTGCATTTGGACCCACTCATCGCAGGTTTGCTCCAGCAAACTCACACGGGTCTCCTCCTGATCTGTTTCCCGCATAGCTGCCACCGTCCTGGCAGTTTCTCCAAACTCTGGGACTTCCACAGCCTCTAGCTCTTCATCCCGACTGGGCGCTGGCTTGCGATAATTCACTTGAGAAAGGGCATCAGCATGAGTGTTCTCTGCTCCTCTCTTACAGGAGATCCTGTATTGGAACTTTGCCATTTGGGCTACCCAGCATTGTTCTAGGGCCCCTAATTTGCAGTCTCGAGATGAGCCAACGGATTGTTATCCGTACGCACGTGAACTTCTGAGCCGGCCAGATACTCCGCAAACTTTTACGTTATCGCCCACACCAGCGCTATCAACTCCAGCTTGATTGAACTGTAGTTATCTGGATGCTTTCCCGAGTCATGTAGGGACCGACTGGTGTATGCTATGATGCGCTCTTTCCCATTCTGCATCTGCGAAAGCACTGCCCCTAGCCCCTGTGGACTCCCATCGGTATTCAAGATGAATGGCTGTGTGAAGTCAGCATAGGCCAGTACAGGAACCTCCGTCAAAGTCTTCTTCAGGGCTAGGAATGCTTCTTCCTGACAATCTCCCCACTGTATGTTCCTGTTTTTTGCACAAGAGGGTACTCCCTCAACAACTCCAGAAGGGGATTTGGAATGCGGGTAAAGTCTATTACCAAGTGCCAGAAGTATCCTATGAGTCCCAGGAATGCACGCACATCTTTCACGGTCTTTGGGGTCGGCCACTCTTGTACCGTGGCGATTTTCTCCTGAGAGTGCCTCACGCCTTCAGTGGAGACAACGTGCCCCAGGTAATCAATCTGGGTACGGAATAGGTGACACTTTTGCGGTTTCACTTTCAACCCGTACTTCTGTAGCCAACTCAGAACCTGCTCCAATCTCTGCAGATGTTCGTCAAAGGTGGGGCAAAGACGATGATATCGTCCAGGTAAATCAAAGTGGCTTCAAAGTTCAGGTCTCCCAGACATCTCTCCATGAGGTGTTGAAACGTTCCCGGGGCATTGGCTAGACTGAAGGGCATGTGGTCGAACTCATACAATCCCATCGGAAGGATGAAAGCTGTCTTGATTCGATCTTGTTCGGACATTGGTACCTGCCAGTAACCGCTGGCCAGATCTAGCGTGGAAAAGTAGCGGGCTTTCCCTACCACCGACAGGGACTCCTCTGTCCTCGGCAATGAATATGAGTCTCACACCGTACAAGCTTTGAGCTGGCGGTAGTCCACACAGAAGCGTAAGGACCTGTCCTCCTTCTGCACCAAGACTATGGGGGCAGCCCATGGGCTCTGACTCTCATAAATCACTGCCTTCTAAAACATCTGTGACAGCATCCCCTTTACCTCCTGATACATCTGTGGGGGTATCTGGTGATACCGTTCCCGGATTGGTGCCGCATCCCCGGTGGGTATCTCGGGGTGATGGCCGTGGTGCGCCCGAAGTCGTCGCTTTTGGTGAACACTTCCTGGTATTTTCCAACAAGGCTTCCACCCGGGGAACCTGCTGAGGGGTCAGTTCTGAGAGCTCTGCCCGCATATGTTCCAGTATTCGTCGCCCTTCCTGCAGCAATCTGGGGTCTGGGGCTGCCTCTGCCTTGACAGACACCAGCCACGGATCTTCTGGCTTTGCAGTCAGCTGCACTGTCTCAGATGGAACCAGTTTGTCTGGCATTTCCAGGATGTTGGCAACTTCACTCCCGGGGGGCAAAGTTACATCAGTCTATCCCAAACTTACACAGCGTACGAGGACTGTGCCATCCTGCACAGTAGCCAAGGTCGGTGCGACCAATATTCCCGACGGCAGCTGGTCGGCTTTGTTGGGTTCAACTTATACCTCCACCCCCTCCAGGGGAATACCAGCTCGTACAGGCAAGGGGAGCACGGTCTGTCCAGGGGGCAACACTTGATTGACGGAGGCGGGTGCAATGACTTTGCCGAGTTCCTTCCCGTCGCTGTTTGTTACCCTGACCTGGGCTGTCCGTATCAACTGCTGAAGACCCTTCGCTGAGGGGTTTGGTTGCTCCATTGTTGCAGGAACTGTTCTGGGGACTCGTTGAAGAGAAGGCTCCCGAGATCTTTAAGCACATTCGTTCCCAAGGTTACGGTATGGTCCTTAGCTGCTTCTCCATCCACTAGCACTACTCCTCTTCTCTCCACATCTTTACGCAAACCTCTATGTTCATCCATACCACCCCTGCGACCAGGATGGGCAAGTGGTTGGCTGCTGTAAGTTTGATCACTGGGCCCCATTTTGGCAGTAGTGCCTCTGTGAAGTGTCGGCAGAAATATCCTTCAGGCATGGTGAAAGAAACAAGAAAAAGAAGCACAGAATGGAGCGCACTCACAGCTGAATATCACTATGCAAAAAGACTTTTATTGTTCATACAATGCCAAGAAAACCAAGTGCATAATAAAAACAGTTAAAAAACACCAATAAAAACAATGTGGATAAGTGGATGTGAGCATACATATACATGCAAAGTATATTTGATATAGCAATCACATATATTCAAATAACATAAATTTGCAGCAATGCTCTTTTTCTCCCAATGGATAATAAATAACAATAAATGTATATTAAATTTCTATATGTGATTTATTAAGTATCTCTTATCTCTTAAGAATATGAAAAAAAGAGACTAAGACCTGACTAATGAATAGCTTGCACTATCTAATATATAAAGCTCAAGTGTGTGTGTGTATGTATGTATGTATATATGTGTGTATGTCCGGGATTGGCATCCGCACCGTCGCAGCTACAGCCACAAAATTTGGCACAGTCACACGTCTGGACCCCGAGAATGTCCTAGGCTATGTTGTGAGGTGAAATTTTAACCCCGCGCGTTCCAATTCACCAAACAATTTTGCCCCTATCTACATAATGGGGAAAAAGTGTGCGTGTATCAAGCCCCGCCCCCATTATGATGTCATAATGTTTGCCATGGCGACGCTGATGTCATCATAGGTTGCAAGCCCCGCCGCTCATTATGATGTCATAATGGTTGACTATGGGATGGAGGATGTGTGATGGGTATATGGGCACTGGACTATGGGATGGAGGATATGTATGACGGGTATATGGGCACGGGACTATGGGATGGAGGATGTGTGATGGGTATATGGGCACTGGACTATGGGATGGAGGATACAGTCATATGTAAAAGTTTAGGCACCCCTATTAATGTTAACCTTTTTTCTTTATAACAATTTTGGTTTTTGCAACAGGTATTTCACTTTCATATATCTAATAACTGATGGACTCAGTTATATTTCTGGATTCAAATGAGGTTTATTGTACTAACAGAAAATGTGCAGTCTGCATTTAAACAAAATTTCACCGGTGCAAAAGTATGGGTACCCTTATCATTTTCTTGATTTGAACACTCCCAACTACTTTTTACTGACTTCCTGAAGCTCTAAATTGGTTTTGTAACCTCATTGAGCTTTGATCTTCATAGCCAGGTGTATCAAATCATGAGAAAAGGTATTTAAGGTGGCCACTTGCAAGTAGTTCTCCTATTTGATTCTCCTATGAAGAGTGGCATCATGGGCTCCTCAAAACAACTCTCAAATGATCTGAAAACAAAGATTATTCAACATAGCTTTTCAGGGGAAGGATACAAAAAGTTGTCTCAGAGATTTAACCTGTCAGTTTCCACTGTGAGGAACATAGTAAGGAAATGGAAGAACACAGGTACAGTTCTTGTTAAGCCCAGAAGTGGCAGGTCAAGAAAAATATCAGAAAGGCAGAGAAGAAGAATGGTGAGAACAGTCAAGGACAATCCACAGACCACCTCCAAAGACCTGCAGCATCATCTTGCTGCAGATGGTGTCACTGTGCATCGGTCAACAATACAGCGCACTTTGCACAAGGAGAAGCTGTATGGGAGAGTGATGCGAAAGAAGCCGTTTCTGCAAGCACGCCACAAACAGAGTCGCCTGAGGTATGCAAAAGCACATTTGGACAAGCCAGTTACATTTTGGAAGAAGGTCCTGTGGACTGATGAAACAAAGATTGAGTTGTTTGGTCATACAAAAAGGCGTTATGCATGCGCTGTATTGTTGACCGATGCACAGTGACACCATCTGCAGCAAGATGATGCTGCAGGTCTTTGGAGGTGGTCTGTGGATTGTCCTTGACTGTTCTCACCATTCTTCTTCTCTGCCTTTCTGATATTTTTCTTGGCCTGCCACTTCTGGGCTTAACAAGAACTGTACCTGTGTTCTTCCATTTCCTTACTATGTTCCTCACAGTGGAAACTGACAGGTTAAATCTCTGAGACAACTTTTTGTATCCTTCCCCTGAAAAGCTATGTTGAATAATCTTTGTTTTCAGATCATTTGAGAGTTGTTTTGAGGAGCCCATGATGCCACTCTTCATAGGAGAATCAAATAGGAGAACTACTTGCAAGTGGCATCTTAAATACCTTTTCTCATGATTTGATACACCTGGCTATGAAGATCAAAGCTCAATGAGGTTACAAAACCAATTTAGTGCTTCAGGAAGTCAGTAAAAAGTAGTTAGGAGTGTTCAAATCAAGAAAATGATAAGGGTGCCCATACTTTTGCACCGGTGAAATTTTGTATAAATGCAGATTGCACATTTTCTGTTATTACAATAAACCTCATTTGAATCCAGAAATATAACTGAGTCCATCAGTTATTAGATATATGAAAGTGAAATAGCTGTTGCAAAAACCAAAATTGTTATAAAGAAAAAAGGTTAACATTAATAGGGGTGCCCAAACTTTTACATATGACTGTATGTATGACGGGTATATGGGCACGAGACTATGGGATGGCGGAGATGTATGATGGGTATATGGGCACGGGACTATGGGATGGAGGATATGCATGATGGGTATATTGGCATGGGACTATGAGATGAAGGATTTGTGATGGGTATATGGGCACTCGACTATGGGATGGTGAATATGTATGAGGGGTATATGGGACTATGAGATGGAGGATGTGTGATGGGTATATGGGCATGGGACTATGGGATGGAGGATGTGTGATGGGTATATGGGCACTCGACTATGGGATGGAGGATATGTATGATGGGTATATAGGCACGGGCCTATGGGATCGTGGATATGTATGATGGTTATATGAGCACGGGACTATGGGATTGAAGATAATTATAATTTGCTAAAACTAACCACAGTTAGTCACTATGCCTGGGCAGCGCCGGGCTCTTCAGCTAGTTAATAATAAATTTGTATCAATTGTGCATGCATCCTCAAAAAAGGCTTGTGCCTCATGCAGATGAACAGGTGAAAAAAGCAATGCTAGTTCACCCGCACACCAGAAGACTTCATCCACTTCAAATTTATGTTAAGAACCTATAACGCTGCTCTTCACCTCGCCAAACAGACCTACTTCACCACCCTGATCTCCCCACTAGCCAACAACCCCAAGAAACTTTTTGACACTTTTCACTCCCTCCTCAGGCCAAAAGCACAAGCCCCTATGACAGACATTTGTGCTGATGACCTGGCCTCCCACTTTACAGAAAAAATAGATAATATCCGTCAGGAAATCTGTTCCCAACCACCAAGTGCTGTGACTCCCATCCCTTCCTGCATCTCCCCTGGCTCACTTTCCACATTTGATCCCATCACAGAAGAAGTCTCCACACTCCTCTCTTCTTCTCGTCTGACTACATGCACTACCGACCCCATTCCCTCACATCTCCTCCAGTCTCTCTCTCCAGTCATCACAACCCACCTAACTACAATCTTTAATCTCTCACTCTCCTCGGGCATTTTCCCATCCTCCTTCAAACACGCCATCATTACTCCATTACTAAAGAAACCCGCTCTCGACCCATCTTGCACAAACAACTACAGACCAGTCTCCAATCTCCCCTTCATCTCTAAACTTTTGGAGCGCCTAGTTTACTCCTGCCTTATCCGTTACCTCTCCACTCACTCCCTTCTAGGCCCTTCACAGTCCGGCTTCCGCCCCCTACATTCGACTGAAACTGCACTCAGCAAAGTGACCAATGACCTTCTGACAGCAAAACGTAATGGTGACCACTCTCTCCTCATTCTTCTTGACCTATCTGCAGCTTTCGATACTGTTGACCACCATCTCCTACGCTCTAGGCTCCAGTCACTAGGCATTAAGGACACTGCTCTCTCCTGGTTCTCTTCCTATCTCTCTGACTGCTCCTTCCGTGTTTTGTTCTCTGGCTCCACTTCATCTCCTCTTCCTCTTGCTGTCGGGGTACCTCAGGGCTCAGTCCTTGGCCCCCTTCTCTTCTCTCTCTACACAGCCCCAATTGGACAGACCATGAGCTGATTTGGCTTTCAGTACCATCTTTATGCTGATGACACACAACCATACACGTCATTCCCCGACCTTACCCCCTCTGTACTACAGAACGCCAGTGACTGTCTGTCCGCAGTCTCCAATATCATGTCCACTCTCTATCCGAAACAACCTCTCCAAAACTGAACTTCTTCTGCTCCCGCCATCTACTAACCTCCCTAAATCGGACATTTCCCTCTCCGTGGGTGGTACCACAATAACACCCCGGCAGCAGGCGCGCTGTCTAGGTGTTATGTTTGACACCAATCTCTACTTCACATCCAATATACAATCTCTTGCCCACTCTTGCCGCTTACACCTAAAGAACATCTCTACAATCTGCCCTTTTCTCACCATGGAAACAACAAAAACCCTCACTGTAGCATTGATCCACTCCCGCTTGGATTACTGCAATGCTCTATTAATTGGCCTCCCCGTCACTCGACTATCCCCTCTCTAGTCCATACTTAATGCAGCAGCCAGGGTTGTCCATCTGGCTAATCGGTACTCGGACGTGTCCTCTCTTCGTCAGTCATTACACTGGCTGCCCATTCATTATAGGATCCAATTCAAAGTTCTTGTTCTCATCCACAAAGCTCTCCACGGTGCTGCACCCCCCTACATCTCCTCCCTCATTTCTGTCTATCGGCCTTGCGCTCTGCAAACGACTTTCGACTAACCTCTGCACTAATCCGTACCTCCCACTCCTGACTCCAAGACTTCTCCCATGCTGCTCCTATCCTCTGGAATGCTCTACCCCAAGAAATTAGGACTAACCACAATTTGCATAGTTTTTAGGCGCTCCCTCAAAGCACGTTTGTTCAGAGTGGCTTATCACGTTCACTAATCAAAGTCATTCTATGTGTAAGTGTGCGTGTGTAGCCCATTCACTATATCCATCCATCCTTCACTCCCTCAAGATGGCTGGACCTTCATTGTAAATATACAATTGTAAATACACACCTGTACTTTGTATCTCCCTCACCTCATTGTAGATTGTAAGCTCTCACGAGCAGGGTCATCTTATTTCGTCTTATTTTGCTTTAATTATTGTATTGTTAACGTTGTTACTTATGGCTTGTGTTTTGAAACTGTTAAACTGTAAAGCACTGCGGAATATGTTGGTGCTATATAAATAAAGATTATTATTATTACATAATGGTAAAATACCCAGGGAAAGCCATGCAGATCTTAGATACCATCTCATGCATGCAAAAATATGAAAAAAGGACTAAGACCTAGCTAATGAATGGCTTGCACTAAAAATAATGAATTTGTATCAATTATGCATACATCCTCAAAAAAGGCTTGTGCCTCATGCAGATGAACAGGTAAAAGAGCAATGCTAGTTCACATAACGATAAAATACCCAGGGAAAGCCATGCAGATCTCCGTTACCATCCCATACATATGGGGGAAAAAAGGAGGGAGAGAACAGATTAAATCGCATAATAATTACCAAGGGAGACCACTCAGCTCACAGTTGCCCAAAGCGTGGCGCTGCTGCCTGCAGCTATTATGTGATTTAACCTGTTCTCTCCCTCCTTTTTTTCCCCATATGTATGGGATGGTATCTGAGATCTGCATGGCTTTCCCTGGGTATTTTACCATTATGTGAACTAGCATTGCTCTTTTTACCTGTTCATGTGCATGAGGCACAAGCCTTTTTTGAGGATATATGTGGGTCGCCCTCCCAGGGCTGTGGGGTACTCGGTACTGGGCTGGTATCAGCGGGATGTGTCACAGCAGCAGGGGCCCGGTCCGTGGCCCTGGGTGCCCAAGTAACGGGGGGAATGTAATGATTTGAATGAATAGTTTGTGACGCCACCTGTGGTGTTCGGCAAGTGAGATGATAGGCCGACGCTGCATGCAGATCCTCTGGGGCTGGTGGTGTGTTGCAGCCAAGATGGTGAAGCTCCCCACAGGTGGAGCTGTAGCCCCAGGGCAGTGTAGATGTGGGGGAAGAGGAGAGGCACAAGCGGTGTAGAAGCTGGTACCCAGATGTAGCGGGGCTGGATGGGTTGGCGCAAGAATGAATGGAGGACACCAGGACTTGCAGTTCCAAAGCTTTACTCACAGTCTGTAGTACACACAGGTGCCTGCCTCCGTGCCGTGTCCTCTGGGTCAAGGACTCAGTCAAACTCCAGGCAAGATGGAATGTTCCCTTCCAACACTCCGCCAACATGTGCCTTTCTGAATGTCTCCTCTATAGCGCCTTTAAGTGTGAAGTACTCCCAGTACTGAGTTACACTGGAGTGCCTCCTGACAGATGTTCCCACGAACTCTACTTGTACGGCATACAGCTGTAGCCTGCTTCAGGGACTCCCTCCTCTTGAGTCCCGGCTCACTATCCAAGTTGCTGTTGTGCCCCCAAGTCTTAGATGGGAGTAGTGCATTTACAGCCCACTACTCCACCGGTGTCTTCTGCAGAACCATTAGCGTCCATACAACCTCGGGGACCGGGCCCTGGCCTTGCGCTTAGAACTTCTAGGCAAGGTTCTTCCTCTAACCCACGTCCTCTCTGTTCCCTTTTACTCCTTCATTCCATTCTAATCTCGCTCTCTTATGGAAGATCAGGTTTCAGTTCAATGTCTTTCTCCTTTCCTTTCCCGTGCCAGCAGACCCAGGTCACTCAGGTCTGCTGCAGCACCTCCTTCCTCCATCCCTCTCTCAGGGATCTTCTTTCCTCACTCCTCTCTGAGTGGCTTTCTCTCCTAGACTGACCTGTAATTCTAAACCTTCCCACTCTTTTATGTATTCTCAACTCCACCCGCCTCCCAGCACATTTCGTGTTCCAAGCAGGGAGCCACCAAAGGTGCTCTGCTACTCTCTAAGTAAGGAGCCGCAATGTGGCTTTGCTGAACTACTCTGTTGTGTGGGGTGCGAGTGTTGGAGCGTGGTCAGGAGCCTCCAACTTACCTGGATGATGGGGCACCACACCTCAGGAGGAGGTGCAGTACCTCTGTGGCGACTGAGCCTCATTGGCGCCACATATGCATAATTGATACAAATTCATTATTCTTAGTGCAAGCCATTCATTAGCTAGGTCTTAGTCCTTTTTTCATATTTTTGTATGCATGGGATGGTATATGAGATCTGCATGGCTTTCCCTGGGTATTTTACCATTATGTGAACTAGCATTGCTTTTTTCACCTGGTCATCTGCATGAGGCACAAGCCCTTTTTGAGGATGCATGCACAATTGATGCAAATTTATTATTTATAGTGCAAGCTATTCATTAGTCAGGTCTTAGTCTCTTTTTTCATATTCTTAAGAGATAAGAGATACTTAATAAATCCAGGGCCGGTTTTAGACAAAGTGGGGCCCTAGGCAAAATTTTAAAGTGGGGCCCCAAATGCTAACATTGTAAAATAACACATTTAGGTTACACTACATGAGCAGGATGCGGATACAGGTGGCAGTGGGGCCTGTGCTGGCACTGTGGCCCCCATATTCAGGGGCCTTATATCAGCCAACTTGTCTGCCACTATTAGCATTACACAGGAGCATTGCTAGGGTCAGAAAAGATGCATTTTTTTCAGTATCCAAAACCTGTTCTATTGGCAGTAAAAAATATTGCGTTCAAAACACCTGTTTTTCAGCTTGTTTCTGGTGTTCTTTAAACTTTTTTCAGCTTTTTTTTAAGTGCGGATGTTTTCTTTGTCTACAGTATGTTTAAGACCACGTTCACACGTTGAGTACTCACTCAGTATTTCACATCAGTATGTGCAAGTCAAAACCAGGAGTGGGTGATAAATACAGAAGTGGTGATGTGTTTCTACTATACTTTTCCTCTGATTGTTCCACTGCTGTTTCTACATTACAAATACTGATGTGAAATACTGACCAAATACTGAACGTGTGAATGACACTTAATAGTTTAATTCACCAAAACCACTTAAAAAATTGCAGCGAAAAATGCCGATGCAATATCTGCAGCTTTCTTTCTTATATTCTTTCATTGCATTCTATGGGTAAAAACACACTGAAAGAAGTGACACGCTGCAGATTTAAAAAGCGCTACAGTCCTGAAATTCAGTCAGAAAAAAAGCAAGCGCATACAGGAGATTACGTATGTTTAGCTGGCGCTTTAAAAAGCTACTCTTGGCCACGTTCATATGCAGAATTTTTGCAGCTTTTTCTTCTGCGAATAAGAAGTTTACAGCATTTTATAGCACAAGCAAAGACTGAGATTCAGAGATCTCCTCACACCCTTTCATTTTCTCCTGACTGAATTTCACAACTGCAGTGCTTTTTAAATCTGCAGCGTCACTACTTTCAGCAATTTTTTTCACCCGTAGAAAGCAATGCAAAAGTTTTAGAAAAGCTGGAAATGTCGCAACGTTGTTTTTCGCTGTGTTTTTGGTGAATAAAACAAACTTTATTAAACATGTACTGTAGACAAAATGAATACTATACAAAAAAACAGCAAAAGCTCTAAAGGTCTGTGTCCACAATCAGTAAACTCTGGATGCTGCGTACATCCGCAGCGTCCAACCCACAGCGTCCAGATGTTACAGCATAGTGGATGGGATTTCTAGAAATTCCATGTCCACTATGCGTGTGGGTTGCCCTCCCAGGGCCGGTATCAGTGGTGACCCGGACTGTGGCCCTCGGTGCCCAAGTAATAGGAAGATGTGAATGGTGGAATGTAGTTAGATGAATAGTTCGTGACGCCACCTGTGGTGCTCGGCAAGGGAGGTGTTAAGCTGACGCTGCATGCAGATCCACTGGGACTGATGGTATGGTGCAGCAAAGATGTAAAAGCTCCCCACAGGTGAAGCTATAGTCCCAGGGCAGTGTAGATGTGGTCGGCCCGGGGATGTAGCGGTGCCGGAAAGGTAGGATGCAGACAAGACACAGTAGGGTGCAATTTCTGTACCTTTACTTGGTAACTGCAGTCCAGGGTCCTGATTACAGATGGTATTGGAGCAGGCTAGCCTGGAAGCAATTCAGGGATTCTCTCTCAGCAGATGGGCTGTGCAGTCTCCCTACTAGCGCTTATTCGAATTAAGTACTCCCAGTACTGAGTTACACTGGGGTTCCTCTGGACAGATGTTCTCAAGAACCTCACTTGCACGGCATACAGCTGTAGCCTATCTCGGGGACTCCTCTCTCCTGAGTCCGGGCTCACTATCCAAGCTGCTGTTGTGCCCTCAAGTCTTAGATGGGAGTAGGGCATTTACAGCCTCCTACTCCTCTGGTGTCTGTTGCAGGACCGTTAGTATCCGTACAACCGTGGAGACCAGGCTCCAGTTCATGCGCTTTCTCCAGAGATGAGCTCGTCCGCTCCGCTCTATCTCAGTGCTCCTTTCACACGTCTGCACACTTCACCCTCCGCAGACTAACTGACTAACCACCCCTTCCTCTTGGCCCTCAGAGAGCACTCATCCCCTTAATCCCGGTTCAGAGTTCCCCCTGCTGGCCTGGAGTGGAACTGTGTTGCATGCATGGATTGACTGCGAGAGAGACCCATCATTGCCTCCAAGCCTGGCATTACCCTCCCCTGGAGGAAGGCAAAGCCACTGTGGCGGCCATACTCCTGGGGGCGCCACACGTGCACATATGACCGCACCTCACCCGCAGAGACGGACATCCAGAATGTCTTTCCAGACTGCAGCATATCAATTTATCTTGCATAGATGCGTGTCTCCGCAAGAGAAATCTCACCTGTACAATGTATTGGATGCGGTGATTCCACACGGTTCAGTGACCACGTGCGGAATCACCTGCGTTCAACAGATGGCAGCACTTTTAGACAGAGCACATGCCTGCTGCATCCAAAGTGCTGCCATTTCCGGATCGTCTGCACATACCCTAAAAAATGGGTGTTTTGAAAGCAGTGTTTTTACTGCCAAGAGAAAAGGCTTTGGCTCCAAAAAAAAAATGCACAAAAAACGCTGATTCCTATGCACACCTGTACTGTATATGTGTATGGTTTACCCTTATTATTTCACATGGGAATTCATTTATTTTCTTTATCATAAATCCCCTGATTCAGCAGACAATATCCCTGTCTTGTGTCATCAAGACAGTAGTGACAGGAGGTCGCCCTGTCACATTACAAGCAGTGATTAGTGACTGTGGTCAGAGCTGATGCTGATCACTGCTGTATGTGGCTGTGAATCTTGATCCTACAGCAATCAGCACAGAGCTCAGGGACCACAGTGAGTAAATCACTGCACTCTGACCTGTTATTGCTGCTCATACCAGGTTCTGCAGCTTCACTTAGGCATATCCATTCTCAAGACAGTGCTAGGAGCAGCCTTGATCAGGACTCAGGAGGAGACAGAGCTGCAGGCATCATCCTGCACTGTCACTGTTCTGTAATCGGCCTCTCCCCCTCACTCTCAACTTTTAACCTGACAGCAGGAAGAAAGAGACAGGGGGCTCAAGGGGCTTTGCGAGACAGACGCTCCGGCTACAGAGCAATGTACTGCATTATTCACTGCTGTACACCCTATGGGCACTTCATAAATGGACTGCAGATGCAGGGGGCCCCCTTTGTAGGTGGGGGCCCCAGGCATCTGCCTGGTCTGCCTGGTCCAAAGGCTGGCCTTGAATAAATCACATATAGAAATTTAATATACAGTTGTGGCCAAAAGTATTGACACGCCTGCAATTCTGTCAGATAATACTCAGTTTCTTCCTGAAAATGATTGCAAACACAAATTCTTTGGTATTATTATCTTCATTTAATTTGTCTTAAATGAAAAAACACAAAAAGAATTGTCCTAAAGCCAAATTGGATATAATTCCACACCAAACATAAAAAAAAGAGGGTGGACAAAAGTATTGGAACTGTTCGAAAAATCATGTGATGCTTCTCTAATTTGTGTAATTAACTGCACCTGTAACCTATCTGTGCCACTAACAGGTGTTGGCAATAACTAAATCACACTTGCAGCCAGTTGACATGGATTAAAGTTGACTTAACCTCTGTCCTGTGTCCTTGTGTGTACCACATAGAGCATGGAGAAAAGAAAGAAGACCAAAGAACTGTCTGAGGACTTGAGAAACCAAATTGTGAGGAAACATGAGCAATCTCAAGGCTACAAGTCCATCTCTAAAGACCTGAATGTTCCTGTGTCTACCGTGCGTAGTGTCATCAAGAAGTTTAAAGCCCATGGCACTGTGGCTAACCTCCCTAGATGTGGACAGAAAAGAAAAAATGACAAGAGATTTCAACGCAAGATTGTGCGGATGTTGGATAAAGAACGTCGACTAACATCCAAGCAAGTTCAAGTTGCCCTGCAGTCCGAGGGTACAACAGTGTCAACCCGTACTATCCGTCGGCGTCTGAATGAAAAGGGACTGTATGGTAGGAGACCCAGGAAGACCCCACTTCTTACCTCGAGACATAAAAAAGCCAGGCTGGAGTTTGCCAAAACTTACCTGAAAAAGCCTAAAACGTTTTGGAAGAATGTTCTCTGGTCAGATGAGACAAAAGTAGAGCTTTTTGGGCAAAGGCATCAGCATAGAGTTTACAGGAGAAAAAAAGAGGCATTCAATGAAAAGAACACGGTCCCTACAGTCAAACATGGCGGAGGTTCCCTGATGTTTTGGGGTTGCTTTTCTGCCTCTGGCACTGGACTGCTTGACTGTGTGCATGGCATTATGAAGTCTGAAGACTACCAACAAATTTTGCAGCATAATGTAGGGCCCAGTGTGAGAAAGCTGGGTCTCCCTCAGAGGTCATGAGTCTTCCAGCAGGACAATGACCCAAAACACACTTCAAAAAGCACTAGAAAATGGTTTGAGAGAAAGCACTGGAGACTTCTAAGGTGGCCAGCAATGAGTCCAGACCTGAATCCCATAGAACACCTGTGGAGAGATCTAAAATTGGCAGTTTGGAGAAGGCACCCTTCAAATATCAGGGACCTGAAGCAGTTTGCCAAAGAAGATTGGTCTAAAATTCCAGCAGAGCATTGTAAGAAACTCACTGATGGTTACCGGAAGCGGAGTTTTGGAGTTTTGTGTGAAATGATCAATGTTTTGCTTTTTGCTTCATTCTCTTTTGTGTTTTTTTATTTAAGACAAATTAAATGAAGATAATAATACCAAAGAATTTGTGTTTGCAATCATTTTCAGGAAGAAACGGAGTATTATCTGACAGAATTGCAGGGGTGTCAATACTTTTGGCCACAACGGTACATTTATTGTTATTTATTATCCATTGGGAGAAAAAGAGCATTGCTGCAAATTTATGTTATTTGAATATATGTGATTGCTATATCAAATATACTTTGCATGTTTATGTATGCTCACATCCCCTTGCCCACATTGTTTTTATTGGTGTTTTTTAACTGTTTTTATTATGCACTTGGCATTGTATGAACAATAAAAGTCTTTTTGCATAGTGATATTCAGCTGTGTGTGCGCTCCATTCTGTACTTCTTTTTCTTGTTTCTTTCTTGGTACTTTTGGCACTGTGCTGCACCCAGCTATTATTTATGTGCTACATGTTGTTGTGTCCACCTATACATACATACCTTGTTTGTCTGCTTCAGGCATAGTGGTCACTTGTGAGCCGGTGTCTACCAGGCACCGAACTGCTCTTCCACTGATTTTGGCCCAGACCAGAGGGTACGTGGAAACAAGGCTGGTGGGACTTCTGATACTCCTCCAATTTCCACGCTCGGGGTGGCATCCCTTGGGCTCGGAGGCACATAGTTTAATGGATGGTGCAGGGATAGTCGGCTCCGCCAGGGACGCCACCGGGAAATGTGGCCGGGTTCTCCGCAGGTATAACACGTAGGTGAGCTTCTCCTCCGGGTAGCATCAGTCTCATGTCGGGGGGCAACTTCTCTGTCTCGTACCAAAGAGCCGGACTCAACTGCCAGAGTTCTTTTTTACGCCGTCATTTCTTCACGGACCTGTCTAATTTCCTTCTTCAAGTCTTCCATCCATTGAGGGATAGTGTCCGTGGTGGAAGTTACCTCCCCGCTCCATACCTTCCCCACTGGCACTGTCACTCAAAGCGCACCTCACTTCCGACTTCAGAGAAAGTCATATCTGGCTTTACCCGCATGCGCTCTCGCAGGGCCTGTTTCATCAACACGTTGCGCAAAACTGTCACCAGCTAATCTCGGAGCACATCAATTGACCCTACACCTACGCCGTCCTTCCCGTATGATGGTGGTATGGAGCTCTTGCAGGGCGTTCATAAATTGCATCAGGGTCTCCCCCTCTCTTTGCACCCGGTGAAACAGTCGCATGCGCAGTTACCCCACGTCAGTGGGATCCCCATGCATCTTAAGTATGCATAGAACTTTGTTCAGGGTATCTCTCACCTGGGGGAGCCTAAACGTAACAGAGTCCCGTGCCTCTCCCTCCAGGGCCATCACTGCAATCTTTGCCTCCAGGACCGGTGTCGTGGGATGCATCTGCATCATTCCCCGGATGCGCTCTGTCCAACTTCACAACATCATATTGCTCCCAGAAAACTTTGGCAAATTATTTAACATGCATCCCAGGGAAATGCTAGACCTGGGGCCTCCCCCATCTGCTTAGTCTGCCCCTTCCGTGCATCCATGTGACATCCTATCGCCTACGCCAAATGTAATAACGTGCAGGTGCTGAGTATGTCACCACGGGACAGAGACAGACCAAAAGTTAAAGGGTTTATTTACAGGGGTCGGAATCTCCTCGCAGGGAGAAAACAGTGGGGGTTTAATTGACAAGGTAATAGTGATTTCACAGTATAAGAAAACTAGGCAAAATTATCAAACAGTCAAGCAGAAAAACGGTAATTAGCGGGCATTCTTGCAACTTATCAGCCTGATGAAATCTAGATTGAAGGGTCATCTTCTCCAACGTAGGCACTGTCAACAGCGGCACTTGTAGTCTCTGTAAGCTCTGTAGTCTCTGTAGGCAGGTAACTGGGGCCTCAGGGGTTAAAGCGGGAGGCAGGGGGGTCTCTGGGCAAACTGGGTCTCCCCTGCTCTGAGTCTCTGCTTTCAAACTAACAGTCTCTCCACAGGAACGATGTTCCATCCTTTGTTAAGTCTCTCAGCCAGAATCAGGGGCTCTGACCTGTCATCGCGGGCACCAGGGGCTGCGTGAGCGGGTCACCATCTCGGTCAGGAGGACGTACCCCTCTGGTCAGTGGGGACTCCGTGTCCACGAACTCACAGACAGCAGTATCTATGTCACGTCCTGTCTTAGCCCTCTGACCGAGAGTCCTCTCTCTTCTGGTGCGTGCGGCTGTGACCTGCTTTCTCTCTGCTGCACACGCTGCTCTGACTCACACGCGCTATGCTTTTGCACCCTCAGCCTGCACTGCTTCCTGTCCAGTGCCCCTTCACCTTCTCCACTGCTTCTGACAGACACATGATGCAGTTGGTCCAGGTCTAAAAGTCTTCCCCCCCGGCAACCCTGCTGCCCAGCTATGTGGTTCCGGACACGGAGCAGGGGAGGTAACCCCCTTCTGATTCTTCTTGTGCTTCACCCCCTTACAGCATTGTGCTACATATAGGCATAGTGAAAAAAAAGATTGGACAATGCAAGAGTACTGATATACTCTACAACACAGTGTTATTCTGTATGGTCTTGTCATGGACACGATTTGAAGTAATCGAAAAAATGTTTGCATCATAATGATAATCCACAGTGTCCACCCAGGAAATGTGGCCAGTAGTTGAACACTTTAGCAGGAAATATGCTGATGCATGCATGCTCCAAGGGACATACAGTATGTAGATGAATTTCTGGTTCACTTTAAAGAAAGGCTAATTTTCTGACAATCCTTTGCCCAGTAAGAGGGCATCGTACAGAAATAAACTGCACAAGCTGTGTCCTCAGGGTACTCCCACAAATTTAGGCATTACCAAGGGAGGGACACCGGGATTGACTCCCCTGAATACCATACTGTCCTGGGGGTGAAGGGAAAAAATGTGTGGAAAATTGATGCACCCACTGCTAGATAAGGGTTATCACCTCTACATACTGTAGATAACTTTTACACTAGCATTCCACTCTTTAAGGCCCTCTCTGATAGAGGTATGGTTGTGTAAAAAGAGGAACCGGACCAAGGGTACCTCTTTTGCGCCGGTTCCGGAACTGTCGGAACTGTCACCAGTGTTGCATGGGACTGACCTTTGCATTGGACAGTAGGGGGAGGGGTTAAGATAAAAGGGGCTGTGTACGGGAAAAAGGGAGCAGACCAGGTGAGAAGACTGAGCTCGCAGCAGGTTGAGGTGCAGGCCCTGGCAGCAGAGCATCACGTGAACACAGGCATACATTGCATATCCCCTGCTACCGTGTCCGCTGTTCACGTACACCAGACTTCCAATTCTCCGTTAACCCCTAACCCTGGAGGCAACTCTCACTCTGGTACAGTGACTGCTGCGTGAGTGCGGTCTCTCGGGGAACAGTCGACTAGGCCCGAACTGCCTGACCGCTCACCCACATACACCGCGGAGCAGAGCCACGCTCCGGCGGCCTCCCTCATTGAGCGGACCCCTGTACAAGTAAACCGTGAGAACAAAAGCCTACCTAGGACAACAACGACCCCCACTTGCATTGAATATCGAGGTCTTCGTTTACTCAGGAGAACCCCGGGACGTCATGTGCCGCTGGTGTCGGCGCCACCGTTGGAAGTTGAGATGCTGCAATCAAGAAACCGACAGACTGATAAGTTTACGTTCTTTTGAACATTCTCCTTATCCCCGTTCTCCCCACATCTCTCTCGCCATTGCATTGCTCTTTACCCGAACTCCCATACACCTTTTCTCCCTGTGTGGAGTTTAACTTTGTTAATAAATTTGTTAACTCTTGATCTGCCTCCTGGCTGTGACGACATCCCGATCCCTGCAGTTTTACATTTGGCGTAGTCGGCAGGATGTCGTTCAGCAGCACGGAGGCGGAAGATCAAGCAGTTGGGGGGGCTATGTCCAGTATATCCCTGGGGGCAATGCTCAATAACCTTCCAAAATTTACTAGGAACAATTCTATGCTGTGGAACTTGACTGAACGGGTCAGGGGGTTGATGAGGACACACCCTATGACCCCCTGCACTAGAAGCGGAGGTAGCCATGATGGCTTTAGATGGAGAAGCAAGGGATTCTGTTATGCTTTGACCCCCCCGGGTGCGAGACACCTTTGATAAAGTATTACAGATACTGGAGTAGACACATGGAGACCTCACGGAGTTAGGGGAGTTACGTATGCGCCTATTTTGCCGGGTTTAAAGAGAGGGGAAGACGGTGACCCAGTACATGAATACCTTACAGGAGATCCATACTGCTATTACTAGAAAAGACGGCGTAGGCATAGGGGCTACTGACATTGTGCTGTGGGACCAATTGGTGACAGGCTTGTGAGATATACTGTTAAAACAGGCTCTGCGGGAGTACTTGCGGGCAAATCCACGCATGACTTTTTCAGAAGTAGGGAGCAAAGCACGCATGCGTGAACGGGAGCAGGGGTGACAGTTCCGGCAGAGAAGGTCAGAAGGGGAGAGGTATCTGGAATAATGGCCACTACACCCCAATGGGTGGAAGGAGATTCAGCATGTACGTGAAGAGCTGGCGGATTCAAAAAAGAGACCCAGAGTTACCTCTAGTTCAATTGCAAGCAGAAATGAGCTGGTTTCCCGTCATGAGATGAGAATGTCTCGGCGAGAAAGTCCTCCCACATGTTACAACTGTGGAGAAATCGGTCATATAGCTCGGGGGGGTGCACGACGGAGTAAGCCTCTACCACGCCAACCATTAAATTAGAAGGCTCCGAGCCTGAGGGACGCCGCACGGAGCCTGAACAGTCAAGAAGGAGTACTAGAAGTCCCACAAATCTCATTTCCATGTGTCCTCTCATCTGGGCTGAAATGGATGGTCGGGCTGTATGCTGTCTGGTCGATATGGGCTGACAGGTAACCACAATGCCTGAAGCATACTTCCGACGACACTTTACCGAGGCGATGCGACCTGAATGCGGACCAGTGATTAAGTTGACAGCTGCCAATCACTTGCCCATCCCGGTCGCAGGGGTAGTCTCGATGCAGATAACGGTCTGCGGTAAAGATCTTGGTTGAAAGGGGGTGGTGCTGACTGCTGGAGATGTGGGAAATGGACATACTGTCACGATAGGCATGAACAATGTGGTGTAGTAACCACTGTATCCACTGGGGGGGCTGTATGGATATCCCAGGAGAGTGGATGAATGGCGAAATACGGAATGACCGTTATGTATCTCAAGATAAGTGGCCTTGAGATGGAGATTTAGGTGTGTGCTAATCAACAGTGATACTGTTGAGGTGCTGGTTCAATGTGTCAGGAACTAGTTACCTACAAACCCACCCCGAGGGTGTGTTTAAGAACCCTATTGTAAAAGACTATGTGAGTGTGTGAAGGACCTGTGATGAGGTCACAGTCATGTGACCCAGTGGGCGTGGCTATGGACAATATAATGTGGCCAGGGTAGGTCACATGAGGTGAATGCAGGGACCTGGTTGGTCCAGAGCAGAAGGTCCCGTGAGGAGAGTTGTCTCCTGGCTAATAGCCTGTGAAGTGGCTGTGAGTAATGGCGACGTGTGCCTGTTAGTTCCCTGGAGGGAATGGATGCATGCAGCATGGAGGAACAGCCGTAAGAGAACCCTGACGGGTGAGATAACTTTGAGGCTGAAGAGCCTGTGTATGCTGGACAGTGCTACTAGAGTGAAGCTATAATGGACGCTATGCTGTTATATGCCATTTATGTTGCTTCTGTGGGTTTATGATGGAGGAATAAACCGCATGGACTATATTATGATTTATGAAAACACGGTGCCGGATGTGTTTTGTTCGCTGCCTAGCGAGGATCCCCTAACTGAATAACAGCGCTACCTCACATTATGCTAAAAGAATTCGGGCACCTCCTCATCAATGAGTCTCCAGACCTGTTCCTGAAACAGTGGAGCCCTCACACCCCTCAACGAAAGGTGCTTCAGCAGCTAATCCGGGCGGCCCAAGCCCAAGAGACCTCTAGCGGTGGAAAGACTCTGGGAAAAGTAATTGCTCCAGCCTCTATTAATCGGGTTTTGCCACCAGGACAAACTGAGCTAACTCTGCCTGTCAGGGCTTGTACCCCCCTTGAAGGAGTCGAGATTCAGATAGAGCCAGCCAATGCGGAACAATTACCTCCAGGACGTTGGCCACTGTACATAACATTATGGTCCTTGTGCGTTGTGTCAACTTAGGGGAAAATAATATCACAGCTCCCACCCCGAGATAAAGTGGCTCGAGTCTTAGGCATGCTGGAAGAATTAATTTCACCCCAGGCTGTGCATTGACTGTAAAACAGGGGGATCCATGGACGGTGGCTGTAGATACTACTCTGGTACCCGAGCCTCAACACCTGCGAGAGAAAGCAAATGCAGGCTGAACTGACGGAACTCACATCACAGCAAGTGCAGCAGGTGTAAGCTCTGTTAGGCCGATATCAGGAAGTGTTCGCACGTTATGAAGACGATTTTGGCTGCACCACAGCGATCACACATGAGATTCCAACTGGAAACACCGCACCTATAAGAGAACGGTACCCCCAAATTCCACCGCAGATGTATCAGGAGGTGAAAGGAATGCTGTCCCAGATGCTGCAAAATGGTGTAATCCAAGAGAGTCAGAGCCCTTGGGCTGCCCCTATCATGCTGATGCAAAAAAAGATGGTACACTGCGTTTTTGTGTGGACTCCCATAAACTCAACGCCTGTACTGTACGGGATTCCTACCCGTTAACCAAGGATTGAAGAGTCCTTGTCCACCCTGGGAAATGCTAAATACTTCTCCACGTTGAATCTAGCCAGCGGCTATTGGCAAGTACTAATGTCTGAGCAAGATCGGGCATAAAAGGCCTTTCTACTCCCCATGGGTTTATATGAATTTAATTGAATGCTGTTCAGTCTGGATAACGCCCTGGGTACGTTTCTTCTGATAATGGAGAGGTGTTTAGGTGATTTGAGCTTCGAGGCCACTCATTTATCTGGACGATATAATTGTGTATGTTGCTTATTTCGAGGAACGCCTCTGAAGACTGGAACAGGTGTTGCGCCATCTCCAACAGCATGGTTTAAAAGTAATTTCCCAGAAATGTTATCTGTTTCGCACTCAAATTGAGTACTTGGGACACGTCGTTTCTGCTGAAGGAGTCAAACCATCCCATGAGAAAATTGCTGCTGTCCAGGATTGGTCTACTCCGAAGACCGTGAAAGATGTGTGGGCTTTCTTAGGGCTCACCGGATACTTTTGGCGATTTGTGAAGAACTTTACTCGCATAGTAAACCCGTTGTTAGAGCTGTTTAAGGGAGTACGTCCAGTGCAAGGATCAGAACTATTCCGTGGGGAGAGCATCAGGACGAAGTGTTTCGAGCTCTGAAATTGGCCTTGACCGGAGCACTGGTGTTAGCCTATGCTGACTTCTCTAAACCGTTCATCCTCCATACTGATGCAAGCCTGCATGGACTTGGAGTTGTGCTGTCCCAGATTCAGAGTGGAAAAGAACGAGTAATCGCCTATGCAAGTCGGTCCCTCCATGACTACGAGAGAAATCTGGATAATTACAGTTCTTTTAAGTTGGCGCTGTTGGCATTGGTGTAGGCCATGACAGAGAAATTTGCTGAATACTTGTCTGGCTCTGAAGTTCTGGTCCGTACAGACCACAACCCTTTAGCCTATCTGGAAAAAACAAAGCTTGGGGCCTTGGAACAACGTTGGGTGGCTCGGATGGTGAATTTTCAATCACCTATAAGAGAGGAGCTGAGAATACCCAGGCTGACGCCTTGTCCCGAGTGACCCAATGGAAGCCTGGGCCCAACCGGGACAAAGAGTTAGAAGCTGAAGAAGTTCCGGGATTCTGTCAGGACGGTGGCAGCCACACTGGAGCAGGAGCAAATGGCGCCTCGAGAGTACATATTGGGACAATCTCGTGACAAGTGGGTCCGGTTGCAACAAGAAGATGAAGAACTTGCTCGGCTGAGACAGTGGGTGGTGCTAAAGCAATTGCCCAGTCAACAAGAGAGAAATACTCTGTCCCTGGGAGCTCTACAGATACTGCGGCAGTGGGAAAGACTCTAACTGAGGAACGGAACATTGTATCGTAAAGTTCAACTTCAGCGGGAGCTTAGCGTCACCTAGCAGGAGTTGATCCCCGAAGCGTTACTATCCAAGGTTGCTACAGAAGCGCATGAAAAAGGAGCCCACTTTGGACCAGAGAGCACATTTCACTGACTCCAAAGATTAGTTTACCATCCTCTACTGAAGTCCGTAGTGGAAGAGACCTGTCGGCTTTGTAGAAGTTGAGAGCTAGCCAAGCTGCAGAAACAGAAGGCTCCCACTCAGACTATAGTGACTTTGGCCTCTCTAGAGGTATTAATGATAGACTATCTGACAATTGGCCCAGCACATCAGGGGTATGAACATTGCTTGGTGATGACGGATCACTTCACGAAGCTTGCCGTTGTGACTCCAACACAAGACCACACCGCTGAATCCGCTGCACATGCTATCTGTAAGAACTTCATACAGGTATATAGCTGCCTGAAGTGCATTCACTCCGATCAAGGTGCCTGCTTCCTTGTGAAAGTGATGGAAGAGTTACACCGGTTGTATCAGATTGAGAAATCTTGGATGACGCCCTACCACCCACAAGGTAATGGGACCTGCGAATGGTTTAACCATACTCTAATCCAGATGTTGAGGACTGTTGTGAGTTCATTTTCCCCTTCATTACTGAGGCCCGAGGAACTCCCTCTTCTGGTAAAGAAAGGTAGTGAGCCTGATTATCAAACACCTGAGGCTGATGATGATGACTGGCTGAGTGGAGTTACTGACTGGATATAAGGCTGCCGACGCCCTTCTGCCCTGCGGGTGATTTCTCTGTGGGATCCTTGGAGACCAGTCTGAATTCCTGCTCCTCTAAAGCTAAGTTTGCTGCTCGGCCTTTTGCTTTTGTGCTTTGACTTTGTTTTGCTTTGTTTTTCTGGATTTCTGCCATTCCCTGCTGGGGTGTGCTGAATTCATTTAGCTCTGTCTTCTGAAAATACCTGAGTGCTGATTTAGTTTTTGAAGCCTAGCTGCTTCAGGGACTTTTTCATATCAGCTTGTTGGCTTATGTCTTTGATAGGGTTTTGGCAGATTGCAGACAGCAGCCTTCCTGTCCTTTCCTATCTAGGTAGTTTTGGGCCCCGTCTTTGCTCAGTCTATCTTTCTGTCTGTGTTAGTATTTTCATCTTGCTTCACCGTCATTATATGTTGGGGGCTGCCTATTGCTTTGGGGTCTGTTCTGGGGCAGTTTAGATTTCCCCTTTCTTTCTTTAGGCCTATGTAATTCTCCGGCTGTGATCGAGGGGTCTAGGGCATCGTAGGAACCCCCCACGGCTACTGCTAGTTGTGTTGATAGGTTCAGGGGTCTGCAATCTGATAGTTGCCAACTTCTCTGGTTTTCTGGACTTAGCTTGTATTTCTGCTTTTGCCTCCTACGGTGACTCATTCATAACAGAGGACATTGGAAGAAGACAAAAAGTGTTAGTGTGGGTGTATAATAGCCGAAGGCACAGCACCACTGGTTACATGCCTTATACCATACCTTATACCCTACTGTTAGGCAGACCTGGAAGAAAGATTACTGAGCTGGAGCTGGAACATGAGGAGGACTACCCTCACGAGACGGTTCGAGAACATCGGCATCGGCTGCAGACTCTACATCGCTTGGTACGGACCAAATTTCAGGAACTGGAACATCCGGAAACAGCTCCTCTGCGTGGGACAGATCTTCAAGCTGGAGATCGTGTATTAGTGCAAGAAAAACATCCTCAGAATAAATTGGAGTCTCGGTGGGAAAAGAAACCATATTGAGTAAAGCGGAGAATTCACTCTGAGGGGCCTGTCTATGAGATACAGCCTGAGGGAGAAGAGAACGCTTCCACTCGAATAGTTCACCGGAATATGTTACGGCCTTGCTTATCAAGAGATCCTGACCAAGTTGAAGAGGAGTAAAGTGCTCCAGAAATAATACCATCAGTCGTTGCTGATTGTGAAGAGGAAGAAGGCTTTGCACAATCTTTGGAGGATCTACGAGAGAGACAAGTGCCTGAAGTCTCTAAAGCAGCCATCCCAGCAGAAGTGGGTGCATCTCCGTCCTCACCTGTACAGCCTGATTCAACTACTCTATTGGACTCAATGGCTCCTTCTGACTTACGGCGCTCTGAACGAACAACAGCTGGCATACCCCCCAACCGATACAATCATGATCAATTCGTTTGGCAACAAATTGGTTAAGGACTAGAGGAGTGTCAACGGGAGATAAAGAAACTCTCGACCGTGGAATGGTAAGCAAAAAGAGAGGGGGAATGTAAGAAGATGAACCGGACTGAGGGTACCTCTCTTGCGCCGGTTCCGGAACTGTCCGGACTGTCACCAGTGTGGCATGGGGGAGACCTTTCAGACCCGAACAGACCTTTGCACTGGACAGTAGGGGGGTGGGTCTGAGATAAAAGGAGCTGTGCATGGGATAAAGGGAGCAGACCAGGCGGGAAGACTGAGCTTGCAGCAGGTTGCATGCTGTTTCTCCGGGGACAGTTGACTAGGCCCGAACTACCTGACCACTCACCCACATACACCGCGGAGCAGAGCAATGCTCCGGTGGTCTCCCTCATTGAACTGAGCCCTGTACATGGAAACCTTGGGAAGAGAAATCCACCTAGGACAACAACGACCCCCTTTTACATAGAGTATTTCTTTTGAACATTCTCCTTATCCACGTTCTCCCCACAAATCCCTCTCGTCATCGCATTGTTCTTTACCCGACCTCCCATACACCTTTTCTTCCTGCATTTAGTTTAACTTTGTTAATAAATTTGTTAACTCTTGATCTGCCTCCTGTCCGTGATGACATCCTGATCCCTTCAGTTCTACAGTTGCATGCTACACTGTGGGAAATAAAAAGAGAGGCCTCATTGACCTGCTAATTGGTCACCTGCTGAGAAAAGGTGACAGCAGAGCCCAATGTAGCGACAACATGCTGGTGAGAGAGGGAATAACGTAATTTCCTTCAGCGGGAGCTGGGTATGTTTAGAACATTATTAACTTTAAAAGCCTCATGGAAGTTACACCCATTCAAAATACAATAATATAGTAATGAACAATGTCACACATGCATTTCATCAACTTTACATCGTTTATGGCTATATGGTAGCTAAAATTATGTTAATTGAGATTATATACTTATTGATGTTTTGTGACCACCTTGCTATATGAGTGTTTATGACATCTTTTGCTGTGAATGTGTAAAAAAAAATGTTAAAAATGTTTATTTTTTTCTATGATATTGTTGTGTTTATAATTTGTTTATTCTTATTGTGCTTGATGCGTATCTTTTTTGTCCACTCTGCCATTAGTATTTTTTCTTATGTTCTATTATATATTGTTAGTATGCAGATGTCCAGCGGTCTCCTATGAATTGGTGACCGTTAGCATTATGGGGCATAATTAAACAAATTAGAACCAGAGGGTTCTGGCACCGCCCCCTATGCACACAGCCAGAAAACATGCACAGAGCAGACAGGAGACAAGCGGCACAGAGCATGGAGCTGGCAGCAGACAGAAATCACAGCAAGGCCTGGAGCAGTGAGTAAGTTGGAGTGCGGGGGATGGGAGGGCATGCAGTGATGCCAGCAGGGTTGTTACAATGACTTTGAAGAAGATAGTCTCTGAGATTCCTCGAACGTGTAATGGTGATACTCGGCGTGACGGGAAGAAGTTGATTCAAAATAGGGTCAGTCTGAAGGATGGGCCATGCCCTCTGGAGACGTCCATTCATCCGTGCAAATTGAGCATGATAATTTGTGATGAATCCCACTTTTTGGGTTGATTTTCTCACCTAATTTTTATATAGCAAAGACTGGCGTGTTTAATACTTTGCCCTGTTATAGGCTGTTTATATTACCCGCCTGCTATAGCCTCTCTCACGAAATCTGTCAGAGAGGTTCTGTGCTTGTATTTTAAAGTCATGATCCTAAGAGCAAATTCTGCGTAATCGCAAGAATTGTCCAATAGGGATGGAGTTAATGAAATATATTATTTTGTTTCTAATAGGATGTCTGTTCTATAGTACTATGAGGCTAATTGGGGTAGTGCAATGTGTATTAGAGCTTCTTGTTTTAGCCAGCCATTGAATGATATTTATACACACACCCCCTTTTCCAACCTGAGTGCGCCCTTTTGTTCCCTACATGTGCAATTTGACTTTGATCTCCGTCCCACTTGTTTGTCAAATATCCTGTTATATCAAATAAAGTAATTATTTTTGTATATTCAATTTATCTTTTTGGGATTTCTTTGTTCGTGGTTTTCTCATGTGTATGAACACTATTAACTTGCAGATTAACCCTATATCTGCACATTAAAAACGTTTTTCCATGTGACAGGTTCCATTTAAGCACTTGTGCTTTAGTATCAGAGGTATAGGCAGTGCGAGCTGTATATATTGATTATTTATTGGAAAACTACATATGGAAACAACCCAAAAACGTAAAATTAATCTCAGTAATTCTGCACTTAGTTTTTTCTTGTCCTTGTATATCCTAATGTCCCATATTGTGAAACTTATCTTACTAAACTGGCTCGTTGGTGCCATCTTCTGGCAAAAACTTGATATAGCTTTTTGTGTCAAGTTATTGTTTTATAATATACATTTTATGTCATTCACTTTACTTCTAAGGCCGCATTCAAGCAAGCATAGTATTGTGCTCGCTTGACACAATCTAATCAGGTGAGTAGACTACACAATTGCACATACTTGTCTTTTTACTGTACAGGTACACTATGGAAAACGGTGTTATCTTCTTTTCTATTTGAATGGCCATAAGAAGAGGGAATTACCGCTGTAGAGAAGAGCAGCAAGGCTTCCTCTTGTTTCTGAAAATTGCATCAATTAGAATAGGGGAAGATATAGGGGAACAGAAGGTTGAGGATTGCCAAACCAAAAGAGTCTGGAAGCTGATGAATGAGAAGTAAGAGAAATGCCACTCCAGAGACTGCCAGGAGATTGATTTATGTGTGAGGAATTGTGAAACTGTATCTACTCGTATGTGTTTGCAAAATGCAAAGAAGATCTACAAGAATGAGGGACAGCAAGCTGATGTGAGCCATTTCATATTCATCCCCCCTCAGGGAGCAGGACACCAGACTGCAAGGTTTAGAAAGTTCTGTAAGCTTCTCCATTCTGTTTTTATAACCATTTTGCATATTTGTATGTCACTTTTTATTTCCTTTTTTTATATCCTTTTATTGTAAGCACTGTATCTTTTTTATTAAAGCTTAAAACTTTAATATGTTTGAACCTTGTATGTGCTAAAGAATCCACAGCCTTAGAGTGTATGATCCTGCTGATTGGGATATAGTAGTAGTATTTCCGGGACTCATCGCCGTGTGTTCGGTGAGTGGTGGCAGCGTGTATAAGCGGGGGTGCGTGGTCTGTGTTGGGGTGTGATTTATGCTCCCATTGCAGCACAGGACAGAGGTTGAATGCTGGACTAAGTGAGAGGAGATAGAAAACCCTTGCAGGCACAACCTCAAGTCACATGCTGAGACGCGTACATGACAAGAGATTGCTGCAAAAGAGAGGTGTCTGTGCCGGGTGTATTCTGGGGTAGAGATTGTGACTCAGCAGCTGTTAGGCCTCCTTCACACGTTCTGGTGATTTTGTTACTGAATAAACCAGTACTGGTGAGATCCGTGGTCTGTATCCGTGTGCATGTATGTGACATCCATGTGATGTCAGTGTGCTGTCCGTATGTTGTCAGTGTGACACGTATGGAATAAAATGCAGCATAGAAATTAAAAAGTGTTATGTATTAAAGATGGTCAAAGATAGATAGATAGAAATATGTCAGTGTGCTATATAATCAGTGCTTTGTGTGTTTTTTTTCTGCATTTGTTTTATTTTTAAATAAATAAATTACTTAAAAAAATGGCGTGGACTCCCGCGTAATTTTCATTACCAGCAGAGTAAAAAATCGACAGCTGGGGGCTGATATTAATAATCTGGGAAAGGGGCCATAAGCTCTAATTGATCCCAGGCTATTAATATCAGCTCAAAGCTGTTTGCTTAAGGCCCCTTTACATTTAGTGATGCACCAGCGATTCCGACCACGATACAACCCGGTCAGGATCGCTGGTGCAACGCTAATTGGTCGCTAGTGAGCTGCCACACAGGCAGATCTCACCAGCGATGTAGCGATGCTCGGTGGTCGTACTTACACTTTCAGATGAAGCGATGACCGCCGTCTTCCGCCCGCATCCATAGCTCGCTCGTCGACGACAGCAGGAAGCCGGCGACGAGAAATGAACGTGGACGATCTCGCACGATCAGCGATAGCCAGCGGGGGAGCCGGTCGGAGGTAAATATTACATGTAGCGATATCGCTGCTGCATCACAAAATCGGTGACGCTTTAGCGATATCGCTAGCGATATCGCTATGTGTAAAGAGCCCTTTAGCCTTTAATGGTTAGTTTACAGTGGGACCCCAGGAAAAAAAATGATGTAGGGTCTCCCAATAAATTCTAACCAGCAAATGTTAAACAGACAGCTGTGGGCTGATATTAATAGCCAGTGAAGGGTCCATGGATATTGACCCTCCTCTCAGGCTAAATAACATCAGCCCTCAGCGGCCCCAGAAGTGGCGCATCAATAAGATGCGCCAAATATGTCGCTTAGCCTCACTATTCCCACTTGCCCTTGAACTGTGGCAAGTGGGGTAATAGGGAGAGGGTGATTTCAGCTGTTTTATGGCCGCTGACATCAAGCCCAGTTGTTAGTAATGGAGATACGTCCATAAGACAAACCCATTACTAACCCCATAGTTATAGTGTAAAAAATACATAGACAGAATAAAGTCCTTTAATTGAAAGAAAGACTCAGCCTCCTTTATTAGAAATATACACTCCCCACCCTCTTTTATTTATTAGTGTAAAATTAAAAATAAAAAAACACCATATTCCTCACCTGTCTGATGATAATCCATTTGTCCTGCGCCATACTCCATCGCTGGTTCATCTGTTTGCCTTACTGAACTGTGGCATGATGCGACCGTTCAGCCTGGCATCCAGGAAACAATGAGCTGAGCATCAGAACACAGCTTCAGTGAACTGTGGAGACGTCATTGAGGTTACCATAAGTCACTGAAGCTGTAGTTCCCACGGGCAGCTCATTGTGAGAAGCCCAATGAACTGCAGTGACCTCAATGACATCACCGTTAGCACCCTGAGAAATTTCTCACTGTACTAGCGGTGATGTAATGAAGGTTACCGCAGTTTATCAGCCGGGTCACACTGAACTGAGCTTGGAAACAGCTGACAGTGACCGGCGGTAACCTCCATGACGTTGCCGCTCGACACTGAAACTTTGTCCCAAGCTCAGCTCAGCTTAATTCATGGCTGAGCAGTCGCATCATGCCACAGTTCAGCCATGTAATTGCCTAAGGCAATTTGGGTCTGGACTATGACTGGGCCATGCACACACATGAATATGCTATGATCTAAATCATTTCATTGTAGCTCTGGCAGTATGTTTAGGGTCGTTGTACTGCTGGACGGTGAACTTAGACACCAGTGTCAAGTCTTTTGACACTTCCAACAGGTTTTCCTTCAGAATTGCCTTATAGTTAGCTCCATCCATCCATATTCCCATCAACTTTGACTAGCTTCCCTGTTCCCGCTGAAGAAAAGCATCCCCACAGTATGATGCTACCACCGCAATGTTTGACAGTTTGGTTGGTGTTGGCAGGGTGATGTGCAGTGTTAGGATTGTGCAGCACATAGCGTTTTGCATTTAGCCCAAAAAATTCTACTTTGGTCTCATCTGACCAGAGCACCTTCTTCCACATGGTAGCTGTATGCCTCACATGACTTTTTGCAAAATGCAAATGGGATTTCTTAGGATTGCTTGAAAAAAATGGCTCTCTTCTTGTCACTCTTCCATAAAGGCCAAATTTGTGAAGTATATGACTAATAGTTGTCCTTTATACAGATTCTCCCACCTGAGCTGTGGATCTCTGCAGCTCCTCCAGAGTCACAATAGGCCTCTTGTCTTCTTCTCTGAGTGTAATCTTGCTTGGGATGTCTATGGCCATGACTTGGAAGGTTTGCAGTTGTCCCATACTCCTTTCATTTTTGGATGATGGATTGCACAGTGCTCCATGAGATGTTCATAGCTTAGTCTATTTTTTTTATAACCTTACTCTGCATTACTCTTCTCCACAACTTTATCCCTGACCTGTCTGGTGTGGTCCTTGGTTTTCATGCTGCTGTTTGATCCCTAATATTTTCAAACTAACCTCTGAGGCCTTCACAGAACAGCTGCAGTTATTCTGAGAATAAATTACACATAGGTGGACTCAATTTACTAATTATGTGACCTGGAGACAATTGGTCACTCAAGAATTTATTTATGGGATGAGATTATACGAGGCGGAGTATAAATGCATGTCACAATTTTCTTTTTTTTAAATAATTAGAAAATCTTGAATCATTTCCTTTACAATTCACAAATACTTCGTACTTTGTGTTGGTATATCACAGAAAATCTGTCAGGAACACCGCACTGCACTTGCTCACTGAGCCAGTGCGCGTGTCCTGAGTGCAAAAACTGTGCTCAAAGATACCTGTGGAGCGGGGCAGCAGCAGTGAAGATGCATGCTTCAGACTAACAGGACCTGAAGCATGTGACTGCTGGGGGCGTGGCCTAAGCTCCACAGAGCTAGGAGCTGAGGAAAACTCCTAGAAAGGTTACTACGGGACAAGTTACCAGGGGGCATAGACAGGGACGTAAACCAGATCAAGCCGGGGTCAACGCACGAGATAGCACGACAGTACCAAAGAGTTAGACAGAGTGAATAGTCAGGATGTACCAATAGATCAGAAATCCAGAACGGGCAATAGACGGTACAATAGGGGCAAACGTTAACGGAGTAACGATAGTCAAGCCAGGAGGTCAGAACCGGAGAAGACAATAGTACCAAAACGTGAGACAGAGAACAGAGTGAGGGGACAGACCGGGTCATACATGGGAATCAAACAAGCAATGCGGTATACAAGCACACCAGGGGTCAGACACAGCCAGAATAACAGTATAGCTGACAGGGAATCCTAGTCTGGAGTGAGTATAAATACCCCTCCCAGATCCAAAGGGAGGCCAGCAAAATTAACCCTGAGAAAGCAGGACATTAACCATGTCCTAACCATGACAGTACTCCCCTCTTAATGGGGGGCCACTGGACCCCCAGGTTTTTGAAGGTATCTGGTATGAAAAGCCCGCACCAGTCAATCAGCGTGCACCGGACTGGCTGGAACCCATGACCGATCCTCGACGGAATATCCCTTCCAATGAATAAGGTACTGAAGTCTCCGGCACACCCACCGTGAATCAATGATGTGCCCTACCTCGTACTCCAGTTGACCCTCTACCAATACTGGTTGAGCCACGAATGAGGGATCTTCTCTAACTGTCTCCACCGGTTTTAATAGGGACCTGTGAAAGAAGTTAGATATTTTGAAGGAGGTGGGCAACTGTAATCTGTATGCCACCGGGTTGATTACCTCTACAATCTTGTATGGGCCAATAAATTTTTGGCCCAGCTTCATAGAGGGTATCTTAAGTTTGATGTTACGGGTGGACAACCAGACCTTTTCCCCCACTGTTAATGCAGGACCCAATCCCCTCCTCCTGTCCGCAAAATGTTTGTACTTCTTCTGGGCTTTGGAGATGTTCCTCTGCACCTCCCTCCAGTGGGTTTTTAACTGTTGTACCATCCCTTCGGCACCAGGGCAATCCGAATCCATACGGGAAAAGTCCCCAAACTGCGGAGCAAACCCATAATTGACCAGAAATTATGCCATGGGTAATACCTCACACCAGTCTTCCTGTCTGGAGGAGGCCAGGCATCTCAGAATCTGCTCCAACGACTGGTTGGTGCGTTCAGTCTGCCCGTTGGATTCCGGGTGATAGGCAGAGGAGAATGTCAACGTGACCCCCAACTTCATACAAAACGCTCTCCAAAACCTGGCCACAAATTGCACACCCCTGTCTGACACCACGTTCACAGGCTCTCCATGCAACCGAACAATGTGCTGTATAAACAAGCAGGCCAAGGTTTCAGCAGATGGTAACCCAGGTAATGGCACAAAGTGGGCTTGCTTAGAAAATCTATCAACCACTACCCATACCACTGAGTTGCCCTTGGAAGATGGAAGATTAATGATAAAGTCAGGTGAGTCCATGGTTTATCCGGAACTGGCAAAGTCACCAATTCCCTGGCCGGCAGGACCTGAGAGCTTTTAGAGCACGCGCACACCCCACAAGTATTTACAAACCTTTTTATATCAGTACCCATAGAGGGCCACCAAAAACCCCTAGCTACTGCCCTCGTGTAGCTGCAATACCAGGGTGTGCACTTAACAAAGAATCATGAAATTCTTGAAGGAGTGTGAGTGTGAGACGGAATTGTTCGGGTACAAACAATTTACCTGGTGGTTTATTCCTGGGAGCTTGTGCTTCCAGAATCTCTCTCTCTAACTCAAAGGAGATTTTGGCTACAACCACTCCCGGTTGAAGAATAGAGGAAGGAGGTTCTGGAGGGGACACAGAATCAAAACTGTGGGATAAGGCATCCGCCTTTACATTTTTAGACCCTGGTCGGAACGTGATGGTAAAATGAAATCGAGTAAAAAAAAGTGCCCACTGAACCTGTCTGGGGGTCAATCTCTTAGCAGACTCGATATAGGCCAGGTTTTTATGATCAGTGATGACCGTAATGGGATGAGCAGCCCCCTCCAAAAAATGCCTCCATTCTTCAAAGGCCAATTTAACCGCTAACAATTCCCTGTTACCGACATCATAGTTTCTCTCAGCTGAAGAGAACTTCTTAGAGAAAAAGGCACAGGGTTTGAGGCTAGTCAGGGTAGAGGGGCCCTGTGACAATACTGCCCCCACCCCTACTTCCGAAGCGTCGACCTCGACGATAAAAGGTCTTGACGAATCGGGTTGTACCAGCACAGGGGCTGTGGCAAAACACTTCTTTAATGTAGGGAAGGAATTTTTTTCGGCCACGGACCAATTTTTTACATCTGCCCCTTTAAGAGTGAGGTCCGTTAAGGGTTTCACCACCTGCGAGAACCCTTTAATGAACTTCCTATAATAAATAGCAAAGCCCAGAAATCGCTGCAACCCCTTCAGGTCATAAGGCTGCACCCAACGGCTTGAACCTTCCCTAGATCCATGCGGAATCCCTCCCCAGATATAATTACACCCAGAAAAGACAGTTATTGCATAAAAAATGAGCACTTCTCCAGCTTAGCATACAAATGGTTCTCCCGGAGTCTCACAAGAACCGTACGCAGATGGTGTAAGTGTGACTGACTGTCCTCAGAGTATATCAAGATGTCATCCAGGTAAATGACTACATAACTTCCAATCAAGTCAGAAAAAGCAACATTAATGAAGTTCTGAAAAACAGCAGGAGCGTTAGTGAGGCCGAAGGGCATAACCAGATTTTCAAACAGCTCTTCAGTTTTCAGGATAAGGTTAGAAGCCCCTCGTAGATCGAGCTTAGAAAACCATTTGGCCCTCGTGAGTTGGTCGCATAGATCAGGAATCAACGGGAGAGGGAATGTGTTCTTTAAGTAATTTTGTTCAGTTCCCGAAAGTCGAGGCATGGTCGCAACCCACCATCTTTTTTCTTTACAAAGAAAAACCCCGCTGCCACGGGTGAGACCGAGGGCCGAATATGCCCCTTGCGAAGGTTCTCTTTGATGTACTCTTTCATAGCTTGGCCCTCAGACCCAGACAAATTAAATAAACGAGCCTTGGGTAATTTGGCTCCAGGTACTAAATCGATAGCACAATCAAATGGTCTATGTGGTGGGAGCGCCTCAGCCTCGCTTTCGGAAAACACATCTTAAAAGTCTCTCAGGTACTCCGGAATACCCTCCAGATAACACAGATACAGATCTAATCGGATTGACAAAAGGAACCGGGTTACAACACAGACCATTATCATTGCATCCTCATGGGATGATCTCCCCCTTCACCCAATCAATGAGAGGATTGTGGCGTTGCAACCAGTGCATCCCCAATACCAGTCCTGCAGGCAGATTATTCATAATGAACAACTTAACTTTTCCACATGAGTGGAACCCATGTTCATAGAAAAAACTTCAGACATAAAGCAAATTCCATCCCGGGTAAGAGGGGATGAATCCACAGCCACAATTTTAACAGGGCCTTTTATACTGACAGTCCCTATCTTATTAAGAGTCACAACTTGGGCATCAATCAGATTAATGGAGGAACCACAGTCAACAAAGGCGGTGGTCATAACAGGACCGCCAGCAAGTTCCAATTCAAGCTGGAGCACCATCTTTGTACGTGAGAAAAAATGTACCTGGGAGTCTGGACAACCTCCTCGATTGTTGCCCAGACTCAGTTGTTTCTCTGATGGATCTCTGAAGAAGGGCAGGAGGGGCAATTCCGTTTCCAATGTCCAGAGGCTCCACAGTAAAAGCATAGTATATTGTCTCTACGGTGCCTTCTCTCTTTCGCCTTAACCAAGACTGACCCAACCTCCATGGGATATTATGAAAAAACTTGGCACTCAAATGGCAAAATGGATTAGATCCTTTGTTTTATTTGCATCCAAATTGTATGTTATGTTAAACGTTTTTCGATCCAACAACGGATCTTCAACAGAACTTCTCTGAATTGAATATGATATAAGGAGAGGTAATGCGCTGGTGTAGAGATCTATGTCACTTATTTTGTATGGCGCTGCTTCCTCTAGCCTTAAAAAGCCTGCGGTGTGACCGCTGAAGTGGAGGATGCCAGGGAAACCGCGGTGTGCCCGCTGAAGTGAAGGACGCCAACCTCCATGGGCTCAGATACAGGTGCAGTGTCACACAAATTGGAGTACAAGGGAGACTCTTGCTGCATCATTCCTCTAGCTCGAAGTCTCCGGTCCATATGGACCGCCTGCATCAGGGTGTCCTCCAGGGTATCAGGAGGAGGATGTAATGCCAGAGTGTCCTGCAGACGGTCAGACAGGCCCCTGCAGAACAACCCCCTCAGGGCGGCGTCATTCCATGACACTTCGGTGATCCAGCGTCTAAACTCTGAGCAGAACCATTCAGCAGAGTGCCTCTCCTGCGTCACACTCATCACCATATCCTCTGCCAGACGTACTCTATCAGGCTCATCATAGATGTGCCCCAGAGCCTCAAAGAACAGGTTCACCGACACCCGTTCAGGAGCAGAGGAAGACAGAGAGAAAGCCCATGCTTGTGGAGCCCCCCCGAAATAGGGAAATGATGACCCCCACCCTCTGGAATTCGTCCCCGGAGGAGCGGGGCCTTAGAGAAAAAAAAAGCTTGCATCCTTCTCTGAAAGACCTGAACTCCTTTTTATCCCTTGAGAAAGGGTCTGGCAATTTGACCGGAGATTCGGGGGATGCTAATGACACATCTCTACCCCCAGAACTAGGAGCCCCTGAATCGACAGCCCCCTGCACAGTAACCACCAACTGTTGCTGGGTCTGGGCCATCGTGCGCTGTTCCACATTGAGTTTATGGAACATTTGGGTCAGGTGCTTGACCTGATCAGCCAAAGCTTGTATGGGATCCATGAGGATAACACACTTTTTTTTTTCCTCAGAGGAAAAAAAAAACCTGGAATGGTCAGCTTTAATGGCAGGAACACTGCACTGCACTTGCTCACTGAGCCAGTGTGTGAGTCCTGAGTACAAAAACTGTGCTCAAAGATACCTGTGGAGCGGGGCAGCAGCGGTGAAGATGCGTGCTTCAGACTAACAGGACCTGAAGCACGTGACTGCTGGGGGCGTGGCCTAAGCTCCACAGAGCTAGGAGCTGAGGAAAACTCCTAGAAAGGTTACTACGGGACAAGTTACCAGGGGGCATAGACAGGGACGTAACCAGATCAAGCCGGGGTCAAAGCACGAGATAGCACGACAGTACCAAAGGGTTAGACAGAGCGAATAGTCAGGACGTAGCAATAGATCAGAAAACCAGAATGGGCAATAGACGGTACAATAGGGGCAAAAGGTAATGGAGTAACGATAGCCAAGCCAGGAGGTCAGAATCAGAGAAGACAATAGTACCAAAACGTGAGACAGAGAACAGAGTGAGGGGACAGACCGGGTCATACAAGGGAATCAAACAAGCAATGTAGTATACAAGCACACCAGGGGGGTCAGACGCACAGCCAGAATAACAGTATAGCTGACAGGGAATCCTAGTCTGGAGTGAGTATAAATACCTCTCCCAGATCCAAAGGGAGGCCAGCAAAATTAACCCTGAGAAAGCAGGACATTAACCATGTCCTAACCATGACAAAATACCAATAAAATACATTTAAGTTTGGGGATGTGATGTGAAAAAATGAGGAAAAGTTCATAAGATATTAATACTTTTTCAAGGCACTATAACATGCAGATTGGTTGTGGTTGGCTTGCACTTATCACAGAACTTTACAGTGGTCTTCTGTCTAACATGTCATAGGATAGTCAGTCATCCAGCAGCTGTGCTGCTCATTGTGCTCAGCTCCAACACAGGATATTACTGTCCCACGTGACCCTGGATACACTGCCTCCAGTTGGGCGAATTTAAATAATAAGACGTGCAGCTGGATACACCGCCTCCAACTGGCGAATTTAGGTATTACACGTATTTATACAATAGTCTGGAAACCCCGCCTCCAGTAAGGCAAATTTAAATAATAAAGGGGAACCTGCGTAACAATAACAATGGTGGGCCCTGCGATAGGGAATAGGGAAGTGGAGACCTCCTGGACTCCCATGAGCCAGTGTCCCTACACTCCTAACGTTCCCTATGCCGGTTCCGCACTGGGCGACGCACGCGTACCTCAAACCCTGACTCGCCCTGCACCTAAACCCTCACTAGGGAATTGGTCGGTGCGGAAACTAATCCCACCACTGCATTAAACACACATAAGGAAAAATGACAATACAGGGGGAACACCACTTAGCTTTGCTCTGTTGCGTACGCTCCTAGCAACAGAGCCCACCACCTGCGTGCATCTTCTCCTCCACCCGGATCTATCACCATAACCGGATCCATCACCATAGTGCAGCCTTGGAGCAGAGTCCACCACCAGTTGCAGCTGCCCAGTAAACAGAGTCCCAAAGATGAGTCCAGCTTCTGCCAAAAAGTCCAGCATGCTTGAGTCCAGTTTTCAGCAACCAAGTCCAGCATGCTGAGTGCAACTCTCACCATCGTCGCCACTCCACCAAGCCATGCAAGCACCTCCTGCTGACACCATAAACTGCGACTCTACCATGCCATGCCAGCCCTCCATGCAGACTCCATAGCTGACTCAACCCCTCTGGCTGGGCTGCCCCAAACTCTTGTTCAGCTTCTTCATCACCCAGGCTTGCTTCCCAAATGACGAACTCACAATATCACCAACAGTGATTGAACACACCTGGCTCTCTTTTATAGAGCCTCACACCTGATTTATAATTAAGTGCACATTAAACCAAAGAAACTAAAGTGCACTACCGCTCACCACCACCGGGGCAACTTAGAATGAACGACACCACATGTAATAATTGTAATGGCCACCGGGGGCAATCAACCCACTTTGGCACCAAGCCAAAGGAAAAAAGTTCACTTTGTCCATTTAACTTGTCAGATCCAGCCTGGATCATGACAATTACTAGCTCTAGCATACCTCCCAACTTTTCAAGAACAGAAAGAGGGACAAATTATGTGGTGCATGTAGTGTGATACGGCAAATTTTGGCCATGACCCCAACCACAATTCAGGCCCATTTACCATTTCTTTCTCCCACGGCAGGAGGAGATGTCAAAGGGGCAGTGGCAGTGAGGGACATTCTGAAGACGCCTAAGACTGCAGGGTGTAGACCCAAATCGGGACTGTCCGCTGTGTCCAGTACAGTTGGGACTAGAGATTGATTCATGGGACTCATTTCATGAAAACTTTGCCCTCGGTACATCCAAAGACACTGCTGAACTGTGCAGTTTTAGATTTTTTTGTCTCTATAGGCTTCTATGTGGAGTCTGAAAAAAATACAAGAGAGAAAAAAAAACAACTTTACATATTTAAGCTCAGATTCAAGGTATTGTAGAATTAAAAAGCATTAAAAGCGCAAATTCACATCTGCACAAAAATGCATCAAATATGTGTGAAAAAGCTTACAAGAAACACAGCAAACACGCAATTACACAGGTCTGCAAGAGAAAATTTGAAAAGTAATGCGTGATTTTTACAGTATATATCACTTACTATATATATTTAATATTTTTAAAATTCCATCACGTAGTTTTTTCACAAACATTGTCTCCATAGGCGTTTTCCAGCACCATACTTGACCTTTTTGTGTGACCTTTGGTGGATGATTTTTGTGCCATTGGATTGGTTACAAATTAATGGACACTGTGCTGAAATTGGCTGCTGTGGGCAGAGAAGATTTTCTTAATCCAGCTCCCAAAGAGTGTGGTGGTGTCCATAGTATCTAATCAGAGCACAGGTTTCATTTTACCTCAGCAGTATAAGAACTGAAAACTGCGCTGTGATTGGTTGTTATCAGGACTCAGGAGTAATGTCAGACTTTCTTTTAAGACAGAGTTCAAAAGAGGGTGATGTTGTGCTTACCATGATTCCTTTCAGTATTGGTTGTGCTGGAATAATCTTCTGTTTCTAACAACGTGATAGAAATAGCTACAAGAGGGTGTCATAATTCACAAAAACAACTTTTGTAACATTTGCCTTTTTGTAGTGAAGAAACAACACAGGAACATTACGGACTTTGTTAGAAAAGTGTATTTTCCGCACTTTGGTGTAAAACTAGGTGATCAGAATAAGGGTATGTGCACACGTTGCAGATTTGCCTGCAGATTTTTCTGCAAGGAATCTGCACCATCGCAAGTAAAAATCAGCACTTTTTTTATGTGCTTTTCATGCGTTTTTGATGCATATTTTCATGCGTTTTTTTCATGCGGATTGTATGCGTTTTTGTAAGCTAAATAAAGATATGTTATTTAACAAAAAAAAGACTTGTGATGTCATTTCTTGCCCAACCTCCTCTTTTACATTTGTCCAACCCACTCTCCATTACACACAGATAGACAGACAGACAGATAGATAGAAAGAAGGAATGAGATAGATAGATAGATAGATAGATAGATAGATAGATAGAATGAGATAGATAGATTTGGGATAGATAGATAGATGGATATCAAAAGATAGATATATCTAAGGATATAGATAGATAAATAATAGCAAGGCCGATGTTTATTAATGAACAATATGTTTAATTTAAAAAAAAAATGGGAAAAAAATGGTGTTTTGGCTCCCGCACAATTTTCTGCACCAGAGGGGGGAAGCCAACAACTGGGGGGCAATATTTGGAGCCTGGGAAGGGAGGGGTTAATAACCATGGATCTTCCCAGGCTATGAATATCAGCCCGCAGCTGTCTGCATAGCCTTTACTGGCTGTTAAAATAGGGGGACCCCCCAAAAAATGATGTGGGGTCCCCTTATATTTTATAGCCAGAAACGCTACGCAGACAGCTGCGGGCTGATATTCATAGCCTAGGAAGGGGCCATGGATATTGCCCCCGGCTACAAATACCAGCCTGCAGCCACCCCAGAAATGGCGCATCTGTACGATGCACTAATTCTGGCACTTAGCCCCTCTCTTCCCACTGCCATGTAGTGGTGGCATATGGGGTAATAAAGGGATTAATGTCACCTTGCTATTGTAAGGTGACATTAACCCTTTTCTGCCATATGATGTACTATCCCGTCCATGTGCCCTGGGACTTAATTCTCAAGGAAGGGATAGTATGTCATAGCGATCAGCTGATCGCGGCCGGGTGTCAGCTGATTATCACAGCTGACACCTGGAACTATGTGTCAGGGATGGTCACAGACTGCCCCCAGCAGATTAACCCCTGGCACACTGCGATCAAACATGACCGCAGTGTACCGGGGGCATAGGAGAGAAGCGCGCAGGGATGGGGCTCCCTGCGCACTTCCCTAAGACCCCCGGAGCAACGCGATGTGCTGCATCACTCCAAGGATCTCCTCTCTGCAGAGAGGCAGCTTCCACAGTGCCTGCTGAGAGCAGGCGAGAGGAAGCCTGCAGCAGCGCCTGTCAGATCACTGATCTGACAGAGTGCTGTCTAAACTGTCAGATCAGCGATCTGACACCTTATAGTGATGTCCCCACCTGGGACAATATAATAAAGTAAAAAAAAAAAAAAAACAAGTGTAAAAATGATTAATAAAAAAATCCCCAAATAAATTAAAAAAAATCCCCAATAAATTCTTTTTTTTGTAAATAAAAAAAATTATAAAAATGCACATATTTAGTATCGCCGCGTCCATAACGACCCGCCCTATAAAACTGTCCCACTAGTTAACCCCTTTAGTTAACCCCTTAAAATAACGAAGCAAAAAACAATGCTTTATCATACCGCCGAACCAAAAGTGCAATAACGCGTGATCAAAAAGACGAATATAAATAAACATGGTACCGCTGAAAACATCATCTTGTACCGCAAAAAACGAACCACCATGCAGCATCATAAGTGAAAAAATAAAAAAGTTATAGCTCGCAGAATAAAGCGATGCAAAAATAATTATTTTTTATATAAAATTGTTTCATTGCATAAAAGCGCCAAAACATAAAAAAAATCTAAATGAGGTATCGCTGTAATCATACTGACCCAAAGAATAAAACTGCTTTATCAATTTTACCACACGTGGAACGGTGTAAACACACCCCCCAAAAGAAATTCATGAAATGCTGGTTTTTGTTCATTCTGTGTCACAAAATAAAAAGCGATCAAAAAATGTCACGTGCCCAAAAATGGTACCAATAAAAACATCAAGTCGTCTCGCAAAAAATAAGACCTCACATGTGGGTCAAAATATGGAAAGCTCTCAAAATGTGGTGATGCAAAAACTATTTTTACAATAAAAAGCGTCTTTTAGCGTGCGACAGCTGCCAAACATAAAAACCCGCCATAAATAGTAAATCAAACCCCATTTATCACCCCCTTAGTTAGGGAAAAATAATAAAATTAAAAAAATGTATTTCCATTTTCCCATTAGGGTTAGGGTTGGGGCTGAGATTAGGGTTAGGGGTGTATTGGGGTTAGGGTTGAAGTTAGAATTGGGGGGTTTCCACTGTTTGGGCACATCAGGTGCTCTCCAAATGCAACATGGCGTCTGATCTCAATTCCAGCCAATTCTGCGTTCAAAAAGTGAAATGGTGCTCCTTTCCTTCCAAGCTCTGCCATGCGCCCAAAGAGTGGTTTACCTCCACATATGGGGTATCTGCCTACTCAGGACAAATTGCGTAACATATTGTGGGGTCCAATTTCTCCTGTTACCCTTGGGAAAATAAAAAATTGGGGGCAAAAATGTCATTTTTGTGGAAAAAAATGATTTTTAATTTTTATAGCTCTACGTTATAAACTTCCGTGAAGCACTTTGGGGTTCAAAGTGCTCAATGCACATCTAGATAAGCTCCTTGAGAGGTCTAGTTTCCAAAATGGGGTCACATGTGGGGGGGTTCCACAGTTTAGGCACATCAGGGCATCTCCAAAGGCAACATGGCACCCGCAGACCATTCCATCAAAGTCTGCATTCCAAAACGTCATTACTTCCCTTCCGAGCCCCGACGTGTGTCCATACAGTAGTTTTCTCCCACATATGGGGTATCAACGTACTCAGGACAAATTGGACAACAACTTTTGGGGTCCAATTTCTCCTGTTACCCTTGGTAAAATAAAAAAATTGGGGACTAAAAGTTCATTTTTGTAGAAAAAATATGATTTTTTAATTTTCATGCCGGGGCGTTATAAACTTTTGTGAAGCAGTTGGGGGTTCAAAATGCTCACCACACATCTAGATAAGTTCCTTGGGGGGTCTAGTTTCCAAAATGGGGTAATTTGTGGGGGTTTCCACTGTTTTGGGACATCAGGGGTTTTCCAATCGCGACTTGGTGTCCGATCTCAATTCCAGCCAAAAATGTCAAATAGCGCTGCTTCCCTTCCGAGCTCTGCCATGCGCCCAAATAGTAGTTTACCCGAACATATGGGGTATCAGCGTACTCAGGACAAATTGCACAATATCTTTTGGGGTGCTGTTACCCTTTGGAAAATAAAAATTGGGGGTGAAAAGATCATTTTTGTGGAAAAGATATGATTTTTCTAATAGTACGGCTGTACGTTATAAACTTCTGTGAAGCCCTTGGGGGTTCAAAGTTCTCACCACACATCTAGATAAGTTCCTTGGGGGAGTCTAGTTTCCAAAATGGTGTCATTTGTGGGGGGTTTCCACTGTTTAGGCACATCATGGGCTCTCCAAACGTGACATGGTGTCCAATCTGCATTCCAGTCAATTTTATGTTGAGAAAGTCAAACGGCGCTCCTTCCCTTCTGAGCTCTGCCATGCGCCGAAACAGTGGTTCCCCCCACATATCAGGTATCAGCATACTCAGGACAAATTGCACAATGACTTTTGCAGTCCAATTTCTCTTGTTATTCTTGGTAAAATAAAAAAATTGGACCTGAAGTAATATGTGAAAAAAAGATAAATGTTCATTCTTTTTTAAACATTCAAAAAATTCCTGTGAAGCACCTGAAGAGTTAATAAACTTCTTGTGTGTGGTTTTGAGCACCTTGAGGGGTGCAGTTTTTATAATGGTGTCAGTTTTGGGTATTTTCTATCATACAGACCCCTCAAAGTGACTTCAAATATGGTCCCAAAAATAAAATGGTGTTGTAAAAATGAGAAATCGCTGGTCAACTTTTAACCCTTATAACTTCCTAACAAGAAAAAATTTTGGTTCCCAAATTGTGCTGATGTCAAGTAAACATATGGGAAATGTTATTTATTAAGTTTGTGTGCTATATCTCTGTGATTTAAGGGCATAAAAGTTCAAAGTTGGAAAATTGCGAAATTTTCAAAATTTCCATTTTTTTGACAAATAAACGCAAGTTATATGAATGAAATTTTACCACTAACATGAAGTACAATATGTCACGAGAAAACAATGTCAGAATCCCCAGGATTCATGGAAGCATTCCAGAGTTATGACCTCATAAAGGACAGTGGTCAGAATTGTAAAAATAGGCCTGGTCATTAACATGCAAACCACCCTTGGGGGTTAAAGGGTTAAGCATGGTTAATAATGGAGAGCCGTCAATAAGATGCCTATCCATTATTAATCTTATAGTATCAAAGGGTTAATAAAACACACACACATAAGAATAAAGTATTTTAATGAAATAAAACACACAGTTTTTCATAATTTTTATTACAGTCCTATCCATTTGAAGCCTTTGATCACCTGCAAAAAAATAAAAAAAAAACACAACAACAATTTACTCCCAGTCCGACGTAATCGCATTAAAAACGATTGTCCCACAACGATCTCCCCTATAGAGCTGTCACATCAGCAGATGTGACCTCTCTATAGGCCTCCGATGACACACTGACCAGAGATAACCCTCCCGCAGTGTGTCATCGGAGTTAAGCCTCTCGCTGTACCGCACTACAGCGTGAGAAAATTCTCACGCTGTAGTGCCGCAAAGTGACAGGTGAACTCAGGTGACCTGTTGGCGGAGGAATGATACAATGACGGAGATAATTCTCCGCATTGTATCACCGGAACTCCTGGAGAGCGGTCGCATCAGCTGATGTGACAGCTCTCCATGGGGGATCGTCGTGGGACAATCGTATTAATTGGATTACATCTGACACAGGGAGTATATTGTTTGTTTATTATTTTAATTTTTTTCAAGTGATCAAGGTTTTTGGTGATTACAGTTGTGGCCAAAAGTATTGACACCCCTGCACTTCTGTCAGATAATACTCAGTTTCTTACTGAAAATGACTGCAAACACAAATTCTTTGGTATTATTATCTTCATTTAATTTGTCTTAAATGAAAAAACACAAAAAAGAATGAAGCAGAAAGCAAAACATTGATTATTTCCCACAAAACTCCAAAAATGGGCCAGACAAAAGTATTGGCACCCTCAGCCTAATACTTGGTTGCACAACCTTTAGCCAAAATAACTGCGATCAACCGCTTCCGGTAACCATCAATGAGTTTCTTACAATGCTCTGCTGGAATTTTAGACCATTCTTCTTTGGCAAACTGCTCCAGGTCCCTGATATTTGAAGGGTGCCTTCTCCAAACTGACATTTTTAGATCTATCCACAGGTGTTTTATGGGATTCAGGTCTGGACTAATTGCTGGCCACCTTAGAAGTCTCCAGTGCTTTCTCTCAAACCATTTTCTAGTGCTTTTTGAAGTGTGTTTTGGGTCATTGTCCTGCTGGAAGACCCATGACCTCTGAGGGAGACCCAGCTTTCTCACACTGGGCCCTACATTATGCTGCAAAATTTGTTGGTAGTCTTCTGACTTCATACTGCCATGCACACGGTCAAGCAGTCCAGTGCCAGAGGCAGCAAAGCAACCCCAAAACATCAGGGAACCTCCACCATGTTTGACTGTAGGGACCGTGTTCTTTTCTTTGAATGCCTCTTTTTTTCTCCTGTAAACTCTATGCTGATGCCTTTGCCCAAAAAGCTCTACTTTTGTCTCATCTGACCAGAGAACATTCTTCCAAAACGTTTTAGGCTTTTTCAGGTAAGTTTTGGCAAACTCCAGCCTGGCTTTTTTATGTCTCGGGGTAAGAAGTGGGGTCTTCCTGGTTCTCCTACCATACAGTCCCTTTTCATTCAGACTCCGATGGATAGTATGAGTTGACACTGTTGTACCCTCGGACTGCAGGGCAGCTTGAACTTGTTTGGATGTTAGTCGAGGTTCTTTATCCAACATCCCCACAATCTTGCATTGAAATCTCTTGTCAATTTTTCTTTTCTGTCCACATCTAGGGAGGTTAGCCACAGTGCCATGGGCTTTAAACTTCTTGATGACACTGCGCACGGTAGACACAGGAACATTCAGGTCATTCAGCTGTAAGTGAACTGGTTGGAATTTTTTTTGATCCTCAAGCCTCTGGGAATCATACATTTGTCCACATAATTGGATAATGTGGTATGATCCCACCAGATTCTTGTCTCTTGCAGGAGGAGTTTTTCCAAATGTGTTATATTTGTTGAAAAATTCAGCATATCAGCGGTTTCTCCAGGATCACCTGAGAACACCTGTGCAGCTTTTTTTCAGTCTGTCTTTGACATTTGCTGAAGACATTGCTGTATATGAAGACAGTTTTTTTTATGTTTCTAGTCTAACTTTTTGCACACTGTTATATATTATATTATGTTTTGTGCTGCATATAGCATATATAAGTGGAGATATGTTAGGAGACCACGGCTATCAGAGTATACTTATATAAAAAGAAAATGGTATAAAACCAAAGCCAGCTCACCAACCAGACCATCAGGTGCACGGAACTCCATCCTGATGCGATGTCATCTTGCAATAAGAGAAAAAAAAAAAAGTTTGTTCCAACTCCTTTAAAAAATTTAATCCTTTAATGATTCCAAAAAAGTTTTCACACGATTAAAAACTCCACAGACAGTGTGCAAATATGAGTGCAAGCGACATGTTTCGATCTATTACAGATCTTTCTCAAAGCTCTGCACTTACTGACATACAGAAACATTTAAACCCTGCACTTGCCAATCAGGAGGAGCTCAACAGCATTACAATTATTCTACAGGTGTGTGATTTCACTGACTGACTAAGGCCGGGGTCACACTGGCGAGGAATACGGACGAGTGAGAGGCGCTAAAAGCACGCATTACACACAGATAAATGATTCTCTATGGGGCAGCTCCCAACAGCCGTATATTTCTCGGGTGTATTCTACGGTCCATGCCAATCACAGCATGCTGCGATTGTCAGCGTACTACGCCCGTAGTACGCCAATGCAAGTCTATGGGTGCGCAAAAAATACGGATTACACACGGACCACACATGTGACTTGCGAGAAATACGCACCTGGTGTCTTTTAGAAATGCCGGCAATTCAGTGCGCTATACAGTAAACTCACACTGACAGGTTTAATAAAAAAAGAAAGAATAGATATATGCACATAGAATACATATATATATATATATATATATATATATACATACATGTCATTGAGACAAACATATATATATTTTATATATTTCATGTCGGATTGGGGAATGATTTGATAGAAGCCGCCAATTTAATTAGCGGCTATTCTGCTATGAAGAACTCTGTGAAATTTAAATATATATATATGTTTGTCACAATGACATGTATATATATATATACAGTGGGGAAAAAAAGTATTTAGTCAGTCAGCAATAGTGCAAGTTCCACCACTTAAAAAGATGAGAGGCGTCTGTAATTTACATCATAGGTAGACCTCAACTATGGGAGACAAACTGAGAAAAAAAAATCCAGAAAATCACATTGTCTGTTTTTTTTTTCATTTTATTTGCATATTATGGTGGAAAATAAGTATTTGGTCAGAAACAAGCAATCAAGATTTCTGGCTCTCACAGACCTGTAACTTCTTCTTTAAGAGTCTCCTCTTTCCTCCACTCATTACCTGTAGTAATGGCATCTGTTTAAACTTGTTATCAGTATAAAAAGACACCTGTGCACACCCTCAAACAGTCTGACTCCAAACTCCACTATGGTGAAGACCAAAGAGCTGTCAAAGGACACCAGAAACAAAATTGTAGCCCTGCACCAGGCTGGGAAGACTGAATCTGCAATAGCCAACCAGCTTGGAGTGAAGAAATCAACTGTGGGAGCAATAATTAGAAAATGGAAGACATACAAGACCACTGATAATCTCCCTCGATCTGGTGCTCCACGCAAAATCCCACCCCGTGGGGTCAGAATGATCACAAGAACGGTGAGCAAAAATCCCAAAACCACGCGGGGGAACCTAGTGAATGAGCTGCAGAGAGCTGGGACCAATGTAACAAGGCCTACCATAAGTAACACACTACGCCACCATGGACTCAGATCCTGCAGTGCCAGACGTGTCCCACTGCTTAAGCCTGTACATGTCCGGGCCCGTCTGAAGTTTGCTAGAGAGCATTTGGATGATCCAGAGGAGTTTTGGGAGAATGTCCTATGGTCTGATGAAACCAAACTGGAACTGTTTGGTAGAAACACAACGTGTTTGGAGGAAAAAGAATACTGAGTTGCATCCATCAAACACCATACCTACTGTAAAGCATGGTGGTGGAAACATCATGCTTTGGGGCTGTTTCTCTGCAAAGGGGCCAGGACGACTGATCCGGGTACATGAAAGAATGAATGGGGCCATGTATCGTGAGATTTTTAGTGCAAACCTCCTTCCATCAGCAAGGGCATTGAAGATGAAACGTGGCTGGGTCTTTCAACATGACAATGATCCAAAGCACACCGCCAGGGCAATGAAGGAGTGGCTTCGTAAGAAGCATTTCAAGGTCCTGGAGTGGCCTAGCCAGTCTCCAGATCTCAACCCTATAGAAAACCTTTGGAGGGAGTTGAAAGTCCGTGTTGCCAAGCGAAAAGCCAAAAACATCACTGCTCTAGAGGAGATCTGCATGGAGGAATGGGCCAACATACCAACAACAGTGTGTGGCAACCTTGTGAAGACTTACAGAAAACGTTTGACCTCTGTCATTGCCAACAAAGGATATATCACAAAGTATTGAGATGAAATTTTGTTTCTGACCAAATACTTATTTTCCACCATAATATGCAAATAAAATGAAAAAAAAAACAGACAATGTGATTTTCTGGATTTTTTTTTCTCAGTTTGTCTCCCATAGTTGAGGTCTACCTATGATGTAAATTACAGACGCCTCTCATCTTTTTAAGTGGTGGAACTTGCACTATTGCTGACTGACTAAATACTTTTTTTCCCCACTGTATATATATATATATATATACAGTATATATATATATGCATTCTATGTGTCTATATCTATTATTTCGTTTCTGTTAGAAACCCTGACATAGGGCTCCATTATATGTCCATTTTGCAAGGTGGCGAGAAAATCTCGCCATACGGATTGCATACGGATGGCATACGGATTACATACGGATGCAGACATGCGCAAAATACGCGACCACACCTTGCTTACGGATGACCTACGGAACACTATTTAGGGGTCATTCATCCGTATTACGCCTGTAAACTACGGACCGTATTTTGCGTTGGTTAGTGTGACCCCGGCCTAATAATAGATTCCTGATCTGCTTTGGCAGTAGTGTTTTAAGACAGACAAAATATATAACAACAATATATACATAATAAAATATCCCCTATTAGCTTTAATAGTGAAACATTATTTTGTTGTGTTTGTTCATGCCACTGGGCGCTCTGGTGTTCAGGTAATAGATCCAGAAGGCTTCACGTGTGAGGAGACATCTTTTGTCATCTCCTCCACGTTCAGACCTCTGGATCTGTTCTATGCCACTGATTTGGCACTCTGCCCACACACTTTCCTCCTCCCAATCTGCAGTATTTCATCCACAGCAAAACCGCATATTTTTTTTAGACCTGCCGTTTTGCTGCGGAAGTGCCCGACTCAATGCAAGTCAATGGGTGCAGAAACGCTGCAGTTCCGCACAAAGAATTGACATGCTGCGCGGAAAAAACCCTGCGAATCCGCACGTTTTTTCCGCAGCGTGTGCACAGCGTTTTTGGAATCCCCATTGATTTACATTGTGTGCACTCTGCACTGTGGATTTGATGCAATTCTGCGCCTCCAAAAACGCCACAGAAATGCATCAAAAACCGCAACGTGTGCACATACCCTAAGTCGTGGGCTCCACATGCAGTGTGTCCTGTTTGTGTACAAGAACTATGACAGTGGTCTAAAGGGAAGAGAGCTTTCATTTTGGCATGCCTATTGTAAGGGAGGGACAGGACTGTAGTCGTGACCTGAATAATTACAATATCTATGTCCAGTCCTTCCCCTACAGAAAACTGTACACTTCTCTTCAGCATACCTGCATCTCCAGATTCAGCTCCCTCTGGTCACTTTCCAGGTTCCGACAGTCCCTCTTCCAGGCGACCCCCAGTAATGGAGACACAGTCCAGGTTCAAATGAACACTCTCTTTACTCAATACTTCACATGTTGCATCCACAGTTGGCACATCATGATATTCACTTGGTTCCTTAATTTTCCCTTTCTGGCTGTCACTTCTGTGCAGTACACGCCCGGACCGGACCATCCTAGACTGCTCCCCAGTTCCTTACTGGCCTGACCTCACAATGATGACAATTCCTTCTGCCTGTTTTGCCCCGACTTCATATCATCAGTCACCATGTTTGGTTGCCTCTGATAAAGCATCCGACCTGTCTGTACCGATCTCGTAGAAGCGCCAACTCCCTTCATCTCCTCTGTCCAACCGACTCCTGCCTTAAAAGCATCGGCCCAAGCAATAAGTTGCCACATTTTTCCTTTCCTGTTTTGGCCCACTGCTATGACACACAGTGGCTGTGGGTAACGTGGGCTGCAGCATTTGAACGTTACGTGGCTGCCAAGCTGTCCGGGCCTATAGCCCATGTGGACACTAGGGCACCCTGGCCCCATCTGACTTAACTTTATACAGACTTCTCTCTTACCACCCTGCAGCCCCTCCTACAATTAACCCTCCATAACCATCCTATCATCTATACCTATAAGGCTCACTAGTATGCCCCATCTAGTGGCCTTCAACAGAACTACACTTACCCTTATCTATAAGAAGTATATACTAAAGTGACCTCTTCTAATGTCCACCCAAAAAGGATTCAATTACATTATATTACACTAAAGGAACACAAAATAATATAATACAGTGCTCTTCAAAATGGTAACACATATATACATGTGGCAATACCATAACAGATGAGCAATAATACATATTTCTATGTAGCAGTACCGCAGGCATTTATCATAGATATTAACAACCAATAAAAGACAGTTAGAAGGAGGGGAGCACAAAGGTTGAAGGTCATTATACCTCACCCCCTTACACTATGATCTGGAGGGAACCCCAAAATCATAGTGATAACTGCTACTTTTGTACATGCAACATGGAGGGGTTCAACCTTAAAATTATGAAAGAAGTTGTATACTCTGTCCTCCGGTCAGCGAATTTCCCTGTGCCTCACAGTATAGGAATACCTGGGCTGATGGAAAAATGTAGCAATGAGTACAATGTAAGAGAGTGGAGATTATTCAGTCATCAAAAAAAAATTGTGAAACTTTGCTACTACACAAAGGCAGCAAGTATGCTTCAGTGTCTGTAGCGCATTCTGTGCACTTGAAGGAAAGCTATGAGAATTTAGACTTTATTCTCAAGAAAGTTAACTATGAGGATCAAGGATAGTCAATATATGGTGATCAGAAATTCTTCTCTTTGCTCCTTGGGCAACAAGAAGGATGCACAAAGCACCGATTCTTTTTGTGTAAATGGGACAGCAGGGATAGGATGCATCACTAGAGCCCTCAAATCGGAACAGTCCGATTGGGAGCTATGGCTCTAGTAGGAAGTCCAGACCCTTGATTCTTTGATGATTCTTCTAGGCCTGTCTGTTATGACTAACTTCCCCTACACAGGAAGATATGGAGAACAAAGGAATGAATTTGAGATTTAGTACATTACCTGCACTCATAGAGTTTTCATTGTGACATCTGTGATGTTACATAGGACTGCAGATAACATCCACTACAATATCTGTACTGAAGGAGTTATAACTGTATGTTATCTGTTGCATTAAATAGGACTGTTGGTATCATCAATTACACTATCAAGGTTATCGCTGTGTTGTATGTGATGTTACTTTTTTAGGGGAGAGGTACATAGAATCATAGAATGGTAGAGTTGGAGGGGACCTCCTGGTCACCAATTCTTGTGGCAGCCTGTTCCACTCATTGATCACTCTGTCAAAAAGTTTTTTCTAATATTTATTCTGTGTCTCCTCCCATTCAGTTTCATCCCATTGCTTCTAGTCTTTCCTTGTGCAAATGAGAATAAAGATGATCCTTCTACAATGTGACAGCCCTTGAGATATTTGTAGACAGCTATTATGTCTCCTCTTGGTCTTCTTTTTTGCAAGCTAAACATTACCAAATCCTGCAAGCATTCCTCGTAGGACATGGTTTGCAGACCGGTTATCATTCTAGTTGCTCTTCTCTGAACTTGCTCTAGTTTGTTGATGTCTTTTTTAAACTGTGGTGCCCAAAACTGGACACAGTGTTCCAGATGAGGTCTGACCAAAGAGGAATAGAAGGCAATAATGACTTCACGTGATTTTGACTGTATGCTTCTGTTAATACATCCCAGAATTGCATTTGCCATTTTTGCTGCTGCATCACACTGTTGACTCATGTTTAGTTTATAATCTATTAGAATACTGTACAAAAGTCTTTTTCACATGTGCTGTTGCTTAACCCTATTACTGTAGTACTTTGCATTTTTCCCTGCTAAAAACCATTATGTTAGTTGCTGCTCACTGCTCCAGTTTATTTATATCTTTTTGAATCCTCTCTCTTCTCTAATATTAGCTATCCCTCCTAGCTTTGTGTCATCAGCAAATTTAATCAGTGTAACCTCAATTCCTTCATATCAATCATTGATAAAGATGTTGAACAATACAGGGCCCAGGACAGAGCCCTGTGGTACCCCACTTGAGACATTCTGCCAACTGGATGTGCACACCATTTACGACCACTGTTTGGGTCCGATCACTAAGCCAGTTATGAATCCACCTAATAGTTGCCTCGTCCATTCCATACTTAGTCATTTTTTCAATAAGGATGGCGTGAGATACTTTGTCAAATGCTTTGCAGAATTTCCCTGACCCCACCAGTCAGTGATTCTGTCATAGAACGAAATTAAGTTAGTATGACATGACTTAACAGTTACAAAATCATGCTGACTATGGTTAATCACTTAATTCTTATCCAGGTACTTATATACATGTTGCTTAATAATTTGTTGAAAAAACTTTCCTGGTATAGAAGTCAGACTCACCAGCCTATAGTACCCTGGGTCCACCTTCTTCCCCTTTATGAAGATAGGAACATTTGCTCTTCTCCAGTCTTCTGGGACTTCTCCTGGTCTCCCAGAATTTTTAAAGATTATGGAGAGGTGGTTAAAAAATTTCTTCTGCTATCTCCTTCAGTACTCTGGGGTGTAATTCATCTGGACCTGGAGACTTGAATTCATTTAGGTTAGCTAAGTGTTTCCTCACTATCTTTCTGTTTATGGATATCCTGGATTTTTCTATTCCTTTAATAGGACAGTGAAGATCAGTTGATGCTACATTTCCTTTATGAGAGAAAACAGATACAAAATAAGAATTTAAAAGTTCAGCCTTCTCAACATCCTGTCTTACCATTTCATCATTTTCATCCTGTAAAAATCCTATAGCATCTTCGACTATTCTTTTCTTTTTGTGTATTGTAATGGTTCCAATGGATTGTGATGAATAAGAAAATGCTCACACAAGAATTGAATTTACTAAATTGATTTACTTAATTAATGATAAGATCAAATAATAAACAGTATAAAACTATAAATACATATGCATTAATCAGAAACAAGCATTATTCATACATTACATTATTCAGATAGACGTCGACCAGTCATCCTCCAGGAGCCAAAAAGAGCACATGGTTCTAATCTGTGCAGTACAAATATCTGACACTGGCCGCTGTCTCCTCCTGCGCCTATTCTTATTCACATTTTTCATTACATAAGCTTCAAAGATCCTTTGCATATTGTCATGATGTTTCATTTGGTCTCTCAAGGCTGATTGCAAGCTAATCCTTTGCTCTATAGCTGTATGCAGCTCTAAACTCAAGTTATCTATCACCTCCTGTAATCTTTGGGACACTTGCACACAGATCGATCCAACGGCTGCTGCAGCTTTCTGCTCTTTTGCATCATACCTTGAGAGATCAAATTTGCCAGCCACATCCTGAGGATTTGATAAGCACTGTCCCTCCATATATTTGTTACATTCCTGTGCCATTGGGGTCCACTCTCCTGGTAACACCCATTCTGGCAAAGATCTGACACTACTCTCAACTGCTTTCCTACTCTTAACAAACTTATTCAATTTTGCAAACATTTTTATTCAAAACAATCCCACTTTTGACACCAATTTGTATTGTAAGGGTTCCAATGGATTGTGATGAATAAGAAAATGCTCACACAAGAATTGAATTTACTAAATTGATTTACTTAATAAATGATAAGATCAAATAATAAACAGTATAAAACTATAAATACAAATGCATTAATCAAAAACAAGCATTATTCATACGTTACATTATTCAGATAGACGTCGACCAGTCATCCTCCAGGAGCCAAAAAGAGCACATGCGTCCTAGTTCTTTTAAATGTCCAGCTAAAAGGTGTGTCCAGCCCCACCATATGGGGAATGATGTCACAAGTCTATTGTCCATTGGCTATAAACACATCCCCTCAATACATGTTTTAACCAGTATATAATACAGGAAGCTAGAGGGGGCCTCATGTGTGCCACATGGCAGAAATACAGCAAGCTGGAGGAGGGGCTTCGGAGCACAAGATAACATCCTTGGGAATGTTTAAACACCCAATCTAATTAGGGTAATTGCCTTGAAATATCAATGGTCCTTTGTTGATAGATAAACAAATGACCAGTAATTTACATTCCTTTATCTTAAGTAAGATTCAGTGACCTTTTGCTTACCTCATCTCAGTGTATATTATATTAAACTGATTCAAACCATATAAAAATAACTCATAGTATACATTTTGACATATCCCCCAAATCCTTTTTTATTGCTTTTGATGTCTCTTGCAAACCTCAATTCATTGTCAGCTTTAGATAATCTGGTTTGTGCCCTGCAGGTTCTGCAGACAGCATTATATTCTTCTTTAGATATCTCTCTCTCTTTCCATTTGATAAACATTTCTTTCTTCCTTTTTAGCATGTGTTAAGTTCTGTGTTCATCCATCCTGGTTTCCTTAAATGCTTCCTATTCTTCCATCTTTTTGGAATTGTTAACGATTGTGCTTTGAGAATCTAATTTTTCAAGATTTCCCATCCTTCCTGGACATTTTTGTTCTTAAGGATATCCAGCCATTGGATCCCTCTGATTCTCTTTCTGAGTCCCTTAAAATCTGCCTTTCTGAAATCTAACCTTGAAGTCTGAGTCTTCACAGGTCTTCCTCTAGTTATACAAAATTCTAAAATAGCATGGTCACTACCTCCTAGGGTCCTAGCCACTCTTACCTCCTCAACCATTTCCTCCCTGTTTATAAGGATTAGATCCAAGGTAGAAGATCCTCTTGTTTTCTCCCCTACCTTTTGGAAGATAAAGTTGTCAGCAAGAGAGGATAAGAATTTGCTTGACCTGTTAGTTTTGCCTGAGAGAGATTCCCAACAAATGTCTGTATAGTTGAAATCTCCTATCACCACTATGTTATATTTTTTGGAGAACTTGGGCATTTGATGCATAAAGAGTTCATCCCTATCTTCAACTTGCACAGGCGGCTTGTAGTAAATGCCTATAATGGTGTCCTTTCCATTGTTCTCTCCTTGTATTCTTACCAAAACAGTTTCTACAGAACTCACAGTCTCTGAAGCTTCAATATCTGTGCAGATATACACTTTTCTAACATACAATGCGAAACCTCCTCCTCGTATATCATGTAACGGCTCCAGCCTCAGCCCCCACTTACAGCGCTGCGCGCGCCCCTCGGCGCGCTCCTGCTTCTCGTCGCATCCCCGCACCCGGCCTCCGGCTCCCTTCTCGTCGGGCACCTGCGCACTGCGTGACTCCCGGCGCGCAGCCTCCTGGGTAGAGTGACGCGCTGGCCCCGCCTCCAACATGGCAGCGCCCACCTCTACATATGTCCGGCGTCTGGACAGGTAAGACGCCTGTCTATCAAACGCGGTAGCGCTGTCTCATGCGGCGTTCTCTGTGTTTCCAGGCCCCTTCACCCTTGTTTCTGTCAGCGCTGCGCTCTGTGTCTCTGGGGCTCTGATCCTGGTAACGCCGCCCAGTTGGCTGGCCTACAACAGGAATTGGCTCAGCAGCGTGACACCCAGTCCCATATTCTCAGCTACAAGACTTCGGTGGATGGTCGGTTGCTTTCCTTGCACTTGGCCGCCTCTGCTCCCCCTGCTGCGGCTTCCCATCCTCCTCCATGGTTGGCCAAATCACCCCGTTATAGTGGAGACGCCAAATTGTGCCGGGGCTTTATAAATCAGTGCCGCCTACATTTTCAGCTGCTGCCCCAGCAGTATCCCACAGACCGAGCCAAGGTGGCCTTCATCATTTCTCATCTGGAGGGGGACACGTTGGCTTGGGTCAATCCCCTCTGGGAGCGTGATGACCCGATAGTTACCCAGCTATCCATTTTTCTTGACACTTTTCGTCGGGTTTTTGACGAACCGAGTCGTTTAGCCTCCACCACTGAGGCTTTGTTCAACCTGTGCCAAGGTTATCTGACTGTGGGCCAGTACGCCATACAGTTTAGGACCCTGTCTTCTGACTTAGGTTGGAATAACGAGGCCTTGGTGGGCGCCTTCTGGCGAGGCCTCTCGAGTTGCATAAAGGATGAGCTCGCTGGTCGTGACACTCCAATTGCTCTGGAGGATTTGATTTCTTTAGCCACCCGGATTGATCTCCGGTTTCAAGAACGGGCCAGGGAGAGAAGGGTCTCTCGTCCATTTTCTTCTATTTGTAGACCACCCAGTCCCCGACCTAGGAGCCTCCCTTCACTTTCGCCACCCGATCCCATGCAGGTGGACCGCCTGAAGCTCTCTGATCAGCGTCGTAGGGAGAGTAGTCTCCACGGTCAGTGTTTCTACTGTGGTAGCAGTTCCCATCTCCTCCGAACTTGTCCAGATCGTCCGGAAAACTCCTCCGCCTAGGCCAGGTAAGAGAGGCCTCCCTAGGTGTATGTGATACCTCTCTTCCCCTCACTTTGTCTGTCCTCATGCATGTTGGTGGGAAGCGGGCTTCTCTAGTGGCCTATGTGGACTCGGGTGCCGCCGGGAATTTTATTAGGCTAGAGGAGGTCAACAAACTTTCTATTCCCGTGAGGGCTTTGCAGAATCCCCAAGTTCTAGCCTCTGTAGATGGTTGACCCCTGCTAGAGACAGTTACTCTTGTCACTCATGAGGTAGAGTTGCAAGTAGGGGCCCTGCACAAGGAGAGAATTACATTTTATGTTTTATCAGGTATTTCCCATCCAATCCTGCTTGGTCTTCCCTGGCTGTGGCTTCACGAGCCCACCTTAGATTGGCATACTGGCAACGTTTTGCGCTGGGGGAGTCTTGTTGGGCTCGGTGTCTGCTGTTGGTGCATCCCGTAGGTGCCCCTCGCCCTTCATTTGTTCCCTGTGGATTACCGGTGGCGTACTATGACTTTTTGGATGTTTTTGACAAGAAAGAGGCTGAGACTCTTCCGCCGCACTGTCCCTACGACTGCCCCATTGAGCTCGTTCCTGGTACCACTCCGCCTCGTGGAAGGATTTATCCTCTCTCCTCGGCAGAGACCCAAGCCATGTCTGAGTACATCCAAGACAACCTGGCCAGAGGCTTCATTCGGAAGTCTTCGTCCCCTGCAGGAGCAGGCTTTTTTTTTCGTAAAAAAGAAAGATGGATCCCTGCGCCCGTGCATCGATTATCGTGGCCTGAATTGTATCACAGTGAAGAATAAATATCCACTACCACTCATCTCCGAGCTTTTTGATTGCCTGAGGGGAGCACGTGTGTTTACTAAACTTGACTTACGAGGGGCCTATAATGTGTTCGCATACATGGGCACTACGAATATTTGGTTATGCCCTTTGGGCTCTGCAACGCACCTGCAATATTCCAGGAACTCGTTAATGATGTCTTTCGAGATCTTTTCCACTCCTGTGTCGTAGTCTACCTGGACGACATTTTAGTCTTCTCCCCAGATCTGGCGAAAAACAACGCCGAGACGTTCGCCAAGTCCTTCAGCGTCTCAGAGAGAACCACCTTTTTGCCAAATTGGAGAAATGCCTCTTTGAGCAAACGTCATTGCCTTTTCTTGGCTACATCGTCTCAAGCTCGGGGTTAGAGATGGATCCTGAGAAAGTCTCAGCAGTTCTCAATTGGCCACGTCCCCATGGCGTTAAGGCAATTCAACGGTTTTTGGGTTTTGCCAATTATTACAGGCAATTTATTCCTCATTTTTCTTCCTTGACGAAACCCATCTCGGCTCTTGTCCGCAAAGGAGCCGACCCTAATCATTGGCTTGCTGAAGCAGAGGCTGCCTTTGAGATCCTGAAGCAAGAGTTCGCTAAGTCCCCGGTACTCCATCGCCCGGATGCCAGCAGACCCTTCATCCTCGAGGTTGACGCATCCTCTGTAGGAGCTGGAGCAGTTCTTTTGCAGAAATCCTCCTCTGGCCGCGCTCTCACTTGCAGAGTCTTTTCTAAGGCTTTCTCCACTCCCGAACGTAATTATGCCGTTGGAGATAGAGAACTCTTGGCCATAAAAATGGCTCTTGAAGAATGGCGCCATCTTCTCGAGGGTGCTCTCCACCCATTCATCATTTTTACGGATGACAAAAATTTGGCCTACCTCCAGTCCGCCCAAAGGCTCGGTTTGACTTCGAACTCCACTTCAGACCTGCGGATAAGAACGTCAAGGCAGATGCCCTCTCATGATCATTCCTATCTGTCAACAAGCAGGAGGGTCCAGTCCATCTCATCGACCCCGCCAAGTTACTTACCGTGGCCCCACTAAGCCTGGTTTCTCCACCATCTGGTAGAACCTTTGTTCGGAGTGGAGATAGACTAAAGGTTCTACGCTGTAGTCACTCTTCAAAATTTTCTGGACATGCTGGAGTTAGAAAAACTCTCTCGCTTGTCTCCCGCCATTACTGGTGGCCTTCGCTCCGCCAGGATGTCCAAGATTTCATCGCTTCCTGTCCATCCTGCACCCGGAACAAGGTCCTTCGACATCCTCCCTCGGGACTCCTACATCCATTACCAGTACCAGCCAACCTATGGACTCATATTGCTATGGATTTCATCACCAATTTGCCTCCCTCTTCTGGTTGTACGGTGATATTGGTGGTCGTGGACCGATTTTCCAAAATGGCCCACTTCATCGCCCTGCCAGGTCTGCCTTCCGCACCCGAGTTGGCGAAGATCTTTCTGCTTCACTTCTTCCGCCTCCATGGTTTCCCTCAGCATATTGTCTTAGATTGAGGGGTCCAGTTTACCTCCCATTTTTGGCGAGCTCTCTGCGGATTGCTGAAGATAACGTTGGATTTCTCCTCAGCTTATCACCCCCAGTCGAATGGTCAAGTTGAGCGAGTCAACCAGGCGCTAACATCTTACCTTCGGCATTTTTCCAATGCTCATCAGGACGATTGGTGCTCTCTTCCTCCTTGGGCAGAATTCGCCTATAACAATCATCCCAGCCTCAGCCCCCACTTACCGCGCTGCGCGCGCCCCTCGGCACGCTCCTGCTTCACGGCGCGTCCCCGCGCCTGCCCTCCAGCTCCCTTCTCATCGGGCACCTGCGCACTGCGTGACTCCCGGCAAGCAGCCTCCTGAGTAGAGTGACGTGCTGGCCCCACCTCCAACATGGCGGCGCCCACCTCTACATATGTCTGGTGTCTGGACAGGTAAGACGCCTATCTATCAAATGCGGTAGCGCTGTCTCGTGCGGCGTTCTCTGTGTTTCCAGGCCCCTTCACCCTTGTCTCTGTCAGCGCTGCGCTCTGTGTCTCTGGGGCTCTCTGCCTGTGCTGTCTCTGCCTGTTCGTGCCTCCGTGCTTCTCCCTCCATCTCTGTCCTGCTCCTGCCGCCTCTTGTCCAACCCTGTTACCTTACTTGCTGTTGCCTACCCACCTACCTAGTGTATCTTTGTTCTTCCTCTCTTTTGCAGCATCCCGTCCCGGACGCCCCTGGCTCTCCGGTCCTGTGCTCAGCTTAAGTCTGTGTTCTCTGGTGTCCTCCTGTACGGATACATCAGTGCCTCCTTCTAGTCTATTGCCCCAGTCGTCCCTTTGGTTCCAGCTGTCGCGGTTCTATCCCCTGGGGGTCTGTCCCTAACACTCCCTGTATAGGGGGTGGTCCTCACCTGGGTGCTCGCCCTCGGGGGCTCTGGAACCGTGACCCAGAGGGTCCACTCTCGGGTAACTTTTTGCTTTCCTCTTTTGCAATAGCGAACCGTAACATATCAAGTCTGTTTCTTGCAAATAAGTTGTATCCTTCTAGCCTTGTATTCCAATCATGTGTATCGTCCCTCCAAGTTTAAGTGATTCCAATGAAATATTTCTTCTTTTTTGTTAGTTGTTCCAATTCTCCTTGTTTGTTGCCCATGCTTTGTACATTTGTATAGAAACATTTTAGTTTGTGATTGGTTTCTCTTCCTCTATATGTCTCGGGGCTTATAACCTTGATCTTTTTTAAGTCTTATAATGCCCATTTATCAAGGTCTCAGCAATCAGGTTCCATCTTCTTCACACTTATGCCTCCATTCTCTGTCATTCTGTACTGTTCTTTTCTGGTATTTATTTACTAAGGTCTCCACAATGCTGCACTTTACAGTCTTTTTCATTTTTGCCTCTGCTCCTACATTACCTAAGATGTTTAATGTGTGGGGTTGCTTTCCATCCAAGGGAGTAGTATGCTCACTCACAATTTTTCCTAAGAACACTGCCATGAGTAAAGAATGGTATTGAAATATCCTCCAATAGCAACTTATGCCAATGAACCAGGAGCAATTTCGTGATGAACAATGCTTTTTTCAGCATGAAGGAGCACCATACCACAAGGCAAAAGTGATAACTAAGTAGTTTGATGTAGAAAACATTGAAAATTTGGGTCCATGGCCAGGAAACTCCCAAGATCTCTGTTCCATTGAGAACATGTGGTCAATCCTCAAAAGGTAGATGGGTAAACAAAAACTGTCATTGTGATAAACTCCAAACACTGATTAGACAAGAATGAGTTTCTAACAGTCATGATTTGGTCAAGAAGTTGATATCCAGTTTAGCAGCGCAAATTTTAAAAGTCTTGAAAAGTAAAGGTCAACACTATAAATATGATTCAGAGATTGTCATTTCATGACATGTTGTACTTCATGTTATTGGAAATTTTGGCCTATATGATTTGTGTTTATTTCTGAAAACTATACAAAATTTGGCAAAAGATTAGAAAACTAAGCAATTTTCAAATTTTACATTTTTATTCCCTCAAACCAGATGGTTTTATCACACAAAATTGTTAATAAATAATATTTACCATGTGTCTACTTTACATTACCATAATTTTTTAAATATAATTCAAAAGACTTAGGCACTTAGAAAGGTTAAACGTTTATCTTCAATTTTCCATTTTTCCCAGAAAATTTACAAAACCTATTTTTTTTAGTGACAACAGCATATTTAAAGTGACTTTGAGGAGCTATTTGACAGAAAATACCTCAAAGTGACACCATTTTAAAAACTGTACCCCTCAAAGTGCTCAAAACTACATTCAAGAAGTACAGTATACTAACCTTCTATGCGCATCACAGGAATCAAAACAATGTGGAAGGAAAAATTGGAATTTTTAACTTATTTTTTCCCACAAAAATGTTGCTTTAGCCCCAGTTTTTTCATTTTAACAAGGATATTGGGAGAAAATTAACCATATAATTTGTTGTGCAATTTCTTCTGAGTTCACTGATACTCTCTATGTGGTGCGAAATCTCCTGTTTGGGGGCACAACAGGGTTCAGATGGGATGGAGGACCATTTAACTTTTGGAGTGCAAAAAATTGTTTGGAAAAGACAGTGGACACCATGTTGCATTTGCAGAGCCCCTGATGTACCTAAACCGTTGAAACCCACATGTTTGGCGTTTCTTTACTGATTAGAGCCCAATTAATTTACGGGGTCCCTGTCCCCAGAAGCATTAGCTGGGTACAATCTATGGGCATTACATTGTATGAGCACTACAACAAACTGGGCACTACAATGACAGATATACAATTTTCACTTGGCAATATCCACTGCTGCTTGTTTCGAGAAAACACCCATGGAGTCAAAATGTCGATACACCTGTAGATATATTCCCAGAAGGGTGTAATTTCCAAAATGGGGTCACTTGAGAGGGGATGCTGTTCTTCTGACATTTAAGGGCACCAAAGGTAAGGAGCACCATTTGACTTTTTGAGAGCAAAATTGGCTGGAATAGAAAGTGGATGCCATGTTGCATTTGCAGAGCCCCTGATGTGTCTAAATAGTGGAAACCTCCCACAAGTGACCCCATTATGCAAACTACATCCCATAAGGAATTTATCTACAGTTGTGGTGAGCAACTTGAACCCAAAGATGCTACACAGAATTTGATAATGAGTTGATAAGCCATGAAAATGGAAAAATACATTTTTTCAATAAAATTGTTGCTCTAGCACCAAATATTTCATTTTCAAAATGAACCATACAATTTGTTGTGCAATTTCTCCTGAGTACACCAATATATGGCACAAAACGACTGTTTGGGCACACTGCAGAGCTTGGAAGGGACAGAGCACTATTTGAGTTTTGGAGTGCAAAATTGTCTGGTATAGATAGCGGATGCAGAGCCTCTAATGTGCCTAAACAGTGGAAACTCACCATAAGTGATGCCATTTTGCAATCTACACCCAGTTAAGGAATTTATCTAGAGGTGTGCTGAGCATCTTGAACCCACAGGTGCTTCGTGGCTTTTTAAAACTTTGAACTGTGAAAATTGCAAAATTAAATTTTTCCCCAGAAATGTTGTTTTAGCCCCAAATGTTTCATTTTTACAAAGGTAAGAGGAGAAAATGGATAAAGTAATTTGTTGTGCAATTTCTTCTGAGTATAGGGATATGCTATATGTGCTCAGAAACTGTTGTTTGGACTGGGTTTCAAAGGGAAGGAATTGATTTGTGGAGTGTAAAATTGTCTGGAATAGATTGTGGATGTCATGTCGCATTTGTAGAACCGTCAAGTTCCCAGAATAGCAGAAAACCCCACAAGTCACCCCATTTTAAAAATGATAATTTTGAAGAATTCCTCTAAGGGTGTAGTGAGCATTTTAAACCCACAGGTATTTCATAGAATTGTATAACATTGGGTTGTGAAAATGAAAAATTAATTTTTTTTCTACTAAAATGTTGTTTTAGCACCAAGTTTATAATTTAAAAAAGAGATAATAGGAGAAAATGGACAACAAAACTAGTAACACAATATCTTCAGAGTAGGGCAATGTCCCGTATGTTGACAAAAACAACATTTTAGGTATAGTGCAAAGTTAAGAAGAGAAAGAGCATTATATAGGAGTACAGATGTTCCGCAACTATCAACGGGCAGGATACCTAGTCCCTGTGTGACCGTGGCACTAAGCCCAGCACCAGGAAGTACAGGAAGCATGCTAGTCAATCCCACTAACACTAAAGACAGTAAGGATAAAGGAAACCAGGAGGACACTTAGCTTGAGTAGACTCAGAGAGAAACGCCGACGCCCTCCAAACTCCATGAGGATGTTAGCAGACTGATACAGCTCCAAGCTTCAACAGAGAAGTGCAAATAGGAAATAACACCTGCAACTCTCAACAGTAAGTAGGGAGTTATAAACACCCAGGTCCAGGTGTGGTCATTAGCACCGGGGGAGGTGGCCACTAGTCTACAAAGCAAACAACCGAGACCCTCTGGAGACAGATGCAGTGCAACAGTCGGCAGCCTATGACAAATCCGAGACAGTACCCCCTTTATATGAGTAGCCTAGGGACACTCAAGACCAGGTTTCTCAGGATAAGAGGTGTGGAACAAACGAACCAGCCTGGGGGCATTCACCTCTGATGCAGAAACCCATATCCTTTCCTCTGAAGGACGTCGGAGGCGAGAATCTACAATCCTCGAAATTTGAAACTCTAGTGGGTCACCCTCCCAGGGCTGTGGGGTACTCGGTATCAGGCCGGTGTCAGGGGAATGTGTCACAGCAGCAGAGACCCGGTCCGTGGCCCTGGGCGCCCAAGTAGTTGGGAAATGTATATGTAGTTAATGGAATGGAATAGTTTGTGACACCACCTGTGGTGCTCGGCAAGGGAGGTGTTAAGCCGACGCTGCATGCAGATCCGCTGGGACTGATGGTAGGGTGCAGTAAGGGTGAAAAAGCTCCCCACAGGTGAAGCTATAGTCCCAGGGCAGTGTAGAGGTGGATGACATGGTGATGTAGCAGTGCCAAAAGGGTAGGAAGCAGACAAGACACATCGGGGTGCAATTTCTGTACCTTTACTTGATAACTGCAGTCCAGGGTCCTGATTACAGATGGTATTGGAGCAGGCTAGCCTGGAAGCAACTCAGGGACTCTCTCTCAGCAGACGGGCTGTGCAGTCTCCTTCCTAGCGCTTGTTTGAATGAAGTACTCCAGTACTAAGTTACTCTGAAGTTCCTCCTGTCAGATGTTCCCAAGAACCTTACTTGCACGGCAGACAGCTGTAGCCTCTCTCGGGGACTCCCTTCTCCGGAGTCCTGGCTCTCTATCCAAGCTGCTGTTGTGCCTCAAGTCTTAGATGGGAGTAGGGCATTTACAGCCCCCTACTCCTCTGGTATCTGCTGTAGGACTGTTAGTATCCATACAGCCGTGGAGACCAGGCTCCAGTTCTTGCGCTCTCACCGCGAGGGAGCTCTCCTTTCCTAGCTCAACCTCCAGAAGCTCTCTACACGTCTGCACACTTCACCCTCCGCAGACTAACTGACCTCTCCTTCCTCCTGGCCCTCAGAGAGCACTCCTCCCCTTCATCCTGGTTCAGAGTTCCCCTTGCTGGCCTGGAGTGGAACTGTGTTGCATGTATGGATTGACTGCGAGAGAGACCCATCATTGCCTCCAAGCCTGGCATTACCCTCCCCTGGAGGAAGGCAAAACCACTGTGGAGGCCATACTCCTGGGGGCGCCACATTCCCCCCTAGTGCAAGTCAGCACTCCTGGGCTGAACAAAAGAAAACATGAATAACATATAAACAGTTAAACAATAATTGTACAAGATTTAAAAATGAAAAATGTACAAAAACCAAGTGCTTCAAAAATGGTCCTATGATGGCAAGTTCAAGCATCAATGTCCATGGTCCATTCCTGGGAAATGGTGAAATATTTACAAGGAAAGTTTTTGACCACACACAAGTCCTGTGGTTCAGTGTCCATAAAACGAGTGCGGGTATTGATACTCCTCCGACACAGCTTCCCTTCATAAATGAACAGCCGACCTCTCTCCTTCCACAACTGCTGAGTTTCTTCAGGAGCATCCGACTCTGGACGTGAGTCAGCTCGTGTCAGCAGCTCCTTCACCATGCAGACTGCAGGGTCACTATCTTGCGTTTCTGCCCAGTCATGATGGGGCAACGGATTCAGGGTGACCTCCTTCAAGCCAGACCGTCTGTTTCTCACTCATGAGCACGCTGGGCCGCAAGTGGCCGGTGGAAGGGAGGTAGCTGTTATGAATGAGTCACCGTAGGAGGCAAAAACAGAAACACTAGCTAAGTCCAGAAAACCAGAGAAGTTGGCAGCTATCTGATTGCAGACCCCTGAACCTATCAACAACAACTAGCAGTAGCCGTGGGGGGTTCCTACGGTGCCCTAGACCCCTCGATCACAGCCAGAGAACTAAATAGCCTAAAGACAGAAAGAGAAATCTAAACTGCTCCAGAGCAGACCCCAAAGCAATAGGCAGCCCCCAACATATAATGACGGTGAAGCAAGATGAAAAAACACTCACACAGATAGAAAGATAGGCTGAGCAAATGATGGGGCCCAAGCTAACTAAATAGGACAGGATAGAAAAGCTGCTGTCTGCAATCCGCCAAAACCCTATCAAAACAAGAGCCAACAGGCTGATAGGGAAAAAAGCCCTGAAGACGCTAGGCTTCAAAAAGACTATATCAGTACTCAGGTATTTTCTGAAGACAGAGCAGAAATGAATTCAGCTCACCCCAGCAGGGAATGGCAGAAATCCAGAAAAACAAGGCAAAACAAAACCAAAACACAAATGCAAAAAGCAGAGCAGAAAACTTAGCTTTTGAGGAGCAGGAATCAGACTGGTCTCCTAGAATCCCTGAGAGAGATCACCAGCAAGGCAGAAGGGCGTCAGCTGCCTTATATCCAGTCAGCAATTTCCGTCACCCAGTCATCATCATCCAGCTCAGGTGCTTGGTAATCAGCCTCACCAGAAGAGGGAGTTCATCAGACCTCAATGGTGAAGGGGAAAATGAACTCACAACAGTACCTCCCCCATGAGGAGGGGTCACCGAACCCTCATCCACGCCACCAGGGCGATCAGGGTGAGCCCGATGAAAGGCACGCACCAATCTTTTGGCATGAATATCAGAGGCAGAGACCCATTAATTATCCTCCTGACCATAACCCTTCCACTTAACCAAATACTGGAGTCTCCGTCTAGCCAGACGGGAATCCAGTATCTTCTCTACCTCATATTCCATGTTACCTTCAACCAATACAGGGTCCGGAGGTGCCACCCCAGGAACTACTGGTTCAACAAACCTCTTCAACAAGGACTTATGAAACACATTATGGATTTTAAATGTGACAGGAAGAGCCAAACGAAAAGAGACCGGATTAATAATCTCCAAAATCTTGTAAGGTCCAATAAATCTAGGCTTAAACTTAGGAGAAGCCACCTTCATAGCGATATTTTTTGATGATAACCAAACCATATCACCAACCTTAAACTGGGGACCAATGGTCCTATGTCGGTTGGAAAACCGCTGGGCCTTTTCCTGGGAGAGAGATAACTTATCCACCACTTGGTCCCAGATCTGGCGCATTCTCTCCACCACAGTGTCAACACCTGGGCAGGCAGAAGGCTCCACCTGCCCTGAAGAAAATCGAGGATGAAACCCAAAGTTACAAAAAAAAGGTGACATCAAAGTGGCAGAACTAGCTCTATTATTTAAAGCAAATTCGGCCAAGGGCAAAAATGAAACCCAATCATCCTGATCAGCGGAAATAAAACATCTCAAATACGACTCCAAGGTCTGGTTTGTTCTCTCCGTCTGCCCATTGGTCTGAGGGTGAAAAGCAGAGGAGGAGAAGGACAAGTGAATTCCCAGCTTGGAACAGACAGTCCTCCAAAATCTAGACACAAACTGAACTCTGTCAGATACAATGTTCTCAGGAATCCCGTGCAAGCGAACCACCTGTTGCAAAAACAGGGGCACCAACTCAGAGGAAGATGGCAACTTAGGGAGTGGTACAAGATGAACCATCTAAGAGAACCTATCACAAATCACCCAAATAACAGTCATTCTCTGAGAGACAGGCATATCAGAGATGAAATCCATTGAAATATGGGTCCATGGCCTCCTGGGGACTGGCAAAGGCATCAACAACCCACTAGAGCGAGAACAAGGTTTAGACCGGGAGCAAGTCCCACAGGACTGCACAAAATTCCTGACATCACGAGACAAGGCGGGCCACCAAAAAGACCGACTCACCAGATCTCTAGTACCAAAAATACCTGGATGACCAGCCAATGCAGAGCAATGAACTTCAGACATCACTCTCTTCTTCCACTGGTCAGGAACATACAACTTTCCACTGGGACAGCGCTCATGTTTGTCCTCCTGGAACTCTTCTAGAGCACGTCTCAAATCAGGCGAGATGGCAGAAAGAACTACCCCTTCGCCTAAGATGGTAGCAGGCTTGGTCACCACAGGAGAATCAGCAAAGAAGCTCCTAGAGAGAGCGTCAGCCTTGACATTCTTAGTGCCAGGAAGAAAAGAGACCACAAAATCAAAACGTGTAAAAAACAAGGCCCACCTAGCCTGTCTAGGGTTCAAGCGTTTGGCCGACTCCAGGTAAATCAAATTCTTGTGGTCAGTGAGGACCACGACTTGATGTTTAGCTCCCTTCAACCAATGTCTCCACTCCTCAAATGCCCATTTCATGGCCAACAGTTCCCGATTCCCCACATCATAGTTACGTTCAGATGGAGAGAACTTTCGGGAAAAGAAAGCACAGGGATTCATTTTAGATGTTACAGGATCCTTTTGGGACAAAGCAGCTCCTGCACCAATCTCAGAAGCGTCCACCTCTACCTGGAACGGGAGTGAGACATCAGGTTGCCGCAAAACAGGGGCAGAAGTGAATCTTCACTTTAGCTCCTGAAAGGAAGAAACAGCCTCCGTAGACCAATTCAACACATCAGCACCCTTCTTAGTCAGATCAGTCAATGGCTTGGCAATACTAGAAAATTTTGCTATAAATCTCCGATAAAAATTAGCAAAACCCAAAAACTTCTGGAGGGCCTTCAAAGAAGTGGGCTGAACCCAATCATAAATGGCCTGTACCTTGGCCGGGTCCATTTCAATAGTTGACGGAGACAAAATAAATCCCAAAAATGAAATCCTCTGTACCCCAAAAAGGCATTTCGATCCTTTGACAAACAGGGAATTCTCCCTCAAGATCCGGAACACAGTCCGAACATGTTCCACATGAGAATCCCAATCCTTGGAGAAGATCAAAATATCATCCAGATAGATAATCAAAAATGTATCCACAAAGTTTCGGAAAATGTCGTTCATGAAGCACTGGAAGACAGAAGGGGCATTAGTGAGCCCAAAAGGCATCACCAGGTACTCAAAATGTCCCTCCGGAGTATTAAACGCCGTCTTCCATTCATCCCCATGCTTAATGCAGATAAGATTATACGCCCCCCTGAGGTCAAGCTTGGTAAACCAGCAAGCACCTTTAACTCTGGAGAATAGATCCGAAATCAGGGGTAACGGATACTGATATTTAATAGTAATTTTGTTGAGGGCACGATAATCAATACAAGGCCTTAATGAACCATCATTTTTGGCCACGAAAAAAACCCCAGCATCTAAGGGTGAAGAGGATGGTCTAATATGACCCTTCTCCAACACCTCCTTAATATAGGATCGCATAGCCTCGTGCTCGGGTACAGATAAATTGAAGAGCCGACCCTTGGGAAATTTACACCCCGGGCTCAGTTCAATTGCACAGTCATAACTCCTATGAGGAGGCAAAGATGCAGACCGCAGACTCATTCTCACTAAATACATCATAAAAGTCTGCCAAATAGTCAGGAACATCATGCGACTGAGGAGAGGTGGAAAAAACCGGAGCCTCACTAAGGACACACCGACAACCCCAACTCACCACAGACACAGATTTCCAATCCAAAACTGGATAATGAATTTGCAACCAGGGAAACCCCAGAACAATGGTATCATGCAAATTATGCAACACCAAAAATCTGCAATTTTCTTGATGGTCTGGGGCGAACCGCATTACCACCTGGGTCCAAAACTGAGGTTTATTTTTCGCCAAAGGAGTAGCATCAATCCCCCTCAAAGGGATAGGCGTCCGCAGAGGTGTCATCGGAAATCCACAACGTTTAGCAAAATCCAAGTCCATTAGGTTCAGGGCTGCTCCCGAATCCACAAAAGCCTTGGTGGAAAATGTGGACAGGGAGCAGATCAGAATAATTGCCAGAAGAAACTTAGGTTGAACACCACCCACAGAAAACGTGTGTGCAAAGCGTTTCTCTCGTTTAGGACAGACAGAAATAATATGCGAGGCATCTCCACAAAAAAAACACAGCTTATTACGTCTTCTGAACTCCTGACGTTGCTCCCTGGACAAAACTCTATCACATTGCATAGGTTCAGATACTTGTTCAACAGGTGGTAACACCTCTCGTGCAGTCCTGCGTTCACGTAAACGCCGATCAACCTGAATGGCTATTGACATAGAATCGTCAAGACCAGAGGGAACAGGAAATCCCACCATAGTATCTTTTGCGGCTTCTGACAAACCCTTCCGAAAGAGAGCTGCCAAGGCATTATCATTCCAGGTAGTAAGAACCGCCCACTTTCTGAATTTTTGACAGTACAATTCTGCAGAATCTCGACCCTGGCTCAATGCCAACAGGGTCTTTTCAGCCTGATCAATAGCATTAGGTTCGTCATACAACAACCCCAAGGCTTGAAAAAATGCATTCACATTAGTCAGAATAGGATCATCTGGTTTCAAAGAAAACGCCCAATCCTGGGGATCGCCATGCAGCAAAGAGATGACAATTTTAGCCTGCTGCGTGGAGCTCCCTGACGAGTTAGGCTTCAAGGCAAAAAATAATTTACAATTATTTTTGAAATTCAAAAATTTAGACCGATCCTCAAAAAATACATCAGGAGTCGGGATCTTTGGTTCAGCAGCATGTGAATGAGCAAGGTAGCAGTAAATTCCCCGCACTTCCGCAGCGAGCTGCTCCACACGATCAGACAATTGCTTTATCTCCATTGAGAGAAAAAAAAATTCCCCCTACGGCCTCAGAGATATAGAGGAAAAAATATACACACTTTTTTTTTACAATTCTTTCCTGCTATTGAGTACCCTAGGATCTGCGGTATGGCTGGTGATTCTGTAATGAATGAGTCACCGTAGGAGGCAAAAACAGAAATACTAGCTAAGTCCAGAAAACCAGAGAAGTTGGCAGCTATCGGATTGCAGACCCCTGAACCTATCAACAACTAGCAGTAGCCGTGGGGGGTTCCTACGGTGCCCTAGACCCCTCGATCACAGCCGGAGAACTAAATAGCCTAAAGACAGAAAGGGAAATCTAAGCTACCCCAAAGCAGACCCCAAAGCAATAGGCAGCCCCCAATATATAATGACGGTGAAGTAAGATGAAAAAACACTCACACAGATAGAAAGATAGGCTGAGCAAATGATGGGGCCCAAGCTAACTAAATAGGACAGGATAGAAAAGCTGCTGTCTGCAATCCGCCAAAACCCTATCAAAACAAGAGCCAACAGGCTGATAGGGAAAAAAGCCCTGAAGACGCTAGGCTTCAAAAAGACTATATCAGTACTCAGGTATTTTCTGAAGACAGAGCAAAATCGAATTCAGCTCACCCCAGCAGGGAATGGCAGAAATCCAGAAAAACAAGGCAAAACAAAACCAAAACACAAATGCAAAAAGCAGAGCAGAAAACTTAGCTTTTGAGGAGCAGGAATCAGACTGGTCTCCTAGAATCCCTCAGAGAGATCACCAGCAAGGCAGAAGGGCGTCGGCTGCCTTATGTCCAGACAGCAATTCCCGTCACCCAGTCATCATCATCCAGCTCAGGTGCTTGGTAATCAGCCTCACTACCTTCCTTCACCAGAAGAGGGAGTTCATCAGACCTCAATGGTGAAGGGGAAAATGAACTCACAACAGGTAGCTCTATCTTTTCAAGAACCTCAGGGTCTTCTCCGGCATCTAGTAGGTTAGGCATTCTGGACAGCGCATCAGCATTGGCATTCTTGTGCCCTGCCCGGTACTTGATGGTAAACTCATAGTTTGATAGCCGAGCCATCCATCACTGTTCCAGTGCACCTAGTTTTGCAGTGTCCAAATGCGTCAACGGATTGTTGTCTGTGAAAATAGTGAACTTGGCAGAGGCTAGGTAATGTTTGAACCTTTCGGTGACAGCCCAGACTATGGCAAGGAACTCCAGCTTGAAAGAACTGTAATTATCAGGGTTCCTTTCAGTGGGGCGCAGCTTCCTGCTGGCATAGGAGATCACTCTTTCTTTCCCATTCTGTACCTGCGACAGTACTGCTCTTAGTCCCACGTTGCTGGTATCTGTGTACAGCACAAAGAGTTTGTCATAATCTGGGTAGGCCAGAACTTCGTCTCCTGTGAGAGCCATCTTCAATCTGGTGAAGGACCTTTCAAACTCTTCAGTCCATTCAAAGGTGGAATTTTTCTGTTTGGTCTTCTTGGACTGCCCCACCAGGAGATTTTGCATAGGGGTGCTATTTCAGTAAAGCCCTTGATGAATCTTCGGTAGTAGTCTACCAGTCCAAGGAATTGGCGTACTTCATGAAGATTGCTGGGCTTTGGCCAGTCCCTGATGATCTGGTGCCACACCTTCTGCACTGACCACATGACCGAGGTACTGCACCTTGGGCTTCAGGAGGTGGCACTTGGAGGGCTTCACCTTCAGGCCAAAATTGGACAAAGCTTCAAACACTTCAGCCAGGTGCTCGAGATGATCTTCATAGGTTTTGGAGAAAACAATGACATAATCCAGGTACAACAGGACCGTCTCAAAGTTCATGTGTCCCAGGCAGCACTCCATCAGCCGTTGATATGTCCCGGGAGCAGTGCAGAGCCCAAATTGCATATAATTGAACTCACAGAGACCCATTGGAGTGGTAAATGCTGTTTTCTCCTTGTCTGCCTCTGCCACGGGAACCTGCCAATACCCACTGGTGACATCCAAGGTGGAAAAGTAATTAGCAGTTTTAAGTGCAGCTAATGATTCCTCAATTCTAGGTAATGGGTAGGCAACTTTATGTGTAATGCTGTTAATTTTCCTGTAATCAACACACATTCACATGGTACCATCCTTTTTCTTTACAAACACTATTGGAGCTGCCCAGGGGCTACAACTGTCTCTGGTGACCCCTGCCTCCTTCATCTCCCTCAACATACTCTTAGCACACTGGTATTGTGTTGGGGGTATAGGTCTGTACCTCTCCTTTATGGGTAGATGGTCTCCTGTGGGGATATGATATTGAACCCCTTTTGCCTGCCCAAAATCTAGTGGGTGTTTGCTGAATACCCGCTCATACTCTTGTGTCACTCTGTAAACCCCATTTTTCTGCTATGAAGGTGTAGAGTCAGTTCCCACCTGCAGTTGCTGACACCACTCATCTGGCTGCTTCACAGAGCCATTGTCCTCCACCTGACTGGATGAGACCAAGGGCTCTGCTGCCTGCAAAGAGTTGTTATTAACATTGAGCAGCTTAGCAACTGTGGCGTACCGAGGTATTGTGGCTTCCTCTTCCCCACAATTCAAGAGGCGTACAGGTACTCTCCCCTTTCGTACATCAACCACCTCTCTGGCTGTCAGGACAGTGGGCCTGCTCTCGGAGTATACTGGTTCTACCAACGCCTGGTAATCTCTCCCTCTAAGACCTATAGCTGCCTGACACCAAACCAACATTTCACATCTGGGGGGGAATTGCAATGGGAAAAGCATCACTCACTCTGACGCTGCCAATCTCTCTGCCAGAGAGTTCTACCTGTTGCCTTTGCATCAGGGCTCGGATCTCCTTCTGCAGGACTCGTTGTTCTCCGGAACCAGCAGACTCAGCCACCTGTTGCAACAAGACAATAACCTCGGACAGACAGTTTTCAATTACATTTGTACCAAGAGTCATCATGGGATTACATTCACGTCGATCAATATCAACAACTATTAAACCTTAAGACTTTAGCTCTACCCGCCCCACTTTGACAGTAATTTCTTTACATCCTATCTGCGGTAAAGACTGACCATTACTAGCATCAGTTCATCAGTTGGGCCACGGGTAAGCTCTGAATCAGCCCAATATCTCTTGTACAGAATGTACGGCATAGTGGTCACCTGGGTGCCAGTGTCCAGCAAAGCGTTCATGAGGATGCCTTCAATCACCACAGGAAGGATTGGTCTCCCTCCCACATACTTGGCTCTCCAGTTCTTTGGGCCTGGGGATCCTATTCCTGGGGGTTGACCCTCTGCCCCAGAGATTGCTTGTTTAAAGGACAATATCTTGCAAGATGACCGGCCTTGCAGCAGTGACGACAGATGGGACGTCCGTCCTGGTCATAGCGATCGTTGTTCCTCCCTCGAAGTGGCGGGGCTCTCCTCCTCCGGAGCCACGGGACATCCTCTGGACTGGAAGCAAGCTGGATCTTGTCTTTGGAGGACAATTGCAGGGACTGCACTGTTTTGGTAAGTGCAGCCATCCCTTTGGTCAGCTCCTGGACTTGAAGACGCAGCTCCTTAGTTGGATCTTTATCCAGAGTCTGTGCATCAGCCTCCACAGGGATGGAAGGAAAAGATGTTGCCTCCTGATGGTAGGTGATCTCTGGGTACCTTGGGGGCGCTGGACGGCTATCAGTGGACTCCTGCAGTACCCGAATAGCCCTGTCCTTAAAATCAGTCCAATTCAGGGTTTTGCAGGGTTATAATACACAACTGTCCTCTGTGGGTACTGGATAGGAGTCCTTCAATGAACTGCTCCTTTATCAGTTTATCTTCTTCCTTTACACTGTCAGGATCAACTTGCTTAACTGCTCGCAGCACCTCCTGCCGGTTGAGAGCATAATCCCTGATACTGTCCTCCGCCTTCTGTTTACAGCCAAAGAACCTCATCTTGATTTCAGCTGCAGGTGCTTTTCAGCTTGGCCAGGATCTTTGCAACAGTCTCTTTATCAGTGTCCTGCCAGGCTTTCACCTCTCTCTGTACTGCACCCGTTAGCTGTCCAATCAGGATATTCACTTTCTGGCTTTCAGACAGAGGGTATACTTTAAACAAACTGCACAGTCTCTCTTTAAACTCACTCAGGGTATGGGACTCACCTGAGTACTGCGGTAGCCAGGCCGCTCCCGGTATGTAGGGCATGGACAGCGGCATTATAGAGACCGCTGTGGCAGGTGCTCCTCCTGGAGGTGCTGCGGGGTTGACAACGGCGCCTGCCGTTGCATCACCGTTTGGCGCGGGCATCCTCTTCCCCCCTAGTTAACGTTAGCCAGGGCCGGGGGTTGTGTGAACTCACCGGCGGCCACTTCACAGGCCCGACGCTCCGGGCTGTAGGCCTCAGCTCCTCCTTCTCTCACGCGCTGTCCTCTCTTCCCACGCGGAACTTCACTTCTTCGTGCTCTGCAGCAGGCTCCGCCCACGAAGGCCCGCCTCTTTCTTCCCGTGCACGCCAAGCAGCGCGGTAATGGCGGTTATTGGCGCCAATTATACACACAGTCTTTTTGCACAAACACAGTCTATGGCACACAGGACCCGGGGGGGGGTACCGGGCTCCGTAAACCTGTCCGTGATGCCAAAATTGGGTCGCCCTCCCAGGGCGGTGGGGTACTCAGTACCGGGCCGATGTCAGGGGAATGTGTCACAGCAGCAGTGACCCGGTCCATGGCCCTGGGCGCCCAAGTAATGGGAAAATGTTTATGTAGTTAATGGAATGGAATAGTTTGTGATGCCACCTGTGGTGCTCGGCAAAGGAAGTGTTAAGCCGACGCTGCATGCAGATCCACTGGGACTGATGGTAGGGTGCAGCAAGGGTGTAAAAGCTCCCCACTGGTGAAGCTATAGTCCCAGGGCAGTGTAGAGGTGGATGGCACGGTGATGTAGCAGTGCCGTAAGGGTAGGAAGCAGACAAGACACAGCGGGGTGCAATTTCTGTACCTTTACTTGATAACTGCAGTCCAGGGTCCTGATTACAGATGGTATTGGAGCAGGCTAGCCTGGAAGCAACTCAGGGATTCTCTCTCAGCAGACGGGCTGTGCAGTCTCCTTCCTAGCGCTTGTTGAATGAAGTACTCCAGTACTAAGTTACTATGAAGTTCCTCCTGTCAGATGTTCCAAGAACCTTACTTGCACGGCAGACAGCTGTAGCCTCTCTCGGGGACTCCCTTCTCCGGAGTCCTGGCTCTCTATCCAAGCTGCTGTTGTGCCTCAAGTCTTATGTTCATAGCCTTTCACTAGGCATTGCTCCTACTAGCCAGTTTCCTACTCCACACTGATGAGGGGCAATACCCCGAAACAGCTGTCTGTGGATAGATACCATGTTTTGGCATAGGTGGTTTCCTTCATTGGAGACTGCCCTTCCCGTGGTTGTTCCTTCCCGGGGAAAGACCTGGCTAGTCATTGCTTGCGTTGAGAAACATGTGATGGTGTCTCCGCGGCTGTTGATTTACATGCTTTTGCATATTTCCCATAAGGGATGGGGGCATTGCTCTAGATCACTGCGTTGAGAAACATGTGATGGTGTCTCCGCAGTGTTGGATGTTGATCTCCATGAGGTCACTCATCCTTATGTTCATAGCCTTTCACTAGGCATTGCTCCTACTAGCCAGTTTCCTACTCCACACTGATGAGGGGCAATACCCCGAAACAGCTGTCTGTGGATGGATACCATGTTTTGGCATAGGTGGTTTCCTTCATTGGAGACTGCCCTTCCCGTGGTTGTTCCTTCCCGGGGAAAGACCTGGCTAGTCATTGCTTGCGTTGAGAAACATGTGATGGTGTCTCCGCGGCTGTTGATTTACATGCTTTTGCATATTTCCCATAAGGGATGAGGGCATTGCTCTAGATCACTGCGTTGAGAAACATGTGATGGTGTCTCCGCAGTGTTGGATGTTGATCTCCATGAGGTCACTCATCCTTATGTTCATAGCCTTTCACTAGGCATTGCTCCTACTAGCCAGTTTCCTACTCCACACTGATGAGGGGCAATACCCCGAAACAGCTGTCTGTGGATGGATACCATGTTTTGGCATAGGTGGTTTCCTTCATTGGAGACTGCCCTTCCCGTGGTTGTTCCTTCCCGGGGAAAGACCTGGCTAGTCATTGCTTGCGTTGAGAAACATGTGATGGTGTCTCCGCGGCTGTTGATTTACATGCTTTTGCATATTTCCCATAAGGGATGGGGGCATTGCTCTAGATCACTGCGTTGAGAAACATGTGATGGTGTCTCCGCAGTGTTGGATGTTGATCTCCATGAGGTCACTCATCCTTATGTTCTTAGACGGGAGTAGGGCATTTACAGCCTCCTACTCCTCTGGTATCTGCTGTAGGACCATTAGTATCCGTACAGCCGTGGAGACCAGGCTCCAGTTCTAGCGCTCTCACTGCGAGGGAGCTCTCCTTTCCTAGCTCAACCTCCAGCAGCTCTCTACACATCTGCACACTTCACCCTCCGCAGACTAACTGACCTCTCCTTCCTCCTGGCCCTCAGAGAGCACTCCTCCCCTTCATCCTGGTTCAGAGTTCCCCCTGCTGGCCTGGAGTGGAACTGTGTTGCATGTATGTATTGACTGCGAGAGAGACCCATCATTGCCTCCAAGCCTGGCATTACCCTCCCCCGGAGGAAGGCAAAACCACTGTGGCGGCCATACTCCTGGGGGCGCCACACTAGGTTTCCATCAATCATAATTGGGTGAGGCGATAGGTGTGAGCGCTCAAGGGGTTCCACATATCTCTTGAGTAGAGTTGAGCGAAACGGGTCGAAAAAATTCAAAAGTCGCCGACTTTTGGCAAAGTCGGGATTCATGAAACGAAACCCGACCCTAGGATGAGGTCGGCCACGAGGTCGGCGACTTACGCGCCAAAGTCGCATTTCAAAAGTTTGTTTTGCGCTCTTTTTCAGCCAATCAGGATCCACGGACACTGTGGGCAACGTGATGACATAGGCACGGGTCACCACCATCTTTCAGAAGGGCATGCAAGTGATTGGCTTGCTTTGGTGGGCGTCACAGGGGGTATAAAAGGGCGTGCACGCCGACCGCCATCTTACTTCTGCCGATCTTAGCATAGGGAGAGGTTGCTGCTGATTCTGTAGGGAGAGCGTTAGGCAGGGAAGAAGACAAAAAAACTGCTTCTGCTGCTAGCGATTTGGCCTGCACAACACACCAGTCACTGTGTGTGCAGTGCAAGGGGAGGCTATATAGTGGTGTATCAGTGGTGTTGGTTGTTGGGCTGCCTTCTAAGGCTTCCTGACAGGCTGGCATTGCTGTTTACCCACTGCTCCGCAAACTGCTTTTTTAAAAGCAATCCAATCTCCCTTATCCTCTAGTCACTTTGGTCACAGCTGCGCCATCGAGCCTGTCACATAGCGCTCAGATATTCATTGGGCCTCAAACTGCTTAAGCAATCCCAATTTTTTTTTTTTGTCCTGCTGAGAAGAAAAAAAAACTGCTTCTGCTGCTGATAGCAATTTGGCCTGCACAACACACCAGTCACTGTGTGTGCAGTGCAAGGGGAGGCTATATTGTGGTGTATCAGTGGTGTTGGTTGTTGGGCTGCCTTTTAAGGCTTCCTGACAGGCTGGCATTGCTGTTTACCCACTGCTCCGCAAACTGCTTTTTTAAAAGCAATCCAATCTCCCTTATCCTCTAGTCACTTTGGTCACAGCTGTGCCATCGAGCCTGTCACATAGCGCTCAGATATTCATTGGGCCTCACACAATCCAAAAGTGTCCAGTGTCCAAAAGTGTGTGCAGAGATTCAAAATCTCACTTATCCTCTAGTCACTTAGGTCACAGCTGTGCCATCGAGCCTGTCACATAGCGCTCAGATATTCATTGGGCCTCACACAATCCAAAAGTGTCCAGTGTCCAAAAGTGTGTGCAGACATTCAAAATCTCACTTATCCTCTAGTCACTTAGGTCACAGCTGTGCCATCGAGCCTGTCACATAGCGCTCAGATATTCATTGGGCCTCACACAATCCAAAAGTGTCCAGTGTCCAAAAGTGTGTGCAGACATTCAAAATCTCACTTATCCTCTAGTCACTTAGGTCACAGCTGTGCCATCGAGCCTGTCACATAGCGCTCAGATATTCATTGGGCCTCACACAATCCAAAAGTGTCCAGTGTCCAAAAGTGTGTGCAGAGATTCAAAATCTCACTTACCTCTAGTCACTTAGGTCACAGCTGTGCCATCGAGCCTGTCACATAGCGCTCAGATATTCATTGGGCCTCACACAATCCAAAAGTGTCCAGTGTCCAAAAGTGTGTGCAGACATTCAAAATCTCACTTATCCTCTAGTCACTTAGGTCACAGCTGTGCCATCGAGCCTGTCACATAGCGCTCAGATATTCATTGGGCCTCACACAATCCAAAAGTGTCCAGTGTCCAAAAGTGTGTGCAGACATTCAAAATCTCACTTATCCTCTAGTCACTTAGGTCACAGCTGTGCCATCGAGCCTGTCACATAGCGCTCAGATATTCATTGGGCCTCACACAATCCAAAAGTGTCCAGTGTCCAAAAGTGTGTGCAGACATTCAAAATCTCACTTATCCTCTAGTCACTTAGGTCACAGCTGTGCCATCGAGCCTGTCACATAGCGCTCAGATATTCATTGGGCCTCACACAATCCAAAAGTGTCCAGTGTCCAAAAGTGTGTGCAGACATTCAAAATCTCACTTATCCTCTAGTCACTTAGGTCACAGCTGTGCCATCGAGCCTGTCACATAGCGCTCAGATATTCATTGGGCCTCACACAATCCAAAAGTGTCCAGTGTCCAAAAGTGTGTGCAGACATTCAAAATCTCCCCTGTCCTATAGACACCTTGTACCTTGTTTTACATACTATATAGTTTGTTGGATTTTGTCTACATTTCTACCAAAAATGAGGAAGGCTGGTGGAAGAGGCCATGGAATTGGGCGGGGGTTGGCAGCTGGTAATGATGGTGTTGGTGGTGGATCTGATGGTAGTGGCAAGAGCAAAATAGGACCGAATGCAGGAGGTGTTGAGCCTGCGTCATCGTCTGGCTACATAAGGCCTCGAACGCTTAGTTTTCTAGGAGTTGGCAAACCGCTTTTAAAGCCAGAGCATCAGGAAAAAGTTTTGTCTTACATTGCTGACTCAGCCTCCAGCTCTATCGCCTCCTCTTCTTCAGTTGTAAAAAGTAAAAGCACTGAGTCGTCATTGGAGGCTCATGTTCATGAACCACACCTTTCCTTGTGTCCTTCACCCCAACCAAGATTGAAGGATGACGCAGGCCATACTACTGATTACTCCATGGAGCTGTTTTCACATACCATGCCTGGATTATCAAGTGAAATGGTGAATTACCCAGGCCAAGATGAATCTGACATGGAGTGCACTGATGCACAGCCGCTGATGGATGATTCTGCTGGTACATTCACTCAGAGCACTACATTGTCCTCGCAGTGTACAGAGCCAGATTCTGACCCTGATGAGACTCAGGTGCCCCTTCCCGCACACTATACCACCATACACGGTGACACAGAGGAAGGTGCACATGACATAGAAGAGGAGGTGATGGATGACCCAGTTGTTGACCCAGATTGGCATCCATTGGGGGAAGAGGGTGCTGCTTCCAATAGCTCAGATGAGGAGCATCCACAGCAGACATTGACATCGCAACAGCTGTTATCTGGCAGGCCCGTAGCACTCCAAAGACAGGTTCCAAACATCAAAAGAGTTGCTGGACAGCTTGTCCAGAGGGTCAAAAGATCACAGCGTGCTAGGCCGCAAAATGTCTGCCAAAGTAGGAAGAGTGCAGTGTGGCACTTTTTTGAACAAAATCCTCATGATCAGGCCAAGGTTATCTGTAAGAAGTGCGCAAAGACCTTTAGCCGAGGGAAAAATCTGAAAAATTTGAATACCAGTTGCATGCTTAGACATTTAACCAGCATGCACTTGCAAGCGTGGACACAACACCAAACCTCAAGTGCCACATGTGCAACTGATCACAACGAAGGTAGTCATCAACGCTACATTGTTTCCCCCACTGTAAGCCCACCGGTTAGCACAGCAGCAAATGTTGAGGTGTCGTTGCAAGGCCACAGCAGTCAGGGAATCCCACTGTTATATCAACGAAAGACTGATTCTAGGCCATCAGAAAGAACACCAACTCCATCACCATCATCAACCCTCTCTCAGTCCGCCCTGTCCACCGCTACTTCCACCATATGCAGCTCTCAAGTCCAGCTCACCCTCCCAGACACTATGAGTAGGTCAAGAAAGTACTCAGTCTCTCATCCGCGTACACTGGGTTTGAACGCCCACATTGCCAAACTAATCTCGTTTGAGATGATGCCCTTTCGGTTGGTGGAAAGCACAGCTTTCCGCGAACTCATGGCCTATGCAGTACCACGCTATGACCTACCCAGTCACCACTTCTTCTCTCGCAAAGCCATCCCAGCCCTCCACCATCATGTGAAAGACCGCATTGTCCATGCACTCAAGCAGTCAGTGAGCGGAAAGGTGCACCTCACAACTGATGCATGGTCCAGTCGGCATGGCCAGGGCCGTTACGTGTCCATCACTGCGCACTGGGTTAATGTGGTGGATGCAGGGTCCACAGGGGACAGCGGTGGTGGGACAGTGCTGCCTAGCCCACGGTATAGGAAACAGTTGACTGTAGGCGTTCCACCCTCCTCCTCCTCCTCCTCCTCCTCCAGAAGCGAAAGCTCGTCCACAGAGCGCAGTTGTACGAGCACTCCATCTGCAGCTGCCACTGTTGCACACGATGTGTCCCCCTATCGAGCAGCTAGTGGAAAGCGTCAGCAGGCTGTGTTGCAGATGATGTGTTTGGGCGACAGACATACCGCCGAGGTGCTGGCCGAGTACTTGAAGCGACAAACTGAGTCATGGCTGGGCAGTGTACATCTTGAGGCAGGCAAGGTAGTTAGTGATAACGGCCATAATTTTTTGGCAGCCATAGCCCTTTCAAAACTCAGCCACATACCTTGCTTGGCTCACACCTTGAACCTGGTGGTGCAGTGCTTCCTCAAAAATTATCCGGAGTTAACAGCCCTGCTCCAGAAGGTGCGAAGACTGTGCGCGCACATCCGCCGGTCGCCTGTAAACTCCGTTCGTATGCAGAAGCTGCAGCGATTGCTCCACCTTCCTAACCACCACCTCATTATCGACATTGCAACAAGGTGGAACTCCACCCTGCACATGGTGGAGCGGCTGTGCGAGCAGAGGCAGGCCATAATGCATTTGTGGGAGGATACACGGCCAGGCACTTTGAGAGCAGACATGGAGTTGACAGGTGTGCAGTGGTCGAAGCTGAAAGACCTTTGTAAAGTCCTTCAGTGTTTTGAGGAATGCACACGGCTGGTAAGCACAGACGATGCCATCCTAAGCATGAGCATCCCACTTATGCGTCTGCTCATGCAAACTTTGACGCACCTTAAGGAGCAGGCGTCTGCAGCCAATGTTGATGAGGAGGAAGAGGAGGAGGGAATCCTTGATGACATTCAGCCATTGTCTGCTCAGGGACCTCTCCTGGACGAGGTGGAGGAAGAAGAGGAGGAGGAGGATGATGATGGGGATGATTACTTAGGGGAGGAGGATGCATCTCGTGGGGCAAGTGAAAATGTTGGCGTGGCAAGGTCTGGTACAGGGTTTGTGCGTGACTGGAGGGATGTGGATTTGCCAGAAAGTGCTCCTCCACCCAGCACTCGCAGTGCATCATTGACACCGGGAACATTGGGCCACATGTCAGATTATGCCTTGCGGATCCTAAAAAGGGACCCCCGCATTGCCAAAATGATGAACGATGACGACTACTGGTTGGCCAGCATCCTGGATCCACGCTATAAAGGCAAATTACAAAACATCATGCCACAGGAGAACCTTGACCTAATATTGGCTAATAAACAAGCAACTCTGGTAAATCGGTTGCTTGAGGCATTCCCAGCACACAGCAGCGGTGATGGTTCTCACACGAGCCGTACGGGCCGGGGGCAGCTTGGCAGAGGTGTTCGTGGTGCACACAGCAGAAGTGGCGTTGGAGACAGGGGTTTCATGACAATGTTGTGGACTGATTTTTCAAATACCGCTCACACAACTGGTAATACTGCATCGATGGAAAGTGACAGGAGACAGCAGTTGTCAACTATGGTTACAAACTACTTTTCCTCCCATATCGATGTTCTCCCACACAGGTCATTCCCCTTTGACTATTGGGCCGCTAAACTGGACACCTGGCCTGAATTGGCCCAATATGCCTTACAGGAGCTCACTTGTCCAGCTGCAAGTGTGCTATCGGAAAGAGTCTTCAGTGCAGCTGGATCAATCCTGACAGAAAAAAGGACCCGTCTGTCAACCCAAAATGTGGATGATCTAACCTTCATTAAAATGAACCACGCATGGGTTTCCAAGGATTTTGTCCCACCTTCCCCTGATGACACATAGGGTGACAGAAAAATGGCTTGCTTTGGTCCACCTCTTCCTGGTACTTCACCTATTTCGCCTTTTGCATCAGCTGAATGTCCAACATCAACATATGCCACTTTCTAAAACTCCCTAACTGTGCTGCCTCCCCCCCCATGGCCGGGGTCACCACCTAGCGCACGACACCGTGCGAGTGCCGTTGCCCTGGATAGGTGGGTAGGCCGACTCTTGGGTGCGGGCACTGGCACAGGGTCCCTCATAGTGCAATCAAGTGTCTCTGACGGTGGTGGTGCACACCCGCCGTCAGACACACCACTGTACTATGAGGGGCCCAGTGCCAGTACCGACGCCCACGAGTGGGCCCCCCTTGCTTGGGCAGGGCCCCAGCATTTGCAATCTTTACCTCTCCCTGCTCCTCCGCTGTGTAATCTGGGCCGTCAAATCCATACTGTGCCTAACACCGTCTGAGCCTGCCTCCTGAGACATATATTTTGAACGTGTACGCTATCCATACATGTTATCCGGTGATACGGTACCCTTTCTAACCTTTGTGCAATCACGTGCAATCCATACTGGGCCTAACACCGTCTGAGCCTGCCTCATGCTGTATAGACATATATTTTGAATGTGTACGCTATCCATACATGTTATCCAGGGATACGGTACCCTTTCTAACCTTTGTGCAATCACGTGCAATCCATACTGGGCCTAACACCGTCTGAGCCTGCCTCATGCTGTATAGACATATATTTTGAATGTGTACGCTATCCATACATGTTATACGGGGATACGGTACCCTTTCTAACCTTTGTGCAATCACGTGCAATCCATACTGGGCCTAACACCGTCTGAGCCTGCCTCATGGTGTATAGACATATATTTTGAATGTGTACGCTATCCATACATGTTATCCGGGGATACGGTACCCTTTCTAACCTTTGTGCAATCACGTGCAATCCATACTGGGCCTAACACCGTCTGAGCCTGCCTCCTGAGACATATATTTTGAATGTGTACGCTATCCATACATGTTATCCAGGGATACGGTACCCTTTCTAACCTTTGTGCAATCACGTGCAATCCATACTGGGCCTAACACCGTCTGAGCCTGCCTCATGCTGTATAGACATATATTTTGAATGTGTACGCTATCCATACATGTTATCCGGTGATACGGTACCCTTTCTAACCTTTGTGCAATCACGTGCAATCCATACTGGGCCTAACACCGTCTGAGCCTGCCTCATGCTGTATAGACATATATTTTGAATGTGTACGCTATCCATACATGTTATCCGGTGATACGGTACCCTTTCTAACCTTTGTGCAATCACGTGCAATCCATACTGGGCCTAACACCGTCTGAGCCTGCCTCATGCTGTATAGACATATATTTTGAATGTGTACGCTATCCATACATGTTATCCGGGGATACGGTACCCTTTCTAACCTTTGTGCAATCACGTGCAATCCATACTGGGCCTAACACCGTCTGAGCCTGCCTCCTGAGACATATATTTTGAATGTGTACGCTATCCATACATGTTATCTGGGGATACGGTACCCTTTCTCACCTTTGTGCAATCACGTGTAATCCATACTGGGCGTGAGAACGGCTGGCGAGCTGTTAAGCAAGCTACAGCACCTGTCCAGACAAGTACAGGGATTCCCTAGCGAGGAGACTTATTTGATTGTTTTCAATGTTGGGACAGCAATTTTTGGGGAGCACTATACTCTGGAGAATGATAGATGGGGCCCACCATACACTGGAACATTCCAAAGGTGGACATCAGACACTGGAGCAGCATTTACAGGGCCCATTATACACTAGAGCATTAGAAATGGGGCCCATTATATATGGAGCATTATTTGGGCCCATAAGACAGTGGAGCTTCATCCATGGGGACCAACATATACTGTAGCATTATGTGGAGCTCATCATATACTGTTTCAAACATTATATGGGACCAATGATTCTGTATGGAGAAATAGATGGGCCTCGTCATGAGATGTAAAAAGTGAGGTATTTTTCATTGGACTATACCGCTATTTCTCTGCCGTATCGGAGCATGATGAGTTGTGGTATGTGTTAAAGGGGCGCTCTTTCGCCCAGGGCACATGAAAACCTGGAGCCAGCCCTCCCCCCCAGAGTTTGTAGCCAAATAACCCCCATTTTTCAGTGCGCAACTTGTATTATGAAGTTAATTAAGGTTGACAAGCTTAAGAAAGAAGAATTGATGCTTTTGGCATTCAAATGGGCACTGTAGGTGTGTTTCCTGTCCTCCTCTCACTGCCGACTTTTATTCCCCATTGACTTACATTGGGTTTCGTGTTTCGGGACGACCCCGACTTTTCCCTATAATCGGACGATCTTGCTCGACCCGACTTTTGGAAAAGTCGGGTTTCACGAAACGAAACGCGACCCTAAAAAACCAAAAGTCGCTCAACTCTACTTTTGAGCAAAGACCTGTGAAAAGCGTTGTAGACCTTAAGAGCCCGAGGTAGCTCAAGACGAACCGCTGCTGGACCAATGACGGCGATTATCTTATAGGGACCAATGAATATAGGTCCCAACTTCCAGGAAGGAACCCTCAACCTGAAACTCCTGGTAGACAACCACATAAAGTCATTCACATTCAGGTCTGGACCTGGCACCCGTTTACAGACTTTCATACCTTCCTCCCTTGACCCTGTTTGGAACAGGTAGTGGAGAAACATGACTAGATAGATGGGTATGCGGTACTTTAGAAAGTGTGCAAACACTGCATGCAGACACTTATTCAACCACATCCCGATGCAACTCTGGGCAAAAATGATGAGAAAGGAGGTCCGTGGTTGCCTTACCACCTGGGTGGCCAGCAAGTACAGAGTTATGAAATTATCTAATTACATTGCGGCACAATTTAGATGGCAGAATAGAGAAACTTTGAGTGATGAAAAAAAATATATTACATTTTTACCACTATAATGCTGTTTTAGCCCCATATTTCACATTTTCACAAAGGGAAATACTGTAGGTAAAAATGACCACATAATTTGTTACAGAATTTATCACAAACTAGCTGAAGAGCCCGGCGCTGCCCGGGCATAGTAACTAACTGTGGTTAGTTATAGCAAATTATAATTATCCTCCATCCCATACTCTCGTGCCCATCATACAAATTCACGATCCCATAGGCCCGTGCCCATATGCCCATCATACATATCCTCCATCCCATAGTCGAGTGCCCATATACCCATCACACATCCTCCATCCCATAGTCCCATGCCCATATACCCATCACACATCCTCCATCCCATAGTCCCATGCCCATATACCCATCATACATATTCGCCATCCCATAGTCCCGTGCCCATATACCCGTCATACATATCCTCCATCCCATAGTCCAGTGCCCATATACCCATCACACATCCTCCATCCCATAGTCCCGTCCCCATATACCCGTCATACATATCCTCCATCCCATAGTCCAGTGCCCATATACCCATCACACATCCTCCATCCCATAGTCAACCATTATGACATCATAGTGAGCGACGGGGCTTGCAACCTATGATGACATCAGTGTCACCATGGCAACCATTATGACATCATAATGAGAAGCGGGGCTTGACACACACACACTTTTTCCCCATTATGTAGATAGGAGCAAAATTTTTTGGTGAATTGGAACGCATGGGGTTAAAATTTCACCTCACAACATAGCCTAGGACACTCTCGGGGTCCAGACATGTGACTGTGCCAAATTTTGTGGCTGTAGCTGCGACGGTGGGGATGCCAATCCTGGACATACACACACACATACATACACACACTTGAGCTTTATATATTTTTGATGAGGCACTACCCCATATGTTGATGTACTGTACTGTTTGGCCAGAGGGCATGACTCGGGAGGGAAGGAGCGCTATTCGACTCTTGGAGAGCAAATTTTCATAGAATAGTTTGCGGACTCCATGTACAGAACCCCTAAGTGCCAGAAGAGCAGAAACCTCCCTCAATTGATCCCAATTTGAAAATTACACCCCTCTGGGAATTCATCTAAAGGTCTAGTGATGATTTTGACTCAATGGGTGTTTTCCAGAAACGAGCTGAAATGGATGTTGCTAAGTGAAAATGCAAATTAAGTGAGCCCTCCTCGCTACAGTAATACCAAATATATGGACACTAACTGCTGTTAAGGCACACAGTGGGGCTGAGGAGGAGGGGGGATTTGAATTTGGGAGCTCAGATTTTGATTGATTTCTTTTAGTGGGACCCATGGCACTTTCTATAGCCTTAGTGCTATCAGTAATGTGGACACCCACTATATTTCTGTTAACAGATGACAAACCTAATGAAGAGAGAATCCGTACTCATCGAGTTGCAGAAAATAATATCAGATTTATTAGCAAAGCAATGCAGAAATAGTGCCATTTTCGTCGAAAGGATCTTCTTCAGACAAATTGTACATGGTACACTGCATGCAACAGCGCTGTGGGGAATAGGGATTTATTGCCTATAGGATTTACGCAAATCCACACAGCCCCTGTATACAATATGAGCCCACACACAGCCCCTACGTACACTATGAGCCCCATATAGTCTCCTATATATAGTATGAGCCCCCACATAGCCTCCAATAAACAATACGAGTCCTCACCTAGCATCCTACACACAGTATGAGCCCCCACATAGCCTCCTATATACTGTGTGGAAACCCACATAACCTCCTGTATACAGTATGAGACCCCACATAGCCTCCTATATACAATATGAGTCCCCACATAGTCACAGTCCAAAGAGACTGCATCTGCCTTATTATAGGGAATCTTCCATCTGAATATGGAAGCCCACACTAAGAGAAGAGATACAAGAGGGAAATGAAGAGGTGGAGTCTCTTTGGGTGGAGATACAGGGAGGGAAAAGTAATAAAATCCTCATAGGGGTTTGTTATAAGCCACCAAATATAACAGAAGCCACTGAAAATGTATTATTGAAACAAATAGACAAAGCAGCAAATCACAATGAGGTGATTATTATGGGGGACTTCATCTACCCCGACATAGACTGGGAAACTGAAACCTGCGTATCTCAGAAAGGAAACCAATTTCTGTCAGTGACCAAGGATAATTATCTGTCACAACTTGTGCAGGGCCCAACTAGAGGGACAGCCCTTCTGGACTTAATTTTAAGCAACAGGCCAGATAGAATAACAGAAGTACGAGTCGATGGGCACCTAGGGAACAGTGACCACAATATAATGCAATTCCACTTGTCCTTCAGTAAGGTGCCCTGGATGGCGGTTACAAAAACGCTGAATTTCAGGAAAGCAAAGTTTGATCAGCTTAGAGAGGACCTTCACCGAATTAATTGGGACAATGTCCTCAAAAATAGGAGCACAGAAAATAAATGGGAACTATTTAAATCAGTTTTGCACACCCACTGTTAGCTAGCCATACCGTACAGAAATAAAAGGGCTAGGAACAGGAGAACACCAATGTGGCTAAATAAGGATGTAAAAGGGGCAATAAATAACAAGAACAAGGCATTTAAGAAGCTAAAACAAGAAGGCAATGAAGAAGAATTAAAAAGTTATAGAGAAAAAAATAAAATGTGTAAAAAACAAATACATTTAGCAAAAGTGGAAACTGAGAGACTCATTGCTAAGGAAAGTAAAACAAACCCCAAACTATTCTTTAATTATATAAACAGTAAAATGATTAAAATTGATGGTGTCGGCTCTTTAAAGAACACTGAGGGTGAAATCATAGAGAGCGATGTGGGAAAAGCAAATGTTTTAAATACTTTTTTCTCAACATTGTTCACACAGGAAAAGGATTTGCCAGGGGAAATGCAGAGTGATAATGTAAACTCCCCATTAAGTATTACCTGCCTAACCCAGGAAGAAGTGCAGAGCCGCCTTAGTAAGATTAAAATTGACAAATCACCAGGCCCTGATGGCATTCATCCTTGGGTATTAAGGGAGTTAAGTAATGTGATAGACAGGCCTCTATTCCTTATATTTAAAGACTCTATAGAAACAGGGTCTGTTCCTTTTGATTGGTGGCAAGCAAATGTGGTACCAATATTCAAAAAGGGTTGTAAAAGGGAACCTGGAAACTATAGGCTGGTAAGCTTAACATCTGTTGTGGGTAAAATTTTTGAAGGGTTTCTAAAGGATACCATTATGCAATATCTTAATGTTAATAAATGTTTAGCTCCATATCAACATGGATTTATGAAGGATCCGCTCCTGTCACACTAACCTGATCAGCTTCTGTGAGGATGTAAGCTCTCAAATGGACCAAGGAGAATCATTGGATGTCATTTATCTCGACTTCTCTAAAGCATTTGACACTGTCCCACATAAAAGATTGGCAAGTAAGATGACAAAGCTTGGGCTAGGGGAAAATGTGTGTAGATGTGTAGGTAGCTGGCTTAGTGATAGAAAACAAAGAGTGGTTATTAATGGGGCATACTCAGATTGGGCCAGGGTTACTAGTGGGGTCCCATAGGGTTCTGTATTGGGCCCCTACTATTTAATATATTTATTAATGATCTAGTCGATGGCTTACACAGTAAAATATCAGTATTTGCAGATGATACAAAACTATGTAAGGTAGTTAACACAAAGGAGGACAGTTTGCAACTACAGACAGATTTGAGTAAATTGGAGAATTGGGCTGAAAAATGGCAAATGAGGTTTAACACAGATAAGTGTAAGGTTATGCACATGGGAAGGAGAAACAGATGCTACAATTACTTACTAAATGGGAAACTGCTGGGGAAATCAGACATGCTGGGGAAATCAGACATGGAAAAAGACTTAGGCATCTTAGTCAATAAGAAGCTAAATTGGAGTGCCCAGTGTCATGCAGCTGCCACCAAAGCAAATAGGGTCATGGGATGCATTAGAAGAGATCTGGGGACACGAGATGAAAACATAATTCTTCCTCTGTACAAATCACTCGTCAGACCACACTTGGAGTATTGTGTGCAAATTTGGACGCCGGTGCTCAAGAAAGACATTACTGAACTTGAAAGGGTTCAAAGGCGGGCTACTAAAATGATAAATGGAGTTGGTTCACTACAATACCCAGAAAGGTTATCAAAATTAGGTCTATTTACTCTAGAAAAGAGAAGACTTAGGGGAGACCTAATATATATGTACAAGTATATCAGAGGGCAATACAGAGATCTCTCCAATGAACTGTTTGTACCAAGGACTGTGACAAGAACAAGGGGGCATTCTCTTCGTTTGGTGGAAAGACAATTTCTGCACCAGCATAGAAGAGGGTTCTTCACGGTAAGAGCAGTGAGACTCTGGAATTCTCTTCCTAAGGAAGTGGTGATGGCCAACTCACTGAATGAATTTAAGAAAGGAATGGATGCTTTTCTTGTGAGTAACAGTATAGAAGGTTATGAATAACATAATATTATAGGTAGATGGTTGACCCAGCTTTGGGGAAGGAAATTTTTTCCCTATGGAGAAAATTGGCTGCTACTCTGTGGGTTTTTTGCCTTCCCCAGGATCAACAATGCAGAACAGCTGCACTAAAAATAGGCTGAACTAGATGGACATAAGGTCTTCCTTCAGCCTTCAAAACTATGCAACTGTGAAGGGTTAATACTAAAATCAGAGCTGAAGTTTTGTTTTGTCCATTCTCTGAAGGTTTCGTTTCTTCATTTTTGTTGCTGTAAGCTAAATTTTTGTAATTGGCAAGGGCTGTCGTGAAACCAGACTGTTCTCATCAGGTGCAAAGATAAGGGAGGCAGGGGTGTAAAACTCTGAAGAATATGCCATTATACTACTTTCCATTTGGATACGGACATATATGTAGTTTCCGGTTTTCTTGCAATATTATTGGCTTATAAAGTGAAATGATGCTATTGGTACTTGAGAACCTTGCATAATTAAGCAAAAGATTATAAAAGATGTGACTAAAATAAAGGGGCTTAGTGATATGTCTCGATCCTCCCGTACAGAGACCCCCCGTCTCCGTGTGGTCATTTGAGTTGCTAGCAACACTCTGTGGATTAATTTGGAAATCACTGGCTCAACCGTGAAGGGTTAATTTAACCATCCCTAAATAGCTACCCCGACAGCTTGGCGCCCGACGTGGGGCCCCCGAATAGGGATGCCTCTGCCCCCGGAGGACAACAAGACAAAGGACCCTCGGAGCGGACACGGGTGCTGGAAAATTGGGACTGATCATCCCCCACGACAACCACAGTAAGTTGGCAGTTATACTGTTTAGACTGACTGTTGGTGTGGTTTTCCTGTACTTGTTGCTGCAAAGAGGATCTGAGGTTTGTCCCTGTGGTGGGGTGAATCATGGATGGAATCATATAGAGGTGCAGTCCCGTTGGGGGCCCAGTGCTCGAACCGTACCTCATAAGGGACGGACACCCCGGATTGACCAGTGATTGTGACTCTCTTTATAGTCAAAATATCCTGAATTCCTGATTATTGTTAGTAATCAGGCGTGGTCATGTGATCGAAGATGGGTAGGATACGTAACTCAGGTATATATAGATAGATATATATAACCAGAGGTGTCCGGAGGGATAGTCTGAGACGCCCTCCTCCTTTCACTGAGTACCGCGTTGACTTTTGGGCTTCCCAGAGGGGGTTGACCCGGTGGAACAAATGGAGATGGCCGCTTCGGTATTGTGCACAATTTAAGTCAGGATATTTAGCTCTAAAGGAGAGAATTATGTTTCTGTGGAAGAAAAAGAAAAGTTTGGAATTGTGTGAAGGATCAGATACTGTTAATCTTATGATTCAAAGAAGAGGAAAGAAATCAGTCAGGAATGCAGGAAAAATATTTTCGATTCTGGGATTTCCTAAGGGCGGGAGGTTGCAGCCTACGCTATGGGATGAAGGAGTTAAAAAAAAATAAAGGGAGGTTGACTGATGATGGATTACTTAAAGACGCTGAGGAATTCCGTGGCTTGGCACATGAATTGTATAATGAAGGTTATGTGGAAATTGAACAGCAAGTGGATTCTGACTGCTTTTATTGCTATGTGGAAAAAGGAAAATTGTCTAACACTGTGAAAAAGACAGAAAGTGTTGTGGTACAGGAAAGAATTGAGAATGTGATTTAAGAAGACACTGAGATCGATACTAATGTGTCAGGCAGACAGATGGTTAAGAATGATTTGAAACAAGAAGTTTCCCTGCTAGATGATAAGGTCCCTCCCCAGGAAATCAAGCCTCTCCTCCCGACTGTAAGTTCTGTGCCCCTTAACCCTAAGGCACCGATGTATCCTTGACTACCAAAACTCAGTATGCCCCCACCCTATGATCCTGCCGGGTGGATCTGTGCTGTATGTGGAGTTACTAATCCTCAGTGGAGAGAGGTCTGTTATAATTGTGGCACAAGAAGACCGAGTGTTGCAGCCCCCACCTTTCCGTTGTTGAATGCTGACGGTACCTATTATCATCTTCAGCCAGCCTCAATCCCCGTTCACCCGATCCAGAGGGAAAAAAAAGTTTTCAGAAGACTTTAACCCGCTCTGTTCAGCAGAGAGAGAGGAAAAAAAAGAAGAAAAACAGCAAACTAGCAAGCTAGCAGCTGCTTCAGTACCCCCTCCCATCTTAGCCCACACCATATCCCCCTTCGCCCCCACCGCAGCTGCGAGTACACAGCCAGTCTCTTATCAGTATCAGTGGAGCACACAGCAAACTCTGGCCCCCCTCAGACTTCAGCTACTGGGAACCCTGCTCCTCAGCCCCTCCCTGCTAATGCTGGCGATGTGGCCGACTTGGTCACTTTCAGAGAGACTGTCACACTCCTGCTGATAGATGCTACCCTCAAGTTCCCTTTTCCAATCGTAATCTAAATACTGGGAACCCCAGAAGATACCCCGGGTAAGGACAGCCCCAAAATCCTGATAATTGTCCATACTGAAGGGGTGGCCAACCAGGGTCTGCCATCACAATCTCCTCCAAAAAACCTGGGGCATGCTCATCCATCACGTTCCCTTTAGGAGACACCCTTGTTAAATTCATGGTAGACACTGGGCGGCCAATTCTATAATCAAGTCATCAGATGTACCTACGGATATCCCTATTCAATTCTCAGATCAAGAGCTTGTTTTAATCGGAGTAGATGGCAGACCCAATTAATATACTTTTATAAACCCCATAAAACCCTTCCCCGAGGTTACTATTCAGTTTGTAATCTCCCCCACATGTACAGTAAATTTACTAGGGGCAGATTTATTATCACAGTTCCGCTCCAGAATACAATTCCAAGATGATGGTCAGATGGCTCTTACGTTATATAATCCCTATGCAGATGAAGACAGTGAGGAAATCTGTATTTTGCATGCCCTTCCTACAGTTATGATGGCCCTGATAGGCTCAAATCCACCCCCAATATTGCCTGAGGATCAATGACTCACCCCATACCTCTCAGAGATACCATCTAAACTCTGGTCAAAAGGGCCAAATGATATAGGGAAAATGCCTGTAGAACCAGTAAAAGTGTTTCTCAAACCTGGTGCCTAATCTACATACTCTTTTGTCCCAAATACCCCAGGATGCTGCTTGGTTTACAGTTATTGATCTTGCCAATGCCTTCTTTAGCATTCCGTTACACCCAGACTGCCAGTTTTTATTTGCATTCACTTATCAGGGACGACAGTTAACATGGACAGTTATGTCACAAGGGGCCCAAAACAGTCCCAACCAGTTTGCAAAAAAAAAAATGAGCAGGTGTCTTTTGCCCTTGTTGCCAGTGTTAGCCTCTTCAAGCATCTGGCAGCACTGACCTGTCAGGTTTCGGCCTCGAGACTTCAGTTCTGCCTTGGTCAAGTGATATTCTTGGGTCACTGTCTCCTTCAGGGTGCCAGACACCTCGCAGAAGAAAGAAAAATAGCTGTCAGCTCCCTTCCTTTCCCAAAAGATGAAGCTGAACTCCAGCGATTTCTTGGACTATGCACTTAATGTTGTCAGTGGATACCGGATGCATCCCGCATAATGCAACCCCTTTACAACACCTTGAAAGATGTATAATGAACTATAAGGAAAGATGGCAGTGATGAGGATTAAATCCAATATGATTGTTCTCAACTTCTGATAGAAGAAACAGCTACTCCACCAAATTCCAGTGAGAATTCACTCCCAAATCCTGATTTGGTGTTATACACGGATGGTTCAAGATATGCTGATGAGTTTGGTAGATTCCACACGGGATATGCTGTTACCACAGAGGACACTGTAGTGCATGCAGCTGCACTCCCGCCCTCACAGTCAGCACAAGAAGCAGAACTCCAGGCTCTGTCTACTGCATGGACTTTGGCCAAGAACAGACGGGCTAATATATACACGGACTCACGGTATGCATTTTGGGGCTCTATGGGCCAATTGAGGGTTTAATACTGCTGCCGGAACCACAGTGAAAAATGCTGAAGCTGTTAAAACCCTCATGGACTCAATAAAATTACCTACTCAGGTGGCCATTATCAAAAGTTAAGGCGCACAGTCCTAGGACCAGTCCACAGACTGTTGGCAACGCATTTGCGGATATACAAGCAAAAGCCGCCGCTCTCTTACCCGTTGAACCAACCATACCAACTATGGTGACCACACGCTCTCAGCGTAAACAGTTACAAGAAGCACTGACCCTACAAGAACCTGATGATCTACAACAGACTGAAGTTTTCTGTCGAACCCTGCGAGACCGCTTAATGACAACGCAGAGAATGTCTCCAAAGGAAGAGGTGAAGCAATGGAAGACTGATGGGGCACTAATGGATAATGGTCTCTGGAAAAAAGACCAACTCGTGTGTCTCCCTAAGCGGATGTACCCTGCTGTTGCCATATGGGCACATGGACCTACACATCGAGGAAAGAATCAGGCCCTCACACTGGTGCAAAAACTCTACTGGGCCCCAGGTTCTCCAGTTGGCCGGAAGCATTCCCTGTTACCAACATGACTGCAAAGACCACAGCGAAGAAACTAGTGATGGAAGTCATATGCAGATATGGGGTACCAGAAGTTGTTGAAAGTGATCAAGGTCCGACCTTTTCTTCCCATGTGTACCAAGAAGTTCTGACAATGCTTGGATCCACTGTAGCCCTCCATACTCCGTACCACCCACAATCCAGTGGTGAAGTTGAGAGGCTGAACGACTCACTGAAGGGACAATTGACCAAAATGATGCAGGAGACTATGGCTCCATGGCCAGAGCTCCTACCCATTGTACTATACCACATTCGTACTACCCCTATTGCAAAACATGGCCTGTCCCCATATGAGATATTGTTTGGTACTAGGCCCCCAGTTGCAAATTTCCAGCCTCAGCAGTTATCAGAAGAGACTGACCGTGCTGTTCAATATGTTATTCAGCTTAGTAAAAATCTTGCTAACACCCATGTTCAAGTTTTCTTTTCTTTTCCAGATTCAGCAGAAATCGACACCTGTTATAACCTGAAGCCTGGTGTTTGGTAGTCGTGAAAAGGCATGTCAGGAAGCACGGACTAGAACCCTAGTATGACGGTCCCTATCAAATTCTCCTCATCACCCAACAAGCCAATAGCAAATGAAGGGGCATAATGTTTTGGTTTTTCGCATTTTCCATATTATTATTGGTAGAAGTTAAAAGTTAAAGTTAGAAGATAGTCAAAGACTCAGAGATCAATACGATAAACACAATGATCGTAATAAGGACAGTTGGTGGTCAGACACCTTCTCCTTTCTCAATCCAGCCTATTGATTTAAGGGAATTGGGGGCTGGGTAGCCGGGATCTTACAAAGCTTGTTACACATTGCTGCCTGTATCCTTGTTGTATATGTGATACTAAAACTTGTTCTTTGGTGTATTTCTGTATGTATTAGGAAATTCTACACTAAGCCAGCTAATGATGATACCAAAGGCGTAGTTGCCCCTGCTCTTCTGTGCACTGATCTTAAAAGGCTACTTGATGAAGATGTCAAAGCCAAGCACATGGCTACCTACAAAAGATCCCCACCACCGTCATCAAAAATTGTTATTCGTGAACTGCAGTATACAGGGGGACGGGTGCGCCGCGACAGCCATGACTGGTAACACGGCATCAGTCATGTGAAGACCAGTACCCCTCAGGCTGTTAGCTTGGGATAGCACCTCTGATGCTGCATATGTGTTAACAAAATTTATCTAGGGGGAATGTGAAGGGTTAATACTAAAATCAGAGCTGAAGTTTCGTTTTGTCCATTCTCTGAAGGTTTCGTTTCTTCATTTTTGTTGCTGTAAGATAAATTTTTGTAATTGGCAAGGGCTGTAATGAAACCAGACTGTTCTCATCAGGTGCAAAAATAAGGGAGGCAGAGGTGTAAAACTCTGAAGAATATGCCATTATACTTCTTTCTACTAGGATACGGACATATATGTAGTTTCCGGTTTTCTTGCAATATTATTGGCTTATAAAGTGAAATGATGCTATTGGTACTTGAGAACCTTGCATAATTAAGCAAAAGATTATAAAAGATGTGACTAAAATAAAGGGGCTTAGTGATCTGTCTCGATCCTCCCGTACAGAGACCCCCCGTCTTCGTGTGGTCATTTGAGTTGCTAGCAACACTCTGTGTATTAATTTGGAAATCACTGGCTCAACCGTGAAGGGTTAATTTAGCCCTCCCTAAATAGCTACCCCGACATAACTATGTAATCACATAATTAAGAGATTTACATGGAAACCCTGATGAAAGTGCTCAGCGTAGAGCGCAGGATAAATGTGTGCCGAGCCTAACTGTGATCTTTGAGAGGCAGAACAAACAGATCAACAGCAGGTGAAGAATTGGTTTTATTTTTTTTATGCTGTTTCTTGTGCAGCATAAGTGATTAGACAACATTATTCTTAAAGGTACTGTCACACTAAGCGATATCGCTAGCAATATCGCTATAACTTGTGACGTTATAGCGATATTGCTAGCGACATCGCTGTGTCTGATACTTACCTACGACCCGCTCCCCCGCTGGTTATCGCTGATCGTGCGAGAACATCCAGGACTGTTTCTCGTCATCAGCTTCCTGCGGCGCTTCCTGTGGAGAGATGAGCGACAAGCGTGGAGCCGGGCGGGAGGACGCAGGATCGCCTAGTGTGACAGGTAAGTAGCGACCCCCATCCCCAGCGATGTCGCTGGTGAGATCTGCCTGTGTGGCGGCTCACTAGCGACCACTTAGTGATGTACCAGCGATCCTGACCGCGTCATATCGCTGGTCGGGATCGCTGGTACATCGCTAAGTGTGACAGTACCTTTAGATCTGTGCAATTACAGTGATACCAGATATAAATCTGTTTTTTATGGTTGGTTGCTGTCACACACTAAAAAAAATGTTTTTTTGTTTTTAATAAAACAAGTTTTTGCATTGCTATATTTTGAAAACTTTATTTTTTCTATATTTCAGCCAACAGAGTCATATGAGGAATAGTTTTTTGCTTGATGAGTGAACATTTTTATTATTACCATTTTTGAGCACTTAACATTATTTGGATCACTTTCTATTCTGATTTTTTGGATGCAGCAGTAACAAAAGCCAGCAACTCAAAGATTATTGTTATTATTATTATTTATTTATTTATTTTTTTTAATGCCATCCACCATGTGTTAAAAGTGTTTAGGCAGCTTTATTTTTCGGGTCAGTATGATTACAACGATACCACATTTATTTCATTTTTTTATGTTTTGTCACTTCTACACAATTAAAACAATATTATAGAAAAAATATTGTTTTGCATCACTATATTCTGAGAGCTATAACTTTTTTAGTTTTGTGTTGATGGAACTTTATGGCAGTTTGTTTTTTGCAAAAGAAGATGTTGCTTTCATACTATTTTTATTTATACTTTTTTTTATTGCTTTTCATTTTACGTTTTATCAGTAAAAAAAGCATAGTTTTTTGCCACATTTTTTTTACAGAATTCACTGTAAGGAATAGCTAGGGTGACAGTTTTATAGGTCGGGTCCTTCTGGATGTGTCAATACTAAACATGTCTATTTTTTTGTTTATTTTTTTATATAAATATGTGCATTTATTGGTGTAATATTTTTTGTTCTTTATTTTGTGATTTTTTAATAATTTTTTCAATCTTCTTAACTTTTTGTTTCATTTAATTTTACTTAGTCCCTCTATGGGATATTAACTTTTATTAGTCTGATAACTGGTCTCATGCCTTGCAATGCCTGTTAGATCCTGCCTATGTCTGGGTCAATGCTGAGATTGACTGACCAATTACAGTTATGAAATGGGTCCCCCTCTGGCTGTGTCGATCAGCAGTCAATGACCGCTGTCAGCACGGATCTGTCACTGTGTGATTTTAACAGTTTTAATCTATGTTGGACATACCACGTCATGATGCAGAAACTGACACCTGCTTATGGCGCGCTATGTCCATCATTACTCATTAAAGGGTTAATCCAATATTTTTGTAAGTTTTAATATTTTGGTCTCTTTGGTAAAAACGTCAAAGGATGTGCAGATGGACAAATGTTATCTAAACAGAACAGTTCCCTTCTTTGTATTGAAGGGGGATGCAAGAAAATGAACTATTATTCACTTTACTTGTCCCCTTATTAATTCATTGTCCAGTTATAGACCCTAACGCAGAAACAGAGGTATTTGCTCTTATTTTTGCTTGTTATTTTATATTTATTTTGCATATTTACAATATATGTTGCTTATTTGATATTTTACTCATTTTTCTTAAAAGCTGTAGTGCTGCTGCCAAAGCCACTGCATGGTGTTCCCGTCTCCCTACATTCAGGGACACCGGCTTACTCCCAGCCCTGGCCCCGGCATGCTCCTACTTCATGGCATGAGTGCGCACTACAGTTCTCAGTGGCGTGCCTAGTAAGCACATGGGCGCGCTCCCTTGCTTTTAAAGGGGCAGCATGCGCACATGGCAAAATGCCCCCAGCTGACAACTTGGAGCCATTTTGTTAAAGTAATCACCTCCAAGGTGCCTCCTAGCAAATATCTGGGAGACATCTTGTATAAAAGGTAGGCCTGAGCAGCCCCTATAGTTACAGTTAGGTGTTTTGGTATGTGCAACTGTATGTTGCCAGGTCCCCCGTAAATAGTCTGTTATAAAAATTCCCATATCCTGTGTCACATTAGTCTAGCATAGGTTGTCCTTGCTCCTGTGACCGCTTTGATGGTGTCTCTGAAACCATGTTCGTGGTACCTGTACCCCGTGGCCATATTGGCAGTACCTGAACTGTAACCCGAGACCTGTGTGCCTCAACCTGTCCCATGTGGTCATCCTGTCTGCCCAGTCTGAACCTGTACAGAGTTGCCGTCCTGTCTGCCCAGTCTGAATTTGTCTCAATTGACCATCCTGTCTGCCCAGTCGCATCCACAACACGTGCTGATAAGGGTGTATGTGACACAGATTATTAAAGCTGGCCATTCATACTATACAGCTACTGGCTGAACAATAGTTTAACTGATAGCTATTTCTCCACTCCTCCATACAAAGGATCCCTTGGCTATGTTGTGCTCCCATCTGTGTGTTTATGAGAGAGAAAGCTACAGCCTATGGTAGCAATTCATGTCTGCTCTGACCTATAGAATCAACCTTTGAAATCCAAAGGCCAGATCCTTTACCTTCTTTTCCTTCTACGCCCCAGAGGCGTAGTTAGGGGTTCAGCTCAGGGGGGGGTGAAACATCTGAGTGGGCCCCAACAGGAGGACATATCATTGGTGCAACCTGCGCTGCTGCACATGGGTGCAAGAGGTATGGGGGCCCATATCTACCTCCAAAAAAGGATGCTATTTTGCATTTTTAGGAGCTCTAGGGCTGCAAAGGTGTAATACATTGTTCTTGCACAGGGGCCTTTCTGTCTGTGTCCGCCTGTGGCCCCTAACCAGGTAATCATGGTTATAACTATGGCGGTATAGGGGAACCTCAGGAGATGACCGCACTGTTATTTAAAATAAAAGTCTATACAAAGACCAGCACTGATATTACCGCCTTATGGTGACACATAGTGGTAGATACCAGTCCTGCAGGACATATAGTGATTACTGCACAGTTATAGATGGTGACTTACAGATGACGCTCTTTCACTTTTCCCACCTTTTCCATCTGGCCCAGACCGACATGTCGACTTCTCCAGCCAGGACTCATCTGCAGAGATTACAACAAAGACTCATCTGTCTTGTCACATTTCCAGCACTGTTCACATGTAGAATCCTAGAATGTTGGAGTTGGAAGGGACCTCCAGGGTCATCTTGTCGAACCCCCTGCTCAATGCAGGATTCACTAAATCATCTCAGACAGATGTCTGCCCAGTCTCTGTGAACATTTCCATTGGAGGAGAACTCACTACTTCTCGTGGCAGCCTGTTCCATTCATTGCTCACCATCACTGTCAAAAAGTTTTTTCTAATATCTAATGTGTATCTTCTCCCTTTCATTTTCATCCCATTGCTTCTCGTGTTTCCATGTGCAAATGTATTCCCAACCTGCACAAACTCCTCATCCTGCTGATACCCCAATGCTGACCTGCTGCTGACGAATGTGTCCCTATTACTGCACCTGCTGTGTGGTACAAAAACAGAGCGCCTTTTACTGCCCCATATAGTAATACCACCACTGTCCCCCTTTCGTCGTAATAATGCCTTCTTTGTGCTCTCTAGATGGTAAAATTGCCCCTAGAAAATATTATTCCTGTGCATGTGCCCTCTAAATTTTGTCCCTAGAATGTAATAATGCTCCATGTACAACTTTGATGGTCACAATACTGAGATCCCTTATATCAATAATGTTTAAGTGCCCACTTAACATTTAATAATATCCCCTGAATTCCCCATGTATAATTTCTATATATACAGTATACTGGGCCCACAGCTCCCCCATACACAGTATGATAATCCCTCAGCTCCCCTATACACAACATGGTAGGCCCTCAGCTCTCTTAGGTACAGTATGATTGGCCCGCAACTCCCGTACATACAGTATGATGTCCCCCAGAGTTCCCCTATACATATAATGATGTCCTTACTGCTCCTCCAATACACAGTATAACAGTTAATAGCATTCTGACACCGTGCGGCATCTGCACTGAGAGCCCCTCTGCAGGGAGGAAAGTAACTTTATCCCTCCCGTCAGCATTGCACTTCCAGTCATAAGAGTTGCACTGGCACGGTTTCAGTGACTGCTCTGTGTATAGAGAGTGGCGGCTGTAACCACACTGACTGACAGCAGCCTCAGCACCGTCTGCCACCAGGTAGTTACCCTACTGTGCCCCTATAAATAATAATGCTTCTTAAATGCCCACTTAATATTTAACTGAGTTTACCTATGTACATTAGTAATGGCACCAGCATCGCTAATGTTACCAGGGGGTGGTGTGATGACTCTTTAGGTTTCTCCCAATTATCTTCTATTGAATGAAGTCAACCTAATTTAGATGAAATGTGCAAATAGCAAACGTGGTCGCATGACCTCCTGATCGCACCAGTGGTCTTGGGGATCTCATGACGGCAGGCACACCCCATCGTGATTTTGTGGTATGTAGTCTCAGAGTGACTGCAGAAAATTATCCCAACCCTCTAATAACTTTATATTAAGAATTTGCTTACTATCAAATATAACAAGTATCACCATACAGTATCCACAAGCTGCTGTATTTCTCGTGCGAGGATCACATCGCAATCCTCGGACTGACTGTCAGCTCTCCACACCTGAGTGTGACAGCTGCATAGTAGTCCATCACGCTCATGTCAGGAGCGGTACCGTCCAGCTCGAGGATTGCGGTGCGATCCTCGCATGAGTTATACGGCAGTCTGTCTGTGCCCTTGTTATACTAATACTGAAATATGAATCTAGTATTAAAGTATTAACGAGCTCACAAGTAATGTAGCAGAGTGCATCTTCTGAGAATCTTCACCGGAACATAAGAGAACTTCACTGAGCAAATTATCTTCAGTAAACAGTATTTACTTCTTATGGGTAAACATGAGATAAGAGAATTCAGTAGCACACAGTCTGTGCTGCTGCCATAATACATTAAAAAGCGGAAGTAAAAGTAACAATAGAGAACTTCCCTCCCCACAATACAGCAAACATATAACTTCACACCATCATCGTCTGCTGTCAGGCTAGTGTAAAGTCCTCCTTTCACTTATAATAAGTCCTGATCTGTTGCATATGTCAACACCCTTCCTCAACAGTAAGGACTTATTCAATCAAACCCAACTTTTTTATTAGTCTCTGGTGTTTATCAGCATTCAATGCCGTCGTGAAGATGTCTGCTGTCATTTCTTTAGTAGGACAATATTCTAACTTCAAGACTCCTTGTTCCTGATGATCCCTCAAGAAATGATACTTCACATCAATATGCTTGGTTCTTGGATTGACACTTTCCATCTGAGCAAGAACAAGACATCCTTGATTGTCCTCTTTCAATTTTGTCGGTTCCAACTGTGGTTCTCCTAAGTCTGTCAACAATTGTCTTAACCACAGAACTTCTTGACTTGCATGTGCTGCGGCAACATATTCTGCTTCTGTTGAAGACTGTCGCAATTAACTGTTTCTGTTGCTTCTATTCTATTAGCTTCTTCTTTAGGGAGTTTAGATATGTCTTCCCAAGAGGTAGGTTCAAAAATGTTACTTGTGCTTGTCTTGTATGTGAGACGTTTTGGTCGTTTTCATTTGTTTTCTCTCATTGAACGTCTTGGTTCTGTGTCTGTTTGTAGTTGTATTTCTTCATTTTCAGTATTCTGTTCTTCATCAATTTCAACTACTTTCTCATGAGATACCTCTTCAGCTATGTCACTGCTGTTTTTCTCATTTTTTGTGTCAATTGAAATCATGACATCTTCATTTAAGTTTTCAATGAATGTCACACTGTTACTCACAGTGACTCTGTCTGTTTTGGGATCTAGTATTCTGTATTCCTTGCAATTTTCACTATCTCCAACAAATATTCCCTCCATGGATCTGTTTTGAAGTTTGGAACTTTTTTCTGTTGGAATGAATATAAATATTTTACATCCAAAAACGTTTAAATGATTAACACTTGGTTTCATACCTTGTCACAGTTCATATGGAGTTTTCTTCAGTTTTCTGGAAAAAGGTCTGTTCTGTAGATATGTAGGTGTCATTGCTGCCTCACCCCAATATTTCTCTGGTAGTTTGGACTCTGTCAGCATACATCTCATCATTTCTGTCAGAGTTCTGTTTTTCCTTTCTGCTACTTCATTTTGTTCAGGTGTGTATGGAACAGTTTTCTGGTGTTCTATACCATTTTGTCTTAAGTAGTTTTCTATTTTGTGACCTGTAAATTCACCTCCATTATCACTTCTGATGACAGTTGACTTCCTTTGAAATTTCTTACTCGACCTTGTTACGTAGTCTACAAGTTTATCAAAAACTTCACTTTTGTTCTTAATTAAGTATGTGACTGTGTATCTTGAGTAGTCATCTATGAAAGTCACCATGTATCTATTTCCTCCTGATGTAGTCACTTTCATAGGTCCACATACGTCAGTATGCACCAAATCAAGTGGTCTTTTGATTTTCATCTCACTTTCTTTTGGAATAGATATTCTTGCGGCTTTAGATTTTATACAACATTCACATCTTATGGCAATTGAGCAATCTGATATATTTTAGATCTTTTGTCAATTCTTTTCTTTGTAGTTCCCTTATACTGTCATGGTGTCTGTGTCCTAGACATCTATGCCACACATGAATACAGTTCTTGTGATCTTGTGTACATACCTTCATCTGTTCCTTTGGTGTGTCAAGATGAGATAATTATTCATCTGCCTTGACATTGGTTATCACCTTGTTTCCTGCTAGAATTGCACACTCATTGTCTTTGAATTTTACAGTGAGCCCATTGGCTGTTAAACTCTTCACAGATAACAATCCACCTTCCAATTTTGGAACATACAACACATCCTGTACAAGTATCTTTGAATCTTGTCCGAACTTGTTTGAACAGTTTAGCATACCTTGTCCTATACCTTCTGTGGTTATTTTGCTTCCATCTGCAAGATAAATGGCTTCTTTCTTATCTAAATCAAAATTACTGAAGAAATACTTGTCATTTGTCATATGACTCGTTGCTCCTGAATCAATAAACCAACCAAGTGATTTCTTGTCTGTTACTTTAAATGTGCTATTCCAATTATTCTCACATGAATCAGAAATTGAGTTTTTCACTTTCTGTGTATGCTCTTTATGTTGTAATTTTTGCTGTTCTGCTTTCCATATGGTACAGTCTTTCTTTAAATGACCTTTTTTCTTACATCTGAAACATTTTCTCTTGTCTCTTTATTAGAGGGTTTTTGAAATTCTGTAGCTTTAAGAGCGTTTCCACTGTCCTTTTCAGTAGAAGAATCATTTGTTTGCTCTTTTCTTCTCTGATATTCATCTATTAGTCTTGTTTTCACAAAATCTAATGTAATGTCTTTTTCAGGTCTTGTCTCTAGTGCATTTATTAAGGCTGTATACTAATCTGGTAAACTGCACAATAATATTGCTGCTACATGACTTTCTTTAATGTCTTCACCAATAGACCTTAGCTGTGATATTACTTAGATCATTGAGAATAAGTGCTTCTGCATGTCATCATTTGCACTCTTACTCATACTGTAAAGCTTTCTTAATTGAAATAACTTGTGATTTAAACTATGTCTTTCATCTAATTTTCTTAATGTGTCCCACATTCCTTTCGCTGTTTCTTCATTTCTTATGTGTATTAACTGAGCATCATCCACTAATAAGCTAATGGTGGCTCTCGCTTTTCTATTTTTCTTATCCCAAGTATGATTATCTTCATCAGGTCTATCTGTAATGATTACTTCCCATAAATCATCCTTAGATAACAACATCTCTACTTTGAATTTCCAGAACTGATAATTTTCACTGTTCAGCTTAGCTACTGTGAGTTTCAGCTCAGTGCTGCACATCATTTTTATATAGCCTTACTTAATAATATCTTATAATAATCTTTATTTTTATATAGCGCTAACATATTCCGCAGTGCTTTACAGTTTGCATACATTTTCATCACTGTCCCCGATGGAGCTCACAATCTAAATTCCCTATCAGTATGTCTGTGGAGTGTGAGAGGAAACCGGAGTGCCCGGAGGAAACCCACGCAAACACGGAGAGAACATACAAACACCTTGCAGATGTTGTCCTTGGTGGGATTCGAACCACTGAGCGCTAACCACTGAGCCACCGTGCTGCCCTCACTTGTTTTAGAGTTGTAGTGAAGATATTCTTCTTTCTTTTCTTTTTGAGAGTTCCTGTATATCCTATGTCTGTGGTGATTCTCTGTAATTATCTCCAGTGTGCGGTCCTCCAGTTCCTGGGATCATAAATTCCTTTGTCTCTCTGTATCTGGATTTTTTTTCATCCTCCGTTCACTGGGTTTTATCTCCTTCTGTTTACAGAGCTTATCTGCTTCTCCGGTGTCCATGGTTATTGCCTGGAATTATCTTCTGGGATTCTCTGTGTGTCTGGGCTTCTGTGTTCTGGGGTTATCTCCTGGGACTATCTTCTGGGCTTCTTCCTGGGCCCATAACTTGTAGCAGAGTGTATCTTCTGAGAATCCTCAACAGAACATAAGAGAACTTCACTGAGCAAGTTATCTTGAGTAAACAGTATTTACTTCATATGGGTAAACATGAGATAAGAGAATTCAGTAGCACACAGTCTGTGCTGCTGCCATAATACACTCAAAAGCAAAAGTAAAAGTACAACAACAACAAGAGAGGACTTCCCACCCCACAATACAGCAAAAATATAACCTCACACCATCACCATCTGCTGTCAGGCTAGTGTAAAGTCCTCCCTTCACTTATAATAAGCCCTGATCTGTTGCATATGTCAACAAAAAAGCCCCCTACCTCCCCCCTGTCCCCCTCCCACACCCCAACAGCCCATCCTCTCACATGCACCCCTCAGTGCTCTGTCCCCCTGACCCCACAATACCTCCATCCTCTCACAGTCACCCCCTTTGCCCTATCCCCACTGCCTCACAATACCCGCATCCTCTCACATTCACCCTCTGTGCCCTGTCCCCCCTGCCTCACAATACCCCCATCCTCTCACATTCATCCCCTGTACCCTGTCCCCGTTGCCTCACAATACCCCCATCCTCTCACATTCACCCCCGTGCCTTGTCCCCCCTGCCTCACAATACCCCCATCCTCTCACATTCACCCCCGTGCACTGTCCCTCCTGCTTCACAATACACCATCTTCTCACATTCACCCCCAGTGCACTGTTGCTCCTCTCCCATTTCAACCCCCACAATATCCCCATCCTCTCACATTCACCCCAAGTGCTCTGTCCCCCCTGCCTCACAATACCCCCATCCTCTCACATTCACCCCACAGTGACCATGACATGCCTAAGCTGAATGAATTTAATAAATTCCATCCCCACTTACAGATGAAATTGCATGCAGTGACTGAGGCAGGACCAGGAAGTGTCCAGTTTAATGCACAAAGAGGGCACTAGGACCCAGTGTGGCTGAGACAACCAGAGCCTGAACAGCAGAAATTGCAGCTGCTGCTGGCAAGGAAGCAGCTCCTCCAGTGAGACAGCAGCACCGTACATGGCACAGATAGGCTCTGTAACCTGCCACTATGCAGAGTCTGTCAGACAGGGTAGCCAGCATTGTGCTGCCTTCTCCCTGACACCTCAGACACGGCTAAATGACAAAAGTGGCCATGTCTCCCAGTGGGCCCCTGCATGTGATTGGGCCCACTCTGCCTCCCCGCTACTTGGAAGCCTCCATAAACATTAGTTGATCGACTTTTAACTAATGTGCATGGGGTCTATAACAGAACATAACCTAAAACCAAGGACACTATAGGGACGATTGTAGACAGCAGAGCTGCTCACTGTGGTTTTAGTTCTACTCTTAATATATGCTACACAACATTGGAATGGACTGAGATTGCATCAACAACTGGATTCAAAGTAATTAATTTGAAGTCAGATGCGACTTCATGATTACTAAGTAAATGGTAAGAAATAACTCCACTTTGAAAGAAAGAGATATGAGGCAACAGAGAACAGGATACATTTGTATTGTAGATTAATTGCTGATAGTTGATTATCTCCATAGAGATAGAAGTCAGCAGGAGTCAGTCGCAGGTCATTGCTATTACTGATTGTTCGGCGCACATATTGAATGTGGTCTACCTGTGTAAACAGAAGATTATGTGATCGCCAATAGACAAATATGAACTGATCTGTGGTTGGTTAACGCAGCAGATTGTCTAATGTAAACGCACCCTACGGAGATAAACCAAACGTGACAATGTGACTGCACATCCTGGAATAGTGCAAACTGAATGAATTAACAGATACAGTTTGGATGGGCTTGTGTCCGCTTCTGAATTTAGGAAGTTCATTGTTGCCCCTCCTTCCCTTCCCTTGGAGTCTTTGTTAGTGTGGGTTAAGTACCAAAGTTGTTTTTTGGAATACACCTTTTCAGACTAGTTCTTGGTGTTTCAGTCATTTTTCTTGTTATTTATATGCTAGGCTTCCTGACGGAGCACTTCGCCCTTCACCATGTCGTGATTTTAATTACATCTAATCACATTTAGGTCCTACTGACCCATATATGTAGGCTTTGCTTAGTGATGTGTTCACATTCACCCATGAATGCAGATATTAGCCTTAGGTATCTATTCACACTTGACGATGGTGGATGGGCTCACAATATTTGGCCAAATTTTGTGTGATGCCTCTCATGTGTATTTTTCCTAAATTTCTAAAGCCATTTTGCTATTCACATTTCACGTATTTCACCTTGACATGCTATTAACACGATTGAGCGCAACCATTTTCCTATTTTGATAACAACCAAATTTGTCATTTTCTTCCGATGTGTTAATGGAATAATATTGGGCCAGAAACCAGCCCCAATTTGTTATTGCTATTTGTGTGTTAATAGTCACAGTATGGTTTTTTTTAGTTGGAATGTTTATTCTTTTAATAATAGATCAGAGGTGCACAATCTGCGGCCCAGGGGACACATGCGGCCTGCGATGCTATTCTGTGCGGCCCCCAGCCAAATGGACAGAAAAATGCTTGTCTGACAGGTTAACTATGTGTGGGCAGCCACACACAGAAGAGGAGTGGCAGCAGCTGAGGAACTGTGACTGGCAAGTACTAATGGTACCCTGTGTAGTCATCTCTGGATACCTCATAGAACAGGAGAATGGGGTCTCTTTCTGGCACTCCAAAAAGTAGTATGCGAATTTCAGGTGTTCATCCATGTCTGTGCTCACTTCACTGTAGTTTATGGGAGATCTGAATCATGACAAAGTATGCACAAAACCCTTGATCTATTGTTGAAGTCCATGTGTACGCATGACCGCTTCCTCTTTAGGGCCTATTCACACAAGTTTTTTGAAAAGGATTTAGAATAGGATTTTTCTGAAAATCCACATACAAATGCTTCAAATACTCTTTGACTAAGCTTTACTAGGAAATGTTAAAGAAACAGCATTGTATGCCCTATAGGAGCTATCCATTTCAATTCATTTGGAAACATATTCAAAGAGTATTTGACTCAGTGTTTCATGTGGATTCAAGAGCAGAATCAATTTCAAAATACTCATAAAAAAACTCTGACTCGTACCTGAGTTAATTGTGAAGCAGTGAGAGAGGATCAAGAAGCTGAGAGGACAAGGAGTGTTGGAGAAGGAAGGAGATAGCAAGTTTGAAACTGATACTGATACCTGACTGTCAATCTGGAATATGGCCGGAAAGTCCTGAAGCCAGAACAGAGACAGTTAAGGGGACAAGGGAGCAACTCCAATGGACAGCGCCGGAGGTCCAAAAAGATAGCTCTGAATTAATGGAGACCCTGAAATGGCAGGTAAATTGGACAGAGGCTATGTGTAAGCTGTTGTACCAGCATCTCTCCCGGGGAAGAGGGGCAGAAGGCAGAGATGCTGATTTGCTCACCGCAGCGGCCTCCATCCCATACTTCCGGCTCCAGCTGCTGATGCCCTGGGTACACACACTGCACGCAGATCCCCGGGCACTGTACGCGTCGTCTTAAAGTGTCCCCAGCCAATGGCTGAGAGGCAATCATCATTTAAGGCATCGCCTGCCTGTCTATTAGCTGTGCGAGCCTGTCTGTACATCAGCCAGTCCAGTCCATACCTGCCATTGCCCTTCTGTACATCAGCCAATCCTGCAATCACCTGCCAGTGCTCATCTCTACATCAGCCGGTCCAGTCTGCACCTGCCAGTACACATGTCTACATCAGCCGGTCCAGTCCACACCTGCCACTCATCTGTACTTCAGCCGGTCCATTCTGAATCCATAGTTCCAGTGTTTCTACAGTGCCTGCCTGCTTCTACTATTTCTTCCTTGCTACTTGACCCTTGGCGGTCAGATGCCATCAGTCCTCTTATAGCACCTGGTCCCACCTCCTTTGAAAGTACTCGGATTGTTGTAGCATCTGCTGCTGTGTATCTGAGGTCGGATTTGGTGAGGCACCTAGTTAGCTTTCCTTGAGCCTCGGCACAGTGGTTTCACAATCCAGCCCATTACAGTTTGCACAGGCCATGGAATCTACTGGCTCCCAGGCTGCCCTCCCTCAGACCTGTACCTGGAGGTCTCCCACCAGAACGAGCAGCAGTACAAAATGCTCTCCTACTTTTGGATAGTAACCACCCGTCTTGATGCACTGACAACTCCGTTGTCGTCCACACTTACTCAAGCTGCAACCATGTCGGCCATGACCTCACACTCTGCAAGTTATGTGCAGGGCTCCAGACCCCATCTGTCTGCACCTCCATGCTATGATGATGACCCTGCCCTATGACAGGGTTTATTAATCAGTGCAAAAATTGTGATGGCAGAACAAGATATATCAGAAAATTGTATTGTGAAGAATATTGGAGATATAATTTCATGCTAATCGTTTGAGTTCTATGTGGCATCGAATTATAAAAACCCATTCAGTGTGCAGCTAGCTCATTAGGGTGATCAAGCTTCAAGGCTTGTTGCCATATGAATAACATGTGTTCTAGACTGCTTTGTTGAGGCAGCTATGATTCCATAAGGCATTATGAAGATACTATACATCCTAGCCATACAGTGTGTATAATTCCGAGATCTCCAGAACATGGCGAACACTCGTCTGGGTCTCGACCCGTTCTAGCATCTGGGAGTATGAAGTTACATAGAACAGCCAGTAGAAACCAGACAGAAAAGTTGTGTTTGGTCTTAACGCATAGCAGGTGCACACCTGGATCCGATGGCACTATAACCGTCGCCATAGGACCGTCCAGAAAGGAGTTATGATCTTTCATCGGTTTTGGAGTTTATTGCTGCAGAGGCAAGGGGAGGGGATTTAGGATCAGCCCAAAGGGCAGGATGGGGGTGAGCCAAAGAGGATAAAGGCTGATGTACGACCATGTGGTCACCCTCTCTCTCTGTTATGCAAGCGACCACTTCAGAAGTGGGGGCCACGTCGATTAAGTGTGCTGAGAGGGAACAAGTAGACAGCTGGCAGCCCATACCCCCTGTGGCCCAGCGCATCCATGATGTAACCTCACCAGGTAATTGACATACTGTATATTCTCCTTATATCTTTTGTCCTAGCATTATCTGTATTTGCATATCTGACCATTGTATATCTGTAACCATCGTGTGTATAGTGTTTTGTCTAGTGTGTCCTTAAGGTAATTAAATATACAGTGGGGCAAAAAAGTATTTAGTCAGTCAGCAATAGTGCAAGTTCCACCACTTAAAAAGATGAGAGGCGTCTGTAATTTACATCATAGGTAGACCTCAACTATGGGAGACAAACTGAGAAAAAAAAATCCAGAAAATCACATTGTCTGTTTTTTTTTCATTTTATTTGCATATTATGGTGGAAAATAAGTATTTGGTCAGAAACAAGCAATCAAGATTTCTGGCTCTCACAGACCTGTAACTTCTTCTTTAAGAGTCTCCTCTTTCCTCCACTCATTACCTGTAGTAATGGCACCTGTTTAAACTTGTTATCAGTATAAAAAGACACCTGTGCACACCCTCAAACAGTCTGACTCCAAACTCCACTATGGTGAAGACCAAAGAGCTGTCAAAGGACACCAGAAACAAAATTGTAGCCCTGCACCAGGCTGGGAAGACTGAATCTGCAATAGCCAACCAGCTTGGAGTGAAGAAATCAACTGTGGGAGCAATAATTAGAAAATGGAAGACATACAAGACCACTGATAATCTCCCTCGATCTGGTGCTCCACGCAAAATCCCACCCCGTGGGGTCAGAATGATCACAAGAATGGTGAGCAAAAATCCCAGAACCACACGGGGGGACCTAGTGAATGAACTGCAGAGAGCTGGGACCAATGTAACAAGGCCTACCATAAGTAACACACTACGCCACCATGGACTCAGATCCTGCAGTGCCAGACGTGTCCCACTGCTTAAGCCTGTACATGTCCGGGCCCGTCTGAAGTTTGCTAGAGAGCATTTGTATGATCCAGAGGAGTTTTGGGAGAATGTCCTATGGTCTGATGAAACCAAACTGGAACTGTTTGGTAGAAACACAACTTGTCGTGTTTGGAGGAAAAAGAATACTGAGTTGCATCCATCAAACACCATACCTACTGTAAAGCATGGTGGTGGAAACATCATGCTTTGGGGCTGTTTCTCTGCAAAGGGGCCAGGACGACTGATCCGGGTACATGAAAGAATGAATGGGGCCATGTATCGTGAGATTTTGAGTGCAAACCTCCTTCCATCAGCAAGGGCATTGATGATGAAACGTGGCTGGGTCTTTCAACATGACAATGATCCAAAGCACACCGCCAGGGCAACGAAGGAGTGGCTTCATAAGAAGCATTTCAAGGTCCTGGAGTGGCCTAGCCAGTCTCCAGATCTCAACCCTATAGAAAACCTTTGGAGGGAGTTGAAAGTCCGTGTTGCCAAGCGAAAAGCCAAAAATATCACTGCTCTAGAGGAGATCTGCATGGAGGAATGGGTCAACATACCAACAACAGTGTGTGGCAACCTTGTGAAGACTTACAGAAAACGTTTGACCTCTGTCATTGCCAACAAAGGATATATCACAAAGTATTGAGATGAAATTTTGTTTCTGACCAAATACTTATTTTCCACCATAATATGCAAATAAAATGAAAAAAAAACAGACAATGTGATTTTCTGGATTTTTTTTTCTCAGTTTGTCTCCCATAGTTGAGGTCTACCTATGATGTAAATTACAGATGCCTCTCATCTTTTTAAGTGGTGGAACTTGCACTATTGCTGACTGACTAAATACTTTTTTGCCCCACTGTATAAATATATGCGGGGACAGTACAAAGACCTTTCTAATGATCTTTTTACTCTTAGACCTGTGACGAGAACAAGGGGGCATCCTCTACGTCTGGAGGAAAGAAGGTTTAAGCATACTCACAGACGTGGATTCTTTACTGTAAGAGCAGTGAGACTATGGAACTCTCTGCCATATGATGTTGTAATGAGTGATTCCCTACTAAAATTTAAGAAGGGACTGGATGTTTTTCTTGAAAAGTATAATATTACAGGGTATATACACTAGTTTCCTTAATATTGCGTTGATCAAGGGAGCTAGTCTGATTGCCGTATGTGGAATCGGGAAGGAATTTTTTTCCCCAATGTGAAACTTACTGTTTGCCACATGGGTTTTTTTTTGCCTTCCTCTGGATCAACATGTTAGGGTAAGTTAGGATAAGATATAGGTTGAACTAGATGGACTTAAAGTCTCCCTTCAACCTTAATAACTATGTTAATATGCTACTATGTTATTGTCCTGCAGCATAACCCAAGTGCGCTTCAGCTGAGGTAATGGACAGATGGCAGCAGAATTTATGGTTCCATTTACTACAGCAAGTCTTCCAGGTCTTGAAGCAGCAAAACAGCCCCAGACCATCACACTACCATCGCCATATTTTACTGTTAGGATGATGTTGCTTTTCTGAAATACTGTGTCACTTCTACACGAGATTTAATGGGACATACATGAGTCATCGCTGCACTCTTGGGGTAATTTTGGTAGGCCGGCCACTCCTGGAAAGGATAATGGCTCTCACTGTGGTTCTCTGGAGTCCAAAAGCTTTAGAATTAGATTTATAACCTTTTCCAGAATCGTAGGTCTCAATGACTTTGTTTCTCATTTGTTTCCAGAATTTCTTTGGATAGCGGCATGATGTTTAGCTTTTGAGGAACGTTTGGTCTACTTCACTTTTGTCAGGCAGGTCTTATATAAGTGATTTCTTGATTGAGAACAGGTGTGACAGTAATCAGACCTGGGTGTGGCTATGGAATTATCACTCATCTTCCCAAAGATGTTATAAACCACAGTCAATCTATGTTTTAAGGGGGAGCAGCGGGCAATCACTTTTTCCCACAGGGCCCTGTAGGTTTGGATTTCTTTTTCACTTAAAAAATACCTTCATTTAAATACTGCATTTTGCGTTTACTTGTGTTATTTTTGTCTAATATTTGTTTGATGATCTGAAAAATTTAAGTGTGACAAACATGCAAGAGAAAAAGAATTCAGGAAAGGGGCAAACACTTTTTCATACAACTGTATCTACAGTTCAGAAGTTTTCTGAAGAACGTTAAGAAAAAATGTTCACTTCTCCTTTAAAAAAGGAACATAGACACAAGCGAAGTGTGACCCTGGCCTTACACAACGTTTGCAACAATGAACTATTATATTTTTGCTCCTTTTATTTTCTTTAGCCTGCATTGTGTAATGGACTATAAATGTTAGCAGTAAGTAATTCAGCCAATGAAAAATCCCTTATGGCATTAAAACAGGGAGCAATCCATATGGTGTGTGCAGTTTTATCTAATTGATAAGACTTCTCAGCACTTCCTGCATTGTTGTACCGTCAGCTTCACCCTGAATAATTGAAGAATACAGATTTTCTTTCACATTTGGAGACAAGACTATCAGTGTTTCCCTCAACAATAAAACCTCTCCCTGCCCCTGCAGCATCTTGTAATTTAATTAAACAAGTCCCATGAGACAAATAGAACTTTTATGAGACACTTTGAGAAGCACAGTGAAGTAAATAGGCAGAGTAGCGTCTGCTGTAAGTCATGAAACTTCCACTAGGTGGGGCTCTTGTCACACAAAAGTTATCGCTAAATACAGTCACACTATGGTAGTTACTCCAGAATTGTCTGTCATTCGTAATATTGTGCTGATGTATGTCACAGACTCATCGTGCTACAAAACAATTACTTTTTACTGTGTGTATTTTAAATCTGTTTTCACAGGAAAGTTTAATATCAACCTACCATTCAGAAAATATTAGGGAATGGCTAAAGTGACCAAAGATTCGCTTTTTTTAAAAAAAAAAATGTGATTACTTCTGTCTGATTATTGTGATGCCATTTTTTGTTGGTGATGAAATGAAAGTGCATGAAGTTGTCATCATTCAAGACCTTAATTTTAATCAAAATGCTTTATTAGCACATAGGTATGGTCATTTAATTAAAGAAAACTGACTAACAAAAGTTTTGTTTATACTATTTAACTATTTATTGATCACAACATAGAGAGTAGTTGATTGCTTAAAATGCCATAAGTTAGTATTTTGTAGCACAATCTCTTGCTTTAATTACTACACCACAGTGACGGGGCATTGAAGCCACTCGAGTATTCAAGACTTCCTGAGGGATCTTGCTCCATTCCATTTGCAAATCTGCAAACAATTTATCTTTATTGCTAAGGGTACGGGCCCCAACTCGTCGCCCTAATTCATCCCAAAGGAGCTCTATAAGGTGTAAATCAGGTGATTGGCTTGGCCATTGCAGTCAGCGAACATTTTTCTTTGCTAACCAAGTTTTGACTAAATTAGATGTGTGCTTAGGATCATTGTCTTGCTGTAATCTCCTGCGCCTGCCTACTTTGGTTTTACCATGTGTCAGCATTATATTCTCCAGTATATCTTTGTGCATGAAAACCACAGAACAGAGGAAAAAATCCTCCAATATTTAAGAAAAAAACAAAAACAGGCAGAGATGCTTACCTATATAGACAGGCCTCAATACAAATGCACTAATCCAGGGTGCAGCGGACCCAAGTAAAATGGCAACTGCACAGGTGCAAAAATACCTAATGAAACAGCCAGCCTACAATCAGGGATTGGCCGTGTGGTACACCAGTGCAGAAGAAATAATCCGTATGTGGCAGTGTTCACACAGGGAATGCAGAGCATATGGTTCACAACCTCTTAGTAACACCATATAGGGGGGCTGCCCAGTGCCAACTAGAATGCATCCCGTGTGAACAGAGGCCACAGTTTACAGAACCATATGGGCCCAACTGCACCCTGTTACTAAGAGGCTGTGAACCATATGCTCTGCATTCCCTGTGTGAACATTGCCACATACGGATTATTTTTTTGCACTGGTGTGCCACACGGCCAATCCTGATTGTAAGCTGGCTGTTTCATTAGGTATTTTTGCACCTGTGCAGTTGCCATTTTACTTGGGTCCGCTGCACCCTGATAGTGCATTTGTATTGAGGCCTGTCTAAACAGGTAAGCATCTCTGCCTGTTTTTGTTTTTTTATTTTTGTGCATGGTAGCATTCAAATTTCCATCAATTATATGCGGAAGGTGAATGTCAGATGCAGAAAAGCAGCCCCAGCCATGACATTGTCACCACCATGTTTCACTGTAGATAATAATAAATTTTATTTCTATAGTGCCGACATATTCCGCAGCACTTTACATTTCGGAGGGGATTTGTACAGACAATAGACATTACAGCATAACAATTATCACATAGATTATAACAAATTCCAAGAGGAATGAGGGCCCTGCTCGCAAGCTTACAGTCTATGCGGAAAGAGGTAGACACAAAAGGTGGGTGGTAACAGTTGCCCTGATTGTATGGACCAGCCATAATGTTAAGAGTGTAACAGCATAGACACAGAGGGCTAATGGATGCATAAAGCATGTGGGAACATGATGCGGGGAACCTGGTTATGGTAAAACTTTTGGCTGTGCCACACAGGGATAGATTAGGTTAATGTGTTGAGGCGATAGGCCAGTCTGAATAAATGTGTTTTCAGGGCACGCTTAAAATTTTGGGGATTGGGGACCAATCGTATTGACCTGGGAAGTGCATTCCAAAGAATTGGCGCAGCACGTGTAAAGTCTTGGAGACGGGAGTGGGAGGTTCTGATTATTGAGGATGCTAACCTCAGGTCATCAGCAGAACGGAGGGCGCGGGTTGGGTGGTATACTGAAACAAGGGAGGAGATGTAGGGTGGTGCTGAGCCATGGAGGGCTTTGTGGGTGAGGGTAATAAGTTTATACTGAATTCTGGAGTGGATGGGTAGCCAGTGTAATGACTGGCACAAGGTAGAGGCATCGGTGTAACGATTGGTGAGGAATATGATCCTGGCTACAGCATTCAAGACAGATTGGAGAGGGGAGAGTTTGGTAAGAGGAAGACCGATTAGAAGAGAGTTACAATAGTTGAGAAGAGAATGAATAAGAGAAACAGTAAGAGTTTTTGCAGAGTCAAAAGTAAGAAAAGGTTGAATTCTAGAAATGTTTTTGAGGTGCAGATGACAAGAGCGAGCCAGTGATCGAATGTGGGGGGCAAAGGAAAGCTTGGAATCAAGTATGACCCCAAGACAGCGGGCATGTTGCTGGGGAGTAATAGTGGAACCACACACAGAAATGGCAATATCGGGTATAGGTACATTAGTAGAGGGAGGAAACACAAGGAGTTCAGTCTTTGACAGGTTCTGTTTCAGATATAGTGAGGACATGATGTTAGACACAGCGTTTAGACAATCGCCGGTGTTTTCTAGAAAGGCTGCCGTGATGTCAGGAGAAGAAGCGTATAATTGGGTGTCATCAGCATAGAGATGGTACTGGAAACCAAATCTACTGATTGTTTGACCAATAGTGGCAGTGTATAAGGAGAAGAGGAGGGGGCCTAGAACCAATCCTTGAGGAACCGCAACAGTAAGGGGAAGGTGAGAGGAGGAGGAACCGGCAAAAGATACAGTAAAGGAGCGGTCAGAGAGATAGGAGGAGAACCAGGAGAGAACGGTGTCCTTGAGGCCAATGGAACAGAGCATAGTGAGGAGGAGCTGATGATCCACAGTGTCAAATGCTGTAGAGAGATCCAAGAGAATTAGCATGGAGTAATGACCATTTGATTTAGCTGTTAGTAGATCATTAGAGACTTTAGTGAGGGCAGTTTCAGTAGAGTGTAAGGAGCGGAAACCGGATTGGAGAGGGTCGAGAAGAGAGTTATCAGAGAGATAGCAGATAAGACAGGAGTGGACCAAGCGTTCCAGAAGTTTAGAGATGAAGGGAAGATTAGGGACAGGTCTATAGTTATCGGCACAGTTTTGGTCGAGGGATGCTTTTTTAAGTAGTGGATGTATGATGGCATGCTTAAATGAGGAGGGAAAGATACCAAAAGAGAGAGGTTAAATATTTTAGTTAGGTGAGGGGTGACAGCAGGGGAAAGGGACTGGAGGAGATGTGACGGAAATGGGTCACTGATGCAAGTGGTTGGGCGAGAAGATGTTTGATATCTTACATCATGGGTCTCAAACTGCATTTCTCGAGGGCCGCAAACCATGCGTGTTTTCAAGATTTCCTTAGCATTGCACAAGCAAATCCTAAAAACATGACCTGTTTGCGGCCCTTGAGGAATGCAGTGTAACGCCTCAGTGAGACGAGCTATAAGAGTGGACCCTCTGGACCGTGGAACAGATTGCCCAGGGCGAGCCAACCTAATGAAGACTGACCCCTATACAGGGATCATCAGGGACAGGCCTAGGGATCTCTAATACCATGGCAGCCGGTACCAAGAGCGAGGGCCGAGATAGCGGGAGAGACATGGAATAGAAGGGTAACTGAGGAGACTGACAAACACCGGGGCACTAGGAACGGACATACAGAACAGAGCACTGGAGTATAGAAGAGCATGCGCCAGGAGGCACAACAGAGCACCAGGCAGAGTACAGTGACAGAGCTTGTGCCAGGAGGCGTGACAGAGTACAAGGCAGAGCACAGGGACTGAGCTTGTGCCAGGAGGCATGACAGGGTTCAAGGCAGAGTACAGGGACTGAGCTTGTGCCAGGAGGCATGACAGAGTCAGGGCCGGCGTTAGGGGCAGGCAGACCAGGCAGCTGCCTAGGGCCCCCGCTCCCCCAGGGGCCCCCAGCTAGCGGCACATCACGCAGCCGCTATAGGGCCCCCAGCCCCGACTCCCCCCGCCGCCGTCGCTGCTTTGAACTTATACCGGCATGATGCCGGTACAGTTCACAGCAATGATGGAGGAGAGAGCATCAGATGGCGCTCCCTCTCCCATCATTCCCCACTCTGCTTCTGACACAGCGGGAGCGCGATGACGTCATCACGCTCTCACTGTGCCGACAGAGCAGGAGACAGGAGCCGGGAGCAGCGCGGGCGCGAGGAGAAGGTGAGGAGTGGGTTTTTTTTAAAACTATCGTTGCGTGTGCTGGACTGTGGGGCCAATCTCGGGGGTGGGGGGTGGGCTGTATATACCATGTGGGGCTGGGCTGTGTATACCATGTGGGGCTGGGCTATATTTACCATGTATGGCAGGGCTATATCTACCATGTGGGGCTGGGCTGTATATACCATGTGGGGCTGCGCTGTATATACCATGTGCGGCTTGGCTACATATATACCATGTGGGGCTGGGCTGCGTATACACCATGTGCAACTGGGCTGTATATACCATGTGGGGCTGGGCTGTGTATACCATGTGGGGCTGGGCTGTGTATACCATGTGGGGCTGGGCTGTATATACCATGTGGGGCTGGGCTGTATATACCACATGCGACTGGGCTGTATATACCATGTGCGGCTGGGCTGTATATACCACATGCGGCTGGGCTGTATATACCATGTGCGGCTGGGCTGTATATACATGTGCGGCTGGGCTGTATTTACCATGCGGTGCTGGGCTGTATATACCATGTGTGGTTGGGCTGTATATACCATGTGCGGCTGGGCTGTATATACTATGTGCGGCTGGGCTGTATATACCATGCGGGGCTGGGCTGTATATACCATGTGGAACTGGGCTGTATATACCATGCGGGGCTGGGCTGTGTTTACCATGTGGGGCAGGGCTGTGTATACCATGTGGGGCTGGGCTGTGTATACCATGTGGGGCTGGGCTGTATATAACATGTGGGGCTGGGCTGTATATACAATGTGGGGCTGGGATGTATACCATGGTGCTGGGCTATATACCATAGTGGGGCTGGGCTATATACTATGCGGCTGTGTTATATACCATGGGGGGTGCATTTTACATTATATTCTATGGGGGAGGCTGTGTTATATAATATAGGGGGCTGCATTATATTCTATGGGGAGGTGGCCTGTATTATATTCTATTTGGGGCTCCATTATATTCTATGGGGGTGATTGCATCATACTCTGAGGGGGCTACATTATACTATATGAGGAGGCTCCATTGTATTCTATTGGGGGCTAGATTATATTGTATGGGGGCTTAATTATACTTTATGAGGGGGCTACATTATATTCTATGGGGCTGCATTATACTATATGAGGGCTACATTGTATTATATGTAGGGGCTACATTATATTCTATGGGGGGCTGCAACATGCTCGGAAAACTCGAGTAACGAGCATACTCGCTCATCACTAGTCGCTACAGTATAACCATAGGCCCCAATTGAACAAGACCAACTATTTTTGATGCTGGTCGGGGTGAGGTGGCACATTGGAGTGAGACTGTCCTGATTCATTAAGAGGTGCAAGTGGTGTGAGCCTCATCACAGATCTTACTCCAGTCTGAGACAGGAGTAATATTTGTGGCATAAGTAAAATTGCCACTCATTATGAATTTTAATGAGCAAGGTTGTGATGCTCCTGTCCTAAAAAGTTAAAAGTGGGCACAACTTGGCCAAAAGAACTTGGAACTTGCATAGGAATTCTGGCATAAAGCTTTGATGCACCTGGCCATAGTGCAGATATTCCATGATGTTTATTAGTTTTATACTGTTCTCATATTGGGAAGTAGCGCAGTGCTGATATATCTATAAACATTTTGATATTTTTGAGGTAGACCCTAAAGTCCTGATTCATAAAGATCACTGTTGTTCTCATCATTCTTGATGAAGAGTGTGCTGAAGTTAAAGGTGCCTGATTCATTAAGAGGCGCAAAGACTGGAGTAAGGTTTGTGGCATGAGGCACACCGCAGCTCATCAGGGATTTGAGGAGCGGGCATGAACATATGCAGTAGTGCCCATGTCCAATTGCAACGCCATCCATTTTGGTGAAGCCAGCCAAAACTAGATTGAAAACACCAAAATTCCTGCAAATTGTTAAGGGTATTTTGTGCAACAGCTTTGATGGATGGGGGTCTATATGTCTTATGATTCGACCTTAAGAACCACTCCAGCGTTTTTTTCTATTGTAGAGCTGGAATAGTGGTACTGATCTAAGTTCTACTGTCTCTAGTATCATACTTACCATTTGCAATCTTCTGTTATCGAAACCAATCCCGTCGGTCTACAGCGGTTTGTCACCTGTTGGATTGCTCCAGTGTTTGCTTTGTGATCACAACTCAATGTAAGTCTATGAGAGCCAGACCTCTTTCTGGCTCTTATAGATTTACATTGAGTTGGGATCACAAATCAAACACTGGAGCAATCCAACAGGTGACAAACCGCTGTAGACCGACGGGATTGGTGCCAATAAGTGTTAGACTTATGTTGATCACTCTTCGGTCAGTCAGAAGTTGCGGTTGCAAGATGGCATTGCGTGACCGGAGTGGCACTAGAAAAGCTTAAAACAGCAGCTGATAAGTATAAGACTAGGGTTAGGGAACTTAGATTAGTAGCACTACTGCAGCACTGCAATTTAAAGTGGTGCTTTAGAGAGATTTTTGGAGCCAAATTATTGATGGCCGATCATTAAAGCCGTCTTCACATGTCCGTATAATACCGGTACCAGAAAATACGATACCGGTGTCGTGAGTGTTTTGTATCAGTGTGGCATCTTTTTTTTTCTGGTATGGCTTTGTGGCGCCCCTGAGGCTCAGTCGCCACAGAGGTACTACACCTCCTCCTGAGGTGTGGTGCCCCGCCATCCAGGTAAGGTGGAAACACCTGACCACACTCCAACACCTTCCCCCCACACCACAAGAAGGATTAGCACAGAACGTGAGGAGAATAAGAGAACAAGGACCAGGGTTAGAGGAGAACCCTTTTCAAGTTCTAAACGCAAGGCCAGGGTCCGGTCCCTGAGGTTGTACGGATACTAATGGTCCTGCAGCAGACACCGGAGGAATAGAAGTAGTGACCACTTTATTCCCACACAAGATTTGGGGGCACAACAGCAACATATTAGTGAGCCGGGACTTAATAGCAAGGAGTCCCCGAAGCAGGCTACAGCTGTCTTCCGTACAAGTAGAGTTCATAGGAACATCTGACAGGAGGAACTCCAGTGTAACTCAGTACTAGGAGAACTTCACTCAAAGGCGCTATAATGTAAGAGGAGACGTTCAGAAAAGGCACATATGTTGGCGGAGTATTGGGAGTATTCCATCTGGCCTGGAAGTTGACTGAGTCCCTGACCCGGAGGACACGGCACGGAAGCGGGCACCTGTTTGCACAACAGACTGTGAGTAAAGCTTTGGAACTACATGCCCTGGTGTCCTCCACTTATTCCTGCGCCAACCTGCCCAGCACCGCTACATCCCTCGCGCCTGACACTACATCATCTAAGTGCCACTTCATCTACACTACCCTGGGACTACAGCCCTGCCTGTGGAGGGCTATAACATCACTGCTGCACCACACCATCTGTCCCAGAGGATCTGTGTGCAGCGTCGGCTTACATCGCTATTGCCGAATACCACAGGTGGCGTCACGAATCACTTATATACTTTCACTACCATCAGCACACTGAAACAACCCCTTATTACAATGGGAGCCCAGGGCCACGGGCCGGGTCTCAGCTGCCGTGACATCTCCCATTGAAGCTCATCGGGCCCGGTACCGAGTACCCCACAGCCCTGGGTGTGAGGACGACCCAGCTTAAGCTATGTGCACACGGTGCGGATACTGCTGTGGAATTTTCCGTGCAGATTTTGCTAAATCTGCAGGTAAAATTACCTGCGTTTTACCTGAAGTTTTAATGCAGATTTAGTGCAGATTTAGTGCAGTTTTCACCTGCAGATTTCTATAATGGAGCAGATGAAAAACTGCTGCAGAACTGCACATAAGAAGTGACATGCTGCAGTTTTAAATCTGCACCAAATCTGCGCGGAAAAATCTGCAGCATGTGCACAGCGTTTTTTGTTTTACATAGCCTTAAATGGTACTGTACATCACTTGCAGTTCTGCTGCAGTTCTGCAGGGCCAAATCTGCTGCAGAACTGCACAGAATCTGCACCGTGTGCACCTAGCCTTAAGTCTATTTGCACACGGTGCGGATTCTGCTGTGGAATTTTCCACGTAGATTTTGCTAAATCTGCAGGTAAAATGACCTGCGTTTTACCTGCAGTTTTAGTGCAGATTTAGTGCAGATTTCCCCTGTAGTTTTCATCTGCAGCTTTCTATGGAGCAGGTGGAAAACTGCAGCAAAACCGCACAAAAGAAGCGACATGCCGCTTCTTTTATTCCGCACTAATACAGCACAGTACAAAAAGAGGACTTGAAAATCCTCCAATAATGGAAAACAGCAAGAGAACAACAAGGTTTACCCGTACAGGCCTCCAAACAAATGCACTATCAAGATGCAGTGGACCCATATAATAAAGATAGCAACACAGGTGCAAGAATACCAATCAAGCAACTGCTCGCAGCCTACCAATACATGGAGGGGGCGGTTGCCTGGTATGTTGATGCACAAAACAACTTGTATGTGGCGCTGTTCACACTAAGGCCATGCACAGCATCCAGGCCAGCCTAGTACCAACACCCTTCTATTAGCTCAGGCGGGCAGCCCAGCGCTAACAAAATGCATGCCGTGTGAACAGACACCGCAGTTTACAAGACCAAATGGGCCCAGCTGCGGTGTCTATCAAGGAGCAGGGACCCCGGGGGCCCTATGTGGTGGCCGTTAGGATGGCCTCTGATTGGGAGACCAGCCAGCAGCAGGGGACCCCGTGTGTGGAGCGGCCGGTTGGCGCGGCTGCAGTTGCTTTAAACTGTAAAGCGCTGCGGAATATGTTGGCGCTATATAAATAAAGATTATTATTATTATTGCTCCAACTGTACAGGAGAGAGCAGTACCTCAGAGCAGCGAGGCGGCCACCGATGTGACAGCAGAGCCGGAAACTCCAGGAGCTACAGGACAACCACAGGAGGGAGTGCAGAGCCAGAGGAACAGTGGGGACTCCTCCTCCAGTGGGTCTTCATCGCATTTGTATGTGGTGGTGCAAGTGTGGGGAGGAGGACCCCCATATAGTGATTGGGCCGGAACCAAGGCGACCGCCATCAGAGTTATTGAAGGAACCACATCAGGGGGATTACAAAGGGAGACATGCGACTGAAGTTGTCAGGGCAACAGGGGGCGGGGCTAGGGCAAAAGGAGCAGGGGGCGCGCTGAGGTGGCAGTTGGGAAAAAGCCTGACAGGAGAGAGGAAGCCGTGTGACAGAGAGAGGACTGAGGTAACTGATGGTGTGTGGAAGAGAGACAGGCAGGAGACTGCGAAGGGAAAACTTGGGACTCACCGACAAGCGACACGGAAGAGACCCTCCCCGGGAGTCCCTCCCCGCATACGTTCAGATAAAGTGACGCCCGCTGATTCTCTCGGTGGCATGACAGGACCGGGATCTGAGGCGACCGCTGTGACGAGACAGCAATCCGGTACAGTGGCCAGGACACTGCCCCCCTGTCTCCTCCCACAGCTGCGGCCCCGTCATTACCGGCCTCAGGGGGCGCCACCTCGCTATAGGCGGCCGCAGAGCCCCATCCCGGTTACTGAGGGGACAGTAAGCGGAGTTTGTTAACGTTTATGTTTTTGGACTGCATCATGACCTGGCTGGGGGACGAGCGCCTCTAAACGGACGCCTGGGAGATTCCCCCCCGACCAGTCTCTTAAGGGCCTGTTGTGCCCCACCGTCCTCGTTTCTTCAGGGCCTGTTGCGCCCCATCGTTCCAGTTTCTTCAGGGCCTGTTACGCCCCACCGTTCCAGTTTCTTCAGGGCCTGTTGCGCCCCACCGTTCAGTTTCTTCAGGGCCTGTTGCGCCCCCATTGTTCCAGTTTCTTCAGGGCCCGTTGCGCCCCACTGTCCCCGTTTCTCCAGGGCCTGCTGCGCCCCATCATTCCGGTTTCTTCAGGGCCTGCTGCGCCCCACCGTTCTGGTTTCTTCAGGGCCGGACGAGCCCAAATCCTTCCGGGAAATCGTGGATTACAAGGCAGCCACATCCGCAATCCCCGAGTGGTCGTATCTGTGAACTCGAGCGACGCCCGGAAGGCTAAGTGCACTATAGAGAAATAAGGACCCTCAGTTTGTTACGTTGTTTCCCGGGTCCCTGCGAGGATGAATAATTGTTACCTTGTTTTTTTGTTGAAACAGTGTAGCCCTTGCGGCTTGAAATTTATAAAAGTTTATTTCACACCACATTCAGTCTCGTGTCTCGTCACTGCATCCTGTGAGCCTGCTCGAACCCTTACCTTGGCGTAGTCGGCAGGATGCAGTCTCCGAGCGCGGACAGTGGTGGCCCAGAACATGGGGGAGCTGAAAGCTCTGTAAATAATGAGGGTCCCCGTACCAGAATTTCATTGGGGGCCATGCTGAACAACCTGCCTAGATTCTCCGGCTCCAATACTATGCTATGGAGCTGGACAGAGCGAATGCGGGGGCTCTTTCGGATGTACCCAATGACCCCTGACCTGGAAGCCGAAGTGGCACTTATGGCCCTAGACGGGGAGGTGCGGAGGTCAGTGATGTTGAAACCTCCGGGGCACCGCAACACTTTTGAAAAGGTGTTACAGATATATGGAACAGACCCACGGGGATCCCACTAATGTGGGAGAGTTAAGGAGCCGTCTGTTTAGTCGAATGCAGGCAGAGGGGGAGACGATTACTCAGTATATGAATGTACTCCAAGAGTTGCATATGGCTATTGAAAGAAAAGACGGGGTAGGGGTAGGACCTGTTGACATTACCCTACGTGACCTACTGGTGACTGGACTGCGAGATCCATTAATAAAGCAGGCATTACGGGAACAGATCAGAATGAATCCCCAAATAGACTTTTCAGAAGTGGGAAGTCAGGCACGGGTTCGAGAGCAAGAGCAGGGGATGGCGGTCCCCGTGGGGAAGGTCCTAGGGGTGGAGGCCTCCTCGAACGCAGTTGAGGAGCCTCAGTGGGTGGAGGAAATGAAGCAAGAATTGCGAAATATTAAGGGCGAGTTGGCTGAAGTAAAGAGAAGAACTGAACCTGGGACTGGACGATCTAGCGTTAATCCCGGTCCCTGGGGGTCACGCTCTCCGCGGGGAGGTCGGTCTATACCGGCCCGGTGTTATGAGTGTGGAGAACCAAGCCACTTCGCCCGAGAGTGTCCGCAGCGTGGGAGATACCCACCTCGGCGGCCATTAAACTAAAGGGCTCCGGGCTGGGGGGACGCCGCTCGGAGCGGAAAACCACAACTAGGGGTGGTGGAAGTCCTGAAGATTTGGTAGCAAAGTGTCCGGTAGTTTGGGCAGAACTAGAGGGCTAGGCCGTCCGGTGTCTGGCGGACACGGGGTAACAAGTAACCACTATGCCCGCAACGTACTTTCAACAAAACTTTCCGGAGGTGGCAAGGCCTCAGTGGGGGCCCATGATCAAACTAGTAGCCGCTAACCAACTGCCGGTCCTGGTCGCCGGGGTAGTGTGGGTGCAGGTGACGCTGTGCGGTAAACCCCTTGGCCGCAGAGGGGTGGTGTTGACTCAAGGAGAAGCTGATCAACGACATCCCGTCACCCTAGGCATGAATGTTTTAAAAGAGTTTGGTAACCTGTTGCTTAAAGATCCCACACAAAAGATACTGAAGCAGTGGGGTTCTCGCACAGCTCAGGGACAGGTATTCCAGCAGCTGGTGCGGGGTTGTGCGGGTGCATCAGGACTGCCAGGAGGGTGAGGCTCTAGGCAAGGTCATCGCGTCAGTGGCTCCCCTGCTTGTGCTGCCTCCTGGACAGACAGTGGTGGCCCTGCCAATTCGAGCCCCGATACCTTTGGAGGGCGTGGAGGTGCAGGTGGAGCCTTGTCACTCAGAGCACCTACCTCCTGGCATACTGGTGGCCCATTCCCTCACTACGGTGCAAAAAGGAACCGTCCTGCTACGCTGCGTTAACCTTGAAGACAGAGACACCGTTCTGAAAACACGGACTGTATTGGCCAAAATAGTAAGGCCTTTAGAAGAAGTGCTGCCAGCTCCTGCGGTTCAATTATGAGTACACCCCGAGGATTCTTGGGAAGTAACAATACGAACCTTACAGACCCATGAAGTCTCTGCACAAGAGAAGGGCCGAAATATTTTAGAGCAAATGCGGGCTGAGCTTTCTGGATTAACTGCAGCCCAACTCTCACAGATAAAAATATTGCTTGGACAGTACCATGAAGTATTTGCTAGCCATGAGGATGACTTTGGGTGTACCACCGCCATCACTCATGAGATCCCCACAGCAGGAGCGGGCCCTATCTGAGAACGATACCGACAGATTCCACCACAACTCTATCAAGAGGTGAAAACTTTGCTGGCCCAAATGCTGCGAAAAGGGGTGATACGGGAAAGTCAAAGCCCCTGGGCGGCCCCAATTGTGTTGGTCCGGAAGAAAGATGGTACACTACCATTTTGTGTAGATTATCGTAAACTGAATGCTTGCACTATTAAAGACTTATACCCACTGCCCCGCATAGAAGAATCCCTGTCCGCGTTGGGGAAGGCAACATATTTTTCGACCCTTGACTTGGCCAGTGGGTACTGGCAGGTGCCCATGTCAGAAGAAGATAGAACTAAGACTGAGTTCATATTGCCCATGGGACTGTTTGAGTTTAATCGGATGCCATTTGGGCTGGCCAACGCCCCCGGGACCTTTCAGCGATTGATGGAGCGATGTCTGGGGATCTCAATTTTGAGGCTACGTTGATCTACCTGGATAATATCATTGTCTATGCCGCCACCTTCGAGGACCACCTGAAGTGGTTGGGACAGGTACTCAGCCGGTTGCAAAAGTACGGGTTGAAGGTGAAACCTCAGAAATGCCACCTATTTCGCTCTCAGATTGAGTATCTGGGTCATGTCGTTTCGGCAGAGGGTGTGAGGCCATCCCGGGAGAAGGTTGCTGCTATACAGGAATGGCCTACCCCCGAGACGGTGAAAGATGTGCGGGCTTTTCTGGGGTTAGCTGGATATTACCGTCGCTTCGTAAAGAATTTTGCATGTCGAGCTTGAGCCCTGCATGACCTGCTGAAGGGGGCTCCCGCTGGGGCCAATGGACGAAAAATCCAGTGGCAACACCCTCAGTAGGAGGCCTTCCGGGATCTCAAGGTTGCACTTTCGGATGCCCCAGTGTTGGCTTATGTGGATTTCTCTCAGCCGTTTATCCTGCACACTGATGGGAGTCTTCACGGGCTGGGGGCTGTGTTGTCACAGGTTCAGGATGGCCAGGAGAGGGTGATCGCATATGGAAGTCGTTCACTCCATGACTCCGAGCGTAACCCTGACAATTACAGCTCTTTTAAGCTTGAGCTCCTCGCAGTGGTGTGGGCTATGACGGAGAGATTCACAGAGTACCTAGCGGGCTCCGAGGTGGTAGTGTGAACTGACAACAACCCACTGGCTCACTTGGAAAATGCAAAGTTGGGGGCTTTGGAGCAGCGATGGGTGGCCCGGGTGGCAAAGTACAATTATAAGATTATCTACAAAAGAGGGGCCGAGAATGTCCATGCCGATGCCCTCTCCAGGATTCGACATACAATCGAGACAAAGAATTAGAAGGAGAGGAAATACCGTTCGCTCTTACCGCTGCCGTGCTCACCAATGTGGATTCAAAAGTATCTTCCCCAGAGGCCCACAGGGGCATCCTGGAACAATCTTGGGATAAGTGGATACAACAACAACAAGAAGATGAAGAAGTTGGACTTCTCCTGACATGGGTCGCCGCTGGTCAATTACCCACTGATACTCAACGGCAAACTTTGACCCCAGACCTGTCGCTGATGCTGTGACAATGGGAGAGGCTGATTATCCGAAAGGGACTACTGTACCGTAAAATCACTTCGCAAACAACCTTAACGACTGTTTGGCAGGTGGTTACGCCCGGAGCTCAACTACACGAACTGGCTCGAGAGGCTCATGAAAAAGGGGCCCACTTTGGAGTTAAAAAGACTTTGCAATGGTTACAACAGAAAGTTTATCACCCACGCTTGTCGGCTGTTGTGGACGAAGTTTGCCGTACCTGCCGTTTATGTGAATTGGCCAAACCGCCCGCTCAGAGAGCCGCAACACAGACGATTGCGACTTCAGCACCCCTTGAGCTCCTGACGGTGGATTACCTGAACATTGGTCCCGCATTCCAGGGATACGAACACTGTCTCATCATGGTGGATCATTTCACCAAGTTCGCTGTGGTCACCCCTACTCGAGACCAGACCGCGGAGTCGGCCGCCTCCGCAATTTGCAGAAACTTTATACAAGTGTACGGCTGTCCTCAACGCATACTTTCCGACCAGGGAGCATGTTTTTTGGGGAAAGTTATGGAAGAACTACATCATCTTTATGGGATTGACAAATTCCGGACCACACCATATCACCCGTAAGGGAATGGGGCTTGTGAACGATTTAATCGGACATTGATACAAATGCTACGTACTCTGGAGAGTGACAAGAAAGCTAGTTGGCCTGAATATGTTTCTGAACTAGTATGGGTTTATAATAACCGGGTACATCGAGTTACGGGCTATACTCCCTATTCCCTGCTGTTTGGACGAGAGGGTAAAGGGATCACGGAGGTAGAGTTGGACCCCGAAGAGCCTCGGTCCTGGACCGGAGTGTCGTCCTGGGTCCGAAATCATCGCCACAGGCTGCAAACTCTTCACCGAATTGTACATACCAAACTCCAAGACTGGGAACACCCAGGGAAGATTACAACTTCCCCTCCTCATCTCCAAAGCGGGGACCATGTGCTTGTACTGGATCAACGCCCCCAGAACAAACTGGAGTCACGTTGGGAAGAGAGTCCTTATCGGGCACTACGCCATATCCATCCAGATGGACCTGTGTACGAAATACGGCCTGAGCAGGATGAAACACTGCCCACCGGCATTGTGCATTGTAATATGTTACGCCCGTGAATTTCCACCGACCCGAAACAACTGGAACCCACATCCGAACCGGAGTCCATATGCTGGGACTCGGATGATGAGGATTTCCCTTCAGACCCCAAGGGCCCTCCACCCAATAATGAGCCAGTTGACACAATTAACCTGCCTGCATCATGCAGCCCACCGACGTCCACCACCCCAGAAGATTCCACCCCAGTCGAACTTAGACGCTCCGAGCGGTCAACAGCCGGCAAACCCCCCGAACGGTATGAACAAGACCAGTTTATATGGCAACGAATGTTGACACCTTTACAGGCCAATCTCAATAGACTAACAGCTTCGCCCGAGGACTGGCGAGCTTACAGGGCGGGGGAATGTGGGGAGGAGGACCTCCATATAGTGATTGGGCCGGAACCAAGGGGACCGCCATCAGAGTTATTGAAGGAACCACATCGGGGGATTACAAAGGGAGACATGTGACTGAAGTTGTCAGGGCAACAGGGGGCGGGGCTAGGGCAAAAGGAGCAGGGGGCGCGCTGAGGTGGCAGTTGGGAAAAAGCCTGACAGGAGAGAGGAAGCCGTGTGACAGAGAGAGGACTGAGGTAACTGATGGTGTTTGGAAGAGAGACAGGCAGGAGACTGCGAAGGGAAAACTTGGGACTCGCCAACAAGCGACACGGAAGAGACCCTCCCCGGGAGTCCCTCCCTGCATACGTTCAGATAAAGTGACGCCTGCTGATTCTCTCGGTGGCGTGAAAGGACCGGGATCTCAGGCGACCGCTGTGACGAGACAGCAATCCGGTACAGTGGCCAGGACACTGCCCCCCTGTCTCCCCCCACAGCTGCAGCCCCGTCATTACCGGCCTCAGGGAGCGCCACCTCGCTATAGGCGGCCGCAGAGCTCCATCCCGGTTACTGAGGGGACAGTAAGCGGAGTTTGTTAACGTTTATGTTTTTGGACTGCGTCATGACCTGGCTGGGGGACGAGCGCCTCTAAACGGACGCCTGGGAGATTCCCCCCCGACCAGTCTCTTCAGGGCCTGTTGCGCCCCACCGTCCTCGTTTCTTCAGGACCTGTTGCGCCCCATCGTTCCAGTTTCTTCAGGGCCTGTTACGCCCCACCATTCCAGTTTCTTCAGGGCCTGTTGCGCCCCACCGTTCAGTTTCTTCAGGGCCTGTTGCGCCCCCATCGTTCCGGTTTCTTCAGGGCCTTCTGCGCCCCACCGTTCTGGTTTCTTCAGGGCAGGACGAGCCCAAATCCTTCCGGGAAATCGTGGATTACAAGGCAGCCACATCCGCAATCCCCGAGTGGTCGTTTCTGTGAACTCGAGTGACGCCCGGAAGGCTAAGTGCACTATAGGTCCCTGCGAGGACGAATAGTTGTTACCTTGTTTTTTTGCTGAAACAGTTTAGCCCTTGCTGCTTGAAATTTATAAAAGTTTATTTCACCCCACATTCAGTCTCGTGTCTCGTCACTGCATCCTGTGAGCCTGCTCGAACCCTACACAAGGTCCGAATGCGGCCCACTATGCAAACCAATGGCCACGTGCAAACTGAGACGGCCCCTTCAAATTTTGTTGGTGCCGGTTGCACCCAGAAAAAAATATATACCAGGGACTATTTTGCATATCTGAAGGCGCAAGGAGCCCATGACTGTGCTGAAAGACTGTGGCATCTGACATGGCCACAAGTTAGTGGCCATGCTTGAATGTTTTCCCCTCATCCCAGTTTTGTTTGGTGCTTCCCCTGCTGGATTACAGGACCCAAAACGCCAAAGGGGTTAACTTTGGTGGACTCTAGGTGCGGCTGCTGAGCTTTGTATCCCTGAACTGTGCACCATTCTATCCCTGGACTAGTGCCATGTTAAAAAAAAGGGCACCATCGTTTAAGGGCCCATGGTCCACTGAAAGGAGGGAGGGGGAAGCCGTCAGGTCTGAACAGGACCCACCAGTGTTTTAGGAAAGTTGAACCATTTTAGAGGGACTGACAGTCTCAGGAAAGATGAAACCAGGGTCACGTGGACCCCTGTATACAGAGAGACTGGAACTCTGATGTTATATGTGAATTTTACAGAGGTTGCCATGGCTGGGGATGGCCATGTTTAAGAAGGGGGAAGTGTAAAGAGGTGGCAGGAACCTCTCTGTTAGGAGTCTGATTTCTGCGTTTACTCCGCAGGGATTCAGATCCTCACATTCTGCAGTCTCCTGCTCTTTATTTACTGCAGAAGAGATTGTAGAGGAGATTGCCTTGCAGCAAATCTCTCCTGAGGCTAAGTCCTTCTGTCCTCCTACTGAGCATGCTCATGGGACGATCTCCCATTGGAGATCGGGAGTCATGTGCTCAGGTCCCGCTCCAGATCTCATTGGTCCATCTCAGAGATCTGGAGGCTTGCAGAAGGTCCCGGCTGCTATAAAAGGCGCTAGTATAGACTTACTTGCTGCTGTGTGTATGAGGACAGATGTATGATTCTGGTGAATGACTCATTATGAAACCCCTTCCCTCTGATATTACGTATGTGGTCAGGGACTGAGTTAGAATCAGCACCAGCGCTCCTCTGCTGCAACATCCACAGCTGCTAGCGTCCGACATTGTGCTTGCGTCATAGCTTTGTCGTTCAGCGGCAGTGTCCATCCCGCGCTGCAGTAGCAGCTCTCCTTAGCGTCCACAGCTGCGACGCCGCACACACGGTAGGTCTAGATGGACGTAGCGCCACCGTCTTGGGCTACTCCTGTGACCAGATACCGTGTGTGTATTTATACTGAGTACTGTGTCCTCAACAGGCTCAGTCTTTGTATTTGTGTTTATTTTTGCATCTCTGTGACTTAACTGAGATTGCTCTGCGCACCTGGGTGAAGTTTAACCCTGTGCGCATTACCGCAATATTGCTCCTGCCACCACTTAGCAGCGGTTATATCACCTACTGCACAGTGGACCCCGATTGGCGAACGCACTTTATTATTATTTTTATTTAGTGCTTTCCGCCGTTCCTAACACTCTCTTGCCCATGTGTTGACCCCATGCACTTTATGTGAATATGTTATGTCTCATGCACATTGGCCTACTGTATTACATGTGTATGACATCTAATTGTATTGAATTATTTTATATTGCTGTGTTATAGCTACATTGCTTTATGGTGTAGGTCTCCTTTAATTGTCTGTAGTTATGTTAGGGACAGTGAATAGTTAAAGGTGGGCTGGGCTAGCAGCTCAGAAAAAGCAGCAGGAAACTGCTGCTGGAGTTCAGTAGCCCAGTCACGTTGGCCCTGGGCAGGTGTGTAGCAGCAGCCAGGGCATTGCCAGACCCCAGGAGGGGAGAGACTCTGTTGCCTCGGCTGAAGGACACTAATGCGGGGCATTGCCAGACCCCAGGAGGGGAGGAAATCTGGTGCCCCGGACTAAGGACTTAAGGACCATAACACGGGCCCCAGGACTTCGGAAGGGCCCCTGCTGAATGGACTGTGAGCTTACAACATTAGGACTGCTTGCTTGATCTCGGCTACTGTGGCTGTTGAGGACACCCACATCCCCAAGCCACACTCATTTACCATTTCTTTGTACCCTGTCAGGAGGACATATCAGAGGGGACATGGTGGCAGTGAGGGACATTCAGCAGACCGCCTGGGACCACAGGGCGTAGACTCAAATCCAGGAATGTATGCTGTATTCGAGACAAATACTGTTGTGCATTTACATTTTGGGACTTATTTATATCATGGAAGGCTGTTATATATAATACTCTTGCTGATTGAGCCCGCTGTATGTATATTTGAGTGAGGTTGTTTTTCCCACAGACAATTTAAACATTTTCCTATGGGCTTCTCTCGCATGCTTTAGCCTACTTACCTTAATTAGGTGGCCTTTTTTGTGCATTGTGTCTCCATTTTCTGTAAACTGTTTTTATGGTAATTTTATTATTGTTCCAATAAAATTTTGTCTTTTTATACATTTATGGCATATAGCTTCTCTGTTTTCCTTTGATTCATGCTTAATGTTTGAACCTGCCACTAGGCATTTATCCTTTTTGGGTTTATTTATCTGTAAATCCCCATGGCACTGATTAAAGATATTGTGTCTGCCTCTACATTTGGTAGAACATGACAATAATTCACTCCATACATGTTGTGGTAGAACATTAAAATGTTTGACTGTCCAATAGACAGTACACCGATGTGCTTGAGTTTAAGTTAAAGTAAGTGAATAATATAAATTATGCAGAGTACAGTTGTGGTGCCTTAGAAATGTATACCCCAAAGTCAAGTCACAGATTCTCCTCCTCCTTCTGCGTATATTTACAACATATAGATTTTTAATCTAGACATCTGACATAACTTTACCAGGCTATGACTGTTTCACACATCAGTTTTTTGGCACTTGTTAGTCTTTTTTTTGCTAATAGATCACATTCTCATTACAATAAATGTGCCTTCTCATATGTCCTTTTTCTACAAGTATTCACATAAAAATATTACTGTTCATATTTACATTTAGCTAGAGACTGCATACACTTTAGATGGCCCCTATGTTCAACCAATCACTCGTCTGGCAGCTCTCTACCGACTATAACCTGACATAGGTCATCTGGCCGAGAGCTCCTGTTCTCTGTGAGAGAGCCGCTGCCAGACACCTCTGGCAGCTGCTTACCTCCTAGAAAACAAAAGGATCGGCAGTCCAAAACCAGACATGCCAGAACCTTCTATCCTCAATATCAACTGTTGAGGAATAATCAGGAGCCGCCATACAATTAGACTGTTGGTCAAATCCACTGATATCGGCAGGTTTAGCCATCTTTAATCTAAAGTGTATGGGGACCTTTAGTAGTAAAATTAAAGTTGTTCTTCTAGATTACACATTTGTCTCAGGCCAGTGACACAACACCGTATTTTCTCAGAGAGAATCGGCCGATTATGCTAATCACACTCTGATCAGTTTGATCAGAGTGTGATCATATGGTTATCTGATTTTCTCTGGTCAAGAGGAAAAAATGACTCCATTTTGTCAGTTCGTGAAAATCAGACTGCATCAGATGTCATTCGAGTGCCGTCCGATGTTTCTCAAGGACTTATTGACTTGCGTGGCCGAGTGCGATTCAAATATCGGGTGCAAATCAATCATGCTGTGATTTTTTTTCTCAGACTCTCTCCAAGCAAAAAATCAGACGTGCACTGCCCCGAAGAATAATATTGGTCTGACTACGATTTGATGTTTTGTCAGATCACTCTCACACCGAAAATACGGTCATGTGCACAAACCCTAATAGAAACATTCCTAATGCTCACACCCACATTCAATGGCTAGATAAGTGAGGCCATATATGACCCACTAATGGCCGCTGTATGTGAGGTCTTTAGATATGTCTCTAATGTAACAGGAAATGGCATTACTTCCATAGATGAGTGTATTCTCTGCTGTTTAACACAAGTAATTAGCACTTAACGAATGGAATGTAGGAGACAGAAAACAAGTTCCAAATAATCAGGAAATGAATGGACTGGGGTGTGTACAATACCAATGTGGAGACCTAAAGGGTAACTATAGCCGCGTCCATGGACGGAAGTGGCAGTGAGTAGCGCTGGGGCTTTCTGGGTTCCTAAAAGAAAAAGGGTTTTAAACAAAGGGCACAAAAATAATGAGAAACTATTGACCCTTGAGATAAAGATATGAGCCAGTATAAGAGGGTCCTAGGTATGAGAGGGGTGGCTAAAAGGGCCATAATAACATTAGATAAAACGGTCACTAAAAGCTGAATTTCTTCATGATGTATACAGTGGGTTGTTCTAGTTCTCTTTGTAATAGTTAGGAGATACTTAGATAAAACCACTAAAAGCTCTCTACCTGTCCAACTGTATAGATTCATTTATTCCATGGGAAATAATTACCGACATGAGTGCACATGTTATTATTATTACTATTATTATTATTTCACCTTCAATGGTACATTACATAAATCTAGGAAGTGAAATATGTACATAAAATCACAATGACATAAATAAGAATATGGCGTCATATTGGAATAACAGTATAAATGCTCCGTGGCAACATAAATGGGATGATGCAGGATTAGAACAACATGACTACTTTCATCACTATTTTCTGAAACAGCGCCACAGCTGTTCATAGCTTGTGTCTAATATTGTAGCTCAGTTCTTCTAAAGTGCAATTCCACTTACATCCTGTAGACAGGTGTGGTGCTATTTCTAACAGAAAGCAAACATGTTTTTTTAAATTTTTTCTAATAATTGAAATTGTACATAAAATAACTCTTGTCCTGTCTGAAACATATTATTTAGTATCCCTTGAGTCACTGTTATTGGTTTAGAAATTATATCAATATTTTTTCAATTGCGACGGGAAACACTAAAATTTGAAAATTGCGTCTAAGCAGTAAATAGCAGCATTACCACTATAGAGATCAAAAATTGGAACTTTTCCAATAAAAGTATTTCTAGCACATTTTGTAGATGTGTATAACATTGAAGAAGTAAAGTTGTAGTTCAAAACACAAGGAGTAATATTCCCATAGCTTTACAGGAGCACACTTATATTTACAGAGGACCTTCTGCCAAATTTTTCATGTTGAACTGGACACACAATGTAATAATGGCTGCAGAATGGAATAAAACATTTCTATTGGAGAGATAACAGCAATCAAAGTATTTGTACCCTATTGAGTTAATTTTCATTAAGTCCAAATGGGTGTTATCACTGGGGGAGTGTACTTATTCTCCCTGTATGATTCTGACCAATCATAAGCAGACACCAACACTCAAAGGAAGAACACAACCACAAAACATCGAAGTGTGTGAGATGCAATGACACAGCCCTGATCTCCTGGTCTAAACTTCTAAATGTGTCAGTGTCTGTGTGTGAGGGGGACAGTGCAGCTGAGTTTAGTCATATAACATTATAAACCCTTCTATCAGCTCTTCTACTCTCATAGCACCAATGTCTCTGCTGTAATGTACCCAAACTTCCTGTCCAGAGATGTGTCAGTATCACTGTATAACCACTTTGCAGTGATATCAGACCTGGCTCTTATTATGTCTTACACAGGAGCATGCAAACAGGCCCTTTCAGAAGGAAGAGGACCTTATCTCTGGCACCACCTATTGGAAGTGATAATCCTAAAAGTCCATATTGACTCCTTAAGGAGCCTTGCCACATGACTTAGGATAAAAAGCAAAACCAGAAACTCCACTTGCAGACACGTGTTTCAGGGCATTGCTCCTCCTCAATGCAAAGCAGAACATCTGATTTGGTTAGGTGAGAGGCCTCTGACTGGCAGTCTAAGGGGGAATGTTTCTCCTTGCAGAAAGTTCCAGGCTGACATAAGGAAATTTATAGGCGATGCAGTGCCCATCTGCATTGTTAAATTTACAGAGAAGCATTGAATGGCCTATAAGCCTCCTTTCACCCGGCTTTGCACTATACACAAGGAGAAATGTTCTTTCTTAGTTACAAAGCAGACACTTTGATTTGCTCTCACTGCAGAGGAACTACAAGTTGCTTGAGCACAGCATACATAAGTATAATTACTGACATATGTGCAGACAGGCAGTGGTGGGGATGAGCAGAACAGCAGAGGTGACTGTGCTATGAGCGTGGGAGAGCTGATAGTAGGGTTTGTAATGTGACACAGCTAAACGCCTCTGTGCTGCACCCCCTTGCCCCACTGACTCATGTCTAAGGGAATGGAAGATTTTATTGTTCTCCCTCTTTACTTCTTAGGCTAGTTTCACATTAGCGTTTTTTTGCGCAGCGCATCGTGCGCATAAAAAACGCAAAGAAAAACGCAAAACAAATGTGCGTTTTTTTTTCTTCATGCGCACGCTGATGCGTCAAAATAACGCAGTGTTACTTGCGTTTTACATGCGTTTTTGCATGCGGTTGCGTTTTTTATGCGCATGCGTTTTTAGGTGTGACATTTCACAATAGCAAAATCTTTGACCACCAATGGGTCACCAGTGGGCGTGTTTCATTGGAATGTTTTATAGACCCTGTACTGCTGAATTCATCAGATTTTGCTGCTGTTTCCGGTGTCAAGATGGACTTGCGTCTGGATAATTTCCGCTTCAAGCTGGATCTTGACATTGCGCTGTCTCAGGCGTATGTCTTTTGTTGCCAGCAAGAAAGGGAGAGGGAGAGACAGCAGAGACAGCGGCGTAGGTTTTGGAGGCATCCAATCATCGAACTCCGGCCAAGCCGTGGAGCATATCACACGCTGTACAGCGAGCTACAGGAAAACCCGGAGAAATTTGCTGACTATACACGGATGTCCCAGGAAAGCTTCCTTGACTTGCTGGGTATGGTTGAAGGAAACATCCGGAGAAGGGACACTCAGCTCCGGCGTGCCATTCCTCCCGAAGAAAGGCTCCTTGTCACCTTACGGTATGTATGTTGTTATGTTTGCATAATTTTTTTGGCTTTTTATTTTTTTTTTTTTTTGGTCCAAAAAATTAGGTTTTTTTTGGCTATTGATTTTTAACATTATTTTTGTGAAATTGCTTTTTTGCATAATGGTTTTTCTTCTGGCATGTACTAATCCCAAGCCTTTATAAAATGTTTTTTTGCTATGTTGTATTAAAAAAACATGCAAAATAGTTAGGCCATGTACTTTTTTATTTTCAGTGTTTTTAGTAATACCCAAGACAGAAATATAATTATTTTTTCTTTTTATGTTTGGCAGGTTCCTGGCAACTGGAGAGAGTCTTTCATCCCTGCATTTCCAGTACCGGCTGGGAATCTCAACTTTATCTGGGATTGTTGCCGACACCTGCAGGGCTCTGTGGGATGTTCTGTGTCCGGAGTTTCTGCCATTGCCCACTGCCGAAAAGTGGCTTCAAATATCGGAGAAATTCTGGGCAGTCTGCAATTTCCCGAACTGCCTAGGAGCGGTGGACGGGAAGCACATCCGCATCACAAAACCCGCAAGAAGTGGCTCCGAGTACTACAACTACAAGAAGTACTTTTCCACAGTCCTAATGGCCATTGCGGATGCAGACTGCCGGTTTGTGGCGGTGGACATAGGGGCATTCGGACGGGGCAACGATTCACAGACTTTTAAGAACTCTGATATGGGCTGGAGGTTGTACGGCAACCATTTCAATTTTCCACTGGCACGGCCTCTTCCCCAAACCCAAACTCCACCACTGCCATTTGTAGTGGTTGGGGATGAGGCATTTCAGATGTGCCCAAACCTGCTGAAGCCGTACTCCAGCCGTGACTTGGACCACCGCAAGAAAATTTTCAACTACAGGCTTACGAGGGCTCGCAGGACTGTAGAGTGCGCCTTTGGCATTCTAGTGTCCAGATGGCGAATTCTCAGCACCGCCATCAATCTCAAAATGGAAACAGTTGATGAGGTCGTGAAGGCATGCGTGGTTCTCCACAATTTTGTTATGGCAAAGGAGCGGCCGAACTTTGACATGGATGAGCCTGCTGCCAACCCTTTGCCAGATTTTACTCAGCACCCTCTTCGGTCCTCAGTCGAAGTTGCCCAAATGAGGGACCAATTTGCGGACTACTTTTTATCCGATGTTGGTCGTGTAGCATGGCAGGATCAAATGGTTTAATAGTTTTGTTGTTTGTTAAAAATAAAATACATGGTTTTTTATACCTGTACCCAGTGTACTGTGTCTTAATAAACTCCACTACTCATCTGCCCAGGTTAAATTGAAGAAAGGGAAACCACCATAAAAAAAAAAAAAAAAAAAATATATATATATATATATATAAATATATTTATATAAATATATATTATATATTTATATATATATATTTATATATTTATATATATATATTTATATATATATTTATATATATATATTTATATATTTATATATTTATATATATATATATATATATTTATTTTTATATATATATATATATATATATTTTTTTTTTTTTGGTGGTTTCCCTTTCTTTACTTTCTACCGGATGGTCAGCCATCCAACTCTGAAAGGGATACTATATTTCATTTTTGTTTTATTTATATATATATATATATATATATATATATATATATATATATATATGTATATAAAAAAAAAAAAAAAAATATAGTATCCCTTTCAGAGTTGGATGGCTGACCATCCGGTATAAAGTAAAGAAAAACAAACCATAGTGTAGGGCGCAGTGTGTGCAGGCGGCGAAAGACACAATAACCAAACATTATTTTGAAAAAAAAATATAACATTTATTTAAATTATTTTTTAGTTGCTGGAAACTGGGGGGTGTGGAGGGATGAGGAACGGCTTTGGGTGGAGTAAGGGGTTCTAGGGGAAGGAGGAACCAAAGAAGTGGGGGAAGGGAGCTGAGGCAAGGAAAGTTGTGAAGTGGGAGGTGAGGGAGGAGGGAGGGTAAGAGTCCTCCTCTTTGTTTTTTTAGGACGGTGGCCCGTCGTCTTCCTGCTGTCCTCGCTTGAGCCTGAGGACTGGCTAGACCCCGGGGACCGCCTTGAGCCTCTGGACCGCCTTGAGCCTCTGGACTGCCTTGAGCCTCTGGAACGCCTGGAGGCTGGGGACTGGCTGGAGCTGGGGGACCGCCTGGCACTTGTTGACCGCCTGCCAGGATCTTGTTCCAGCTGTGGCATGCTGGAGGTGGTGGATGTCCTGGCAGGGGCCGTAAATATTGAATGCGGGTCCCCCAGCTGATGCTGCTCCGAGGTGGTGGTGGTGGTGGTGGTGGTGGCGGTCCATGCAGGCGTGGTGGCTGTGGCGGTCCATACCGGGGTGGTCCTCCCGCTGGTGGTGGTGGTTGCGGCGCTCAAGGCAGGGGTGGTGACGACGGGCCATCCAGTGGTGGTGGCGGCAGCAGTGGTGGGCCAGGCAGGAGCAGCGCTTGGCATGGTGTTGGCGGGTAAGTGTCCAGCTGCAATCGGACTTGGGGCGGTATATTGGTGTCCGGCGAGGCTTGGAAGTGTGGTGGCTGTGCAGTGATATGCAGCAGAAGCAGGTAATGCTGTAAAACGAGTCAGTGGTGGCACCGGTGGAAATGCCACCACTGACTGCTGCATAATCCTACTCTGCTGCATAGCCTGCATAAAAGCATTGTTGCAGGCCTGCATGACAGTCAACTGGAGGTCAGGGGTAAGGTGTTCCGCCGTGTCCCGAGCTATTTGGGTATAAAAATGATGCGCTGGTCTGGCGAGGTCGACTTCCAGGCGCTCAAGGCGACCCTCGATAGACTTGTAGCGTTGGTCCAAAAGGAGGAAACCACTCTCAAGTCTATCGAAGAGTGCCTTGAGGCTACTCTGAAAGACCGAGCTCAATTCAACGAACTCGGGCATGAGAGGCCTGTCCAAGGTCCTCTGCCGCTGCTGGCGGGAAGTGCCCGCAAAACCAGTGGCAGAGACCTGGGACAGGGGAACACCTGAGCGACCAGCTTCCTGGTCTCCAGATGACTGTGGTGCAGACCTGCAAGGTGCTTCCTCGCTGATGGATGGCTGGGAGGGGTCCGGGGCAGCTTGATGAAGGACCGCTTCGGGACCAGGTTGCAGGGTGCTGCTCCAGGTGCTGTGAAAAGAAAAGAAAGAAATTACTACCATAAATTAACAATCGCCAACTCCTGTGGAATAGAAAAGCACAGAATAAAACACAATACAACTAGAAAATACTTACGTTCGGGAGGCAAGGACCGGTCTTAAAAATGCCAAGGCACGATGGTATCGGTACTTCGTGCCGGTCCTTGCCGCAGCACCACTGCGAACCTTATTCTCCTGACGGATATCCCTGTTGAAGCGGTCCTTCATCGAGCGCCAACGGGTTCTGACTTTGTTCACTGTGATGGAAAAAAAAAAAAAAGAAAAAAAGTAAGACTATGCACTGGAGGCTGTGATCATCCAACTGTGTGTGATGATAGAAACTCCATGGAGTTAATAGCATCACACACAGTTGGGTGATCCCGGCCAAGATCACTGCTGCATCACACTGCATTTAAATACTTACGAAAATCCTTGCGGACCCGGGGAGAGGCGTTGTCCCAGCCATCCATCAGCGATGCGGCCACCTCGTTCCAGAGCCGCCGGATCACCACGTTGTCCGAGTGCAGTTGGTGACGGGTGTCCCACAACGGGACTCGCTCCTGGACTAGACGGATGAGCTCGTCGTTGTCCAGGGCGAGGTCCTCCTCCCGCTGTGGAGCCTAGAAAAGAAAGACAAACATTAATCTTTGAAAGATTTAAAAAAAAAAAATATCGATAACTAGCTGAAGAGCCCGGGCATAGTAACTAACTGTGGTTAGTTATATAAATTTAAAATTATCCTCCATCCCATAGTCCCGTGCCCATATTCCATCATACATATCCTCCATCCCATAGTCCTGTGCCCATATACCCATCATACATATTCGCCATCTCATATGCCTGTGCCCATATACACATGATACATGTTCGCCATCCCATAGTCCCGTGCCCATATACCATCATACATATCCTCCATCCCATGCCCATATACCCATCATATATATCCTCCATCCCATAGTCCCGTGCCCATATTCCATCATACATATCCTCCATCCCATAGTCCTGTGCCCATATACCCATCATACATATTCGCCATCTCATATGCCTGTGCCCATATACACATGATACATGTTCGCCATCCCATAGTCCCGTGCCCATATACCATCATACATATCCTCTATCCCGTGCCCATATACCCATCATATATATCCTCCATCCCATAGTCCCGTGCCCATATACCCAAACAAACAAACATACACACACACACACACAAACACACACACACACACATACACACTTTGAGCCCTAGATATTGATAAACAATCCATGAAAAAATTATTTGTTTTAAATGGAAATAAATGGAAAAAAAACAACAAACATCGAAAAAAACAACCATGAAAATTTAAAAAAAAAAAACTAAAAAATACCAAAAAAAAAAAAAAAAAAAAAAAAAACCAGACTAGAAAATAAGTAAAAAAAAAAAAAAAACAGTCCGTCTGTACTTACATCACGTCTACCCGCCCGCACTTGGCCTTGCTGCTCCTGCCGTTCCTCCGGTGGTGGTGGCGTGATGGAGGATGAGCTCTGAAAATTAAACCAAAAAAATTAATCACATGTGTTTATTTTTTCAAATCCATACGGAAGCATAGTACTCACTTCTTCTGCCTCTTGCCCTGTCCCGGGGACATATTCTTCACCAGATGAAGACATGCTGCAATAAAAAAAAAAAAGAGACATAAGTACATAGAAATGTATTGAAATTTCAGCCAGACATTAGGTTTTTCATACTTACATTGGTGCAGCTTGTGCTGTGTGTCCACTAGTGAGCAATCCTTAAAGTATTGTGGAATCCCAGTGCCCACACCATTTTATCACCTTGGTTCAATTTTTTTTTTTTACTGTCTAGACCAAATTTCAGTCATGTTTATGTAAAAAACGCATGCGCATAAAAACGCAAGACCATGCGCAAGTATTGCGCTCCCATAGGCTCCAATGTGGTGTTTTTGCGCATTCCGTGCGCATTCCGTGCGCATGCGTTGTTTTAACGAGACAGGGCGGAACCAAAAATGCAACATGTTGCGTCTGACGCGCCTGGCGCAAAAGACAAAAAAACGCATGCGCACGAAAGCGCAAATATGCGCAAGACCATGCGCACATCATGTAAAATATAGGTGCGCAGTGCGCATGCGCACTGGTGCGCCCGATGCGCTGCGCACAAAAGCGCTAATGTGAAACCAGCCTTACTTGCATTTTACTGGTATTGCTACACTATCAGGTGTATTACACAGGTCAACGAAAAAAAATTTTTTTTCTGGTGTCCAAAATATTTTAATGAATTTGGGGTATTTTTGGGGTGCTGATTCTGAATATGTCATCAGTTTTGCCAGATTGGCTCAAGTTTTTGAGATTTTTGGTATCTTATTTATAGCACTTGTTGGTAAATGCGACGCATCATCTCATTAATTTCTTTGGATTAGTACTTGAACTGAGCAGTTCTCAATATAGTTTTGTGTTAATTAGTGTTCTAAAAGTTTGTTCATAGCTTGATTTTTGCACTAACTTTATGTTGTTGTCTGTTTTCCAGTGAAAAGCATGAACTCATCATGAAGAAGTTGTCTTAACGATCCAGACTCATTCTGTTACATTTGTGGTGAATATACACTGCCAAAACATAGAAGAAACATAACACACTTCGTAAAAAAAGTGTATTTTGCCTATTTTGGGGTTATGCTTGGGGACCAAGACAAGTTTTGGGCACCACACATAGTGTGCAAAGCATGTATCGAATTATTACGAAAATGGAGCAAAGGACAAAGAAAAAGCTTCAAATTTGGTGTTCCAATGGTGTGGAGAGAGCCAAAAAATCATCATGATGACTGTTATTTATGGTAAACACAGGTACAGGCACATCTTCACAATGAGGGACAGGCCTTCTTGCAGATTCCATGTTACTCCCATTTTCGTTTCTTATGCTTATTGAATCCTTGCACTTGCACTGCACAGAAATAACAGTCATCATGATGATTTTTTGGCTCTCTCCACACCATTGGAACACCAAATTTGAAGCTTTTTCTTTGTCCTTTGCTCCATTTTCGTAATAATTCGATACATGCTTTGCACACTATGTGTGGTGCCCAAAACTTGTCTTGGTCCCCAAGCATAACCCCAAAATAGGCAAAATACACTTTTTTTACGAAGTGTGTTATGTTTCTTCTATGTTTTGGCAGTGTATATTCACCACAAATGTAACAGAATGAGTCTGGATCGTTAAGACAACTTCTTCATGATGAGTTCATGCTTTTCACTGGAAAACAGACAACAACATAAAGTTAGTGCAAAAATCAAGCTATGAACAAACTTTTAGAACACTAATTAACACAAAACTATATTGAGAACTGCTCAGTTCAAGTACTAATCCAAAGAAATTAATGAGATGATGCGTCGCATTTACCAACAAGTGCTATAAATAAGATACCAAAAATCTCAAAAACTTGAGCCAATCTGGCAAAACTGATGACATATTCAGAATCAGCACCCCAAAAATACCCTAAATTCGATGAAATATCTTTGGCACCAAAAATGCTGTTGACCAGTGTTATCATTAAGTGTGTCACATAAGTACTGCTACACTATTTTGTGTATTACGTTAAGTGTTAAATGTATTCTCATATGCTGCTTTGTACAAAGCTATGGAAAATGCTGTTTGTAGATTGGCCACTAGATGGGGGCATGTTAGATAGTGTAAGTACATGGTTAACAGTAGGAGGGGCTGCTGTGTGATAAGGAGTGTAGGTGTTAGGATAAGGCAGAGAGTGAGGGATGCCCGAACTGTACACAAGGGCTATAGGCCCGGACACCACAGCAGTCACACAACATTGAAGGAGTAAAGCCAAGTCATCCACAACATCAGGACACCACAGCAGTGGGCTGATACAGTTGGGGGACCAATAGTGGTTCCAGTATGTGGCAACTCATTTCATGGGCAGATACTCTCAGGGCCAGGGCCAAATGGCTGGAGGAACCTATAGATGCAGTGAGATTGGACAGAAAGCATGTGGTGCAAGCGCATGGAACAGCACAGAAGGGCAGGTCGCTCTCCCAGTGGCTTCTGACTTCGGGAAATAATGATCTTGCGTCTGGGGTGAAACAGACCAAGGGATGCATATCCGTAACAGAGCTGTGCAGAAAGGATGCTGAGGAATCGTCAAGGATGGTCCAACCTGGGCCCGTGCCTTGTGATCACAAGAGTTGTTTTGTGAAGCCTGTTGTAAAAGCTGTAAAGACTTTGGATGTGCTGTGTAGTGAACCCAGTAAAGATGTTCTTGTTGAAGTTGAAATGGACTGTGCTTCAATTAATGCAAAACTATCAAGAGGGGGTCTACTGCAGAGAAGGGAAGATCCAGAGGAAGTTGAACCGGAGGACACAGGTATGCTGACTAGTGAACATTATTTCTCTTTGAGGGAAGGCCAGGACACAAGTGCCCCGGTGTCCTCGGCCGTGGCCACGGTTCTGGCCGACCCTTACACATGCTTGATGTTAGACCAGAAGATTTGGTCTATATCATGTTATTATTACATCTCAGATTAAGAAACTTACTCTAAGTTATGGTAAGGACACTGCTTATTGCAGTTTTGCTTTGTTTTTGCAGCTCTCCTCTGAATCTTTTCTTTATTCTTTCCCTTATTGTGGTGAATGGCTTCCAAAGAATAAACATCCTCTGCTTCTTTTAACCTCTTCAAGAAGGTTGAAGAAGAAGCAAAAGACTGAACATGTGCACGGCAATGTCGCTTTTAGATTGCCGTGCACTATGGTCAGGGGCGTAACTACTATAGTTGCAGGAGTTACATTTGCACCTGGGCCCTGGTGTTTATGAAAATATTGAAACTTTGACAAAAAGTGTGATCATTTTGCAATTTTCAAACTTTGATTTTTTATGCCTTTAAACTAGATTTTTATACCATACAAAATTGCTAATAAATAACATTTGTCACATATCTACTTCACATCAGCATCATGTTTGAAGCATAACTTTTTTTGGTAGGACGTTAGAAGGGATAAATGTTATCAGCTATTTTTCATGTTTCCAACAAAATTTACAAAACCATTTTTTAGGAACCACATCACATTTGAAGAGACTTTGAGGGGCCTATATGACAGAAGATACCCAAAAGTGACACCATTCTAAAAACTGCACCCCTCAAGATGCTCAAACCCACATTGAAGAACTTTATTAACCCTTTAGGGGCTTCACAGGAATTAAGGCAATGCGGAAGGGAAGATTAAAGTCTTAATTTCCCACAAAAATATTGCTTTAGAACGAAAAGTTGCAAAGGATAACAGGAGAAAATGGACAGTACAATTTATTGTGCAAATTCCACTGTGTATAGCAAAACCCCATATGGGGTGAAGAACTACTGTTTGGGCGCACAGCACAGAAGGAGTAACATTCGACTTTTGGAGCCCAACATTGGGTGGAATTGATAGCAGATGCCATGTTGCGTTTGCAGACTCCATGATGTGCCTAAACAGTTTAAACCTCCTACAAGTGACCCCATTTTGGAAACTAAACCCCTCAAGGAATTTTTCTAGATCCACAGATGCTTCAAAGAATTTTATAAAGTTGAGCCGTGAAAATAAAAAAATCACATTTTCCCTACAACAATGTTGTTTTAGCCCCTAATTTTTTATTTTCACAGGGGTAACAGGAGAAAATGACTATAATATGTGTTGTGCAACTTCTGAGTACATCAATCAAGGAGTGATGTTTTGCAGTGCAGACTAGGATGGAATGTTCTGCGGATGCCATGTTGGATTTGAATGTGCCTAAAACAGTGGAACCCTCGAAAAGTAATGCAATTTTGGAATCTAAACTCCTCAAGGAATTTTCTAGAGGCATAGTTATAGTAAAGAAAATAATGCATTTGGTTTTACTGGTGCACAAAAGAATAATGTGTTGGTTTGTGTAAGTTGTGCAGAGTGTTGTGCTAAGAGGGTAAAATTTAATCAATTTATGGACATGTGGTATGTTTGAAACAATCCTTAATGCAATGGCTAAGTACAGGGGTTGGACAAAATAATGGAAACACCTAACGTTTTGGCAATATAACATAGAAGACCTCGGCACACAAAATTTAAATGATCAAATGTTTATTTATACATCCACGGTTAATGAAAAGCAGACCAAAAAATGATACAAATAATCAGGAATCGACAGATAAAAAAATCAACGTTTCGGCTATTAAGTCTTTATCAAGAATTTATCTGAAATAAATCAAACAATAAAAGATCAAAAAAGTGAAAGAAAAAATCTTTCATATACAAAGAGACATTAGTTCATATGTTACGTCTAGGTCACAGACTAAATATATTTACAAAAATAAAACATACATGTTGAAAAAATAATAGCATCATAATACTACTGGTACGACTCCTGAAATTATCATAGACAATTATCCTCCTAGAGAGAAGACTCCTCTCATTTGCACAGTATATTTCACAAACCAATGTGTTATTTCCTGAGACACACATAAATCCACACACATATAACTAACTAACAATATCATACTCTCTATTTAACCCCAGTGGTGACAGAGTCTGTAGAGTATGAATCCAAAAGGATTCACACTCCTTTAATCTCTTCACCCTGTCATCTCCTCTTCTAGCCACCTGATTGTTAGTTAGTTATATTCGAATCTATTAATATTATATTATATGTTTTTCCCATGACCGATTTCTTCCTTTGTCATATTTCTAATATTTAATCTGTATGTTCTTGCTTCGATATAACTTTGCAATTATAGTTGAACTTATGGTGGCTTACTAATGGGTGCAATGGTATAATAATATGTTTTCCAAATGTTTTATTTGAGTTTCAATAAATGGGGAGGATGGGGGAGGAATGATGGGGGAGAGGGAAAAATGTAAAGGGAAAGAAGGAAAAAGGAAGTACAATAAAGTCCAAATATAAAGAAGACATAAAATGAAACAAGTTAATGCAGAAGCATATTATGCAGTGAATTATTACAAAGGTAGGTATTTAAGCATATAATATATTAATATATATGTTCCAAAGACCCAAACACAAGGAGCCTTAGGCAGGTGCACTCTGGGTGAAGACTTAAGAGAACTCCAGCCATCTAGACCATTTCCTAGAATATTTAGCAAATTGATCATGCACATTCGCAAATTTCAGTTCAAAAGAATGATGAAGGCTAAGTTTGTCTATAATTTCATTAATTTGTGGGGGTTTTGGGTTTTTCCAAAGAAAGGCAATACTATGTTTGGAGACTAGTAAAATGTGCATAATCAATAGCCTGTTAGAAGTATCAATTTTGTCTGCGTCCAGAGAAAGAAGGGCCAGACGAGGAGACAAAATAAGTCGTGGTCCTAGGATAAAATCGATAAGGTTAGAAATCTCTCCAAAAGGGAACAATTTTGGGACATTGCCAAAATATATGCAAGATATTTCCTGGCCATCCACAGCCCCTCCAACAGAGCGGAGAATTGTCAGGGTAGATTCTATGAAGTCTAACAGGGGTATAATACCATCTTGTTAAAAGCTTGAAGTGAGTCTCTTGTAGTGATATGGAAATGGAAGAGGCATACGAGAAGGTACATGCCTGTTCAAGGTCAGAAGGGTCAATTGTCGTGTGCAATTCGGTTTCCCATTTGACAATATTTTGAGTCTTTACCGCTTCAAAGCTATTGTTACACCATTTGTACGTGTATTCAAAACTCCAAAAAATATTATGATCTATATTACAAATAAGGTTAACTGCTGGTTCAGAGATTCTCGGGTAGATAGTAAAGAACTCATGTCTTTGAGGATAACATATTGTAAGAAAGCAGGGGCGGTAGATTGAAATCTTTCCTTGAGTTTATTGTAAGGTGTACAAGTAACGCCATCGTATAAATCTTTAATTTTTTTAAGTCCAAGTTCAGACCAAATGGGGTCAATGGTCTGATTAGACGCTTGGAAGATAACTGATAGAGCCAGATTTTTTATTGTGACTTCTTTGTTAGAGCCTCTTTTTGGAGCAGAAAATTTTTTCCAAGCTTCAGAAATAGCTTGAAAAATCGGATAAGAATTTGTAATTAATTTTTTATGAAGGAGTTGGTTCAGAATTAGTAGGTAAAGAGGTTTATAATTATTAAAGAACAGTTCTAGTTCATGCCAAGCTGGTGTCGTATCATGAGGCCACCAGTATGAGCTTTGTTTGACTAAATTTGCAATGTAATAGGCCGTAATATTTGGGGAACCAGCTCCACCATAAGATTTATGGTTGTATAGAATATTTTTTGCTATTCTGGGTCTTTTGTTATTCCATAAAAAGGAGTTTAATGAGGCTTGAAGGTTTGTGAGAGAGGAAGTGGGTATTTTGAAAGGCAGTGAACGAAGTAGGTAAAAGGATTTTTGGGAAAATATACGACTTGACCATCATGATTCTTCCCCACCAAGAAAGCCCATTATCTCTAGATGCACGGAATTCATTAAAAAGCTTTTTAGTAAGCAGCTCTAAGTTTATTTTTATAAGAGAGTTTACGTTTTGATGAATTTTAGGCCTAGATATGTCAGCCCATCAGTGGCCCACCCCAAAGATGAGAGGCCCTCAATTTCCTCTTGGTCTGATCCTAGGTTAAAGCCAAGTATTTTGGATTTTGAGTCGTTTATTTTAAATTAAGAGATTTTAGCAAAAATCTGGATTAAGGTTTGTAAGGCAGAGATAGAGTTGCTTGGATCTGTGAGGGTAAGAATAATATCGTCTGCATACAATGCTATTTTAAAATCTCCGTGCAAAGTTTTGATTCCCTAGATCTTTGTGCTGTTCCTGATTAGTTGGGCCAGAGGTTCAATACCTAATGCAAAAAGCAATGGTGACAATGGGCAACCCTTTCTGGTCCCATTAGCTATATTAAACGTAGAGGAAAGATGATTGTTTGAATAAACCCTCGCACCAGGGCCGGAGTACAAAGCCATAATACCTCTCGTGATCTGAGAAGCCATTCCAAATTTTTTGAGAGTTGCTTGGAGATATGACCAATTAAGGCGCTCGAACGCTTTCTCAGCATCAAGAGAGATAACAATGGTCCTGAGTTTGTTCGAGGAAATAAGCTTAATTATGTTACTGAGTCTCTTCGTACCATCTATGGATTGTCTTCCTTTGATGAAGCCTATCTGATCATTGGAAATTAAACTCGGGAGGAATTGATTTAGTCTATTGGCCAGGATCTTTGCATAAATTTTTACGTCTGTATTGATGAGGGATATAGGTCTATAATTAAAAATTTGGCTAGTGTCAGAATTTGGTTTTGGGATTACGATAATTGTCGCTTCCAGCATCTCTTTAGGAAATTGACCTGTTTGGAAAGCTGAGTTAGATACTTTGACAAGGTGGGGGGTTAATATATTACTAAGACTTGAAATAATCGTCTGGGCCAGTTGATTTGAATGTTTTAAGTTTGTTTATGGTATCTAGGACTTCTTGTTCATCGAAGGGAGAAGACAAAAATGATAAGTCTTCAGGGTTAACCTTTGGAAGGTTCATGCTGGAAAGAAATGATCCAATCTCTGAGGTAGATGGCTGCATATTGTGGTTGACTTGGTTGATATTGTACAGATTTTTGTAATAATCGGCAAAAGCTCCTACAATATCTTTAGGGTGGACCAGGGATGTACCATTAGAGGAAGTTATACTGTCAATTCTATTCCGTTTCCGTATATTCTTAATTCTGTTTGACATGTATTTTGAAGGGCGATTTATAGATAAGTAATGTTTGCATTTTGCTGATCTAATAGCTGAGTCGTAAAAATTGAATATGATTTTCCTTAACTGCAACCTGAGATCACTAAGTTCTGATAATACAGCTTGTTTGTTAGAGGAAACAGAGGATCGACATAGTTCCTCTTCTTTAGATTTAATAGACTGTTGTAGGGTAAGGATTTTATCCCTATTAATTTTTTTTTGTCTGGAGGAAATTTGAATCAAGACTCCCCTCAACACCGCCTTGTGAGCATTCCAATAGGTAAACGGATTGAGGAGGTTTGATTCATTTTCACTAAAATAATTTTGTAAGGCTGATCTGATTTCAGATTTGATGGTGGGGTTATGAAGCAGAGAGGAGTTGAATTTCCACATGAATTGGGGATGAATTGGGGACCCTATTATCAGTTCTGCAGTTACCGGGGAATGATCCGAAATAGATTTATTAAGTATGGAGCTGGAGGAGAACTTTGGCAAGGAGAAGACATCTGTGAGTATCAGATCTATTCTAGATGCCGACTGATGGCCATCAGAAAAATGAGTAAATTCTCTAGATGTGATGTTCAAACAGCGGAATGAGTCGAATAGCTCGTGATTATAAATCCAGCTGTTCAAGGATTGCGTTTTTTGTCTGCTGGGAGAGGTGGAGTCTAGTACACCATTTGGCACCATATTAATGTCCCCTAACAAAAGTAGGGTTCCTGATCGTAAGGTGTCTAATTTTTTCATTAGCTTATTCAGGAAGCTTATTTGTCTGATGGTGGGAACATAAGTATTAACTATTGTGAAGGTTTGGCCGTTCAATTTGCACAGGAGAATTTGATAATGTCCTTTTTCGTCTTTTACTTCAGAAAGCAATTCAAAGGAAATTGAGTTACTAATCAGGGTTAAAACCCCAGCTTTCTTTCGTGGGCCGCAAGATTCAAATACAAATGGGAAATTTGGTTTCTTGAAGGCATACAACCTCAGGTTGCATCCCGTTAATCTCCCTACCAATGGAAAATCTCTTCCAAGCTCTATTTAGCCCCCTGACATTGTATGATACAAATTTTATTTTCATGTTACAAGAATGGCTGGGTTCGTATGAAGTGGGGTAGAGGAAATGCAGAAACCAGAGTGCACCTACCTTTGTAGAACTTAGTTGTCCAAAAACCTCAAACTATATACCTATTTGAAACCAAAAGCAAAAGAGACACAAAAACAATAAGAAAAAAATTGTCCATCAGGAAGAGCCGATCCGGAAGGCTCTAATTCCTTAGTGGGGAAAGTTTGTGTATGGATCCCATTGGAGGCATCCCTTGGCATAACAACACTATTCCCAGAAGGAAAATAATCTCATGTGATATATGAGTCCATAAAGTAGTAGAGAAGTGAGAAAACCTGTGGAAAGAAGAATAATAAGCAGTACAGTACAATACATTGACCAAATAATCAAGAAGTGTAGAGAGGTCTTATAACAAGGTGAGTAAATATATTGGCCAGGTTTCTCCGTTGGATCATCCCTTCTCTGATGAGGGCCCAGGGTCTTGAGAGTTGAAGATTCTATGGCAGTCAGGTATTCTGTAGTAGGACAGGAAATCTCTTCCTTCTTTTGGTTAGAATAGGACGGTCGTCTTTCCTTTGTAGATTATCAAAAGTTTAAGTGGGAAGCCCCATTTATAGGGGATATTATTTTCCCTTAAGGTGGAAGTGACTGGCTTAAAAGACTTTCTTCCTTCAATCGTTTCCTTTGAAAGATCCGTAAATAGCTGAAGGTGAACATAGGGTTCTGGAAAACCTCCTAGATCTTTAACCGATTGTTGAATTTTTTCCTTAAGCTTGAAGAAGTGTACCCTTAAGATGGTATCTCTAGGTAGATCTTTATCGATATTCCGTGGTTTGGGAAGTCTGTGGATCCTATCAATGATGAGACCTTGGTCTGTAAGTGTCGGTAGTAGTTTTTTGAAAATTGTCTTGACGAAGTCTTCTAGTTTATCCGGTGAGATACATTTAGGTCCATATATATTTGGACAGAGACAACATTTTTCTAATTTTGGTTCTAGACATTACCACAATGAATTTTAAACAAAACAATTCAGATGCAGTTGAAGTTCAGACTTTCAGCTTTCATTTGAGGGTATTCACATTAAAATTGGATGAAGGGTTTAGGAGTTTCAGCTCCTTAACATGTGCCACCCTGTTTTTAAAGGGACCAAAAGTAATTGGACAATTGACTCCAAGACCATTTCATGGACAGGTGTGGGCAATCCCTTCATTATGTCATTCTCAATTAAGCAGACAAAAGGCCTGGAGTTGATTTGAGGAGTGGTGCTTGCATTTGGAAGGTTTTGCTGTGAAGGAAACAGGCGGTCAAAGGAGCTCTCCATGCAGGTGAAACAAGCCATCCTTAAGCTGCAAAAACAGAAAAAAAAACATCCGAGAAATTGCTACAACATTAGGAGTGGCAAAATATACAGTTTGGTACATCCTAAGAAAGAAAGCAAGCACTGGTGAACTCATCAATGCGAAAAGACCTGGGCGCCCACGGAAGACAACAGTGGTGGATGATCGCAGAATAATCTCCATGGTGAAGAGAAATCCCTTCACAAGAGCCAACCAAGTGAACAACACTCTCCAGGAGGTAGGCGTATCAATATCCAAATCTACCATAAATAGAAGACTGCATGAAAGTAAATACAGAGGGTGCAAGCCACTCATAAACATCAAGAATCAAAAGGCTAGACTGGACTTTGCTAAAAAACATCTAAAAAAGCCAGCACAGTTCTGGAAGAACATTCTTTGGACAGATGAAACCAAGATCAACCTCTACCAGAATGATGGAAAGAGAAAAGTATGGTGAAGGCATGGTACAGCTCATGATCCAAAGCATACCACATCATCTGTAAAACACGGCGGAGGCAGTGTGATGGCTTGGGCATGCATGGCTGCCAGTGGCACTGGGTCACTAGTGTTTATTGATGATGTGACACAGGACAGAAGCAGCCGAATGAATTCTGAGGTATTCGGAGCCTTACTGTGTGCTCAGATCCAGCCAAATGCAGCCAAACTGATTGGTCGTCGTTTAATACTACAGATGGACAATGACCCAAAACATAAAGTCAAAGCAACCCAGGAGTTTATTAAAGCAAAGAAGTGGAATATTCTTGAATGGCCAAGTCAGTCACCTGATTTAAACCCAATTGAGCATGCATTTCACTTGTTTAAGACTAAACTTCAGACAGAAAGGCCCACAAACAAACAGCAACTGAAAACCACCGCAGTGAAGGCCTGGCAGAGCATCAAAAAGGAGGAAACACAGCGTCTGGTGATGTCCATGAGTTCAAGACTTCAGGCAGTCATTGCCAACAAAGGGTTTTCAACCAAGTACTAGAAATGAACATTTTATTTACAATTATTTAATCTGTCCAATTACTTTTGGTCCCTTTAAAAACAGGGTGGCACATAAACTTCAACTGCATCTGAATTGTTTTGTTTGAAATTCATTGTGGTAAAGTCTAGAACCAAAATTAGAAAAATGTTGTCTCTGTCCAAATATATATGGACCTAACTGTAGATTCTTGTATTCCCCTTATTTTCAATTTGTTTCGTCTGTTCCTGCCTTCTATATCCGCAACTTTAATTTTAAGTCTGTGAAATTCAGAATTGAGGTCATGGGTGTCTTTTGATAAATCATCAGTGTGTTCTTCCTCTACAGTTAGCAATTTTTCGTGGTTGTCTAACCTGCTGCTAAATTTATCCAAGGTGGACTGTAAAATTTTATTTTGGTTTTCAAATGATTGAGACATACTGGATGTGATTTTCTGGGCGAGAGTATCCATGTAAGAGTGTATGGATATAACATCCAGATTTTGGGAAGGAGAAGGATTGGTGTTATCCATCTTAAATTTTGACCTTTCCAGCGAAAACTTTGGTGAATTATCTCCAGACTCAGGACTTGAAGCGTTGGCTGGCGATGTGAATTTTTCAGAAGTTTTAACAGGATTTTTCCTTTTTGATGAGAGAGATGTATCCATGACCTCTTTATGAGGAGATCTGGCCTTAAATGGGTTAACGATATCCACTTGATCTTTAAAGTGAGGATTGTAAAAATCCTGAAATTTTTGTGCTTTTTGAGGGGTCGTATTAGACACTTTCGTTGATTTGGACACTGGAGTAGCCTTATGACTCATCTTGTTCCCTGTTTTTGAATCCTGCCTTGCAGAGATTATATTAGAGAGAATTGATATTATTGGTGATGTTTATACTGAATAAACGTTAAAAATATAGAAAATTCTTGTGTCTTCCTATGCCTTTTTATAAAAGGGACCGTGAGGAATGAGATACACCACAGAATCAGATGGCACTTTTAATATTGTATGATGCATACAGTAAAATCCTTTATTAACTGCGCGCCAATATAGACGCGGTCCCTGTGACTTTAAATGCAGCCATGACAGGCGGCTAGTCTTCACACAGGGTCAGTAACGTCAGTCCCCGCTCATAAAATATGCAACAGGGGAGCCGGCAGCTGATACACGGCACCGCTGAAGAAAGGCAGATCACCCCAGTTGAGCCTGACAGGAGCGGTGGGGAGCGGAGGTAACATAGAAATAGGCACAAATCAAGGACTATTTTGTGTCCTTCCGCCTCATAGATCTGCTATGTGAAAAATGAGAATGAATGAACTCATGGAGATCAACATCCAACACTGCGGAGACACCATCATATGTTTCTCAAAGCAGTGATTCCAGAGCTATGCCCCCATCCCTTATGGGAAATATGTAAAAACATGCAAAACACAAGCCGCGGAGACACCATCCACAGACAGCTGTTTCGGGGTATTGCCCCTCATCAGTACATATTTCCCATAAGGGATGGGGGCATTGCTCTAGAATCACTGCGTTGAGAAACATGTGATGGTGTCTCCGCAGTGTTGGATGTTGATCTCCATGAGTTCATTCATCCTCATTTTTCACAGTCTTCTACTAGACATTGCTCCTACTGGCCAGTTTCCTACTCCACACTGATTAGGGGCAATACCCCGAAACAGCTGTCTGTGGATGGATACCATGTTTTGGCATAGGTGGTTTCCTTCATTGGAGACTGCCCTTCCTGTGGTTGTTCCTTCCCGGGGAAAGACCTGGCTAGTCATTGCTTGCTTTGAGAAACATGTGATAGTGTCTCCGTGGCTTGTGTTTTGCATGTTTTCACAGATTTGTTATGACGGGAAAATGGCATACTTGAGATAGGATGTTGAGATGAAAGAGATCCCTCCACAGCCGTTATAGCTCCTGCAGCCTCGCACAAAGCAGGGGAATATAGCAAAATTAGGACACCCTGGGACTTCCAAAGGGTCTAAAACAGACAAGAGGAGATTAAAAAAAAAAGCAAAAGTCAATGTCTTTTAATAATGCAAAGAGAAAAATCCTGTCAGATTAGGCACAGGGTGGGGACTATTTTGTATCCTTCCGCCAATCAGCTGGTATATGACAGGATTTTTGTAAAAAAAAATATCTCCAAAAGACAATAAAAATCTTTAGAATGTGGTAGAGAAGCGTGGAGATACTTTTTCTGAGGACAAGGACAGCCAGTGGGTAATGGAGGGAGCAGGGAAAGGATTTTTTCACTCACGGTTTAAAATGGTGTCACCTTGCGGGAAAAGGCCTCAGATTTCAAAAATGTCTTTTTTAATGTCCAAAGCTCAGACAAGGGGTATCAGAATGCACCTCTGAGAAGCGAGAAAACAATCCTTCCGTGGGTTATCGAAGAGAGCGATTTTCTTTTGCTTTATTTGTCGCTTTAGGAGATGACTCCTCAGAGATCCTGAGCTGTGCGTGTTACACCATCGCCAGCTCGACCACACCCCTCCTAATGGTATAATAATATGTGAGGAACATTATATGAATTCATTATCGTTACTATCATCTATGGAATAATGGTAATGTCACTGGTACTTATCAGAGGCTTGATGAATAATATTCAGAGAAAATATTACTTAGCATAGTTGGGCTACTTTATTATTAATTTTTTTCTCCTTTTCCTTTTAGCTCCAAACGGATCACACCCGCGGGAAATAATTCCTTCCATCTGCACATTTATGTTGGTGAAGGCGCACTTGCTCATTTAAAACACTGGCAACTACTCCGACTGAGCTTGGGACTTTCCGGTGATCTCCCGACACATGACGCTCATCTGTGAGCACACTTCGGCTGTTTCCGCCGGGTTTCGGCGGCGCATGCGCAGTTCACGTTCATGGACGCTGATCTTTACCCTGGAAGTCTATAGTCATGCTGACATAAGAGGGCGCGAAATGATGCGTACCGGCACGTCTCCTGATATTCTCACATGATTGGTATGTTTTAATGAGCACATTATTATTTTTTTTTTTGGGGGGGCGGACACTGCATTTCAGTATTAGTTTTCCTTCTGAGGTGGCCCTTTTATTATGTATTTGTTTGCTTTCTTTATAAGGTAACCCACATTTTTGATGTGCTGTAAGCATAGGATGAATCCTGCTCTGATGTTTTAGGACCATTATTCACACAGGTATTGGATTTATGTGTGTCTCAGGAAATAACACATTGGTTTGTGAAATATACTGTGCAAATGAGAGGAGTCTTCTCTCCAGGAGGATAATTGTCTATGATAATTTCAGGAGTCGTACCAGTAGTATTATGATGCTATTATTTTTTCAACATGTATGTTTTATTTTTGTAAATATATTTAGTCTGTGACCTAGACGTAACATATGAACTAATGTCTCTTTGTATATGAAAGATTTTTTCTTTCACTTTTTTGATCTTTAATTGTTTGATTTATTTCAGATAAATCCTTGATAAAGGCTTAATAGCCGAAACGTTGATTTTTTTTATCTGTGGATTCCTGATTATGTGTATCATTTTTGGTCCGCTTTTCATTAACCGTGGATGTATAAATAAACATTTGATCATTGAAATTTTGTGTGCCGAGGTCTTCTATGTTATATTGTCATTTTTACCTCTGAGCACCAGATATTAACAGTGAGCACCCTGATTATCTCTAAAATACCTAATGTTTTGGCATCATAATCTTCGAACATGTTATAAACATGCAAACCGTGACATATGGTAATGTTTTGTAGTTGATTATTTGTGTTATGTGATATGTGTATGTAAATTAACTTTTTGTTTTGCAGAATTGTAAGAACATTGATGTGAACCTGATACCAATGGCAGACCTCTCGGATTTTCAAAGAGGCCAAATTGTTGGTGCTCGTATGGCAGGCGCTAGTGTAACAAAGTGCCCGAATGCTTGACGTGTCAAGAGGTGCTGTCTCCAAAGTAATGACTGCGTTTGAAAGAGAAGGAAAAACGTCCGCAGCAAAGCACAGGTCCGGCCGAAAGTCGAAGTTGACTGAGAGAGACTGTCGGACTCTAAAGCGAATTGTGAGAGAGGATCGCAAGACCACGGCTCTGAAAATCACTGCTAAGCTCAATGAACACCTACAGAACCCAGTTTCCACGAAAACTGTTCGTTGGGAGCTGCACAAATCTGGATTCCACGGAAGAGCTGCAATTCAAAATCCGCTGCTCTCAATGACAAATGTTTCCAAGCATTTAGAGTGGTGTAGAAACCTCCAGAATTGGTCCCTCGAGCAGTGGAAACATGTGATATTCTTAGACGAATCATCGTTTACCCTATTTCCGACCTCCGGCCGAGTGTACGTTTGGAGACAGCCGAAAGAAGCATTCCATCCAGACTGCCTTCTCCCAACCGTAAAACATGGCCAATGATATCCTTCATGGAAGAATTAACAGCCACGATTATTTAGGCATTTTGGGCGACCAAGTGCATCCTATGGTTCAAGCACTGTTCCCGGAGGGGAATGCCATCTTTCAGGATAATAATGCACCAATTCATACAGCTAGAATCATTAAAACATGACATGAGGAACATTGTAATGAAGTTGAGGATCTCATCTGGCCTCCACAATCCCCAGACCTCAACATTATTGAGCATTTTATGGTCGATTTTAGAGATTCAAGTTAGACGTCGATTTCCGCCGCCCTCGTTGCTCAAAGAACTGGAGGGTGTTTTAACTGAAGAATGGGCTACAATTCCTTTGGAAACAATTCACACCTTGTATGAATCCATACCTCGGAGAATTGAGGCTGTAATCGCCGCAAAAGGTGCACCTACACCATATTAAACTAACTTTTGTTGATGTTTCCAGGTGTTTCAATTATTTTGTCCAACCCCTGAACGTTAGAACAGGTTTCACAATGATAAATTGTGTCATTTCGTATTCCCCTCTTGGAGCATTCTCTGCATCTTTTCTGCGTTCTTCCCTTCCTCGCAGTTTGGAGAACCACACCAGGAAACGTGACACCATCAGTTTCAGAAGTACTGGGACCCTCACCTTCCTGACTGCCAAGCATTAGGGCCTTGTTGAATGCCTCCTGAAACTGAAGGTAGAGAATCTGGCCATTTATGCAAATGACACAGATCAGACTCTAATCCCAGATTGATCAGAATGTCAACACATTAGTCTGGAAAGAAGAGAAGATGGAGAAAAAAATGTTCTCTATCTTCTCCAGTTTGTGTGTTCGCGAATTTAGACTGTACCCAGATGTCATCCTAGTGCAGTCCAATGGTTTCCACCCAGTCATTGACTTGCATGGCTGAGTGTGATCTGAATATCAAATCAAATTTGGGCATGCAGTGATTTTTTCCTTGCACAGTCTTTGTCCAAGGAAAAAATTGGACAAGTGCACAGCCTCATAGACTAACATTGGTCCAAGTGTGATCCGATGTTTTGTCAGATCACACTAGGAAAACAAATACGATTATATGCACCTGCCCTTAGACTCATACTGTCACGACTCTGTTGTCGGGTATCCCGGGGCCAAGGGCTCCTACACTGTCCCTAGTACTAGGGGAGCCCTAGCTATCCCTGCTCCCCAGATTACTTCTGATTGTGAAGACACCGGGGCCATGTGCCTTGCTGAGCTCCTGAATCTGCCCTTAGTTTGTTCCCTTCCCCTACCTAGGGAAGTGGGGAGTAGTAGTGTAAGAAAATACACCAACCAGACTTAATAAGGTAATACTAACAGGGATAAAGGAAAATACCAATCATACAAATATACACACATAAACAACAGAGGAATGCATCCGGAAGTGAAGGAAGGGGAAAATCAAAGAAGGAGGGGAAAATGATTTGCACACAACCTAAGCCAAGCAACAGTCCATCGAATCCACTAAACTACTCCTCAAACAACCAAACTCCTTAAGGGTGTGTGCACACGCTGCGGATTCTGCTGCGGATCCGCAGCGGATTTGGCCGCTGCGGATCCTCAGCAGTTTCTGCTGCGGTGTACAGTACCATTATTCCCTATGGGAAATGGAAACCGCTGTGCAGACACTGCTGAATTTTCCGCGCGGATTATCTGCAGTTTCTAAACCGCAGAAAGAATTGACATGTCAATTCTTTCTGCGGATTCCTATCTCCTCTATTGTGGAGATGGTGAAACAGCAGGGCCAAACCGCAGGATAATCCGCAGATAAACCGCAGGTCTTTTGACCTGCAGATTTATCTGCGGATTTTGCAAAGTCCGCGCAGATTAATCCGCAGCAGATTCCGCAGCGTGTGTACGTACCCTAAAGCTCTTGAACCATGCAGCAATGAAGCTATCTCTGGCATTTCTTGATTGCCAGAGACCAGTATATATAGGAGAGGGGAGTGGCCAACACTGAACAGCTGAGAGCATCAACACAGGTAAGCTTCCAATTGAAACAGATTAACTCCTGCAATGATAGAGGAAACCTTCATCATTTAATATGAAGGTGAAGTGCTTCTAATCAGTGCAGGAGTAGGAGAACTAATACTTGAAGCAAAGGGAGACACAAAGCGCAAAATAGGGTCTTATCCCACAAATTACACAGCGATTTTGTCAAAAAAGCTGCTCACCTGGCATTCAGTAGTCAAAGCACGTATAGTAGGTATAGGCTGCCGCAGAACCACAGGTCACAGTATACAGGAGTAGGAGAAGTCAGATGCTGTGGTCTTCTGGTTTCTTTCTGTCACGGTAAACCCGTAACTGAAACATTTTAAGAAGCTTGATAGAAGAGACTTACTAAGAAAATTGCCAGAGATATACTAATAAAATGGTGAGAAAAATTTCATGTACCTAACATTATTATATTTTAGACACTTTGCCACCATAGAGCAATTTTATAGAGCATATAGAAATGATGTGACTAATAAGAATCATTGTGGTGGCTTATGTACACAAAAATATTAATGTAAATACATCAGCAATAAGTTTGTGTAACTAAGATGAAACTGTATTACATGCCTAGCCAGTGGCAGGCAATGCTTTGATTTTTGATCAATTTACCACGCTTTTTTCCAATTTTGGTGTCTCAGAAAATAATACATCTTACGATTAGTGTTGAGCATTCCGATACCGCAAGTATCGGGTATCGGCCGATACTTGCTGTATCGGAATTCCGATACCGACTTCCGATATTTTTTCAATATCGGAATTCGGCATCGGAATCGGAAGTTCAGTTGATTGACGGCCTGACATCATCATGATGCGCGGTGTGTGCGCATCATGATGCGCCGTCATTTCGGGCCTTCCGGGGGTCTCTGCCGGCCTGCCGGGGGGCTGTGTGGACTGCCCGGGGTCTCTGCCGGCCTGCCGGGGGGCTGTGCCGGCCTGCCGGTGGTCTGTGCACCCTGTGGGGGTCTGTACCGGCCTGCCGGGGGGCTGTGCCGGCCTGCCGGGGGGCTGTGCTGATGTCCGGGGGTCTGTGCAAGCATCGTCCGATGGGACTACAAGTCCCATCGGGCGATGCCTGCTACCATGACAGTGATTGACACATTAGCCAATGATGGGACAGTAGTAGTCCCATCATCCGGCTAATGTGTTAAATGTTAAAAAAAAAAAAAAATACTACATACATACTACATGCTACATACATACTACATACATACTACATGCATGCTACATACTACATATATACTACATGCATGCTACATACATACTACATGCTACATACATACTACATATATACTACATACATACTACATACATGCTACATACATACTACATGCATGCTACATACATACTACATGCTACATACATACTACATGCATGCTACATACATACTACATATATACTACATACATACTACATACATGCTACATACATACTGCATGCTACATACATACTACATACATACTACATACATACTACATACATACTACATGCTACATACATACTACATGCATGCTACATACATACTACATATATACTACATGCATGCTACATACATACTGCATGCTACATACATACTACATACATACTACATACATACTACATGCATGCTACATACATACTACATATATACTACATGCATGCTACATACATACTACATGCTACATACATACCACATACATACTACATACATGCTACATATATACTACATGCATGCTACATACATACTACATATATACTACATGCATGCTACATACATACTACATGCTACATACATACTACATACATACTACATGCTACATACATACCACATATATACTACATACATACAATACATTCATACAATACATACATAGACATACAGTACATATAACATAGAGTAACATACTTACCAATACTTGTCACATTGTTCCCCGAAGCCATTGTCTTTCCGGAATAAATATTAACATAACAAACCACAAAAATACTCACCCACGATCCGAAGCAGTCCACGAGTGTGTCCCACGACGATCTTGGGTAGAGAACTGCAGCATCAGATGATGCTGCCGTTCTCTACGGGCTGCAGGAATCCAATGACGGAAGGTAGGTATCCTTCCGCACTGTATTCCTCCGCCACTTAAAAAAAAAAAAGTCCCTAGTCTCACTTTATGCCATTGCTGCGTGGGAATTTCCCACACAGCAATGGCATAAAGTGAGACTAGGGACTTTTTTTTTTTTTAAGTGGCGGAGGAATACAGTGCGGAAGGATACCTACCTTCCGTCATTGGATTCCTGCAGCCCGTAGAGAACGGCAGCATCATCTGATGCTGCAGTTCTCTACCCAAGATCGTCGTGGGACACACTCGTGGACTGCTTCGGATCGTGGGTGAGTATTTTTGTGGTTTGTTATGTTAATATTTATTCCGGAAAGACAATGGCTTCGGGGAACAATGTGACAAGTATTGGTAAGTATGTTACTCTATGTTATATGTACTGTATGTCTATGTATGTATTGTATGAATGTATTGTATGTATGTAGTATATATGTGGTATGTATGTAGCATGTAGTATGTATGTAGTATGTATGTAGCATGCATGTAGCATGCAGTATGTATGTAGCATGCATGTAGTATGTATGTAGTATGTATGTAGCATGCAGTATGTATGTAGCATGCATGTAGTATATATGTAGTATGTATGTAGCATGCATGTAGTATGTATGTAGTATGTATGTAGTATGTATGTAGTATGTATGTAGTATGTATGTAGCATGCAGTATGTATGTAGCATGTATGTAGTATGTATGTAGTATATATGTAGTATGTATGTAGTATTTTTTTTTTTTTTTTTTTTAACATTTAACACATTAGCCGGATGATGGGACTACTACTGTCCCATCATTGGCTAATGTGTCAATCACTGTCATGGTAGCAGGCATCGCCCGATGGGACTTGTAGTCCCATCGGACGATGCCTGCACAGACCCCCGGAGCCTGCACAGCCCCCCGGCAGGCCGGCACAGCCCCCCGGCAGGCCGGCACAGCCCCCCGGAGCCTGCACAGCCCCCCGGCAGGCCGGCACAGCCCCCCGGCAGGCCGGCACAGCCCCCCGGAGCCTGCACAGACCACCGGCAGGCCGGCACAGACCACCGGAGCCTGCACAGACCCCCTGGCAGGCCGGCACAGCCCCCCGAAAGGCCCGTACAGACCCCAGAGAGGCTGTACAAGGGCAGGAAAGGGTTTTTCTTATTCCGATACCGGAAGTCCCATAGACTTGAATGGGACTTCCGGTATCGGAATCGGCGATACCGATACTTTTTTTAAAGATCGGCCGATACCATCCGATACGATACTTTGAAGTATCGGACGGTATCGCTCAACTCTACTTACGATATTATTGATCAATATTCCAAATATTGCATACACTGAAAAATAAAAATGTTATTTATTAGAAATGACATTTTCCCCATACTGAAGGAACTCACTTGACGTATCTGTAATAATATAGTTTCATTCATTAGATGATTTTTCTGTATGTTACATATTTAAAAATCCAATTCCTGTAATGTGTTTAATGCTCCTATTTGGGTGAGAAACAGAGCAGTCCTCAGTCCTGTAATGACATAAATAGTGAGAACTGTAAAAACTAATTTATAGATGAATGTAGTGCCAAGTTAGAACGCATTAACAAGGTAGGGCGGTAGGGTCTCTCTAGGTAAGATAATATATTGCTTTCATTAAAAAGCAATCTGCATGGACCATATCCACTAACACTGAGAACTCTGCAGCTGTCACCTTTATCAAGGGAATAAGAGCAAACCACTACATTTTAATCACTGGACTTTGTCAGGAACAAAAAACAGCCTGCTCCCCACTAATCAACAGACATGTATCCTGATAAAGAGAGTGAATTGGAAAAAGACAGTTTCGGCATGTACCACAAGGTCTCCACTGAAATGAACAGGACAGGGCAATTTCACCACATCACGCTAATAAAAGCCGTGCAATGGACCACAAAACTTTGTACATATCAACAGGGTAGCTCTATCAAACCGAAAACACTTCCAATGGAGCAAAGAAGGGAAGGAAGATAACTAATTTAGTATTGAAGTTTTGATCCCTACCTTTCCAGTGGAGTTCAAAAGTTAGATACAAATGTTCAATTTTCTCTTCAAAATGAGTAAATTGCTTCTTAAGAGGGAAGAGGATTTGACTGTAGTGTCACCTATTGGAAGTAGCAATCCTAAAAGTCTATTTAAAAAAGTCAATAAATTGGGTAAAACTGTCACTGAAAAAGACTTGAGTGTATGGGTGGATGCTAAACTCCATTTTTGTGATCAATACCAGGCAGCTGCTGCCAAGGTAAATAAAATAATGGGATGCATTAAAAGAGGCATAGATACTCATGACTAGAACATAGTTTTGTCTCTATACAAGTCACTTACTGCGTCCATACTTAGAATACTATGTACAATTTTGATCTCTGGTGTATAAGGAGGACATGGTTGAATAAGAACAGTTGCAGAGAAGAAAACGAAGGTTATTAAGCGAATGGGTTAACTGCAATAAAAAGACAGGTTATCAAACTTGGGGTTATTCAGTTTGGAGAAACAAAGGCTTAGGGGCGACCTTATGACCATATACAAATTTCTGAAGGGACCGTGCAGAAATTTTTCTAATGAACTTTTAACACCAAGGCCTGTGACAGGGACAATGGGGCATCCTCTACGTCTAGCGGAAAGAATGTTTAATCATAATAACAGATGCAGATTCTTTACTGTAAGAGCAGTGAGACTATGGAACTCTCTGCCATATGATGTTGTAATGGTTGATTCACTACTAAAATTCAAGAAAGGCCTGGATGCCTTTCTTGAGCAATTTTATATTAAAGGTTATGGGCACTATATTCTGTGATGGTGCATTGATCCAGGGAACTAGTCTGACTGCCGTTTGTGGGGTCAGGAATGTTGCGTTCCCGTGCGGTCAGCGGGCACGTCAAAATGATGCACGTGGACGCATCCGCATACAACGCATGTTCCTGCATACCCAATGTTAAAGATAGGTACACAGGACGCATGCACACCTATGCGGATCTGAAGGGAGGAAGTACGCAGCCCTACGCAGAGCACCTAAACGCAAGTGTGAAGTAAGCCTGAGTACTTTTTTCCCCACTGTATGTCTGATGTCATGCTGGGCCCACTATTCATGAGCGGTGTCAGGGATGTTGGGAAATAGGGGATGTGTGCAGATATGGCCAAATAGTCAAACCTTGGCAATATAATGCTATACACTATAGAGTCTAGTCACTTTCCATGAGGCACTGTCATAGCATATCACATTTACATTTTTTATGACATTTTTTACCCTGAAGAGCTGCACCGGTCAATATTGATGTCGTCAGATGTTGAAACAGAAAAGTCTCACTAAATACAAATAAATCCCAATGTGTCTGTAATTAGATGTTTATTGCCCACATATGAATGATTTTTCAATGAATGGTGTAAAAAAAAATGATTTTGTAGTAGAAATGAACATTTTACAAACAAATATATATGGAAAAAATTTGCAAAAAAAAAACAACTTGGGATGTAGGTATGCCACTAGTCATTGTCTGGGCCTGGATCCCATCAGAACAGTTTTAAGTAATGCTTGTTTTCCCTACTTAGATCTTTTGTGAGCTTCAGATAACACAACTATGTTGACATTTGGCCACCGAAAAGGCAGATAGTCCTGCACATATTTGTGTGAGGGTAAATAGTAATGGAAAACACTCAAAGTAATTGTTAAAAGATCCAGTGACCACCTAAGTGGCATTTTACAAAGTTCTGATTAATTGAAGTTTTTATCATCTGAGGCTTCTTTTTTTTTCTTATAAACAAAACCAGGATTTTACTCCTAATAGAGCTGCTCTGTGCGCAATGTACAGGAGTCATTAAGGATATTTTATTTTGTATATTTTTTAGAATTTTATGTGTCAGCCAGACTTTCAAAAGCAAATTGATGAGTGATGGTGGTTAAAGAATTTCAGATAAAAGTTCATTTCTTATCCAACTTTGCCAGTGTCAACCAACCAGCTCAATCTCTAGGCATGTAATGTCATATATAATAATCGATGTAAACTATAAACGGTGGCTTACATTAATCGATACAACAAAGAGAAATAATTATCTAATGGCTTACACAAAAAGCCCCTAAAATTTGAATTTTATTAGAATTATTTCAAAGAAAACATAATCCCAAACAAACAAAATATGCAAGTCAATATCATTTATCAGCAAGGTTAGGTATAGAAATCCTCATAGGATGTTTTCATAATGGATGAGGTAAGTATCTTATGGGACGTAGGGGAAAAGAACACCAACTATCACACCAAATGCTCTACAAAAGCTTAGATAAGCTGGCAAATAGGTGTGTGCGAATAAAAGAGATCTCACCACCTGTCAATGTGACAATCATGCAACTGTAGTCTGTCACATTAATATATGATAATATCAATCCTAGCCTCATGCCTACCTAGACACAGAGGTTGTGACCCTAGGGAATTAAATGCAAATGGCGCCCCTGCTCAGCGATGGCTGGTCCTAACTGGCCCTAGATGGAACCTTTAGCAATACATTTAATAGATAAAAGTCATATCAAATTAGTATAAAGTTAGAGAAGGATAGCACCTCATACCATATAGCCATAAATAGTGCCCCGCCTCGGAAGGTTTGGCCCAAACCCCAAGCTTTTGTAGGACATTTGGTGTGATAGTTTGTGACTTTTTCCTGTACTCCCCTTGAGATACTTTCCTCATCCATTATCATAATTATATGATCGGGATTTGTATATCTAACTTTGCTGATAAATTTTAATGACTTGTATCTCTTGTTTGTTTGGGGTTATTTTTTCTTTTAATTAATTCTATTAAAATTCTGATTTTTTTTGTGCAAGCCATTAGACTATAAATGGCGCTGCAAAATTATATTTATACAGTATAAGACTAAATTGACAAAGTGACGGACTGCACACTAAGGCAACATGGATGAAACAGTGGTCTGACTGATTGGATTAAGGTCTGCGTGATCCTATTGTTCCCCCTACAATAAAAATAACCAGAAGTACAGCGAATATTTCTTTAGGTACAGATCCAGCATACTGCGATTAATGAATACATGAACTCCAATATTACTATAAACACTACAAAAGTAAGGTACTTAACCTTTTTTTTTATCAAAGAGTGCAGAAGCCATCCAACCACTTCAAGGTGTACCTAAACATGGATGGTCTCTGTCAAATATGTCCTACGTTTTTATCGTTTGCAGCAACATTGGGGTTTGTGTATTTATTAATTGCTGACCACATAGCGTAGTTGTGCAGCTGTATTTTTTTCTTTTTTTTGTAGTATATATCGGGGATGTGGCCCCCTCCAGGGCGCAACACCCTTATTCACTCATCTTTCCCACACTAGGTTTTATTTGCAAGCTATGCCTGGTTTTCTTTCACTCCCCATTCATAGGAGGCCTGGTCTGGCACACGGACAGGTAGGACATTAGTGATAGGTACCATCCATGTTTAGGAACACCTTGACATGGTTGAATGGCTTTTGCGCTCTTTACACTTTCATTATGTTTTTAAAGTTTCCAGCAATTGATGTTCATGTTTTCATTGATCACTGTGTGCTGACACATCGTGTGTGTATACATCTGAACAGGATTTCTTGAGAAATATTTTGTAGCCCACAATGCAAGTAAGAATGGCAATAGTTCCAGGATTGGTGCGTCCATAGTTGGCCACCGAGCATTCAGTAAGAGGCGCTGTTCAACTAGTAGTAGCCACAGTGCCCTTCGCTCAACACAATTTTCATTTTCATGATCAATTTTCTTTCTCCAACTGGATGCTAGTTAAAAATTCACATAGAATAGTATGTTCTTGTTCCAAGAATATGCAAGAGAAGATCTTATGGGCTAACTTAATCAATTATAATTGATAGCTTGCTTTTGCCAGGGGAGTGACGGCATTTAGTGAAACTCTGAATTTGGTGAGCTTGCCATGGCATACTTCATCAAGAACGTGGAAGCTCTGGCATGCTGGTTAAGAAGAATGGCTGTAGTCGTTAGGTCCTCCTAGGGGGCCACTTGTAATTTTTCATTAGGAAGACTTTCAAATTGAAAAAAATATATACACATTGTTTTCATGCAATGTTGTGATCCCTGTGGGTTTGTGCAGTTGTCTAGCAACAGGTCCTACTGCCCAAGGGGGTCCGCTGTATAAAATTGCAAGGAATGACATTAAAATGCTTGAGACTGCACAGTGAACATCACCTTTTATACTGGTTGGATTAGCTTCTACATATACTTTATTGTGTTAAATTTCTGTCTGTACAAATATGAAATAATGTGCCAAAAATGGTATACAGTCGCGAACTATGTGGATTAATGAGCAAATAGCTATAAGAGCCCAACCCTTAGCTGTGGCTGTCCAGATACTATAAAACTGATAGAACTATGTTATTACTCTTTATTTGAAGTTACTTTCTTCCCTACAAATGAATGTGATCACAGGCCAGTGTTGGTCAGTGAGTAAAAGTGTCACGTATCCTATATTTTCATTTACAACTGATTAATGGTCTTCATCAAGAGACGCATGGAGAGGGGAACTTCTATCAGATGAGCTGGAATGTGTTTCCTCCTGCACACTGTACGGGAAAGAAGATTTGTAGCTGAGAAGGTCCCAGATCTGTAATGAATAAAAATAAGATCACTTCAGGGAGAAATGTGTTATTGAAAAATTAGATTGGCTATCTATACATATTAATTATGCTAGTCAGCTCTGGTTGCTCTGACACAGCCATGCTCATAGACAATCTGTTTTAACTGTCAGAGCAGATGTCAGAGCAACGGCCTACAAAGGCAGGCCAAAAAAACTAAAAAAAAAACCAAGGCAAAACTTACAATTATATACTACAGGTAAAATTAGTGGGCTTAGAAGTGGGCTTGAGCTTTCATATTTTGTCATATGTATTTTACATATTGAACTTTCTAGCAAGTGATTAGAGACCCAGACATTACATCCACTGGCTGCAATTTTTGATAACCAACTTCTTGAAAATAATTTTATAATAAAAAGTACTGGAGAAAAACTGATCCACCAGTTAGTCGTGAGTCACCACCCTTATTCATTTTACAATAGTAAACATTTATCCCACTAGTTGAATTATGGTAGATCCTCTAATGAATGCTGACCCTTTGATGCTTGCAGTAGATTTGTAGTTTTATACGCTGTAGATCGGCACATGGATGAGCTGCATTTAATGCATTTGGCTACGCTTTGTGGGTGTCACACAGAATCCTTGTTAATAAGTAACATACCACTATTTTCTGTCTCCAATACGGAACTCCAAATCTGTAGCAAAACCTACACTGCATGAACTATGGCATGGATTTCCATTGAAATAAATGTGAAGTGAAATACATGCGATTCATGGGATTCCGACATGGAATGAGCATTGGAAAACTTGTGAAATGTAATCCATGTGAAGGTAGCTTTAGGTTATGTTCATATTTGCATTGTGACTTAAATTTATACACTACACGATTATCACAGACGATCATTCCTAGGAACAATCGTTGGGCTGTAGTCGGGCAGTGTAAACAGCCTGCACAAAAGATCATCGCTCGCAGCCTATGCTCAATGATCTATTAAATCTTGTTTAGTGCGCATCTGAAGCACGGTCAGAGTAAAACGGCTTAATAATTGGTAATATTTATTGATTAACACAATATTGCCTATTGTAAAGGGATCTTAAGTCACCGCTCCATGCCTGGTACATATTATGACAGATCCAAAGGTGTCCAATGGATCCTGTCATGTTTTCAGTAGCTTTCACAGCACAAATAGCTCTACAAGTGGAACTAGACTTGATGGTAACTAAGGCTCCATCTGTGTGACCAAATATTTTTTTTTTAAATATATTTTCAGCTCGACAAATATTATATTGTGGTCCACCACTTTTAGCTCAAAGAGACATGAGCGTCTTGGCTGGTAACTCTGCCAACAGAAGTATTTGAAGCAACCGTGTCAACCAAAATAAAGAAGTTGATTTGACTATTTGACAACATTAATCTGCTCATACAGATAAGACAGATCTTAGCAACCAAACCATGACTTACGTATAAATATGTAAGCTTTTCCTGACCTGCGCGCTATAACAGGATTCTCCACCATTAGCGTTTTTGGGCAACTTAAAGGGAATCTGTCACCCTTTTTTTGGCTTGCAGCTGCCGTCATAGACATCGGGGGCTTATCTGAACCTGAAAGATAAGAAAAACGAGTTAGATTATACTCACAGGGGTGGGCGGTCTGGTCCGGTGGGTGTTGCGGTCCGGTCTGACGCCTCCCTTCTTCATGCGATGACGTCCTCTTCTCCCGTCCTGTAATGGCTGCGGCGCAAGCACACTGCTCTGCCCTGTTGAGGGCAGAGCAGAATTCTACAGTGCGCAGGCGCCGGACCTCTCCCGGACCTTCTAGCTGTCCGTGCCTAACTATAATGCCTCCTTTAAAGTGTACGAAACGAGATATGCGTTGATTCACTACTCTTCGTGCCCTTTCTATACCAACCCCATCTCGAGCCCCGCGCCACACCACTCTGGGAATTATCTCGGAAAATACCATAACCAGCTGAAAAATAAACCCGGAAACTTATCCATATCTGCACGCATTAACGTGATAAGTTCCGTTAACTGTATTGACCCTAAATTATTTCCTCCCGCTTGCAATACCAAAATAACAGGAGATACCGACACACTTGATATTTGAACCACTTCAAGTAGCACCTGTGACCACATCAATCCCTGAATAACTCTCCAATTTACATCCACATTGTAGAAACCAAGAGACTTCCCGCCAGGGCGCGACTCAGCCCTCTGCTCCGCCCAAAAGACATATGACTGTCCTAGAATCCAAACACTGGGTCTGGAACAACCTGCAAAAAAAAAAGAGAATTAGAATAAATACCACTAACTTATTAGAAAGTTAACAATTCAGGCCTGATGTACCGGAAAAAACACTCAGAACGCCACCTGCCTATCTTCATTATTTCCTCATCCCTGAGACCCTCGCAAGCTGCTTCCGTCGCTGTGCCAATTCTAAAAGAATGCGTACCAAATTCACCCGAAGGGAGACCCAAAAAGAATAAAATTCTCCGCAGCAACGCCAAAAACTGAAATCTAGTTAACGATGACCAGTCAGCATGCGCAAAAAATGAGTGGCTATCTGGCCTAATTTCCAAATACCGAGAGACCAAAACAATGGGGCAAACAGGACCAGAAATCGAAGACAAAGAAAACCATAACCCGCTACCCATGGGATCAGTTTTAGAATGCCGGATACAGATACGTAAACCCCCACTACAGAATGTCACATCATTGTGCTGCAAACCACCTGGAGCCCGACCCGACGGTGCCACCAGCTCGCTGACGCGTAGAGCCCCAAAAACGACAACTCCAAAAGCCGCTGAAAACTATATAGATTCAAAAGAAGAGCTGCAAACTGCATTCGTGCCTTCAATAATTCTGGCCAAAAAGGAAAAAGAAATAGGCTGCCTTGTCTGATTCAACCCTAGATTTTTCCCAACCCTTTAAAACCTGACGCAGAATAAAACTTTTTGTAACATCCTCCCTTCCCCATAATTTAAATTGAAAAGCCAAACCTGATAACCTATTTTTTGCGAGCATTGCCAAAGACCCATTGTCCTGCAGAAGTTGAACATACGAAAGAGTAACATCAAACCTGCCCTCACTAGAGGAGCCCACTGGTAAGTCTCCCACGAATCCCAACCATTCCTGCCACGCCTTACCATATGCATTCCACGTTGAAGTAGCTAATGAAGCCAGGACCAACGGCATCAGGAGATTTCTGGTATTTCCCAAATGTATTCCGGGAACCGAACTCCTATCTGATTGGCGGTTGGAGCGATCTCTCGAAACTTCTGTAAATCAAATCGTGACAGTGAATCAGCCATAGTGTTTTCAATACCTGGGATGTGCCAAGATCGGAATCAAATATTCAAATCCAGACATTTTAACATGAGGAAACGAATCATCTTTATAACTGGAATCGAAGATGAAGACAAGTGATTCAACGCATGAACCACACTCTCATTGTCAGTCCAAAAACAGATCCGGGAATTTCGCCACTGCTCCCCCCATAACACCAAAGCCACAACCAACGGAAAAAGTTCCAAAAGTGTTAATTTTTTTGTCCAGCTGTTATCAGCCCATTTCGCTGGCCATCTTTCAGCGCACCACTGATTCCGAAATATAACTCCAAATCCCACAGATCCTGCCGCATCCGCAAACAGGGATATCTCTTGGGAGGACTTCTCTGAATCTTGAAAGCATGTGCAACCATTATACTTGAACAAAAAACTCTTCCAAATGCTCAAATCTTACAACAAAGGAAGGCACAGACGAATCCTGTGATGGGGAAATTTTACACCCCTTGTAGCCATAGCCAAACGCCGCAAAAAAATTCTCCCCATAGGCATAACTCGACACGCAAAAGCAAGCAAACCAAGAAGGGATTGCATTTGCACTAACGTCACTTTTTTAATGACAAAAAACCATCTATAATTCCCAACAATTTTGTGATCTTATCCATTGGTAAATGAAAAACCATATCCACCATGTCAATTTCAATTCCTAAAAAGGAAAGACGGGTGACTGGACGGAAAGTTTTTTCCTCATTTAAAGGGACTCCAAAACAACTCATAAGCTCCTTAAACTTAGACAAAACCTTACCACAACTATCCGACTCCGCTGGGCCTACAAACAAAAAAATCATCCAAATAATGCATAATATTTTGAGACCCAGATTCAACCTTGGAGACCCATTCCTAAAAACTGCTTAATAATTCAAAATACCTGCATGAAATAGATCAACCCATGGCAAGGCATAGTTATAGTAATACGCACCATCTACACAGCAGCCCAATAAATGATAACAATCTGGGTGAACAGGTAACAGCTGAAAAGCAGACGCAATGTCTGACTTGGCCAATAATGCCCCTTGCACTGCTTGACGAACCAAAACATCGCCATATCAAAAGAAGCATATACTACTGAAGACTCTTCAGCACTGATTCCATCATTTACTGACGAACTCTTCGGGTGTGATAGATGATGAATCATCCTGAATTCCCCAGGTTCTTTTTTAGGAACAATTCCCAAGGGGGAAACTCTAAAATTCGAAAAAGGGGGAAAAACAAAAGGCCCCATCATACGACCAAGTGACACCTCCTTCTCTATTTTTGCTGCCAAAATCAACGGCATCTCCCTGGCTGACTTCAGATTAGATGAAAAATTTGAAAATTTGGAAAACTTAAATGGTATGAAAAAGCCATGCTTGAAACCCACTCTCAACTGCGCTGCGGCCACCTCATTGGGATACCTGTTTAACCATGGCTCCATCACGGTGATTTTCGCCGGAGTCTTTAATGTCTTGTTGTGATGCTAGCCTAGCAAATCCTCCTTACGTGTTAGCATGCTGGCATTTTGTGACTGCATACGAACCCTCACATATTTGCATAAGCCATTAAACTTGCAGTGACCGTCGTTAAACAGCCAACAGGTTCCCGGCCTTCGTGCAGAGGCTGGCCCCGAGCCTGACTGCTGGCTAGGGGTCCTGGAATGAAAAGGCTGAGTACTCCTCTGCGACATCATGAGCCGCAACCAAGAATCTGTAGCTTTAACCCCCCCAACCCAACTGTGGGTTAATGGCCAGACGTCACCGAAAATCCTCATCATACCTCCACCACGCTGACCCACCATGCATCTTATATGAATTATAAATAGCATTCATGTACAAAAACAATTCTGACCAGCACTCAGGATGTTTTTTCCCATTACACAGCCTAAAACAAAAAAGGCTTGAGGCCTATTATTAATTGTTTTAGTCACTTTCGTCCGGCGCTCATAAGGCCTGTCATTATGCCGCCGCTCACAGTCCACTGTGCTTTGTTCCATAGAAACAAGAGACCATATATCTATATAGTCATTTGACCATATTTTTTCTATAGTCTCCTGTTCTAAATGTGAACCTAAAGGGGCTACCCCACAATAAAATACATCTCTATGAATATACGAACGCAAAACAGGAGGAGGAGGGTTGGCACCTTTTACTTGAGCTAATAATTTTGGGTTCAGCATCAATTTCTCTCCTCCCAAAATACTCCTCAAATTATCCATAGTCACAAATCGTTCCCCCATGCCCCCCAAGGCTCCCGCATAATGAAACTCACCATTCAACGCCTCAGTAACCGGAATTGACGATGGAACTTCAACCACTTCTTCATTGCGCACCTTCTGTTGCTCCTGCTGGGTATGAGCTGCTTGACAACTAGATGCCCGACTCCGGCCTCGTGACCCCGATGAAGATGAAGAATGGTTCCTCGAGGACCTTGACCGGCGACTGCATCTGGACACAGACCTCTTCCTACCACGATGGCTGTGCCGACTACGATGTCTGGCATATCCTGTACATGACTCAGAGGAAGAGGACGATGACCTGCTACATGTCCTTCTATTAACGCCACTGCAACTTAGACTTTCAGCCGAAAATTCCACAGGAGCTGGGCATGAAGGGGTTAAACCCCCAGAAGGGGGAGCCAGCACACCTTGCTGTTGAGAGGGACCCCATGCACCCACATTACTGACAGGAACTGCATTAACTGCCATGTTCGCTGCCGGTATACACGACTGCAATTGATTTTGTGCCGAGGACAAAACCTCCCCAGCTGCTTGTGAGGTAATGCCGGCTCCTGTTGACACCGACGGTGCCACTACTGCTGGGAGGGTGAGTGTCTGTGATTAAAGGGACACAGAGGGTCACAAATTCTGCTGTACATTTTGCGGCATTTGCTGTAGGCCAGGCTGAGCGAGCACTACGTCCAGCATGTGAGGCATAGGTGCCGGCTGCTGAATATTTAATTGGCTCCCTCCCCTGCAAATTGGTATCCCTTTTGCTGCTGTAAAGCACTATGCTGTCCCTTATTCACCCCATTGCGCCCAGCTTCATCACTAGCTGATGAACTGGCACTATGCGTACCCCCCATTGCAGCGGCTTTTTAACTGCTCTGGGTAATGTGGTGTGTCCTGCTAATACACTCCCTCCCCTGCTGTGAGAAACAGCAGCTGACAGTTGATATGCAGCCAGGGACCGCTTCTGAGGTGGGCGCCGTGATGCATGGTGGCCGCATCTGGACACTTTCCCGCTCTTTGCCTTCCCTGCACTCATGAGGGGCGAGACCACAGATAATCTGCCCGTCTCCACAGCAAGCGCACAAGCTGTTCCACTCACAACCGCTGCTATGCCCCCCGCCCAACCCGGCTGACAAGAAGCCGGGCTCCAGCACTCTGGGGGGCGTGGCCCGTGCCCCGACCGCCGTCTGCCCGGAGCTGCATTATATTCCACTGAACCTGCCACCTGCTCCTCCACTGCTGCAGGCTCCTGTATCAGTGCTGCAATCCACAAAGCGCCTTCCTTGCTAATTCTCTCCCTAATGGCAGCCTCTAATGCCGCCATCCCTGACTCACACACCACAGGGTACCTCTGCTCTCAATCCCAGCGGTCAAAGAGGAGGAGACACCTCAGGCACCACAATTTATACCCCTTGCAAGGGGAGGGCCCAAACCAGGAAGGACCGCAACACCCACCAGACCGCCCACCACGGAGAGTATAATATAGGTACTGTCACACTTAGCGATGCACCAGCGGTCTATCTATCTATCTCTATTTCTCTATATATCTCTCTCTCTCTATCTCTCTTATATCTATCTTTCTATCTCTATCTATTATCTATATCTATCTATCTCTATATCTATCTCTATCTATTATCTATATCTATCTATTTCTATATCTATCTCTATCTATTTCTATATCTATCTATATCTATATCTATCTTTATATCTATCTTTCTATCTCTGCATCTATCTCTATATCTATCTATCTCTATATCTATCTATTATGTCTATCTATCTCTATATCTATCTATCTCTATATCTATTATCTCTATATTTATTATCTATCTAGCTACCATCTATATCTATCTATCTTTATCTATATATATCTCTATCTAATATCTATATCTATCTATCTCTATACCTATCTATCTATTTATCTATCCGTTATCTATCTCTATATCTTTTCTCTGTATCTATCTATCTCTATATCTATATCTCTCGCTATCTATCACTCTATCTCTATATCTATATCTATATCTATCTTTATATCTATATCTATAAATCTATCTCTAACTATCTCTATATCTATCTCTATTTCTCTCTATATCTATCTCTATAGCTATCTATCTATATATCTCTATCTATCTCTATATCTATCTCTCTGTATATCTATCTATCGCTCTCTCTCTTTATCTGTCTTTCTATCTCTATATCTCTATATCTATATATCTATCTATCTTTATCTATTTATCTCTATATCTTTTCTCTGTATCTATCTCTCTCTATATCTATATCTATCTATCTCTATATCTATTATCTCTATATCTATTTCTCTCTATATCTCTCTCTATATCTATTTATCTCTATCTCTATATCTATCTCTCTGTATATCTATCTATCTTTCTATCTCTATATCTATCTCTATATCTATCTATCTTTATCTATCTATTTATCTCTATCTATTATCTATATCTATCTCTATCTATCGCTCTATCTCTATATCTATCTTTCTATCTCTACATCTATCTCTATATCTATCTTTCTATCTATATCTATCTATATCTATATCTATCTATTATGTCTATCTATCTAGCTATCTCTATTATCTATATCTACCTATCTCTATATCTTTCTATCTTACTCTATCTCTATATTTATTATCTATCTTTATCTATCTATCTCTATCTATTATCTATATCTATCTCTCTATCTATTTATCGATCTCTGTATCTATCTCTCTCTATATCTATCTATCTCTATATCTATCTATCTATCTCTATATCTGTTCTCTATATCCATATCTATCTTTCTATCTAACACTATATCTCTATATCTCATTATCTATCAATCTCTATCTCTATCTCTCGCTCTTTATCTATCTATCTATCTATTGATCTATCCATCTATCTCTATATCTATCTCTATATCTATCTATTATATCTATCTATTATCTCTATTATCTATATCTATCTATCCATCTATCTATCTCTATCTATCTCTATATCTCTCTATATCTATCTTTCTAACTCTATATCTATCTATCTCTATACATATCTCTATATCTAGCTATTATCTCTATATCTATCTCTATATCTATCTGTCTCTATATCTATCTCTATATCTATCTATCTATCTATCTCTATATCTATTATCTCTATATCTATCTATCTCTATATATCTCTATATCTATTTTTATTTATAGCCATCTATCTATATATATTTATCTCTATATCTATCTATATATGTCTATATTATTATTATTATTATTATTATTATTATATCTGTATATCTCTATCTATTATCTATCTCTATCTATTATCTATCTCTATCTATATATCTATCTATCCCTATATCTTTCTATCTATAGCCATCTATCTCTATATCTATCTATCTATCTATCTATCTATCCATTATCTATTTTCTATCTATCTCTATATCTATCTACCTATTGATCTATCTATCTATATTTCTTTCTATATCTATCTCTATCTATCTCTATCTATCTCTATGAATCTTTCTATCTATATCTATCCATTATCTACTTTCTATCTCTATATCTATCTATTTCTACATCTATCTTTCTATCTATATCTATCTAACTCTATATCTATATAGCATTATACCCTATGAGGAGGCAGCATTATTCCCTATGAGGGGGGCATTATTATACCCTATGAGGGGGGCATTATTATACCCTATGAGGGGGCAGTATTATACCCTATGAGGAGGCAGCATTATACCCTATGAGGAGGGCAGCATTATACCCTATGAGGGGGTGCATTATTCCCTATGAGGGGGGCAGTATTATACCCTATGAGGGGGGCAGTATTATACCCTATGAGGGGGCAGTATTATACCCTATGAGGAGGCAGCATTATACCCTATGAGGGGGTGCATTATTCCCTATGAGGGGGGCAGTATTATACCCTATGAGGGGGCAGCATTATACCCTATGAGGGGGCAGCATTATACCCTATGAGGGGGTGCATTATTCCCTATGAGGGGGTGTATTATTCCCTATGAGGGGGGCAGTATTATACCCTATGGGGGGGGCAGTATTATACCCTATGAGGGGGGCAGTATTATACCCTATGAGGGGGGCAGTATTATACCCTATGAGGGGGTGCATTATACCCTATGAGGGGGTGCATTATACCCTATGAGGGGGTGCATTATTCCCTATGAGGGGGGCAGTATTATACCCTATGAGGGGGGCAGTATTATATTCTATGAGATGGCTGCCTTATATTCTATGAGATGGCTGCATTATACTATGTGAGGGGGCTGCTTTATATTCTATGAGGGGGCTACCCCAACTCCTGCTACATAATTAAGACATGTACAACCTTATACCCGGATATTAGCGTGTTTTACCGCATAATTGGTGGTCTGGTATTTAACTCTATGCAGCTACATAGTGGGCCCCAAGAATGATTTTCTCTGGTGGGCCCAAGGTGTTCCAGTCCGACGCTGGCTGCAAGCCAAAAAAAGGGTGACAGATTCCTTTTAAGAACTGTGCAACTGCCGTGGTTTTTCGCATTAAGATATAAAAAAATTAGATACTGTAGGTGAAAAATGTACATCAAAGTGGAAGCTTTAGGGTATACCGTATGCAATTGTATCAGCTGTAGTTCATAGATAATACTGAATTGTGATATTAGACATGTAAGATGGGTGGAAGAATTAGCACCTACTTGTTTCTGGCATAGCAGTTGAGCATAAATGCTATTTTTTTTTAAACAGTAGTATATTCCTAAACTTATTAGTTCTAACTCATGAAGACGCATGATAACTCTAGTTTTCGTCTCACTTAGGATATATGTATTTGATGCATATGATGCCTTTTGAGGCAGGCAAACAGAGTTTTTCAAGAGTGAGATGGTTCAGGAAACGTCGGGATCTTTATTCCTGAAACATCTTTTCTATTGTTTTGGGATCCCTTCCTGAACTCCTTTATGATGTTTTTTTCCACCGTTGATATTTATTAGACAGTAGAGTTGAGCGAAACAGGTCGAAAAATTTTAAAAGTCGCCGACTTTTGGCAAAGTCGGGTTTCATGAAACGAGACCCGACCCTAGGATGAGGTCGGCCACGAGGTCGGCGACTTACGCGCCAAAGTCGCTTTTCAAAAGTTTGTTTTGCGCTCTTTTACAGCCAATCAGGATCCACGGACACTGTGGGCAACGTGATGACATAGGCAGGGGTCACCACCATCTTTCAGAAAGGCATGCAAGTGATTGGCTTGCTTTGGTGGGCGTCACAGGGGGTATAAAAGGGCATGCACGCCGACCGCCATCTTACTTCTGCCGATCTCAGTATAGGGAGAGGTTGCTGCTGATTCTGTAGGGAGAGCGTTAGGCAGGGAAGAAGACAAAAAAACTGCTTCTGCTGCTAGCGATTTGGCCTGCACAACACACAAGTCACTGTGTGTGCAGTGCAAGGGGAGGCTATATTGTGGTGTATCAGTGGTGTTGGTTGTTGGGCTGCCTTTTAAGGCTTCCTGACAGGCTGGCATTGCTGTTTACCCACTGCTCCGCAAACTGCTTTTTTAAAAGCAATCCCAATTTTTTTTTTTGTCCTGCTGAGAAGAAAAAAAAACTGCTTCTGCTGCTAGCAATTTGGCCTGCACAACACACAAGTCACTGTGTGTGCAGTGCAAGGGGAGGCTATATTGTGGTGTATCAGTGGTGTTGGTTGTTGGGCTGCCTTTTAAGGCTTCCTGACAGGCTGGCATTGCTGTTTACCCACTGCTCCGCAAACTGCTTTTTTAAAAGCAATCCAATCTCCCTTATCCTGTAGTCACTTTGGTCACAGCTGTGCCATCGAGCCTGTCACATAGCGCTCAGATATTCATTGGGCCTCACACAATCCACAAGTGTCCAGTGTCCAAAAGTGTGCGCAGAGATTCAAAATCTCCCTTATCCTCTCGTCACTTTGGTCACAGCTGTGCCATCGAGCCTGTCACATAGCGCTCAGATATTCATTGGGCCTCACACAATCCACAAGTGTCCAGTGTCCAAAAGTGTGTGCAGAGATTCAAAATCTCCCTTATCCTCTCGTCACTTTGGTCACAGCTGTGCCATCGAGCCTGTCACATAGCGCTCAGATATTCATTGGGCCTCACACAATCCACAAGTGTCCAGTGTCCAAAAGTGTGCGCAGAGATTCAAAATCTCCCTTATCCTCTCGTCACTTTGGTCACAGCTGTGCCATCGAGCCTGTCACATAGCGCTCAGATATTCATTGGGCCTCACACAATCCACAAGTGTCCAGTGTCCAAAAGTGTGCGCAGAGATTCAAAATCTCACTTATCATCTCGTCACTTTGGTCACAGCTGTGCCATCGAGCCTGTCACATAGCGCTCAGATATTCATTGGGCCTCACACAATCCACAAGTGTCCAATGTCCAAAAGTGTGTGCAGAGATTTAAAATCTCCCTTATCCTCTCGTCACTTTGGTCACAGCTGTGCCATCGAGCCTGTCACATAGCGCTCAGATATTCATTGGGCCTCACACAATCCACAAGTGTCCAGTGTCCAAAAGTGTGCGCAGAGATTCAAAATCTCCCTTATCCTCTCGTCACTGTGGTAGCAGCTGTGCCATCGAGCCTGTCACATAGCGCACAGATATTCATTGGGCCTCACACAATCCACAAGTGTCCAGTGTCCAAAAGTGTGCGCAGAGATTCAAAATCTCCCTTATCCTCTCGTCACTTTGGTCACAGCTGTGCCATCGAGCCTGTCACATAGCGCTCAGATATTCATTGGGCCTCACACAATCCACAAATGTCCAGTGTCCAAAAGTGTGCGCAGAGATTCAAAATCTCCCTTATCCTCTCGTCACTTTGGTCACAGCTGTGCCATCGAGCCTGTCACATAGCGCTCAGATATTCATTGGGCCTCACACAATCCACAAGTGTCCAGTGTCCAAAAGTGTGTGCAGAGATTCAAAATCTCCCTTATCCTCTCGTCACTTTGGTCACAGCTGTGCCATCGAGCCTGTCACATAGCGCTCAGATATTCATTGGGCCTCACACAATCCACAAGTGTCCAGTGTCCAAAAGTGTGTGCAGAGATTCAAAATCTCCCTTATCCTCTCGTCACTTTGGTCACAGCTGTGCCATCGAGCCTGTCACATAGCGCTCAGATATTCATTGGGCCTCACACAATCCACAAGTGTCCAGTGTCAAAAAGTGTGTGCAGAGATTCAAAATCTCCCTTATCCTCTCATCACTTTGGTCACATAGCGCTCAGATATTCATTGGGCCTCACACAATCCACAAGTGTCCAGTGTCCAAAAGTGTGCGCAGAGATTCAAAATCTCCCTTATCCTCTCATCACTTTGGTCACAGCTGTGCCATCGAGCCTGTCACATAGCGCTCAGATATTCATTGGGCCTCACACAATCCACAAGTGTCCAGTGTCCAAAAGTGTGCGCAGAGATTCAAAATCTCCCTTATCCTCTCGTCACTTTGGTCACAGCTGTGCCATCGAGCCTGTCACATAGCGCTCAGATATTCATTGGGCCTCACACAATCCACAAGTGTCCAGTGTCCAAAAGTGTGCGCAGAGATTCAAAATCTCCCTTATCCTCTCGTCACTTTGGTCACAGCTGTGCCATCGAGCCTGTCACATAGCGCTCAGATATTCATTGGGCCTCACACAATCCACAAGTGTCCAGTGTCCACAAGTGTCTGCAGAAATTCAAAATCTCCCCTGTCCTATAGACACCTTGTACCTTGTTTTACATTACTATATAGTTTGTTGGATTTTGTCTACATTTCTACCAAAAATGAGGAAGGCTGGTAGAAGAGGCCGTGGAATTGGGTGGGGGTTGGCAGCTGGTAATGATGGTGTTGGTGGTGGATCTGATGGTAGTGGCAAGAGCAAAATAGGACCGAATGCAGGAGGTGTTGAGCCTGCGTCATCGTCTGGCTACATAAGGCCTCGAACGCTTAGTTTTCTAGGAGTTGGCAAACCGCTTTTAAAGGCAGAGCATCAGGAAAAAGTTTTGTCTTACATTGCTGACTCAGCCTCCAGCTCTATCGCCTCCTCTTCTTCAGTTGTAAAAAGTAAAAGCACTGAGTCGTCATTGGAGGCTCATGTTCATGAACCACACCTTTCCTTGTGTCCTTCACCCCAACCAAGATTGAAGGATGACGCAGGCCATACTACTGATTACTCCATGGAGCTGTTTTCACATACCATGCCTGGATTATCAAGTGAAATGGTGAATTACCCAGGCCAAGATGAATCTGACATGGAGTGCACTGATGCACAGCCGCTGATGGATGATTCTGCTGGTACATTCACTCAGAGCACTACATTGTCCTCGCAGTGTACAGAGCCAGATTCTGACCCTGATGAGACTCAGGTGCCCCTTCCCGCACACTATACCACCATACACGGTGACACAGAGGAAGGTGCACATGACATAGAAGAGGAGGTGATGGATGACCCAGTTGTTGACCCAGATTGGCATCCATTGGGGGAAGAGGGTGCTGCTTCCAATAGCTCAGATGAGGAGCATCCACAGCAGACATCGACATCGCAACAGCTGTTATCTGGCAGGCCCGTAGCACTCCAAAGACAGGTTCCAAACATAAAAAGAGTTGCTGGACAGCTTGTCCAGAGGGTCAAAAGATCACAGCGTGCTAGGCCGCAAAATGTCTGCCAAAGTAGGAAGAGTGCAGTGTGGCACTTTTTTGAACAAAATCCTCATGATCAGGCCAAGGTTATCTGTAAGAAGTGCGCAAAGACCTTTAGCCGAGGGAAAAATATGAAAAATTTGAATACCAGTTGCATGCTTAGACATTTAACCAGCATGCACTTGCAAGCGTGGACACAACACCAAACCTCAAGTGCCACATGTGCAACTGATCACAACGAAGGTAGTCAGCAACGCTACATTGTTTCCCCCACTGTAAGCCCACCGGTTAGCACAGCAGCAAATGTTGAGGTGTCGTTGCAAGGCCACAGCAGTCAGGGAATACCACTGTTATATCAATGAAAGACTGATTCTAGGCCATCAGAAAGAACACCAACTCCATCACCATCATCAACCCTCTCTCATTCTGCCCTGTCCACCGCTACTTCCACCATATGCAGCTCTCAAGTCCAGCTCACCCTCCCAGACACTATGAGTAGGTCAAGAAAGTACTCAGTCTCTCATCCGCGTACACTGGGTTTGAACGCCCACATTGCCAAACTAATCTCGTTTGAGATGATGCCCTTTCGGTTGGTGGAAAGCACAGCTTTCCGCGAACTCATGGCCTATGCAGTACCACGCTATAACCTACCCAGTCGCCACTTCTTCTCTCGCAAAGCCATCCCAGCCCTCCACCATCATGTGAAAGACCGCATTGTCCATGCACTCAAGCAGTCAGTGAGCGGAAAGGTGCACCTCACAACTGATGCATGGTCCAGTCGGCATGGCCAGGGCCGTTACGTGTCCATCACTGCGCACTGGGTTAATGTGGTGGATGCAGGGTCCACAGGGGACAGCGGTGGTGGGACAGTGCTGCCTAGCCCACGGTATAGGAAACAGTTGGCTGTAGGCGTTCGACCCTCCTCCTCCTCCTCCAGAAGCGAAAGCTCGTCCACAGAGCGCAGTTGTACGAGCACTCCATCTGCAGCTGCCACTGTTGCACACGATGTGTCCCCCTATCGAGCAGCTAGTGGAAAGCGTCAGCAGGCTGTGTTGCAGATGATGTGTTTGGGCGACAGACACACCGCCGAGGTGCTGGCCGAGTACTTGAAGCGACAAACTGAGTCATGGCTGGGCAGTGTACATCTTGAGGCAGGCAAAGTAGTTAGTGATAACGGCCGTAATTTTGCGGCAGCCATAGCCCTTTCAAAACTCAGCCACATACCTTGCTTGGCTCACACCTTGAACCTGGTGGTGCAGTGCTTCCTCAAAAATTATCCGGAGTTAACAGCCCTGCTCCAGAAGGTGCGAAGACTGTGCGCGCACATCCGCCGGTCGCCTGTACACTCCGTTCGTATGCAGAAGCTGCAGCGATTGCTCCACCTTCCCAACCACCGCCTCATTATCGACATTGCAACAAGGTGGAACTCCACCCTGCACATGGTGGAGCGGCTGTGCGAGCAGAGGCAGGCCATAATGCATTTGTGGGAGGATACACGGCCAGGCACTTTGAGAGCAGACATGGAGTTGACAGGTGTGCAGTGGTCGAAGCTGAAAGACCTCTGTAAAGTCCTTCAGTGTTTTGAGGAATGCACACGGCTGGTAAGCGCAGACGACGCCATCCTAAGCATGAGCATCCCACTTATGCGTCTGCTCATGCAAACTTTGACGCACCTTAAGGAGCAGGGGTCTGCAGCCAATGTTGATGAGGAGGAAGAGGAGGAGGGAATCCTTGATGACATTCAGCCATTGTCTGCTCAGGGACCTCTCCTGGACGAGGTGGAGGAAGAAGAGGAGGAGGAGGATGATGATGGGGATGATTACTTAGGGGAGGAGGATGCATCTCGTGGGGCAAGTGAAAATGTTGGCGTGGCAAGGTCTGGTACAGGGTTTGTGCGTGACTGGAGGGATGTGGATTTGCCAGAAAGTGCTCCTCCACCCAGCACTCGCAGTGCATCATTGACACCGGGAACATTGGCCCACATGTCAGATTATGCCTTGCAGATCCTAAAAAGGGACCCCCGCATTGCCAAAATGATGAACGATGACGACTACTGGTTGGCCAGCATCCTGGATCCACGCTATAAAGGCAAATTACAAAACATCATGCCACAGGAGAACCTTGACCTAATATTGGCTAATAAACAAGCAACTCTGGTAAATCGGTTGCTTGAGGCATTCCCAGCACACAGCAGCGGTGATGGTTCTCACACGAGCCGTACGGGCCGGGGGCAGCTTGGCAGAGGTGTTCGTGGTGCACACAGCAGAAGTGGCGTTGGAGACAGGGGTTTCATGACAATGTTGTGGACTGATTTTTCAAATACCGCTCACACAACTGGTAATAGTGCATCGATGGAAAGTGACAGGAGACAGCAGTTGTCAACTATGGTTACAAACTACTTTTCCTCCCATATTGATGTTCTCCCACACAGGTCATTCCCCTTTGACTATTGGGCCGCTAAACTGGACACCTGGCCTGAATTGGCCCAATATGCCTTACAGGAGCTCGCTTGCCCAGCTGCAAGTGTGCTATCGGAAAGAGTCTTCAGTGCAGCTGGATCAATCCTGACAGAAAAAAGGACCCGTCTGTCAACCCAAAATGTGGATGATCTAACCTTCATTAAAATGAACCATGCATGGGTTTCCAAGGATTTTGTCCCACCTTCCCCTGATGACACATAGGGTGACAGAAAAATGGCTTGCTTTGGTCCACCTCTTCCTGGGACTTCACCTATTTCGCCTTTTGCATCAGCTGAATGTCCAGCATCAACATATGCCACTTTCTAAAACTCCCTAACTGTGCTGCCTCCCCCCTATGGCCGGGGTCACCACCTAGCGCACGACACCGTGCGAGTGCCGTTGCCCTGGACAGGTGGGTAGGCCGACTCTTGGGCGCGGGCACTGGCACAGGGTCCCTCATAGTGCAATCAAGTGTCTCTGACGGTGGTGGTGCACACCCGCCGTCAGACACACCGCTGTACTATGAGGGGCCCAGTGCCAGTACCGACGCCCACGAGTGGGCCCCCCTTGCTTGGGCAGGGCCCCAGCATTTGCAATCTTTACCTCTCCCTGCTCCTCCGCTGTGTAATCTGGGCCGTCAAATCCATACTGTGCCTGACACCGTCTGAGCCTGCCTCCTGAGACATATATTTTGAATGTGTACGCTATCCATACATGTTATCCGGGGAAACGGTACCCTTTCTAACCTTTGTGCAATCATGTGCAATCCATACTGGGCCTAACACCGTCTGAGCCTGCCTCCTGATGTATAGACATATATTTTGAATGTGTACGCTATCAATACATGTTATCTGGGGATACGGTACCCTTTCTAACCTTTGTGCAATCACGTGCAATCCATACTGGGCCTATCACCGTCTGAGCCTGCCTCCTGAGACATATATTTTGAATGTGTACGCTATCCATACATGTTATCCGGGGATACGGTACCCTTTCTAACCTTTGTGCAATCACGTGCAATCCATACTGGGCCTGACACCGTCTGAGCCTGCCTCCTGAGACATATATTTTGAATGTGTACGCTATCCATACATGTTATCCGGGGATACGGTACCCTTTCTAACCTTTGTGCAATCACGTGCAATCCATACTGGGCCTAACACCGTCTGAGCCTGCCTCCTGAGACATATATTTTGAATGTGTACACTATCCATACATGTTATCTGGGGATACGGTACCCTTTCTAACCTTTGTGCAATCACGTGCAATCCATACTGGGCCTAACACCGTCTGAGCCTGCCTCCTGAGACATATATTTTGAATGTGTACGCTATCCATACATGTTATCCGGGGAAACGGTACCCTTTCTAACCTTTGTGCAATCACGTGCAATCCATACTGGGCCTAACACCGTCTGAGCCTGCCTCCTGAGACATATATTTTGAATGTGTACGCTATCCATACATGTTATCCGGGGATACGGTACCCTTTCTAACCTTTGTGCAATCACGTGCAATCCATACTGGGCCTGACACCGTCTGAGCCTGCCTCCTGAGACATATATTTTGAATGTGTACGCTATCCATACATGTTATCCGGGGATACGGTACCCTTTCTAACCTTTGTGCAATCACGTGAAATCCATACTGGGCCTAACACCGTCTGAGCCTGCCTCCTGAGACATATATTTTGAATGTGTACGCTATCCATACATGTTATCTGGGGATACGGTACCCTTTCTAACCTTTGTGCAATCACGTGCAATCCATACTGGGCCTAACACCGTCTGAGCCTGCCTCCTGAGACATATATTTTGAATGTGTACGCTATCCATACATGTTATCCGGGGATACGGTACCCTTTCTAACCTTTGTGCAATCACGTGCAATCCATACTGGGCCTAACACCGTCTGAGCCTGCCTCCTGATGTATAGACATATATTTTGAATGTGTACGCTATCCATACATGTTATCTGGGGATACGGTACCCTTTCTCACCTTTGTGCAATCACGTGTAATCCATACTGGGCGTGAGAACGGCTGGCGAGCTGTTAAGCAAGCTACAGCACCTGTGGTTTGCACACGTAAGTTTTAAATTTTTTTCAGGAATGACGGTTAGGCCTAATTCCGGAACTGCGGTTGACCTGCACTTACTGGGAAATCATCGTTCGCGGGTAATAATTGTAATCAGTGATCCCCATCACTAACGTTGTTCAGCGGGTTATCTGCACCAGTAAGCGACAAACGCTGGCCTTTTCAGTGTAGCGCACATGCAGCCACGGACATGTAAGGGCATGACACACCAGTTATTGGCCAATCTCATGTGCCAGAGCCTCACGTGTCCCTCTAGTAAGCCGGACTCGGACCGCGGGGCATGACGGAGTCTCGTTCGTTAACGTAATTAAGCTTGCAATGTGTGCATCTGTTCTGTAGCTGGCATGGTTGAGGTTTCCCAGGTGGAGTCGAATTTAACCGTAGGCTCCACTCCTGGTGGTGCCCTTCTGGACATTCCTTTAAGGTTCAGCTTTGCAACCATACTGCCCACGTAAAACAAACACTTTGCCTTCATGAACGCTGTTTGGAGGGTCATGACTCGTGGGAATAACGCCGCCCAATCAGTTAACCTGCTAGAGAGATCCTTCGTTGCTCCCAAGCATGACATCACACTCCCTAGGAAGAAGGTAATGCCACTGTGGCGACCGTACTCCTGGGGGCGACACAAGTGCACTGATGCCCAGCCACTGCTCGATGAATCTGCTGGTACATTGACCCAGACCACTACATTCCCCTCGCATGCTACCCTACCTGAATCTGACCCTGATGAAACTCAGGTTACCCTTCCCATATACAGTTCCATCTTACACGGTGACAAAGAGGAAGCTGCAGATGAAAGTGCAGGTTCGGCCCACCCGCCATCAGACACACCACCGTACTATCATGGGCCCTGTGCCAGTGCCGTCGCCAACGAGTGGGCCCCCCCTGCTTGCCCAGGATCACAGCACTTGCAAAGTTGAAATACTGTGCAGTGAGATGGAAGATGGGGACGACGAGGAATCCAGAGAAGTACAGGGATTCCCTAGTGAGGAGACTTATTTGATTGTTTTCAATGTTGGGACAGCAATTTTTGGGGAGCAATATACTCTGGAGAATGATAGATGGGGCCCACCATACACTGGAACATTCCAAAGGTGGACATCAGACACTGGAGCAGTATTTACAGGGCCCATTATACACTAGAGCATTAGAAATGGGGCCCATTATGTTTGGAGCATTATTTGGGCCCATAAGACAGTGGAGCTTCATCAATGGTGACCAACATATACTGTAGCATTATGTGGAGCTCATCATATACTGTTTCAAACATTATATGGGACCAATGATTCTGTATGGAGAAATAGATGGGCCTCGTCATGAGATGTAAAAAGTGAGGTATTTTTCATTGTACTATACCGCTATTTCTCTGCCGTATCGGAGCATGATGAGTTGTGGTATGTGTTAAAGGGGCGCTCTTTTGCCCAGGGCACATGAAAACCTGCAGCCAGCCCTCCCCCCCCACAACTTTAGCCAAATAACCCCCATTTTTCAGTGCGTAACTTGTATTATGAAGTTAATTAAGGTTGACAAGCTTAAGTAAGAAGAATTGATGCTTTTGGCATTCAAATGGGCACTGTAGGTGTGTTTCCTGTCCTCCTCTCACTGCCGACTTTTATTCCCCATTGACTTACATTGGGTTTCGTGTTTCGGGACGACCCCGACTTTTCCCTATAATCGGACGATCTTGCTCGACCCGACTTTTAGAAAAGTCGGGTTTCACGAAACGAAACGCGACCCTAAAAAACCAAAAGTCGCTCAACTCTATTAGACAGTATAAAGTGTCTTCAGGGCACAAGATGCCTGAAGAGTGGCCAAGTCACTTGTTTTTTTCAGCAGCCACTCATCTTTGGAAACCGGAAGTTAAAAGACGCTGAAAATCCTGAACATATGAACAGCAAGACATTTTGAGGGAGCCTGGCTTTATCTGTGGGGGGCCCCTGACTGGCCAGCAACTCTAGGATATATTTTTGCCTGCTCTTTTTTTTCCTCTGGGACGCTGAGAAAGGGTTAACAGATGTTCTTTTTTCCTTACCTTCATGTGAAGGATGTTCATTGGTCTGGAAGGTTTCCTTCCTGGTTCGGGCCCTCCCCTTCCAAGGGGTATAAATTGTGCTGCCTGAGGTGTCTCCTCCTCTTTGACTGCTGGGATCGAGAGCAGCCCACCCTCCCTCCCTTTTGTTTGTTATTTTATTGCATAGCTTGGTTGGCGGTTGATATGATGTTTGAAAGTCGCAGCGTTGGCTGAAGAGCAAGACTGGATAACGTGCCGGGATTCCGGTGGCATATCCCCACAATTTTCCGATGGTTAACATGGAGCGCTCCGATCTTACCCCTCCAACGATGGGTGTTTAAAAAGAAGAAGTTGTTATAGCTGGTTAATCTTTAATAAAGTTGTGTTTTTTGGAATGGTGTTTTCAGTTCTTTCTTTGCGTCGGGGAAAAAAGAGGGCAGGTTTTATAAGGTATGTACAGTATAACATAGAAATAAAATTGTTCACTCTTTCGAGCATTTTTTAGAGTTTTTTTTAGCCTTTTTAGGAAGAAAGCTGACTAAAAAAATGTTCTGTGCACATATCCTGAGGGATATTTGACGCTTAAGTATTACTGCTGACAGTCAAGGTGTCTCCTACAGGTTCGGCAGCAGTCCAGCTCTTTTCTCCCCTCTTCTCTTTTTCTGCACCATCCTATCAGCCCTCTACAAACCCACATATCTTCTTCTCCATTCTATCACTCACCCACTGGGCTATCCAAAGACAGCATGGATGAATAAATCTTTACCCATCCTGAAAGAATGCTGCTTAAGATGCTGGAGGACATGGCTGACTCATTTTAAGCATCCAGCAGCCCTCCTCTGTCAGCTCAGTATAGGTAGCATGCAAGCAGTGTCGGACTGGGGTGTCAAGGGCCCACCAGTAACATTGACTTTGGGGGCCCACTTTTCACCTGCATACAAATATTGCACTACCGTCGTTCACAAATTTACCTATATCTCTATATAATAAGAAACTGGGTAGTTTGGTTAATGAATGACAAGATGCTGTTTTTTTCTGTACAGAGTACAGAGTAAATTATACTGCCCATAAAATGAGGTTGATGGCCCAGATCTGCACAGGGGCCCACCGAGGGATTCCGCTGTTACCCTATGGGCCAGTCCGAGCCTGCATGCAAGTTTTCTAATGCCACAAATTATGGGGCAGCAATGAGTGACTGGGGCCCCCAATACCACAGGCCACTATGTCTGCCACAGCAGTTATTATACCTGTGATAGTATTTAAGTGTACACATCACTAAGTGAGAATTAAAACCACCAAGCTCTTCATGCCTTTCATGAATTGTAATTACCAAGCATAAGGATAGGTTCTTGTTTAATAAACCACGTACAGATTATTATTTTTTTATTTTCATTTTACTCACTTATATAGCGCCATTAATTCCACAGCGCCATACAGTTGTCAGCATCACTGTCCCCTTGGGGCTCACAGTCTACATTCCCTATCTGTATATCTTTGGAGTGTGGGAGGAAACCAGAGAATCCGGCAGAAACCCACACAGACACAAGGAGAACATACAAACTCCTTGCCAATGTTGCCCTTAGTGGGATGTAAACCCAGGACCCCAGCGCTGCAAGGCTGCAGTGCTACAAGTAAGGCTATGTGCCCACGTTGCAGAAATGCCGTGAAAATGCAACTTCCCACCGCAGGTAAAATGCATGCGGAATTCGCATGCGTTTTCCCGCAAAATACTAGCATTTTGCAATCCTTTTTAGCTTGCAGAATGCTAGCACTTTTCCAAGAGATTTGAAGCATAGCTTGGAAAAGGTATTGCCTGGTTGGTCACACATGTCAAGCATGGGGTGATTCTCGCAAAGCACGCCTGGGAATGGAACTTGCCGGCAGCATCGCCGAGGGCTCTGGGGGCCGTCAGAGGGTAAGTATATCCCTATTTTTTATTTTTATTCTATTTTTAACAGGAATATGGTACCCAGGGCATGGAGGAGATTCTCCTCTCCTCCAGACCCTGGGTACGATCCGCACATGAAGCGCTCACTTTACACATGGTGGGCATGGTGAGCCTTTCAATGCAATCCTAAGGCGGCGGAATTGCCACGATTCTGCAGAAATAATGGACACGCTGCGGATTTTACCGCTATGCGATTCCACAGCTGTAAAATCTGCAGCATTGACACAGCAACTGCGGTATCCCATAGGATTACTTGGGGATGCGTTTTTTAAGCGGTTTAGGCATTTCCACGGCCAAAAAAGCGCGGCGGAAGCGCTAAGAAAAGCAACGTGGGCACACAGCCTAAGAGTTTACTCACACTCACACATAAATCAGACAAGTGCAATCCAATATAAAAATCGCATGCCATACGGACTATCGGTATACGGTATCAGTACGGCATCCGATTTTTACGGATACATTACAATTTTGTAGTACAGTAAACTAAAAATGGTCCTATAAAACATTAATAGATGTTGAGTAAATAAACAGGTTACACACTGATGACAAGGGAGATAAAATCATTCCTCTCTCCTGAATGAGAAAGGGACCGATTATTCATACCCCAGTGAGAGCGAACCCTAAGGCTAGGATCACACAAGCGCATAAAAAATCGATACGATATTCAATCAGAAAAGCTGCACAATTTTTTCTCACTAGTCATCTGTGAACTGTCTGTATGCAATCCATTTTTTTTTGTTTTTTTTAATCAGCAGTGATTAATCATTTACAGAACCATTTACAGTTTATTATACTACAGAATTGCAATGTATCCATAAAAATCAGATGCCGTACTGATGATCCGTATCGTATCTGATTTTTTTTCTTGCAATGAACCGATTTCAGAGTGAAATCTCATCAGGCAGCTATTTTATATTTTATCTCACACTGAATACAGCTGAAAATACTCAGATCTGCACTGCCTCATTGAATAACATTGGTCTGAGTGCAATTCCTTTTTTATCGTATTACACTCGTCTAACAATCGTGATCATAGAGGGCATGACCACCACCAGACACGTGCGGGAGGGGGGACAGCCGATGTCAGCAAGTACTTCAGTTGGATGTGAGTCTGAAAACGCTGTATTGCAGCACAGGGTCCATTCGCCTCCCTGGCCTCCAATACACGCCGCTGGCCAATCTAAGGCCGGCAGCTGACCTCTGTGTGCCAGGCATTGGCATTGCATGGCAGTGATGTCATGCAATCAGTGTGTCAAGAGTGGGAGAAGAGGGTTGCATTGACAATCCAACACAATGGGCAGCACTTTGAACACATTTTATAAGTGGTCATAAACTTGTAAATAACTCATGAAAGAATAAAGTTATGTTAAAACCAAGAACAACATTGTTTTTCTCGTAAAATTCTCAATAAGTTTGATGTGTCACATGACCCTCTTCCCATTGGAAAAAGTAAAGTTGGATCCAAAATGGACGACTTCAAAATCGCCTCCATGGTCACCACCCATCTTGAAAAGTTTCCCCCCTTCCATATACTAATGTGTAACAAACAGGAAGTTGATATCACCAACTATTCCCATTTAATTTAGGTGTATCAATATAACTGGCCCACCCTGTATAACATATACCATTCATAATTCATTTAAAGTGCTTGTGCTATAAAGTGCTATTTAAATACATTATATTAATATCCTTACAGTGCAAAAGCTAAATAATGATCATTTATTAATATCATGTGCATTATATTGTCTTTGGATTAACTCACCCAGGTGTGCATTACCATAATCTTATGTTTTACTTCTCATACACGCTGTTCTCGGCGTCTCTGTAGTGTTACTGCGTATGCACAGTGCGTCACTGTTCTGTCACTAGCCTCATAGCCAATAGGAGCAGAGCTGTGTTGGGAAACCAGGGTTGTCCAAACTTTTACATGCCACTGTATACCAGAAAGTGACCCAGGATGTAGGACACATATATAGCTACCTATCTGACCACTCCTTCACTGTGTCACTGTCTGAGGACCCTATCAACTCAAAATTACTTTGCCCCCAATTTAATACATTCACTGACTGAGGTGTCATAACAAGATAAAATATAACTTTTAATAATCAATTTATACATTTATAAAAGTATTTTCACCAATTCACAGTGCTTGTATGCAGTCGATCCACTATACCTTGATAGTTACAAAACAGGGTATTAAAGTGGATACTAATATTAATAAAATAGACACAAGATAATAAATGAGAAAATCCAATGATAAATCCTATAGGGAGGTATTGACACAAAATTATTAAACCTCCATCAATATATCATAAATGAGATTATACAGTGTCAGACTGGGGGTGCGAAGGGCCCAACAGTAACACTGACTTTATGAGGGCCCACTTTTCACCTGCATACAAATATTACACTACCCTCATTCACTAATGTACCTCTATCTCTACATAATAATAAACTGGGTAGTTTGGTTAATGAATGATGAGATGCTGCTTTTTTTCTGTACAGAGTGAATCAAGTATATCATATACTGTATATTCAGTAGAGAGTTTTACTAAACTGAGACTCTGCCTTGATGGGAACACATCGGCCCAAAAAAGTGCATTAACTGAATCTATTGCGCATTGCCCTCTCACATAGACAGGATAGTTTGTATGCAATGTGACAAAACTTCAAATAACAAGAAATCCTCATATTAAATAATGTAGCAAAATTTTTATTATATAGATAACAGCTCCTTAATTAAAAGAGGAGGAGTGATTGAGAGTCTGTGGAGAGGTCACCTCTGTTCTCATCCATTCATTTCACACATCTCCCCTTAAATACACACTGCCCTTTATATCCAGTCAGGGACTTGTAATAAATACATGACTAGCACTGGTGCTGGACCATGATGATACAGTCCCCAGCACCCATGTTATATCACCTCGACATGTTTCGCCCTTTACTGTATTGACTGGGCACATCAGGAGGCTATTTTCTTATAATTAGTGCTAATACATTCGCACAGGAGTGTCATACTCCCGGCCACGATGTGAGCGATGAGGCAATATTACATAGGTGCTAGGGACTGTATCATCGTGGTCCACCACCAGTATTAGTCATGTATGTAAAGTTTGGTGATCTGAAACATTTAAATGTGACAAACATGCAAAAGGATAGCAAATCAGGAAGGGGGCAAACATTTTTTCACACAACGGTATACCAGGATAATAACAAATAATAACAGAAAGGGTCCCAGGATATGGGACCTGGAAGGGGCCCAGGATGGGGGGGGATTATGACAAAATGAATTGGGGAGGGCGAACACATATGTCTTGATAGGATTTAGAATGCTTCAAGGGTCCATACATCTGACAAACATGTGGGGAGGGGGGCCCAGTTTCAAATTTTGCGTCGGGGACCATTGGACTCTAGTTACGCCACTGCACTCGTCCCAGTTATACTTTTGTGTGAGCAGGCCCTAAGGGAACAATACAGAACCACACACAAACATTACAGACACTGATCAGGTATGTGGGAGAATTATTAAAAAGAACAATGGCCGGGCACAGGTACAACTGGAAGTAGGGGCTGTAGCTGGTAAACAGTGAGAGGCTTTTAGTGCACAGATGCTTTAAAAGGCTGAACCTTGAGCCAGACTCCCATTGATCTGATATTGATGGATTTTCCTATGGACAGTATATTACAATTAAAAGGTCCACTATAAACTTAATCTGTAGGTCTGGTTAGATTAACCCTTTAGGGGAAACTACTGACCACAGTTAATTTTCAGAAATGTAAATTCATTATTTAGTCTTGATGTCCTAATACAGTTATTATGGAAACAGTCGCATTGCTGAAAAATGTCCTATCAATTTTGAAGAGACTATGGAGAGTTGAAAGCCTCTACTATTCCTCCCAGAGATGCCATATTAGACAAAATAATATAAGACAGTATGACATAAATTGCAGCTACAAGGCTGACCTTTCCTCGTGAGTTTTTATTGCCTAAATTAATATAGTAGTTGCCAAATCCCAAAAAGTAATTTTCAACAATTTTCTCAGCCACGAAAAATGTGTGTAATCCATCACTAGGAAAACTGCTTCCCAGAATGCTGCAAATGGTTGAATTGTCTTTTTGTTTCCAGCCTTGTTTTCCAGGAGGGGATGTAAGTACTTGATGTTGATTGCTTGATTGGATGCAGTGGGACCCTTTAAAAATGGTAAAAAGAAAATAAACAATCCTGTACAAATCAAATATGTGTGGGCATCAATCACACCCTTAGAACAATACCCAATGTATTTACACAGAATAGCGCAATTAAAACTTGCCAAAATTAATTGCTGCCATTGCACATAATAGCCATTTGTGACAATCCTTTAGAAGTAGAAAGAAATATTAAGGATATGGGCGATGCCCATAGGGACCATAGAGGCATCTGCCTTTTCTAACATTCTTTACAGTTGTGTAGGTCAGATCATAATGCCATTTTAATTCACTCAGCCAGTTATTCTATATTACCCTGCATGCAGCATCGGAGGCAAAATAATCCCGTACATTTTAATGTTAATATTGCCAAACCGTTTAGCGACCATTACTGCATTCTCTATTCATTTAATTCTATTTTTGTGAAGTTGAGAATTATGGTATAGTCTCTTTTTACTGATATGTAAACTAATGTCAATGTTAAACTGGTCCTACTCCTGAGATGATCGAGGGCTTCATTTTGTGACTTTCCCATACACATGAACGTTAAGCTCACCCGAGCAACAACAAAAGCATTGGATATGGGAATTTCAACTGCTTCTGTGTTTTTCACAAATTAAACTCATACCCATTATAGTCTATGGGGCTGTTTAGTGGTCCACATCACTACGTAGACTGAGTGTCCGCACAGAATCACAGAGACATGGATGATTTTGATCCAAGTCTCGGCTCAGTCTCACTAATGCAAGTTTATCGGTCCATGAAAAAAATCGGACATCACTCTAGTGCCATCTCTGTGCTGCCTGTGTTTTACGAACTGTTGAGAAACTTGAGAAACCTCCATAACTTTACTTTTCATCCAAGAAAAACTGGTGATACTCTGAACAGACCCTGATGGTAAGGCCAGGCTCACACAAGCGTATATTCTTTCCTCCGAGGGAATCGGATTGATTATGACAATGACACTCCGATCAAAGTCTGATCCGAGAGTCAACTTATTGTGATCCGATTCTCTCTGATGGGAGAATTGTAGAACACATTAGGCGAAGATGGAAAACAAAATGTCTTCATCTTCTCCATTGTGTAAGTCTGAATGCAGTCTGATGTTTTCCACACACATAGACTTGTATTGTGGATCCACTTGCAAAATGCTGTAATTTCTTAATCATGCCAAATTGGTATGAGAAAAAAAGCAATGATCAGCACTGCCTCATAGAATATTATTTGTGCAAAGGCTATCTGATAAAACATCAGATAGCACTCGTCAGATGTATGCGCTCGTGTGAGCGAGCCCTGATTGAAACAGGTGCTCCACTTCTGCATTTTTCACCCACTCCTGGTTTTGGCTTACAAATACTGACCAAATACTGAACATGTAAATGTGGCCTCAGAGACAGTCCAGAGACCCCTATACACATGAGATGGTTGACTGGTCCTGTTGAAAGGTTTGGCCAACTTTTATCTATTGTGTATTGGTGCCCTTAGGGTACAGCACATGGCAAACACTCTTCAACAGTCCCAAATGGCAGCACACTGAGTCCCATCAAGGGGTTACTTCATGTTCATCTGTATCGTACTCATTAAGCTGCTGTATTATCACCTAGAAGCAATGCTTCACGTCCTTCCTAATACGTACTTCTGCTTATCATGTGTTACTAAATAACATAACTTTTCCTGAATAGTGGATTGTTGTGCTTCAAGAAATGCAAGAAATATGTTTATAATTAAGTTTTTCTGTCACCCCCTTCTTTCGTCACTAGAGTTAATGGGTTCTCCAATATGTTTAGGGCACATTCAGGCTTCAGGTTTTCACGGAGAGATCTTGTAGCCTTTGGGGGTGTTCACATGTCTATGTATTTTTGTGGACCGAGTGGATTGCACAAAATCACGGAGAAATACAGCTCTGGCAAAAATTAAGAGACCACTTTCAAGTGTTCAGTTTCTCTGATTTTTCTCTTTATAGGTATATTTTTGAGTAAAATGTAATTTATTCTTTTAGTCTATAAACTACATGTCTCCGAATTTCCAAGCAATAAATTTTGTATTTTTTTTCTGACAAATAAAAATGGTCAAAATTTAAAATAAAAAAACAGTGCTTTCAGACCTCAAATAATGCAAAGAAAACAAGTTCATAATCATTTAGAATCAACAATACTAATGTTTTAGCCCCAGAAGAGTTCAGAAATCAATGTTTTGAGGAATAACCATGATTTTTAAAAACAGTTTTCATGCGTCTTGGGCTCTTGGCATGCTTGCCACCCGTCTTTCACACTGCTTCTGGCGCAAAAATATAAGCAGCTCTTCTTTGTTTGATGGCTTGTGACTATCCATCATCCTCGATTACATTCCAGAGGTTTTCAGTGGGGTTCAGGTCTGGAGAATGGGCTGCCCATGACATGGTTCTGATGTGGTGGTCTCTTAATTTTTGCCAGAGCTATATCTATTTTTAATCCATGTCACAGATGCAAGACTATAGGCCATTAATAAAATAGGACACCACTTGAATGCCATCCATGTTCTGTTGTTCATGAACTGTTTAATAGGAGAAGCTTGAGAAACCTCCATCATTTTTTTTTCATATGAGAAAAAAACTGATGAAACTCTGATGATCAAAACTGATGTAATTCAGGTGTCTGGATACAATGAACAGAGATCAAGAAGCGGGAATAGTCAGGGGTTGATATAATTTTATTTATATGCAACTATGCCAATCAACAGTAGAAAGAATAAGAAAATGTTTAGAATAACAAAGAACATCTTTCACTATTTAATGTTAATGTTCTTTTCACAAAAGGTGGTGTGCCCAGTCATGGTAGTCACCACATAAGTTCTCTCTGAAGATCTGGCCCTAGTGGGGGGTCACCAGGTTTTCCCGCTAGGCCGCAAGTCTCTTTCTGACATAGTTTATCAAAGCCCTTTGAGCCTTCCACGCACCAACCGGCCCCTGTAATCCTAATCCCAGCCGACCCCGGTAACATAGATCATAGTTGGATGGTCTTGTTCATTCGTTCTGTTTCTCCGCAATCGCTGGTGGCCCTCGTCTGTTGCAGTCTCCTCACAGATCTTCTTGACTTTTCCGTTGGTGGGAGTCTCTTATGCTTGGGGCAGAGAGGACTACGCCTAGGCTCTTGACAGGTGACATCAGGCCTTGGAGGCTTGACCAGTGCAGGGCGCAGGTTCTGGCTCAAACCAGTGTAGACAGTTAACAATATCTGACATTGCAGATACACATTAATTACAAAGAATAAGCTTTGCAATAAGCAAATAGAGTTACTCCTGAACATAATATCATCCTATAAAAAAATGGAGCAATCAACTCAAAAACACAATAGTGAGACAAAGATTGTTATTAATAAATAAGAAACTTTATTAACTCACATAAAGATTACTGGGTAACAATGACCCTATAACATAGTACGTAGGACAAGTGAGGGAGGGGAGGAGACAGATGGATGCACAAAGAATTGAAAGGTGAACATATCACTCAAAATGCACTAAAAAGGGGGGGGCACCAAACAAGATTATGACATATACCATAGTAATAGTACCATCAAAAATTTGTATCATCCCAAAAACAAGGTTGACATGGTATCAATATAAAGACAAGTGTCACAGACCATCAATTAGGGACATAAAGTGCCGATCATAGTGCAGCAAAAAGATAATTTTCCGTACCCATGTGGCAAAGAGTGATCTGTACCACCATGTGCACTGGTTGCCCAGACGTGCGTTTCACATTGCGAGCTTCTTCGGGGGGCAGTGTCAAACCAGTGTAGGTGGCACTTGGAGGTCTCCTGCTGGGAACTTGGACTTTGCAAGGCAGCAAACGGCTGCTATGTGGCGCAGACTTACCACTGAGGCCTATTACGCTGGTCTCAGTGGTGTTTCTCTAGCACATCTGCTCCGCTCTCTTCACTGGCACCAAATTTCTTCATGGTTTACTGCGCAGGTCTTTTATATCAGCGAAGTCCTTCCTGTGGATCATCTGATCCAGTCCAGCATACCAGGTCTCTCTCCCTGCAAATCTGCCAGCTCAATTTGGTTCCACTTGAAATCCAGATAGAGGTGATAACAGCTGATTGATGGTGGTGTTATGAATGGGTCACCGAGGAGGACAGCAGGCCCAGGCTAAGCCACAGAAAACCAGATGGGTTGGTAACTAAGCAGAAGCAGACCCCTGATCCTGTCCACACAACTAGCAGTAGCCGTGGAGCGTACCTACGATGATCCTAGACGCCTCGGCACAGCCGGAGACCTAACTAAGCCTAAAGCAAGAAAGGGGAAATCTAAACTGCCCCGGAGCAGACCCCAAAGGAATAGATAGCCCCCAAACATATATTGTCAGTGAGACAAGATGAAAACACATGGTCAAATCACTCAGTGGTTTAACAATACCAGAAAAATTACTTATAAATTTACGGTAGAAAATCGCAAAACCCAAAAACTTCTGGAGAGCCTTCAAAGGAGTAGGCTGAACCCAATCATAAATGGCCTGTATCTTGGCCGTGTCCATTTCAACAGCTGACGGGGACAAAATGAATCCCAAAATTGAAATTCTCTGTACACCAAAGAGGCACTTCGATCCCTTAACATACAGAGAATTTTCCCCCAAAATCGGCAACACAGTCCGGACATGTTCCACATGAGAAACCCAATCACTGGAAAAGATCAAAATATCATCCAGATAAATGATCAAAAACTTATCCACAAAGTCCCGGAAAATATCATTCATAATAGACTGCAAGACAGAAGGGGCATTAGTGAGCCCCAAAGGCATCACCAGGTACTCAAAATGTCCCTCCGGAGTATTAAATGCTGTCTTCAATTCATCCCCGTGCTTGATGTGAATAAGATTATACACCCCCCGAGGTCAAGCTTGGTAAACCAACAGTCAATTTTAACTCTGGAAAATAAATCAGAAATCAGGGGTAACGGGTACTGATATTTAACAGTGATTTAGCTAAGGGACCGATAGTCAATACATGGCCTTAATGAACCATCTTTCTTGGCCACAAAAAAACCCCCAACACCTAAAGGTGAAGAGGATGGTCTAATATGACCCATCTGCAACGACTCCTGGATATAATATTGCATAGCATCATGTTCGGGTACCGATAAGTTGAAAAGCCGACCCTTGGGAAATTTACAAACGGGCATTAACTCAATTGCACAGTCATAACTCCTGTGAGGAGGCAAAGACGCAGATTTACTCTCAGTGAATACATCAGAAAAATCAGCCAAATAGTCAGGAATATCATGAGACTGGGGAGAGGTGGAGAAAACAGGAGTGTCACTAAGAGCACATTGACAACCCCAACTCACCACAGACACAGATTTCCAATCTAAAACAGGATTATGAGTTTGCAACCAAGGGAAACCCAGAACAATAGTATCATGCAAATTGTGCAACACCAAAAATTTACAATTTTCTTGTTGGTCCGGGGCGACCTGCATTACCACTTGGGTCCAAAACTGGGATTTATTCTCCGCCAAGGGAGTAACATCAATACCCCTCAAAGGGATAGGAGTCCGCAGGGGTATCATGGGAAAACCACAATGTTTAGCAAAGTCCAAATCCATCAGATTCAAAGCTGCTCCTGAATCAACAAAAGCCTTAGTTGAAAATGTAGTCAAGGAGCAGATCAGGGTAATCGCCAAAAGGAACTTAGGCTGTACACTGCCCACCGCAAATGTGTGAGCAAAACACTTTTCTCGTTTAGGGCAGACAGCAATAGTATGAGAGGCATCCCCGCAGAAAAAAGACAACTTATTAAACTCCTGACGTTTCGCCCTAGACAAAACCCTATAACATTGCATGGGTTCATAAGTTCATTCGAATGGCGGCAACGCCTCTCGTGTAGTTTTACGTTCACGTAAACGCCGATCAATTTGAATGGCCAATGACATAGAGTCGTCAAGACCAGAGGGAACAGGAAATCCCACCAAAACATATTTTACGGTTTCTGCCAAACCCTTCCGAAAGAGCTGCTAGGACATCGTCATTCCATTTTGTAAGGACCGCCCACTTTTGGAATTTTTGACAATATAACTCTGCAGAATCCTGACCCTGGTTCAATGCCAATAAAGTTTTCTCAGCTTGATGAATAGCATTAGGTTCATCGTACAACAACCCCAAGGCCTGAAAAAACGCATCCACATTAGCCAGAATAGGATCTTCGGGTGTCAAAGAAAAGGCCCTATCCTGGGGATTGCCGCGTAGCAGGGAGATGACAATTTTAACCTGCTGCACAGAGCTCCCCGATGAGTTAGGCTTCAAAGCAAAAAATAATTTACAATTATTCTTAAAATTCAAAAATTTAGACCGATCCCCAGAAAACACATCAGGAGTAGGGATTTTTGGTTCAACAGCAGATGATTGAGCGAGATTGGCAGAAATTCCCCGCACTTCAGCAGCGAGCTGCTCAATGCGATCAGACAATTGCTTAGTCTCCATTTAGACAAAAAATATCCTCCTACAGCCCCCCAAAAAAGAGGAAAAAATATATGAAAAAAAAAATTCTGACACTTTTTTTTTTTTAAATTCCTTCCTTCTTTAGAGTATCCTAGAGTCTACAGTTAGGCTGGTGATTCTTTTATGAATGGATCACTGAGGAGGACAGCAGGCCCAGGCTAAGCCACAGAAAACTAGAGAGGTTGGTAACTAAGCAGAAGCAGACCCCTGATCCTGTCCACACAACTACCAGTAGCCTTGGAGCATACCTACCATGATCCTATATGCCTCGGCACAGCCGGAGAGCTGACTAAGCCTAAGGCAAGAAAGGGGAACTCTAAACTGCCCCGGAGCAGACCCCAAAGGAATAGATAGCCCCCAAACATATATTGTCGGTGAGACAAGATGAAAACACAAATGCAGGCAGAGAAATAGACTGAGCAAACGATGGGGCCCACACTGACTAGACAGGACAGGAAAGGAAAGACACTGTCTGCAATCATGCAAAAAGCCCTGCAAAAAGTCCAACATGTCTGATGCACAAAAACACTGAAGTCACACGACTTTGCCCCACTATATCAGCACTCTGGTATATTCTGAAAGCAAAGCAAAAAGAGACCAATATAAAGGGGACAAGAAAACTGGCACGTGCAGTAACATAAGGGCCGTGATTCAGCACAGCCCCAGCCGGAGCTAGCTGACCCACACAAAGCAGAGATAAACAAAACCAGATCAAATGCAAACAGAATAGCAAATGAACCACTTAGCTGAACATGCAGGGAAAGTGCAGGAGACATCAGACCTCAGGAGGCACAGGAAGAAAATCACCAGCAGGGATAAAGGGAGTCAGCTGTCTTAAATCCCAATCAGAAACCCCAGATCTCCAATCATCTTCTTCATTATCAGGTGGCAAGCCTCTGTCAATCAGATCAGCTCCACTACCTCCAGTAACCACCAGAGGGAGCCCAGAAAGAGAACTCTCAATCTAACCAGCTCCACTATCTTCAGTAATCACCAGAGGGAAGCCAGAGAGAGAATTCACAACATGGTGGTGTCAATTGTCGGACCTCCACCAATCTTAAAAGTACCAATAATAATTAACGCAAATGATAAATAATAAAATTCCTGATTCCTACTAACACAACTAGCCAAAGCTGTCTGTATATGGATATACTGTGTACAGTTCCCACTAAACTTATGTCACATTTCATTTCTGGCACATTTTATAATAATGGTTAAAGGTTAATAAAACACAAAACCACACCATCAGTTTGCTGTAAGTAAAAAATAATAAAATCAGCTATACTCACCATCGCCTGCTCCAGAGTTGGCTTTCTGCAGCTGCTTACACTAATTGTTTATGGACTGCAGCAGTGAAATCATAACAGCAGCGCTTCTGACGGCTGCATCCAATCACTAGCCTCAGCAGGTCATGCCATCTACATCAGCAGATTTGCTGAACTCTACTACTGGCTGCAGCGGTCATGTGTGCTGTAGTAGTGATGTCACTAGATGTATTTTTGTGGTGGAATTCGGCCAACAGATGTATGATTATGGTGGACTTCAGCCAATAGATGTATGTTTATGGTGGACTTCAGCTGACAAATGTTTGTTTATGGTGGACTTCAGCTGATAGATGCATGTGTTTATGGTGGAGTTTGGCCAATAGATGTATGTTTATGGTGGACTTCAGCTGAAAGACATGTTTATGGTGGACTTCAGCGGATAGATGTATGTTTATGATGGACTTCGGCTCATGTATGTTTATGGTGGAGTATGGCCAGTAGATGTATGTTTACAGTGGACTTGAGCCAATAGATGTATGTTTATGGTTGACTTTAGCTGATGAATGTATATTTATGGAGGACTTCAGCCGATAGATGTATGTTTATGGTGGAGTTTGGCCAATAGATGTATGTTTATGTTGGACCTCAGCAGAAAGATGTATATTTTTAGTGGAATTTGGCCAATAAATGTATGTTTATGGTGGACTTCAGCTGATAAACATATGTGTATGGTCGACTTCAGCCAACAGATGTATGTTTATGGTAGACTTCAGCTGAAAGATGTATGTTTATGGTGGAGTTTGGCCAATAGATGTATGTTTATGGTGGGCTTCAGCTAATAAACATATGTTTATGATGGACTTCAACAGACAGATGTATGTTTATGGTGGACTTCAGCTGATAGATATATGTTTATGGTGGACTTCAGCTGATAAATATATGTTTATGGTGGACTTCAGCTGATAAATGTATGTCTATGGTGAGTTTGGATAATAGATGTATGTTTATGGTGGTCTTCAGCCGATAGATGTTTGTTTATAATGGACTTCAGCTGATAGATGTATGTTTATGGTGGACTTCGGCTATTAGATGTATATGTGTGGTGGAGTTTGCTCTATAGATGTATGTTTATGGTTGAGCTTAGCCAATAGATGTATGCTTATGGTGGAGTTCGACCAGTAGATATATGTATATGATGGACTTTAGCCAATTGTGTTTGACCACTTTTACACACATATAATTAATTGTCTTTTCACAAGCTACAACTTATTGCCTGCCATTATTTGAAATATATGTTCATCGAAAGCCTATCCATTTAATTAATCAATTCAATTTCAGATTTTATTTTAATGCTTTAGTGCTATAATATGTGCATTATACAAAATACCCTAAATTTTATTTTTGCATTCTCTTTTATAGCATCTCAGGGATAACAGACAATGTAGATTCGAATAAATGTTTGGCTTATGGTAAGAGACTTTTCTGATTTTTCTTTAAAAGCAAGGCTCTAATTGCAACATTACTCTTTAATTTTAGTGATCAAATGCCTTTTCAGTGATCAATACTGTAGCCTCTCATATGTCTGATATATTCCAATGTAGCGAGCTATAAAGTATCTATATCATTATATATTTCCTCAGTTTCCTCTGGGAAAGAACCTTTGATTCACTTAGACTTCTAAAATGTCCTTCAAAACCTAGCTGCGTTCACTAAAGGCATTACAATTTAGTGAGACAAATTAGACTAAACTTTTTATCTCTGCAGTTTTGCACATGCACTGATTAAACTAGTATTTCTTCCAAAGATTGCTAGGGAAGATAAATGACCAGGGGCAGCAATTAGAGTAAGGAAAAAGTAAAGATTGTCTGACATGATTTAAGTTTACTGCTAAGGTACTTTGTCATTTTGTCTCTATAATCTCTATCAGAATTGACTAAAACAGTAAGCATAAATCATTAGACTAATTTATTTCTTCACATTGTGGTCTGGGAGAAGACAAATTCATTTTTTTTCTGAAGACCCAGGGGAAAGATGAAGCCGTGCTGAACTTTATTTTTTTCAAAAGGATCAATAATTAGTTTTCTTATCTCTTCAAAACCATATTTTCATTGAGGTAAGCAGGAATCCTGTAGCATACATGTAAACACCAATAAGAAACTACAGATGTTTGGGGTTTAGGATAAAAGAGAAAAGTAAATGCATTGGAGGCGTTAGCTCTCTGTCCAGTAAATGCCTGTAGTACAATAGAAATTAAATGGAATTTATCAGTAAGATCAATCCCTCCAAACTCCATATACAAGAGTGTAGGTCATAGAATCATAGAATCGTAGAGTTGGAAGGGACCTCCTGGGCCATCTGGTCCAACCCCCTGCTCAAAGCAGGATTCGCCATGGTGGTCTTTGAAATAAAAATTAATCAACGCCTTTATGTTTTCCATCTTTTGTTCCATTCCCAACTAATTAGCATATTAGTTCACATGCTAATGAGGCATGAAGTGCTCTGGGTGTGACAAAGCTCACTTAGGGAGCCACTGTGTTCCAATCTTATTTACCTCCTCAGCTGCAGTCTCTTTAACTTGCTTGATAGGTCACTGTCTGATTTCCCTAACTGGCTCCTGACATCACACAGACAGTGAGCTATCAATTAAAATGAATCTTGTCAGCAGGATCAAGCCTCCTAAGCCGTCTATATGGTCATGCAGGTCCTAAAAAGCAGAATAAAATTATAACTTGATATCTACGATCTGATGTCTTAGTCTGAAGAGATTCCCGTATTTCTTATATATAAAGGAACTGTTAAGATCTATGGGCCAGACACTGATCTGCATTAAAATCTGCCTCCTGAGCTTATTTTAAATGAAAGGGGGAGTTACCAGTGTGAACCAAGTAATGACTGACCTTGCTCTTATAATCACACACAGCTCTGCATTTGCAGCATCACTTCCTTCTTATTGCCAGCCGCTCTGCTGCAGAACTGTGCCTGATTATATCCAACACAGTACAGCAGAGTTAAAACTTATCTAGTTATAAACACTGCAAGCACATTTTCAGTTGTCTTCTCACTGTCCTGTCAGCTCTGCCATTCTGCACTTCTCCCACACTGGTTGCCTGTGAGATGGAAGCTAAAGCATTTGTCAAAGAACTGCAGTTGCAAATTTTTTTGTAATGAGGCAAAGTTCACTTCTGCTGTGCTGTGTAAGTTCTGCAAAGCTGGGTGATCATGAAAGCGAAGTGTCGCCAGCTCTGATGAGAATTGACGAGCTGGCAAGAGAGTGCAATATCACTGCGCATTGTAAGAACATACTGTAAACAGTGAGCTGGTTATCTCCTTACAATGTGCAATAACAGTGCGCGCTCTTGTCGACTCATCACTTCTCATCAGAGCTGGCGATGGAGTGCTTTGTTATAGTGCATTAAATAGAATATTGTACAGTGACAAGATGAGCCCAGCTCCTGAAACGGACGTCACTTATGACACTTCATTTCAGAATTGGGACAGAGGCTGCGGCAATGACTGCAGCTCCTGACCCCTGAAGATGTCTGATTTGAGTTTCTCTGCATGAACTTGGGATTCTCAAATAAAAGTACACCAAACAGGAAGTTGGTAAAAAAAAAATAAAGCAATTAGATGGCTTGGAAAGGGAATGGTAAAGGATTTAAATTAACTAAAGTATATTAAAAATAGATTATTACATTAAATAGACATTTATAAATAAATCAGTGTTAGTTTCAGACCACCCCTTTAACGCATAATTTGCAATAAAATAAAGAAGATATACAGTTGTGTGAAAAAGTGTTTGCCCCCTTCCTGATTTCCTATTCTTTTGCATGTTTGTCACTCTTACATGTTTCAGATCACCAAACAAATTTAAATATTAGGCAAAGATGACACAAGTAAACACAAAATGCAGTTTTTAAATGAAGGGCTTTATTATTAAGGGAGAAATAAATCCAAACCTACAGGGTCCTGTGTGAAAAAGTGTTTACCCTCTCCCCTCCCCAAAAACATAAATTAATTGCGGTTTATTACATCTTTGGGAAGCTAAATTCAAATTCCCTAGCCACATCCAGGCCTGATTACTGTCACACCTGTTCTCAATCAAGAAATCACTTAAATAGGACCTGCCTGGCCAAAAAGTAGACCAAAAGTTCCTTAAAAGCTAGACATCATGCACGCTCCAAAGAAATTCTGGAACAAATGCAAAACAAAGTAACTGAGATCTATCCATCTGGAAAAGGTTCTAAAGCCGTTTCTAAATTGTTGTGACTCCAGAAAACCATTGTTCACAAATGGGGAAAACATGAAACAGCGGTGAATCTTCCCAGGAGTGGCTGGGCGACCAAAATTACCCCAAGAGCGCAGCTTGATTCATCAAACAGGTCACAAAAGACCTCACAACAACATCCAAAGAACTGCAAGCCTCACTTGCCTCAGTTAAAGTCTGTGTTCATGACTCCACTTTAAGAAAGAGACTGGGCAGAAATGGCCTGCATGGCAGAGGACGAAAACCACTGCTGTGAAGTAAGAACAGAAAGGATCATCTGAGTTTTGCCAGAAAACATCTTTATGATCCCCAAAACTTTTGAGAGAATCCTCTGTGGACTGATCAGACAAAAGTTGAATTTTTTGGAAGGTATATTTCCCATTACTTCTGGAATAGAAGTAACACAGCATTTCAGAAAAGAAGCATCATACTAACAGTTAAATATGGTGGTGGTAGTTGATAGTCTGGGGCTGTTTTGCTGCTTCAGGATCTGGAAGACTTCTTCTGGTAAATGGAACCATGAATTCTGCTGTCTACCAAAAAATCCTAAAGGAGAATGGCCGGCCATCTGTTTGTGACCTCAAGCTGAAGCGCACTTGGGTTACGCAGCAGGCCAAAGATCCAAAACATACCAGCAAGTTCACCTCTGAATGGCTTAAGAAAAGCCAAATTAAGACTTTGGAGTGACCTAGTCAAAGTCTTGAACTTAATCCTATTGACATGCTGTGGCATGATCTTAAAAAGGCGGTTCATGCTCGGAAACCCTCCAATGTGGATGAATTACAATTCTGCATTGATGAATGGGTTAAAATTCGTTCAGAGCTTTGTAAAAGATACATTGCTGGTTACTGTGAACACTTGATTGCAGTAGTTGCTGCTAAGGCCTGTTTCACACTTCAGTTGTTTGACGTCAGTTGCAAACCGCCAAAGTGTGAAAAAATGGATCCGTTTCCGTTTTGCAACAAACGGATGCAATCGGATCCCTTTCTTGGACGGATCTGCTGCAGCCGCTAAGTGCATAAAATTTAAAGTAACCAATCTCTGGAAAAGGATGTCATCTGATTGCAGTCTGATTTACGCAAAGACAATGGAGCAGATGGAGAAATTAAGCTCTCCGTCTTCTTGGCACCATTGAATCGCAGCACAGTAAGTTGACACTCTGCTCAAACTCTGACAGAGCTTTATCTGAGTGTCATTAGCATAATCGTCTAGATTTTCTCACATGAGAAAACATACGGCCCTCTGACCGCAGCCTAAAAAGAAGACTGAAGTCTCATAAAGAAATGCCAGGACAACCTGGTGAAATTGTAATGATTTTAGAAAGCACCTAATTCTAGCTGTAACCTTTTTGGTTATTTTTTTTATTATATTAAAGGTGTTGCTTTCATACTAAACATTTTATGACTCTTTGGAATGCACTACCCAGGTTAATACGATTAAACGCCAATCCCCACAGTTTTAAGCGTGCTTTAAAAACGCATTTGTTCAGACTGGTCTTTCGCCTCAACGCATTAACCTAAATATCCCTGTGGGTGGCTTATTCAAATTTTTTTTACCCTAAGCAGGTTCCTCGCATCATGTTCTCACATGTTTTTTGCATTTAATAGCCCTCTGTGTCTGTACTGTTACATATTTAGACTGTTAAGTGGTTCATGCAGCATCACAGGAACACCCAATTCTTACACTATGGCTGGTCCGAACAATAAAATCAATTGTTACCATCCACCTTTCATGTCTCCCCTTTTTCCTCATAGATTGTAAGCTTACGAGCAGGGCCCTCATTCCTCTTGGTATCTGGTTTGATCTACACTCACTGGCCACTTTATTAGGTACACCTGTCCAACTGTGTGTTAAGACTTAATTTCTAATCAGCCAATCACATGGCGGCAACTCAGTGCATTTAGGCATGTAGACATGGTCAAGACAATCTCCTGCAGTTCAAACCGAGCATCAGTATGGGGAAGAAAGGTGATTTGAGTGCCTTTGAACGTGGCATGATTGTTGGTGCCAGAAGGGCTGGTCTGAGTATTTCAGAAACTGCTGATCTACTGGGATTTTCACGCACAACCATCTCTAGGGTTTACAGAGAATGGTCCGAAAAAGAAAAAAAATCCAGTGAGCGGCAGTTCTGTGGCCGGAAATGCCTTGTTGATGCCAGAGGTCAGAGGAGAATGGGCATACTGGTTCGAGCTGATAGAAAGGCAACAGTGACTCAAATTGCCACCCGTTACAACCAAGGTAGGCAGAAGAGCATCTCTGAACGCACAGTGCGTCGAACTTTGAGGCAGATGGGCTACAGCAGCAGAAGACCACACTGGGTACCACTCCTCTCAGCTAAGAACAGGAAACTGAGGCTACAATTTGCACAAGCTCATCGAAATTGGACAGTAGAAGATTGGAAAAACGTTGCCTGGTCTGATGAGTCTCGATTTCTGCTGCGACATTCGGATGGTAGGGTCAGAATTTGGCGTAAACAACATGAAAGCATGGATCCATCCATCCTTGTATCAACGGTTCAGGCTGGTGGTGGTGGTGTCATGGTGTGGGGAATTTTTTCTTGGCACTCTTTGGGCCCCTTGGTACCAATTGAGCATCGTTGCAACGCCACAGCCTACCTGAGTATTGTTGCTGACCATGTCCATCCCTTTATGACCACAATGTACCCAACATCTGATGGCTACTTTCAGCAGGATAATGCGCCATGTCATAAAGCTCGAATCATCTCAGATTGGTTTCTTGAACATGACAATGAGTTCACTGTACTCAAATGGCCTCCTCAGTCACCAGATCTCAATCCAATAGAGCATCTTTGGGATGTGGTGGAACGGGAGATTCGCATCAGGGATGTGCAGCCGACAAATCTGCGCCAACTGTGTGATGCCATCATGTCAATATGGTCCAAAATCTCTGAGGAATGCTTCCAGCACCTTGTTGAATCTCTGCCACGAAGAATTGAGGCAGTTCTGAAGGCAAAAGGGGGTCCAACCCGTTACTAGCATGGTGTACCTAATAAAGTGGCCAGTGAGTGTATGTGTTGTCTATCTAATGGTATGCTGTAATGTCTACTGTCTGTACAAGTCCCCTCTAAAATGTAAAGTGCTGCGGAATATGTCGGCGCTATAGAAATAAAATTATTATTATTATTATGCCCATATGGATTAAAACACTGACATTTGTGACTGTTAGACTAAATTAACACAAGCGTGTAAAAAAACCAAACATCTGCCCAAAACTAACAACTTTTCATCCTTATTGTTATTCGTATGCAATCCATACGGAATCCATGTTTAAACACCAGCAGTTCATCACATTTACAAGATCAAATACAGTTTCCTATGTTAAAGAATTTCAATGCATCCCTTAAAATCAGATGCCATATTGTTGAGTTTTATGATGTCTGATTTTTTTTTTTTAAATAGGCAAGTGTCATTAGAAATACTTACGTGGACATTTGGTCAGTGTGAGAAAACTGAACACAGTTCTGTTTCTACATTCTGGGTAGCAAGGTACTAATCGTTTTTTGTCCAAGAGACACAATAACACGGAAACAAATAATGTATCAATATTTGTGATGGATCGTAGTAAATCATCCTTGAACGTTTGTGTTTTTGCACTATTTCTCGCCCGTGAAGCCACTTTACGAATACTATATTTACTCATTTGCCATATATTTCATATAGCAGTATTTTAGTTTTGTTAAAAGCTGGAGAACCAAACATATGAGCAGAGAAACATTAGTTTTTGTAGAATTGAAGCTAAACTGATAAATTAGGTCTTACGTATTGAGCAGGAGTTGGAGCCAATCGCCATGGGAGTAATTTGACTCCTTTGAAGACCCCACTAACTTAATTGGTGCTAGTTTGGGGGCTGAAAGAAACATTTAAGTCTGTAGCAGCGGGGCACCATACTGCTTGAGAATGGAGGAGACAAGTACTCCATCTGACAAGGGAAGTCATATATAGATTTTTGTGTCTATTGTTTTCACGTAACTGTGTGTGCACTTTGCCTAGTCAATCAAATATAATTGACACCACTGGGTTCTGTTGTTTTGTGGATGACAGGACTGAAAGGAAAATGAAAAAAATGTGAAAGTATATCTTTTCACTGAAATGTTATGGATGTCTAATCTGTTACTTATGCAATGTTTTTGCCCAACTGAATCATTTCAGATGATTAAAATGTAGTTAAATATACTGTTTACTTCCCTGGTGTAAAAAAGATGCAATGTGTACTTTTATTGTTCAATATTTAGGATGCATTTTTTGCTATATGTTTACCTAATTACAATCTTTTCTTCAATGGAAATTTTTGCGATTCTTATGGAAGCGCAGTATGAAATACAATTAAAGTTTCAATTCAAGGCTCGAACATTTTTTCCTGTCCATGGCCAGGCACATTTTTTGTTTTACACACAAAAAAAGAGCATGAACCTCACCTCCAAAAATCATACGTTGATCTAATGCCGCTAGGCAAAAATTTATATATAACTGAACATGAGGTTCTTAGTTTAACATTATGATCAGACTGTAAGAAACCCGCTGCCACGTCACGGCAAACCTCGTAGTGAGTCCCTATTGCCCTAACGGAGCGGAGACATGCACCAACCACCACCACAGCGGCAATGCACCAGCAGGGCAGACGGCCCGGTGTGTCACCAGACCATGCCACCCCACCAGCACGAAACCACATCAACAATGGCCGCCACACAGCACCAACACCAAAGGAAAGAAGTCCCTGTAGCCCCAACAGAGTGAAGCCGCGCGCCGACCACTGCCACAGCGGCAATGCATCGGTAGGGCGAGACGGAGTCCCCATGACTCCAGACCACACCGCACCATCAGCGCAACATCACAGCAACAACAGCCGCCATACAGCACCAACCCCAAATGAAAGGCGCACTGAGACTCACCTTCCTCCAGCTCTTCAGTGAGTGCGGAAATGGACTAGATCCCTTAATTTGCAGTTTCCTGTTAATTAAAATCACCTGTGCCAAATGGGAGGAGTGCTTGTCCAAAAAATGGGAAAGAATATGCTATACATAAAAAAAGAGCATGAACCACACCTCCAAAAATCATATGTTGATCTAATGCCGCTAGGCCAGGGGTGGGCAAATAATTTTCCCGAGGGGCCACATGAGAGACCATGACTGTTGTGGAGGGCCAAACCAATAGCATGAAATTAATTCTACTCAATATGAATTTATTAATACTAATTGTATCACTTCATATTTCGCAGAATTATGTATGCTGACACCCCCCATATATCTTTAACCCCCACAGCCCCTTACATACAGCATGAGCCCCACACAGCCTCCCCCATATGCAGCATGAGCCCCACACAGCCTCCCCCATATGCGTCATGAGCCCCACACAGCCTCCCCCATATGCGGCATGACCCCACGCAGCCTCCCAATATATGGCATGAACCCCACACAGCCTTCCTATATACAGCATGAGCCCCACACAGCCTCCCCATATACAGCATGATCCCCACACAGCCTCCCCATGTACAGCACGAGCCCCACACAGCCTCCCCATGTACAGCATGAGTCCCACACAGCCTCCCCATGTACAGCATGAGCCCCATACAGCCTCCCCATGTATACATGAGCCCCACACAGCCACTCCATGTACAGCATGAGCCCCACACAGCCTCCCCATGTACAGCATGAGCCCCACACAGCCTCCCCATGTAGAGCATGAGCCCCACACAGCCTCCCCATGTATTGCATGAGCCCCATATGGCCTCCCCATGTACTGCATGTCACGCTCACACCCTGACTGATGGTCGTGAGCCAGGGGGTTGTGGCCCCACTATGCCACAAACCAGACTACCCTGGAAGAAGCGTGATTAGGACAGCTGCCTTGGTTTTCACTGGAGCCTCTGATGGTGAGGTGAGGTTTGTGTGGCAGACAGCTGCCAGGTGCCACTCCAGAGAGGTGTCTGGCTGTGGCTGCTGATCCCACTTGGGGAGATGGTTGTACGGTTGAGGCAATGGCAGGCAGGCACAGCAGAGACACAAGCAGGCGGGCATGGCTGAGACACTGGCAGGCGGGCACGGCAGAGACACTGGCAGGTGGGCACAGCAGAGACACAGGGCAGGTAGGCACGGCTGAGACATAGGGCAAGCCGGCATGGCTGAGACACGGGGCAGGCAGGCATAGCTGAGACACAGGACAGGCAGGTGTGGTGTATGAAGGAACAGGTAGAGACCTGTTCACACAGCGGGTGCTAGTACTGGTACAGACAGGAAAGAGTGAAGTATGGCGTTCCCTGGCGCTCTGCTCTTCTCCCTTCATGCACACAACAAATGTAATCAACGGTGCTAGTATTCACATATCCGGTTTTTCCTGCAGCATGGATGACATGGGCCAATACAAGTCTATGAGTCCATGAAAAACATATACAGCACACCTATACACAGTTGAAACTAGAAGTTTACATACACTATATTAAAAGACACAAATGCATGTTTTTCTCAATATCTGACATGAAATCAGAATAAACCTTTCCCGTTTTAGGTCAGTTAGGTTTACCATAATTATTAATATTTGCCAAATGCCAGAATAATGAGAGAGAATGTTTAAGGCATTTCTATTGCTTACTGCAAAGTCAAAAGTTTACATACACTAAGATTACTATGCATTTATACAATTCTGGACTGCCCATATGATGATCTCATGTGTTTGAAAGTTTTTTTGGCAACATCTGAGTTAATTAGAGACATGCATAGGTGTATTTTTATATAATGTATGTAAACTTTTGGTTTCAACTGTATATACAGCTCTGGCAAAAATAAAGAAACAACTGCAAAATGTCAGTTTAGTCTGATTTTTCTCTTTATAGGTATATTTTTAAGAAAATTAAATTTTTTTTAAAATTTAAATTGCTCTTGCATTCTATAAACTACTGACTAGGGATGAGCGAGTATACTCGTTAGGATTCGGTACTCGGCGAGTAATGCGGTACTCGAATCCTAGCGAGTAAATTTCACTACTCGCCTCGCAATATTCGCAATATTCGGATCTCCCACCGGCATGTGTTAGCCAATCACAGTAAAGCTGCCGCCTTCTTTGTTGTGGCATTACTGTGATTGGCAGGCCACACAGCATCACTGTATTGCTGGAGTCCCTGGAGAGCGGTCGCATCAGCTGACGCGGGACCCTCGTTGTTAATGGGATTATGGCGGAAAGGTGAGTATAGGTTGGTTTATTATTTTACTTTTATTTACAGGTGATCAATGGCTTCGGGGAATTAGGTGTGCGGTGAGTATGTACTCTATGTTATGTGTTGTATGTTATGTGTATATACTCTATGTTATATGTTGTATGTTCTGTATGTTTGTTTGTTTTTTTACATTCAACACATTAGCCGGATGATGGGATTACTACTATCCCATCATCCGCTAAACCTGTCACTGTAGCAGGCAAGTAGTCCCATCGGACGATGCCCACACAGCCACCGCACAGGCCCCGCACAGAGTCAGCACATCCCGCACAGGCCCCGCACAGCACTGGCATAGCCTGCACAGGCCCCGCTGTTGTGAGCTCATTTTCTCGTTCACCTTTGATGTCCGATGAACTCCCCCTGCTGGTGAAAGGAGGTGGTGAAACTGATTTGGATGGGAGAAATGTTGTGAGTTCATTTTCCCCTTCATTACTGAGGCCCGAGGAACTCCCACTTCTGGTTAAGAATGTTAGTGAGCCTGATTGTCAAACACCTGAGGCTGATGATGAGGACTGGCTGAGTGGAGTTACGGACTGGATATAAGGCTGCCGACGCCCTTCTGCCCTGCGGGTGATTTCTCTGTGGGATCCTTGGAGACCAGTCTGAATTCCTGCTCCTCCAAAGCTAAGTTTGCTGCTCGGCCTTTTGCTTTTGTGCTTTGATTTTGGTTTTGCTTTGTTTTTCTGGATTTCTGCCATTCCCTGCTGGGGTGTGCTGAATTCATTTAGCTTTGTCTTCTGAAAATACCTGAGTGCTGATTCAGTTTTTGAAGCCTAGCTGCTTCAGGGCCTTTTTCATATCAGCTGGTTGGCTTATGTCTTTGATAGGGTTTTGGCAGATTGCAGACAGCAGCCTTCCTGTCCTTTCCTATTTAGGTAGTTTTGGGGCCCCGTCTTTGCTCAGTCTATCTTTCTGTCTGTGTTAGTATTTTCATCTTGCTTCACCGTCATTATATGTTGGGGGCTGCCTATTGCTTTGGGGTCTGCTCTGGGGCAGTTTAGATTTCCCCTTTCTTTCTTTAGGCCTATGTATTTCTCCGGCTGTGATTGAGGGGTCTAGGGCATCGTAGGAACCCCCCATGGCTACTGCTAGTTGTGTTGATAGGTTCAGGGGTCTGCAATCTGATAGTTGCCAACTTCTCTGGTTTTCTGGACTTAGCTTGTATTTCTGCTTTTGCCTCCTGCGGTGACTCATTCATAACAGAATCACCCGCCTTACCGCAGATTCTAGGGTACTCAATAGCAGGAAAGAATTGTAAAAAAAAAAAAAAAAAAAAAAATTAAAAAGTGTATATTTTTTCCTCTATATCTCTGAGGCCGTAGGGGGAATTTTTTTTTTTTCTCTCAATGGAGATAAAGCAATTGTCTGATCGTGTGGAGCAGCTCGCTGCTGAAGTGCGGGGAATTTCCGCCTACCTTGCTCATTCACATGCTGCTGAACCAAAGATTCCTACACCTGATGTATTTTTTGGGGATCGGTCTAAATTTTTGAATTTCAAAAATAATTGTAAATTATTTTTTGCCTTGAAGCCTAACTCGTCAGGGAGCTCCGCGCAGCAGGTTAAAATTGTCATCTCTTTGCTGCGTGGCGATCCCCAAGATTGGGCATTTTCTTTGAAACCAGATGATCCTATTCTGACTAATGTGAACGCATTCTTTCAAGCTTTGGGGTTGTTGTATGACGAACCTAATGCCATTGATCAGGCTGAAAAGACCCTGCTGGCATTGAGCCAGGGTCGTGATTCTGCAGAATTGTACTGTCAAAAATTCCGAAAGTGGGCAGTACTTACTACCTGGAATGATAATGCCTTGGCTGCTCTCTTTCGGAAGGGGTTGTCAGAAGCCGCAAAAGATACTATGGTGGGATTTCCTGTTCCCTCTGGTCTTGATGATTCTATGTCATTAGCCATTCAGGTTGATTGGCGTTTGCGCGAACGCAAAGCTGCACGAGAGGTGTTGCCACCTGTTGAACAAATGTCTGAACCTATGCAATGTGATAGAGTTTTTTCCAGAGAGCAGCGTCAGGAGTTCAGAAGGCGTAATAAGTTGTGTTTTTTCTGTGGAGATGCCTCGCATATTATTTCTGTCTGTCCTAAACGAGAGAAACGCTTTGCACACACGTTTTCTGTTGGGGGTGTTCAACTTAAGTTTCTTCTGGCTATTACTCTGATCTGCTCCCTGTCCACATTTTCCGCCAAGGCTTTTGTGGATTCGGGAGCAGCCCTAAACCTAATGGACTTGGATTTTGCTAAACGTTGTGGATTTCCGATGACACCTCTGCAGACGCCTACCCCTTTGAGGGGGATTGATGCTACTCCTTTGGCTAAAAATAAACCCCAGTTTTGGACCCAGGTGGTAATGCGGCTCGCCCCAGACCATCAAGAAAATTGCAGATTTTTGGTGTTGCATAATCTGCATGATACTATTGTTCTGGGGTTTCCCCGGTTACAGATTCATAATCCAGTTTTGGATTGGAAATCTGTGTCTGTGGTGAGTTGGGGTTGTCGGCGTGCCTTTAGTGAGGCTCCGGTGTTTTCCACCTCTCCTCAGTCGCATGATGTTCCTGATTATTTGGCGGACTTTTATTATGTATTTAGTGAGAATGAGTCTGCGTCTCTGCCTCCTCATAGGAGTTATGACTGTGCAATTGAACTGAGCCCGGGGTGTAAATTTCCCAAGGGTCGGCTCTTCAATTTATCTGTACCCGAGCACGAGGCTATGCGATCCTATATTAAGGAGGCGTTGGAGAAGGGTCATATTAGACCATCCTCTTCACCCTTAGGTGCCAGGGTTTTTTTTGTAGCCAAAAAGGATGGATCATTAAGACCTTGTATTGATTATCGTGCCCTCAACAAAATTACTGTTAAATATCAGTATCCGTTACCCCTGATTTCTGATCTATTCTCCAGAGTTAAAGGTGCTTGCTGGTTTACCAAGCTTGACCTCAGGGGGGCGTATAATCTTATTCGCATTAAGCATGGGGATGAATGGAAGATGGCGTTTAATACTCCGGAGGGACATTTTAAGTACCTGGTGATGCCTTTTGGGCTCACTAATGCCCCTTCTGTCTTCCAGTGCTTCATGAACGATATTTTCCGAGATTTTGTCGATAAATTTTTGATTATCTATCTGGATGATATTTTGATCTTCTCCAAGGATTGGGATTCTCATGTGGAACATATTCGGACTGTGTTCCGGATCTTGAGGGAGAATTCCCTGTATGTCAAAGGATCTAAATGCCTTTTTGGAGTACAGAGGATTTCTTTTTTGGGATTTATTTTGTCCCCGTCAACTATTGAAATGGACCCGGCCAAGGTACAGGCCATTCACGATTGGGTTCAGCCCACTTCTTTGAAGGCCCTCCAGAAGTTTTTGGGTTTTGCTAATTTTTATCGGAAATTTATAGCAAAATTTTCTAGTATTGCCAAGCCATTGACTGATTTGACTAAAAAGGGTGCTGATGTGTTAAATTGGTCTCCGGAGGCTGTTTCTTCCTTTCAGGAGCTGAAGCGAAGATTCACATCCGCCCCGGTTTTGCGGCAACCTGATGTCTCACTTCCATTCCAGGTAGAGGTGGATGCTTCTGAGATTGGTGCAGGAGCTGTTATGTCCCAAAAGGATCCTGTAACATCTAAAATGAATCCCTGTGCTTTCTTTTCCCAAAAGTTCTCTCCATCTGAACGTAACTATGATGTGGGGAATAGGGAACTGTTGGCCATGAAATGGGCATTTGAGGAGTGGAGACATTGGTTGGAGGGAGCTAAGCATCAAGTCGTGGTCCTCACTGACCACAAGAATTTGATTTACCTAGAGTCGGCTAAGCGCTTGAACCCTAGACAGGCTAGGTGGGCCTTGTTTTTTACACGTTTTGATTTTGTGGTTTCTTTTCTTCCTGGAACAAAGAATGTCAAGGCAGACGCCCTCTCTAGGAGCTTCTTTGCTGATTCTCCTGTGGTGACCAAGCCTGCTACCATCTTAGGCGAAGGGGTAGTTCTTTCTGCCATCTCGCCCGATTTGAGACGTGCTCTGGAAGAGTTCCAGGAGGACAAACCTGAGCGTTGTCCCAGTGGAAAGTTGTATGTTCCTGACCAGTGGAAGAAGAGAGTGATGTCTGAAGTTCATTGCTCTGCTTTGGCTGGTCATCCAGGTATTTTTGGTACGAGAGATCTGGTGAGTCGGTTTTTTTGGTGGCCCTCCTTGTCTCGTGATGTCAGGAATTTTGTGCAGTCCTGTGGGACTTGCTCCCGGTCTAAATCGTGTTCTCGCTCTAGTGGGTTGTTGATGCCTTTGCCTGTCCCCAAGAGGCCATGGACTCATATTTCAATGGATTTCATCTCTGATATGCCTGTCTCTCAGAGGATGACTGTTATTTGGGTGATTTGTGATAGGTTCTCTTAGATGGTTCATCTTGTACCACTCCCTAAGTTGCCGTCTTCCTCTGAGTTGGTGCCCCTGTTTTTACAACAGGTGGTTCGTTTGCACGGGATTCCTGAGAACATTGTATCTGACAGAGGAGTCCAGTTTGTGTCTAGATTTTGGAGAACTTTCTGTTCCAGGCTGGGAATTCAGTTGTCCTTCTCCTCTGCTTTTCACCCTCAGACCAATGGGCAGACAGAGAGAACAAACCAGACCTTGGAGTCATATTTGAGATGTTTTATTTCTGCTGATCAGGATGATTGGGTTTCATTTTTGTCCTTGCCGAATTTGCTTTAAATAATAGAGCTAGTTCTGCCACTTTGATGTCACCTTTTTTTTGTAACTTTGGGTTTCATCCTCGATTTTCTTCAGGGCAGGTGGAGCCCTCTGCCTGCCCAGGTGTTGACACTGTGGTGGAGAGAATGCACCAGATCTGGGACCAAGTGGTGGATAAGTTATCTCTCTCCCAGGAAAAGGCCCAGCGGTTTTCCAACCGACATAGGACCATTGGTCCCCAGTTTAAGGTTGGTGATATGGTGTGGTTATCATCAAAAAATATTGCTATGAAGGTGGCTTCTCCTAAGTTTAAGCCTAGATTTATTGGACCTTACAAGATTGTGGAGATTATTAATCCGGTCTCTTTTCGTTTGGCTCTTCCTGTCACATTTAAAATCCATAATGTGTTCCATAAATTTTTGTTGAAGACGTTTGTTGAACCTGTTGTTCCGGGGGTGGCATGGAATATGAGGTAGAGAAAGTACTGGATTCCCGTCTGGCTAGACGGAGACTCCAGTATTTGGTTAAGTGGAAGGGTTATGGTCAGGAGGATAATTCCTGGGTCTCTGCCTCTGATATTCATGCCAAAAGATTGGTGCGTGGCACTGCGTGCCTTTCATCGGGCTCACCCTGATCGCCCTGGTGGCGTAGTTGAGGGTTCGGTGACCCCTCCTCAAGGGGGAGGTACTGTTGTGAGTTCATTTTCCCCTTCATTACTGAGGCCCGAGGAACTCCCTCTTCTGGTAAAGAAAGGTAGTGAGCCTGATTATCAAACACCTGAGGCTGATGATGATGACTGGTTGAGTGGAGTTACTGACTGGATATAAGGCTGCCGACGCCCTTCTGCCCTGCGGGTGATTTCTCTGTGGGATCCTTGGAGACCAGTCTGAATTCCTGCTCCTCTAAAGCTAAGTTTGCTGCTCGGCCTTTTGCTTTGGTGCTTTGACTTTGTTTTGCTTTGTTTTTCTGGATTTCTGCCATTCCCTGCTGGGGTGTGCTGAATTCATTTAGCTCTGTCTTCTGAAATTACCTGAGTGCTGATTTAGTTTTTGAAGCCCAGCTGCTTCAGGGCCTTTTTCATATCAGCTTGTTGGCTTATGTCTTTGATAGGGTTTTGGAAGATTGCAGACAGCAGCCTTCCTGTCCTTTCCTATCTAGGTAGTTTTGGGCCCCATCTTTGCTCAGTCTATCTGTCTGTCTGTGTTAGTATTTTCATCTTGCTTCACCGTCATTATATGTTGGGGGCTGCCTATTGCTTTGGGGTCTGCTCTGGGGCAGTTTAGATTTCCCCTTTCTTTCTTTAGGCCTAGGTAATTCTCCGGCTGTGATCGAGGGGTCTAGGGCATCGTAGGAACCCCCCACGGCTACTGCTAGTTGTGTTGATAGGTTCAGGGGTCTGCAATCTGATAGTTGCCAACTTCTCTGGTTTTCTGGACTTAGCTTGTATTTCTGCTTTTGCCTCCTATGGTGACTCATTCATAACACTCCTCATTCCCACGCTGATTCCGGCTCTGCTCCGGTATCAGCAGCTGCACTGCCGTTTGCTCGACACACAGCGGGTATGCGATGAAGTGACGTCATCATGCACCTGCTGTGTCAGTGGCAGAGGGGAATGATGGGAGAGGGAGCATCATCAGACGCCTTCTCCTCCATTATTACTTTCAACTGTATCGACATCTATGATGGGGGAGCGGGGGCCTTGTTCTGCCGGCCCTGATACCGGACAGTGTTAGACGCAGCCTGCAGCTAACACTGCCCGCTATTAAAGTGAGATGAATATTCACTCCTCTCCAAGCCAATGTGGGCATGGGGAAGAGTGAATATTCATTTCGCTTTAGCAGCGGGGACAGACTTTAGCTGCAGCCGGCTTCTGCCTCTTGTCACCCACTGCTGCTCCCCTGTTATTTATTTATTATTATTTTTTTTTTCCTAAAATACAAAGGAAATGTGTCATCTTTAACTTTAGGCCTTTCAGAAATGATTTCACCTTAACTGCTGAACTGCTAACAACGACAGTAATTTTGCCCAGGGGTGACTGAACTATTACACGCCACTATGTACAGTGGGGGGAAATAAGTATTTGATCCCTTGCTGATTTTGTAAGTTTGCCCACTAACAAAGGCATAAACAGTCTATACTTTAAGGGTAGGTTAATTTTAACACTGAGAGATACAATATCAAAAATAAAATCCAGAAAATCACATTGTATAACTTATATAAGTTTATTTGCATTTTGCAGTGAGAAATAAGTATTTGATCCCCTACCAACCATTAAGAGTTCTGGCTCCTACAGACCAGTTAGGTGCTCCTAATCAACTCGTTACCTGCATTAAAGACAGCTGTCTTACAGAATCAACTTTATAAAAGTCTCCTGTGCACAGAATCAATTAATTAGTCAGACTCTAACCTCTACAACATGGGCAAGACCAAAGAGCTTTATAAAGATGTCAGTTGTTCTTTTTTAATTAACATAGTAACATAGTAACATAGTTTTGAAGGCTGAAGGAAGACCTTATGTCCATCTAGTTCAGCCTATTTTTAGTGCAGCTGTTCTGCATTGTTGATCCTGGGGAAGGCAAAAAACCCACAGAGTAGAAGCCAATTTTCTCCATAGGGAAAAAATTCCTTCCCCTAAGCTGGGTCAACCATCTACCTATAATATTCTGTTATTCGTAACCTTCTATACTGTTACTTACAAGAAAAGCATCCATTCCTTTCTTAAATTCACTCAGTGAGTTGTCCATCACCACTTCCTCAGGAAGAGAATTCCAGAGCCTCACTGCTCTTACCGTGAAGAACCCTCTTCTATGCTGGTGCAGAAATTGTCTTTCCTCCAAGCAAAGAGAATGCCCCCTTGTTCTTGTAACAGTCCTTGGTACAAACAGTTCATTGGAGAGATCTCTGTATTGCCCTCTGATATACTTGTACATATATATTAAGTCTCCCCTAAGTCTTCTCTTTTCTAGAGTAAATAGACCTAATTTTGATAACCTTTCTGGACATTGTAATGAACCAACTCCATTTCTGATTTTAGTAGCCCGCCTTTGAACCCTTTCAAGTTCAGTAATGTCTTTCTTGAGCACCGTCATCCAAAATTGCACACAATACTCCAAGTGTGGTCTGACGAGTGATTTGTACAGAGGGAGAATTATGTTTTCATCTCGTGTCCCCAGACCTCTTCTAATGCATCCCATGACCCTATTTGCTTTGGTGGCAGCTGACTGACACTGGGCACTCCAATTTAGCTTCTTATTGACTAAGATGCCTAAGTCTTTTTCCATGTCTGATTTCCCCAGCAGTTTCCCATTTAGTAAGTACTTTTAGCATCTGTTTCTCCTTCCCATGTGCATAACCTTACACTTATCTGTGTTAAACCTCATTTGCCATTTTTCAGCCAAATTCTCCAATTTACTCAAATCTGTCTGTAGTTGCAAACTGTCCTACTTTGTGTAAACTACCTTACATAGTTTTGTATCATCTGCAAATACTGATATTTTACTGTGTAAGCCATCCACTAGATCATTAATAAATATATTAAATAGTAGGGGGTCCAATACAGAACCCTGTGGTACCCCACTAGTAACCCTGGCCCAATCTGAGCATGCACCATTAATAACCACTCTTTGTTTTCTATCACTAAGCCGGCTACCTACCCATCTACACACATTTTCCCCTAGCCCAAGCTTTCTCATCTTACTTACCAATCTTTTATGTGGGACAGTGTCAAATGCTTTAGAGAAGTCGAGATAAATGGCATCCAATGATTCTCCTTGGTCCATTTGAGAGCTTACATCCTCATAGAAGCTGATCAGGTTAGTTTGACAGGAGCGATCCTTCATAAATCCATGTTGATATGGAGTTAAACAATTATTAACATTGAGATATTCCATAATGGTATCCCTTAGAAACCCTTCAAAAATGTTACCCACAACAGATGTTAAGCTTACCAGCCTATAGTTTCCAGGTTCCCTTTTACACCCCTTTTTGAATATTGGTACCACATTTGCTTGCCGCCAGTCAAAAGGAACAGACCCTTTTTCTATAGAGTCTTTAAATATAAGGAATAGAGGCCTGTCTATCACATTACTTAACTCCCTTAATACCCGAGGGTGAATGCCATCAGAGCCTGGTGATTTGTCAATTTTAATCTTACTAAGGTGGTTCTGCACTTTCTTCCTGGGTTAGGCAGGTAATTCTTAATGGGGAGTTTACATTATCACTCTGCATTTCCCCTGGCAAATCCTTTTCCTGTGTGAACACTGTTGAGAAAAAAGTATTTAAAACATTTGCTTTTCCCACATCGCTCTCTATGATTTCACCCTCATTGTTCTTTAAAGGGCCGACACCATCAATTTTAATCTTTGTACTGTTTATATAATTAAAGAATAGTTTGGGGTTTGTTTTACTTTCCTTAGCAATGAGTCTCTCAATTTCCACTTTTGCTAAATGTATTTGTTTTTTACACATTTTATTTTTTTCTCTATAACTTTTTAATGCTTCTTCATTGCCTTCTTGTTTTAGCTTCCTAAATGCCTTGTTCTTGTTATTTATTGCCCTTTTTATAGTAATATAGTTTTGAAGGCTTTGCTAATTTGCAAAGATTTCTACATTTCTAGTTTTTTTCAGTCAAGATGGGGTGCAGAGTGTACATTAATGAGAGAAAATATGAACTTTTTTGAATTTACCAAATGGCTGCAATGAAACAAAGAGTGAAAAAATTTAAAGGGGTCTGAATACTTTCTGGACCCACTGTATTTCCTGGATTCCTACTGCAACTGCTTAAAGTGACCTCCTGAAACCTTGAACATTCAATCACTCCACCAAGATCAGATATATTGTAGAACTGAAAATATAAGTAGCACGCACCTTTATGGTAAAGTAATTATAAAGCAGAACTGCCCAGATGTTTCAAGATATATGTTCAGCAGACACACAAATGTAGATGAATTCTAAGCCAATAAAAATTATACAACATTTCATATTTTCTATGCCATTTTATACATAGATTCTTTCATACTGAAGAATAAGAAAAAGGTAGCTCAATTTTCAGATTCCATATTTATTTTTTAAGATTGCAGTACTGGCTTTAACAAGCTGAAGTTTACTCCTAAAACTTTCCTACATTTGTCTGTGATCAATAGGAGCTTGTGTGGTCGACACAAGAAAACCTGTAAAGATTGACCTATTTAACTTTAGCCTCAGCAGGGATTCGCTTAGACAAGAGTATAATTTCAGTGAGTGTTCTTTCGTCAAACTAGTTTGCAATAAATATCTGCCCATTATGTCAGGTCAGGCATGCCTTGTGTCGTCATGGTTCAGTAGTCATGACCACCTTTCCAACCATGGCCAGAAGCCTCCTTGGACTATACATAGAACTGTCAAGTTCTTGAGCTGTCAATGTTACCAGCATTTCTTTTTTCATCATCCCTACAAGGTCTCTGCCCTGTATACTTGCGGGCGGCCTTTGATGATGGCTTATATTACTACAGTTTCAAAGAATTCCACAAGGTTCAATTTAAAAAAATCAATACTATGAGGAACAAACCTTTTTATTCTTTTTTACGCTTTTCTGATTGAAGTTGTCAGCTCCTTGTTCTCAGATAATTTTTCCAATGAAGTGGACTTGTGTCATCTGTCACTAGTTTTACAGAAAACCACCCTGGACAAAATTGTGTGTTATCTCTGCTGTTATATTACCATGTATTAGTACATTAATAATTCTAATAAGGAATTACGAGCAATGTATGCCTAGTCATTGGTATAGTTCAGCAGCATCAGTATAAAAATCCTCTAGATATAAATCTGATTTACACTGCAAAAGCAATGTGAATGCACCCAATATAATGCTTTCCTTGTGTAGGCATTTATTTCAGAATCTATTCATGCTAATCCAGGATACCTGATACCACTGTCTCAGACACATGCAAGGTGTGGGTAAATGAAGTCAACCTGTACATTATAGGGTTAATGCCAATGTCATGAATCACAAAAAGGCACACAAAAAATGAAAAAAAAAATACCATAGAAAAAAATAGTGCCATACTAAATTAAATAATTACATTGTGCAAAAACAAGCAAGTATAAAATATCTGTTACCAGTTGAATCTGAACGCATCTTATCCAATGAGAGCACTCAACAATCTATTAGTATCAGAACGTTCGAGTCACCAGTGCCAGATGTTATGTTATATTCTATATGGGTGGCTCTTTTCCAGAGCATTATTTTCTAATGACAGTTTTGACCTACTCTGTTTTGTTTCTTGACCACACTCAAGAATGAACCATTCTGCTCTGAGCTTTCTCAACCTCTGTTCCTAATTCCCTGCTTGCTTCTGACTATGATGCTATTCCCCTACTAGTAGAGTAGCTCTCCTAGTTCTGCCCTTTGGCTTGCTCCAGACTAAACTTTTGTCATCTCCAAAGATTGACAGAACCTAAGATAAAAAACAAAATGAGTAATTACCCTGTAGTATGTAAATAACGAATAATAGTACACGTAAATAACATAGGGTATTCAGTTAACACTATTTTCATCCAAAAAAGTGTAAAAGCCGTCCCACCGGGACAAGGTGTTCTCAATCGAGATGACCCCTGACTCCTGACTCACTGGCTTAATTTTTTGGTTTTGCTTCAGTTTTTGTACTTTGTACAAACAGGGGAGTGGGCTGGACAGCTTTCCACGTGCAGGTGTGTAAACAGATGAGTCTGTTTATTGCTCTGTCCCCATCGATTTTGAGCTCCACTGACACATAGTGAGGAGAGCTACAAGAGTTAGGGACTGACCTGATTGAATACATCTTGTTGCGGTGTGATGGCTTTTACACATTTTAAGATCAACTTCTCCAAAGGTTGTTGCATCTTAAAGGGAATCTGTCACTCCCCCGAGACGTACTGTATATGACCTATTAATATGGACATACAGGTAATAGAAATGTTAAGCTAGTCCTACCTGTATGCCTAATACTAATGGTCTTGTTGCTGAGAAATGTTATATTCTTTCTTAATGTTAATGATTTCTTCCAGGTACTGGGGCGTGCGGTGCCTGGAAGGAATCCCTGCCCCCTGTCTTCATTGGAATACTTTCCCCCTCCCATCAGCGTCAGTTACGTCCCCAGTTACGCCTGCGCCCTGCACTCCCTCAGAAATACATATCTGATCCTACCTTCTATGAATATTGCATTCAGAGATCTTCTGCGCAGGGGCCGGAGAATCACTGTGACCTTCGGTGTGCACGCCAATAATATGCTTTACCCACTTCCTCCCTGCATAGTCATCACTAGGAATCATGTGTACATGATGATGACTATGCAGGGAGGAAGTGAGGAGAGCAACTTATCGGAGCGCACACCAGAAGTAACTGGAGCTGAAGTCACTTACACCTGCGCTGAAGATCCCTGAATACAGTGCCTATAGAAGGGAGGATTAGGTATATATTGTTTTGGGAGTGCAGTGCGCAGGTGCAGGATTCTGGGGCCAAACTGATGCTGATGGGAGGGGGTAAGTGTTACAATGAGGACAGGGGGCAAGGATTCCTTCCAGGCACCGCATTCCTCAGAGTCTGGAAGAAATCATTAACATAAAGAAAGAACATAACATTTCTCAGCAACAACATTAATATGAGGCATACAGGTAGGACTAGCTTAACATTTCTATTACCTGTGAGCCCATATTAATAGGTTATTTACGTCCCGGGGGGTGTCCTGACTACGCTACTGCATCTCCTCTTCAGCTACCAATCCATGACTATTCTGAAAACAGCTGACCGGGGATTATTCTTCAGTTAGGCTGGTTTCACACTTGCGTTTTTTTTCGCGGTATTTTAGCGCTAAAAAACGCATGCGATTTTTTTTCCTATACTTTGCATGGGATGCGCTTATGTGCGCATACACACGCGTTTGTATGCGTTTTTGCGCACATGCGTTTTTTTGCGGTATGCGCTCGGGCGCACAAAATGCATCCTGTTGCATTTTTTGGGCGTCCGACTTGCCTCAAAAAAACGCATGCGCGCAATGCGTTTTTTTACAGCAAGACACCCATTATAAGTCTATGGGTGCGCATATGTGCGCATTAGCATGCTTATGTATGCGTTTTTTTGCACATGCGTTTTTTTTTGTTAACCATGGAATTTAGGCGTTTGGGTTAGAGTTAGGGTTAGTTAAGGGGGTTTAGGGTCAGGGTTAAGGTTAGGGTTAGGGTCAGGGTTAGGGTTAGGGTCAGGGTTAGGTTTAGGGTTAGGGTTAGGGTCAGGGTTAGGGTTAGGGTCAGGGTTAGGGTTAGGGTTAGGGTCAGGGTTAGGGTTAGGGTTAGGGTCAGGGTTAGGGTTAGGGTTAGGGTTAGTAAAGTCATGGTTTGGGTTAGTGTGAGGGGCCACCTAATGTTTGGAAAAAACGCAAACGCGGTAAAAACGCACTAAAAACGCATACAAACGCATAAAAACGCTGCGTTTTTTTCATGCATGCTCATAAAAATGCTTGAAAAAAACGCAGCAGTTGTATGCGTTTGTATGCGTTTTTTCAATGCGTTTTTTTGCGGGAAAAACGCGCTGCAAAAAAAAGCAAGTGTGAAATTAGCCTTAAATCCATCTTTGCTTGTGGGAGGTTAGATCCAGACGAGAGAACCCCGTACAATCTTCACCCAGTCTAACATGCACTAAGTAGACTATGGCTTTCCAAAACTACATCTCAGGTGAGTAGACATAATCGAATAATTGATGCATATCATGGATCAATTACAGTTGTTAGTGATTCATAAACAAGGACTAACAGCAGTTAGCTAGTATTGTGCTGTTCATATTGCATAAATGTGGATTTTATCTTTTCCTCTTGATTTTCAAGCATTAATTTCAGTAGATGCTTTTTTTTCTACCGTAGAACTATTTTATGATAATCTAGATTGAATTACTCATGTAGAGAGCAAGAGCGTTGCATTACATGAGGGAAAACATTCAGGTGTTGGGCTTCAAAATTATTCTGTTTTTTTGAACAGAAGTTTATTTTTTCCTTTCAGGTTAGGTGTAGACCATGCATTCTCTCATCAGAGAATCAGGTCTATTATGCAAATCAAAACTCTGTAATCATAGTTCTATCCAATTCTCTCAGATGAGAAGAAGATGGAGAAAATTTTTTTTCCATCTTCTCCATTTTGTCAATCTGTAAGGAGATGGACATATTGCCCACGTTTCCCTTGAAGATCTTGTGAATTGTTGCAAAAGTATTTCTAAGTGTAATGTGAACTGTGACATGCATTATGGTGTTGCTGTTGTGTTCTTCATGACAGTAATGAGAGTTAGAGTTAAGTTTGGGACTAATCCTGAGTGGGAGGGGCTAAGATGAAGGGAAAGAGACAGTTGCCTTTCAGAACATCAGAAAGGGTCCAGTGTGTGTAGAAAGAATACCTAAGGTCTGATCAGTGAGTAGTGCTGTATGACATAGGTGTCGTGAGAGGAGACTGTTGTGAGTTCATTTTCCCCTCTGTCACTGAGGCCTGGTGAACTCCCTATTCTAGTGAAGGAAGGTAGTGAGCCTGATTATCAGGCACCTGGGACTAATGAAGACGATTGTCTGAGTGGAGTCACTGACTGGATTTAAGGCAGCCTACGCCCTTTCTGCCCTGCGGGTGATTTCTCTGTGGACTCTTGGACACCAGTCTGATTCCTGCTCTCCTAAAGCTAAGTTTTCTGTTTTGCCTTTTTGCATTTAAGATTTGTTTTTGTTTTTCTTGCTTTTTGGATTCTGCTACTCCCTGCTGGAGTGTGCAGTGTTCCGCTAGCTCTGTCTTCTGAAAGTACCTGAGTGCTGATTTAGTTTTTGAAGCTTAGTTGCTTCAGGGCCATTTTTATATCAGCTTGTTGGCTTTTGTCTCTGATAGGGTTTTGGCAGATTGCAGACAGCAGCCTTCCTATCCGTTCCTATCTAGGTAGTTTTTGGGCCCCGTCTTTGCTCAGCCTGTCTTTCTGTCTGTGTAAGTGTTTTCATCTTGCTTCACCGTCATTATATATGGGGGCTGCCTATTGCTTTGGGGTCTGCTCTGGGGCAGTTAGATTTCCCCTTTCCTTCTTTAGGCCTATGTATCTCTCCGGCTGTGATCGAGGGGTCTAGGTCATCGTAGGAACCCCCCACGGCTACTGCTAGTTGTGTTGATAGGTTCAGGGGTCTGCAATCTGATAGTTGCCAACTTCTCTGGTTTTCTGGACTTGGCTGGCATTTCTGTTTTTGCCTCCTACGGTGACTCAATCATAACAGAATCACACGCCAAACCGCAGATCCTGGGGTACTCAATAGCAGGAAAGAATTGTGTTTAAAAAAAAAAAGGAGTGTGTATATTCTTTCCTCTATATCTCTGAGGCCGTAGGGGGAATTTTTTTTTTCTCTCTCAATGGAGATAAAGCAAGTGTCTGATCGTGTGGAGCAGCTCGCTGCTGAAGTGCGAGGAATTTCCGCCTATCTTGCTTGTTCACATGCTGTTGAACCAAAGATCCCCACACCTGATGTATTTTTTGGGGATCGATCTAAATTTTTGAGTTTCAAAAATAATTGTAAATTATTTTTTGCTTTGAAGCCTAACTCGTCAGGGAGCCCCGCACAGCAGGTTAAAATTGTCATCTCTTTGCTGAGCGGCGATCCCCAGGATTGGGCGTTTTCTTTGAAACTAGATGACCCTATTCTGACTAATGTGAACGCATTTTTTCAAGCCTTGGGGTTGCTGTACGACGAACCTAATGCTATTGATCAGGCTGAAAAGACCCTGTTAGCATTGAACCAGGGTCGAGAATCTGCAGAGTTGTACTGTCAAAAATTCCGAAAGTGGGCGGTCCTTACTACCTGGAATGATAGTGCCTTGGCTGCTCTCTTTCGGAAGGGTTTGTCAGAAGCCGTAAAAGATACTATGGTGGGATTTCCTGTTCCCTCTGGTCTGGACGATTCTATGTCTTTAGCCATTCAGGTTGATTGGCGTTTACGTGAACGCAGGATTACACGAGAGGTGTTGCCACCGGTTGAACAGACGTCTGAACCTATGCAATATGATAGAGTTTTGTCTAAGGCTCAACGTCAGGAGTTTAGAAGGCGTAATAAGCTGTGTTTTTTCTGTGGAGATGCCTCACATATTATTTCTGTTTGTCCTAAACGTGAGAAACGCTTTGCACACACGTTTTCTGTTGGTGGGGTTCAGCCTAAGTTTCTTTTGGCGATTACTCTGATCTGTTCCCTGTCCACATTTTCCGCCAAGGCTTTTGTGGATTCGGGAGCAGCGCTAAACCTAATGGACTTGGATTTTGCTAAACGTTGTGGATTTCCGTTGACACCTCTGCAGACGCCTATCCCTTTGAGGGGGATTGATGCTACCCCTCTGGCTAAAAATAAACCTCAGTTTTGGACCCAGTTGGTCATGCGGGTCGCCCCAGACCACCAAGAAAATTGCAGATTTTTGGTGTTGCATGGTCTGCATGATGCCATTGTTCTGGGGTTTCCCTGGTTGCAGATTCATAATCCAGTTTTGGATTGGAAGTCTGTGTCTGTGGTGAGATGGGGTTGCCGGTGTACCTTTAGTGAGGCTCCGGTTTTTTCCACCTCTCCTCAGTCGCATGAGGTTCCTGACTATTTGGCGGACTTTTATGATGTATTTAGTGAGAATGAGTCTGCGTCCTTGCCTCCTCATAGGAGTTATGACTGTGCAATTGAACTAAGCCTGGGGTGTAAATTTCCTAAGGGTCGGCTCTTCAATTTATCTGTACCCGAGCACGAGGCTATGCGGTCCTATATTAAGGAGGCGTTGGAGAAGGGTCATATTAGACCATCCTCTTCACCCTTAGGTGCCGGGTTTTTTTTTGTGGCCAAGAAGGATGGTTCTTTAAGGCCTTGTATTGATTATCGTGCCCTCAATAAAATTACTATTAAATATCAGTATCCGTTACCCCTGATTTCGGATTTATTCTCTAGAGTCAGAGGTGCTTGCTGGTTTACCAAGCTTGACCTCAGGGGGGCGTATAATCTTATCCGCATTAAGCAGGGGGATGAATGGAAGACGGCGTTTAATACCCCGGAGGGACATTTTGAGTACCTGGTGATGCCTTTTGGGCTCACTAATGCCCCTTCTGTCTTCCAGTGCTTCATGAACGATATTTTCCGAGACTTTGTCGATAAATTTTTGATTATCTATCTGGACGATATTTTGATCTTCTCCAAGGATTGGGATGCTCATGTGGAACATATTCGGACTGTGTTCCGGATCTTGAGAGAGAATTCTCTGTATGTCAAAGGATCAAAATGCCTTTTTGGAGTACAGAGGATTTCTTTTTTGGGATTTATTTTGTCTCCGTCAACTATTGAAATGGACCCGGCCAAGGTACAGGCCATTTATGATTGGGTTCAGCCCACTTCTTTGAAGGCCCTCCAGAAGTTTTTGGGTTTTGCTAATTTTTATCGGAAATTTATAGCAAAATTTTCTAGTATTGCCAAACCATTGACTGACCTGACCAGGAAGGGTGCGGATGTGTTGAATTGGTCTCCGGAGGCGGTTGCTTCCTTTCAGGATCTGAAGCGTAGATTTACCTCCGCCCCAGTTCTGCGGCAACCTGATGTCTCACTCCCGTTTCAGGTAGAGGTGGATGCTTCTGAGATTGGTGCAGGAGCAGTGTTTTCCCAAAAGGATCCGGTAACATCTAAAATGAATCCCTGTGCTTTCTTTTCCCGAAAGTTCTCTTCATCTGAACGTAACTATGATGTGGGGAATCGGGAACTGTTGGCCATGAAATGGGCATTTGAGGAGTGGAGACATTGGTTGGAGGGAGCCAAACATCAAGTTGTGGTCCTGATTGACCACAAAAATTTGATTTACCTAGAGTCGGCTAAACGCTTGAACCCTAGACAGGCTAGGTGGGCCTTGTTTTTTACACGTTTTGATTTTGTGGTCTCTTTCCTTCCTGGAAATAAGAATGTCAAGGCAGACGCCCTCTCTAGGAGTTTCTTTGCTGATTCTCCTGTGGTGACCAAGCCTGCTACCATCTTAGGCGAAGGGGTAGTTCTTTCTGCCATCTCGCCCGATTTGAGACTTGCTCTGCAAGAGTTCCAGGAGGACAAACCTGAGCGTTGCCCCAGTGGAAAGTTGTATGTTCCTGACCAGTGGAAGAAGAGAGTGATGTCTGAAGTTCATTGCTCTGCATTGGCTGGTCATCCGGGTATTTTTGGTACTAGAGATCTGGTGAGTCGCTCTTTTTGGTGGCCCACCTTGTCTCATGATGTCAGGAATTTTGTGCAGTCCTGTGGGACTTGCTCCCGGTCTAAATCTTGTTCTCGCTCTAGTGGGTTGTTGATGCCTTTGCCGGTCCCCAGGAGGCCATGGACCCATATTTCAATGGATTTCATCTCTGATATGCCGGTCTCTCAAAGAATGACTGTTATTTGGGTGATTTGTGATAGGTTCTCTAAGATGGTTCATCTTGTACCACTCCCTAAGTTGCCATCTTCCTCTGAGTTGGTGCCCCTGTTTTTGCAACAGGTGGTTCGCTTGCACGGGATTCCTGAGAACATTGTATCTGACAGAGGAGTTGAATTTGTGTCTAAATTTTGGAGGACTTTCTGTTCCAAGCTGGGAATTCAGTTGTCCTTCTCCTCTGCTTTTCACCCTCAGACCAATGGGCAGACAGAGAGAACAAACCAGACCTTGGAGTCGTATTTGAGATGTTTTATTTCCGCTGATCAGGATGATTGGGTTTCATTTTTGCCCTTGGCCGAATTTGCTTTAAATAATAGAGCTAGTTCTGCCACTTTGATGTCACCTTTTTTTTGTAACTATGGGTTTCATCCTCGATTTTCTTCAGGGCAGGTGGAGCCCTCTGCCTGCCCAGGTGTTGACACTGTGGTGGAGAGAATGCACCAGATCTGGGACCAAGTGGTGGATAAGTTATCTCTCTCCCAGGAAAAGGCCCAGCGGTTTTCCAATCGTCATAGGACCATTGGTCCCCAGTTTAAGATTGGTGATATGGTGTGGTTATCATCAAAAAATATTGCTATGAAGGTGGCTTCTCCTAAGTTTAAGCCTAGATTTATTGGACCTTACAAGATTTTGGAGATTATTAATCCGGTCTCTTTTCGTTTGGCTCTTCCTGTCACATTTAAGATCCATAATGTGTTCCATAAGTCCTTGTTGAAGAGGTTTGTTGAGCCAGTTGTGCCTGAGGTGGCACCTCCGGACCCTGTATTGGTTGAAGGTAACTTGGAATATGAGGTAGAGAAAATTCTGGATTCCCGTCTGGCTAGACGGAGACTCCAGTATTTGGTTAAGTGGAAGGGTTATGGTCAGGAGGATAATTCCTGGGTCTCTGCCTCTGATATTCATGCCAAAAGATTGGTGCGTGCCTTTCATCGGGCTCACCCTGATCGCCCTGGTAGCGTTGTTGAGGGTTCGGTGACCCCTCCTCAAGGGGGGGTACTGTTGTGAGTTCATTTTCCCCTCAGTCACTGAGGCCTGGTGAACTCCCTATTCTAGTGAAGGAAGGTAGTGAGCCTGATTATCAGGCACCTGGGACTAATGAACACGATTGGCTGAGTGGAGTCACTGACTGGATTTAAGGCAGCCTACGCCCTTTCTGCCCTGCGGGTGATTTCTCTGTGGACTCTTGGACACCAGTCTGATTCCTGCTCTCCTAAAGCTAAGTTTTCTGTTTTGCCTTTTTGCATTTTATTATTATTATTATTATTTATTGTTATAGCGCCATTTATTCCATGGCGCTTTACATGTGAGGAGGGGTATACATAAAAACAAGTACAATAATCTTAAGCAATACAAGTCATAACTGGTACAGGAGGAGAGAGGACCCTGCCCGCGAGGGCTCACAATCTTCAAGGGATGGGTGATAATACAGTAGGCGAGGGTAGAGCTGGTCGTGCAGCGGTTTGGTCGATCGGTGGTTACTGCAGGTTGTAGGCTTGTCGGAAGAGGTGGGTCTTCAGGCTCTTTTTGAAGGTTTCGATGGTAGGTGAGAGTCTGATATGTTGTGGTAGAGAGTTCCAGAGTAGGGGTGATGCGCGAGAGAAATCTTGTATGCGATTGTGGGAAGAGGAGATAAGAGGGGAGTAAAGAAGGAGATCTTGTGAGGATCGGAGGTTGCGTGCAGGAAAGTACCGGGAGACGAGGTCACAGATGTATGGAGGAGACAGGTTGTGGATTGCTTTGTATGTCATGTTTAGGGTTTTGTAATGGAGTCTCTGGGCAATTGGGAGCCAGTGAAGGGATTGACAGAGGGGAGAAGCTGGGGAATAGCGGGGGGACAGGTGGATTAGTCGGGCAGCAGAGTTTAGAATAGATTGGAGGGGTGCGAGAGTGTGGGAGTGTGGGAGTGTGGGAGAGTGTGGGTGCGAGAGGACATTTAAGATTTGTTTTTGTTTTTCTTGCTTTTTGGATTCTGCTACACCCTGCTGGAGTGTGCAGTGTTCCGCTAGCTTTGTCTTCTGAAAGTACCTGAGTGCTGATTTAGTTTTTGAAGCTTAGTTGCTTCAGGGCCATTTTTATATCAGCTTGTTGGCTTTTGTCTCTGATAGGGTTTTAGCAGATTGCAGACAGCAGCCTTCCTATCCGTTCCTATCTAGGTAGTTTTTGGGCCCCGTCTTTGCTCAGCCTGTCTTTCTGTCTGTGTAAGTGTTTTCATCTTGCTTCACTGTCATTATATGTGGGGGGCTGCCTATTGCTTTGGGGTCTGCTCTGGGGCAGTTAGATTTCCCCTTTCCTTCTTTAGGCCTATGTATCTCTCCGGCTGTGATCGAGGGGTCTAGGTCATCGTAGGAACCACCCACGGCTACTGCTAGTTGTGTTGATAGGTTCAGGGGTCTGCAATCTGATAGTTGCCAACTTCTCTGGTTTTCTGGACTTGGCTGGCATTTCTGTTTTTGCCTCCTACGGTGACTCAATCATAACAGGAGACCATGATGGAATATAGCGTGATCCCCAGTAGAAGGGGAGAAGTGACCAAAAATCAGAGTGACAGATCAGAGCAGGTCCAGGGAAAGGACACCTAGCACTACGACCCAGAGTTTATAACTCCAAGAGGTAACGGGCCAAAATGGGACAGAATACGTGAGACAAAGAGAGTGCCCTGGATGGGTGTTCCAAGGCATCAGTGACAGAGAAGTTAAGTACTAGCCATACTGGAAACATGGTTCTCTTGAATGGAAAGAAGATGTGAAACTGTGAATTGAGTAAAAAACTTTTGCTAACTTGACTCTACTACGGAGCTGGGTGGTGGTGAAATAGTGAGGAAAAATGAAGGCGAGTAAAGAGAAAGGAATTTAAACTGTGTATTGAAATTGCTACATATTGTGATGGAAACGTTCATCAAGATATGTACTCCCTATCTACTGTGTATAATCCCCACCAAGTTGTCGTTCAGTAAAAAGTTTATTTTTGACAGGTGATCTTCCTCATTGAACTGCAAAACATCTGGTCTTAGTCAACCAAATTCATCAGTTACATGCGGACTGCAATGGCGTAGTGCCCCTATAATACCAGTCCACACACCCAGCCAGGACCCCCAATCTCATGTAGCATGGCGGGGTGTAAGAGTTGAGTACCTCCTTGCAAATCTATGGAAATCGGACTGCACTCAGATATCATGTCATGTCAGAGTACAGTCCTATGTCAGACTGATTGGCTTTCATGGTTGAGTATGATCCCAATTTCACATCAAACTCGGGCATGCAGGGATTTTTTCCTCGAACCGGCATTATCCCTGGAAAAACAATCTGACATGTGCATGACCCCATAGAATAACATTGGTCAGAGTGCAATTCGATGTTTTGTTGGATCGCACTTGTACTGAAATCATTGCCATGTCCACAAGCCCTCAAATGCCATCAAGAATACGATGGTAAAGCCCACAGAATCACATACATTTTATAACCGGCATATGCCTCTTTGTGCCTCCATGATAAATGTTAATCTAGTTAGGGACAGGAGTAACTTTTCTGGCATAAAGTACACCAGGTTTTGTCATGAATTTCTCAGGTGGACATTACCATGCCATTGTCTCACCATAGCTCTGCCCCTACCTCCACCCACTTTGGTACCTACTCCCCTCAACTCCACCCACTTTGTCACATTTGAAGGTGTTTTACACCAGAATTCTTGCAAAGACATCTTTTTCAATAGGGTACTGTGAGCTTTGTGGGACTCCTAAAGTGAGCCCACAGGACCGCGACATCGAACCTCTCCCAGGTGAGTCGGCTGGGTGGACCACCCTCTATACAGGGAGCGTTAGGGGCAGGCCCAAGGGAGACTATTGCTGCAGAAGCTGATACCCAGGGACAGGCGGTAGGAGACACAAGCAGGAAACAGACTGGGAGGCAAGTAGCGGAGACCGGAGACCACAGGGGAGACTGCTGTGGATCTGGCGGAGTGCGATGGAGGAGGAACACTCAGGGGGGACTGGATGACACAGGAGGAGACAGGAACAGGCTGGGACGGATGGCACTAGGAGAGAACACAGAGAGGTCACAAGGAGGGAACTGAAGGTAGGGTGGTGCAGGGCGCAAGACAGCAGGCAGGAAGGCAGGCAGAAAGGAGAACGCAGGGAAGCGTGCGGCCTGAATCAAGCGTCGGACACAATTGATAATCAGGCACAGAGCAGGGGGAGAGGCTACCTTGTATAGGGTGCGCACTGCAGGACTTCCGGGTCAGGCTCCTCCCGGGTCATCGAATAGAGGGATGGAGAGGAAGTGCGCGTGCGCTGCTGAGTCTGGGATGTGAGGTGTGCACGCGCACCCAACAGGACCCAGAAGCCAGCTGTGGGACTGGAAGTGAGGAGGCCAGGTGACCGGTGAGTATGCCGGGGCCCGGGGGAGGAGCGCAGGTGTGTCAGAGGTGACAGTGTAAGCAGCAGGCGCGCCAGACATGACAGGTACTATGAGTGTTTCTGGAGGTTTATTATTCACTTTTGGCAGGACATCTGAGTATCTCAGGAACCTTTTGATTAGTATTAGTTTTGTGGCTTTTATATTTGTATTACCAAGGCATATGTAACAGCTTGTGAAAGCTGTGCAGAAAAACAGCTTTACCCCTAGATTTCCTACAACCTCTTTCAGTGTCCAAAAGACCATGGACACTTATTGTAAATGTGACTCTAGTTACTACTCACGGACAGACCGTGAGGCAGAAAAGTCAGACATTCTGTGGTCAATACCAAGAGAGCATGTAGATAACCAAGGGAAAAGGCAAAGGCATAAGTCAGGTCAGAATTCAGGATGAATAACCAGAGATAGCAGATCAAAGACAAAAAGGATAGTCAGAACACAGTCCAAAGAGTCAGACAACAGAAGATCAGAATTCAGATCAACAGAATCAGGCTAATACTCACCAGGAAGTACAAACTACACCTGACAGAGATCAGGGGCAAACAACTCAGTTAAATACCTTGGGCAATCTCCAGAACACCAAACAACTGGAGAAAGTCCTTCACCTCCCAGTCACAGATTGGACAGCTGAGCTGTCAATCAAGCAACAAACAGCTCAGCAAGCCCATCACAGGCTTGGAAAGCCAAGCTGTCAGTCAAAACACTGACACTTCAACAAGACACAGTTTCCATCGGACAGCATAGCAATCCCTCACTGAGTGGTGGAATCATGACAGTAAATACACAGACTTTTTAACAGGTCTCCCAATGCCCAATAGAAAAACTTAAATTTTGGTAGATCATTTTAGTAACCAAGAAAACAAGAGTGAGTTGGTACAGCTCACCAAGCTGCAGCAATCGTTGTTCTCAGTTGGAATACTCCGTAGGGTGCTGATCCTGCTGGTGATAGCAGCTGAATAAGGAAATGAAGGGTGGATATGATACAGCAAAGTCATCCAGACAATAAAATGCTTGTTTATTGAAAATCCATAAAAAATTTTTATAAAAAACATTTGTGTTGTTTTTAAACTTTTTGAAGGATTTTCAATAAACTAGCATTTTATTGTCTGGATGACTGTGCTGGATCATTTCCATTTTATTAACCTGTGTCACTTCATTTTAAAACTTTGACCAGATTTTTTATCTATCACGTAGTCAATGTTTATGGATCTCCTCAAAATACAGTTGTTGACCCCGAATCAAGAGGGTTTTTTACCAGTTTTCCAGTGTAAAACTATTTAAAATGCCACAAATTTTTAATGCAATTCAAGATGTAAGACTTTTGGTTTGTGCGACACTTCTGGCAAGCTCTCCTAAAGTTATAGAATCTTGAGTGGGACGATGAGCGGAGAAGCCTATCAGTGAAATTCGTCATAATTTGGGGCACAAAATTGGTGTCATTTACGCTGAAAATATATGTCAGGCCCAATCTAGAGTAATATAGGAGAGGATATATGCTGCATGTGTACCAACTCAAACCAAGCTCAATTTTTGTATTTTTTCTTTGTATTTTTGCATTCTGTGCAAGCTGGGGTGTGTCCTTCCTCTCCTGATCTGGAAATTGTATTTAGAAGCTTCCCCTGACTGCTGTCCAGTGGTTGGGACCCGGTCCTTGTCTGCTCTTATTCACACAGATGTCAACTTTGATACATGATAAGGTTTTTAATATTAGACAGAGTAGGACCGACCCAACCACAGAGTCACCTTGTCGATGGTGGGACGGCTTTTATGCTATGTTTGATCAAATACAGTATTACTAAGAACTCTGTATGATTTAGATGCACTTTTGCTTTTTATTTATTTAAATACAGCAGGGTTTTTTCATTTTCTCTTTTGTAGGTTTTGCATGCTTTTTGGCCATGTGAACATGCATTTATATGCTGCATGTGTACCAACTCAAACCAAGCTCAATTTTTGTGTTTTTTTCCAATCTAGAGTAATGTATCTGGTGAAGTGCAAAACAATTGTAAGTTGCTCTGAATTCCCAGTTTTATTGATAGGTATTGTTTGATGTGCGCATAAATACATGAACATTTGTAATGTAAAATTTATTAATATGTTATTATTATAAGGTGATCGCCAATTACTTATTTTAACCCCTTTGTGACTGAGTTAATTTTGACCTTAATGACCAGGAAAATTTAAAAAAAAAAAACTTTCCAGTGTTATTTTATATGATAATAACTCAAAAAATGCTTCAATGGATCCCACTGATTCTGAGAATATTTTATCATGACATATTGCACTTCATAGTAGATGTAATAGTTGTTTACTATGAATTGCATTTATTTGTTCAAATATTGGAAATTTCGTGAAAATTTTGAAAATTTAGCAATTTTCAAAACTTGTAATTTTTATGCCCTTAAATCTGAAAGGTATGTTACACAAAATAGTTAATAAATAAGATTTGCCACATGTATACTTTACATCTGCATCATTTTTGGAACATATTTTTTTGTTAGGAAGTTATAAAAGTTAAAATTTGATCAACAATTTCTCATTTTTCAAGCAAAATTTGCAAAACTATTTTTTTACGGACCATATCACATGACAGAAAATACCCAAAAGTGACACCATTCTAAAAACTGCATCCCTCAAATTGTTCAAAACCATATTCAAGAAGATTGTTAACCCTTTTAGTGGAGCTAAAGCAATGTGGAGGGAAGAAAATCAACATTTAACCTTCTTTGCACAAAAGTTTTACATCAGCTCCAAATTTGTTATTTTCACAAGGTTAATAGGAGAAAATGGACCCTAAAATGTGTTGTGCAAATAATCTTGAGTATGCCAATACTCCATATGTGGGGGAAAACTACTGTTTGGGCACACAGCAGGGCTCGGAAGGGAAGGAGCACCGATTGACTTTTTGAACTAAAAAATGGCTGTATACGAGAGTAAACGTTATGTCACGTTTGGAGAGCCCCTGATGTGCCTAAACAGTGGAAACTCCCCACAAGTGACCCCATTTTGGAAATTAAACCCCTTAGGGAACTTATGTAGATGTGTCATTAGCACCTGGAACCCCCAGGTGCTTCACAGATGTTTATAACGTAGAACTGTGAAAATTAAAAGAAAAATCACATTTTACACACAAAAATGTATTTTAGCCCCAATTTTTTTATTTTCACAAGGGTAACAGGAGAAAATGAACCCCAAAATATGTTTTCTACTGAGTGCGCCGATGCCCCATATGTGGGGGAATACTACTATTTTAGCACTCGACAGGGCTCAGAAGGAAAGGAACATCGTTTTGACTTTTTGAATGCAAAAACAGCTGGTATGGAGAGCGGATGCTATGTCGCGTTTCGTAGGCCGCTGATGTGCCTAAACAGTGGAAACCCCCAAGTGACCCCATTTTGGAAACCTTTGAAGGAACTTATCTAGATGTGTCTTGCGCAACTTGAACCCCCAGGTGCTTCACATAAGTTTATAAAGTAGAGCTATCAAAATAAAAAATCACATTTTACCCCAAAAAATGTACTTTTAGCCCCAAATGTACCAATTTTGAAAACTAAGCCCCTCAAGGATTTTATGCAGGAGTATAGTGAGCATTTTGAACCCACAGGTACTACACAAAATTTGATAACATTAAGTCGCCATATTGAAAATTTTCATTTTTTCCCGAAAATGTTGTTTTAGCCCCAAATTTGTAATTTTCATAATGGATAATAAGAGAAAATGAACCCCATAATTTATTGCACAATTTGTCCTGAATGTGACTATACCCGACATGTGCTCAAAAACTTCTCCTTGAGCAAATGGGAGGGCTAGGAAAGGAAAGAGCGCTATTTATTTGGGACAGATTGTGAATGCCATGTCGCTTTTGAATAGCCCTTGACATGTGAAAACAGCAGAAACCCCATAATTGACCCCATTTGGGAAACTAAACCCCTCAAGGAATTCATCAAGGGGTAAAGTGAGCATTTTGAACTCATCGGTATTTCACAGAATTTTATAACATTGAGACATGGAAGTATGACATTTTAGTGGTAAATGTAATTTTTGAATTTGCTGCAAATTTGTCAGGTACACAAGGGGTAATAGGTGAAACTAGACCCCACAATTTATTGCACAATTTCTCCCAAACGCGATGCTTTCCCATATGTTTTCAGAAATTAGTGTTAAGTCTCACGTCAGGGTTGAGAAGGAAAGAGCGCTATTTGGCTTTTGGACCATAGGCTTTGCTAGAATAGTTTGCTGGTGACATTTGCAGAGCCCTGAAGGTGCAAGAACGGCAGATAAAAAAACAAAAGTGACTCCACTACTGAAACTGCACCTCTCAATGCATTCATCTACAACTATTTTCTAACATCTGCATAAGGTTTTATTCTGGAGAATTGAAAATCTGCCAGTCTAGTACCTATACAATGTATTCCTATACAGTCTAGAGCCCCCATATACTGGAGCGCCCTCATACATTGTGCCCAGCTTGTGCTTCTGGCATCGCGCACCCTGTAAATTCTTAAGTTCTTTCTTCCCATTACAATAATGCCAAACATGTGGTCACTTTCTCTGGCTTAGGCACAGTAGGGATCAGAAGGAGGCTCGGCATTTGGATTTGGGAGCGCAGAATTCCCTGGATTTTATTTGACGGGCGGGAGCCATGTCACTTTTCCAGAGTCTTTGTTCTAGCAGTAACGTGAGAACCCCCTACAGTTTCAAAGACAGATGACAGACCTGGGAAGGATAAATTAATATTTTTATTGGTAACATTTTGGGGTCTTTTATATTTTTGATGGCTTTCAGAATGAGGTTGGGATCACATTCTTGTGTTCTACGCTGGGCATTTACATTTTGGTTTCTATGTAAATCCCATAAAAATGCGATTCATACAAAACCTCTAACGGAACCACTCACCATAATGAGGAAGGTGGAGACACTTTAGAATCCGTTTGGCGTCTGCTCAGGTGGTATCCATCTTTTTAGGCATGCACACATCTGTGGGCGCCCACACTTGTGTGCTAAAAAATGTCTTAAATGATGAGACACCGTCCAAGCACAAACCAGTCCAAAGTGACGCCTTCTGTCTCATAAGTGAGTGGCTCCATCTGGGGTTTTGTATGAATCGCGGTTTTGGGGAATTTACACAGAAACCCTGACGTAAGCACTCAGCAGAGAGCGTAGGATAAATGTGAGCCAAGCCTTATTCCGATTTTTTTGGAGGTAGAAGGAACAAATAGGTAGCAGTACAAGAATAGTTCTTATTTTCATTATTAAGCAATTCAACATGCGATATAAGTTATAAGTAGAGTTGAGCGAAACGGGTCGAAAAATTTCAAAAGTCGCCGACTTTTGGCAAAGTCGGGTTTCATGAAACGAAACCCGACCCTAGGATGAGGTCGGCCACGAGGTCGGCGACTTACGCGCCAAAGTCGCGTTTCAAAAGTTTGTTTTGCGCTCTTTTTCAGCCAATCAGGATCCACGGACACTGTGGGCAACGTGATGACATAGGCAGGGGTCACCACCATCTTTCAGAAGGGCATGCAAGTGATTGGCTTGCTTTGGTGGGCGTCACAGGGGTTATAAAAGGGCGTGCACGCCGACCTCCATCTTACTTCTGTCGATCTTAGCATAGGGAGAGGTTGCTGCTGCTGATTCTGTAGGGAGAGCGTTAGGCAGGGAAGAAGAAAAAAAAACTGCTTCTGCTGCTAGCGATTTTGCCTGTACAACACACGAGTCACTGTGTGTGCAGTGCAAGGGGAGGCTATATTGTGGTGGATCAGCGGTGTTGGTTGTTAGGCTGCCTTCTAAGGCTTCCTGACAGCTGCATTGCTGTTTACCCACTGCTCTGCAAACTGCTTTTTTAAAAGCAATCCCAATTTTTTTTTTTGTCCTGCTGAGGTACTGAGCGTGCATTTTTTCACACCATACAGCGGTGTACGCTCCTCACACAGTACCGTGTAACGGCTGTTATCACAGCCACAGTGAAGCTATCTGTGTGTCACTCTGTGAGAATAAGTCGAGGACATGTTCCGTTCTTACAGACCTGCACCTACTAGTTTTGTCTAGCTTTCAAACAGTTAAATATATTTGCTGTTTGATCACATTCAAAACTATAGAGAGACAGCGTGTGTCAGTCCGTATACTTAAAAAACACGGAGCTTGACAATTTTACGTACACCGGACAGCCGTGTACGTGCACGCTCCTCTCAGTACCGTGTAACAGCTGTTATCACGGCCACAGTGAAGCTATCTGTGTGTCACTGTGGAAGGATAAGTGGAGGACTTGTTCCGTTCTTACAGACCTACACTCTAGGGAGATTACTATTCTGCCAAATTCTACATACACCTTGTAGTTTGTGATACACTAGCCAATTTCTGCCTGTGACATAGTGTTCTGATATTCAGTGGGCCTCACACAATCCAAAAGTGTCCAGTGTCCACTAGTGTGTGCAGAAATTCAAAATCTCCCTTATCCTGTAGTCACTTTTTTCACACCTGTGCCATCGAGCCTGTGACATAGCGCTGTGATATTCAGTGGGCCTCATACAATCCATAAGTGTCCAGTGTCCACAAGTGTGTGCAGAAATTCAAAATCTCTGTGATCCTGTAGTCACTTTTTTCACACCTGTGCCATCGAGCCTGTAACATAGCGCTCTGATATTCAGTGGGCCTCACACAATCCAAAAGTGTCCAGTGTCCACTAGTGTGTGCAGAAATTCAAAATCTCCCTTATCCTGTAGTCACTTTTTTCACACCTGTGCCATCGAGCCTGTGACATAGCGCTCTGATATTCAGTGGGCCTCACACAATCCAAAAGTGTCCAGTGTCCACTAGTGTGTGCAGAAATTCAAAATCTCCCTTATCCTGTAGTCACTTTTTTCACACCTGTGCCATCGAGCCTGTGACATAGCCCTCTGATATTCAGTGGGCCTCACACAATCCAAAAGTGTCCAGTGTCCACTAGTGTGTGCAGAAATTCAAAATCTCCCTTATCCTGTAGTCACTTTTTTCACACCTGTGCCATCGAGCCTGTGACATAGCGCTCTGATATTCAGTGGGCCTCAAACAATCCAAAAGTGTCCAGTGTCCACTAGTGTGTGCAGAAATTCAAAATCTCCCTTATCCTGTAGTTACTTTTTTCACACCTGTGCCATCGAGCCTGTGACATAGCGCTTTGATATTCAGTGGGCCTCACACAATCCATAAGTGTCCAGTGTCCACAAGTGTATGCAGAAATTCAAAATCTCTGTGATCCTGTAGTCACTTTTTTCACACCTGTGCCATCGACCCTGTGACATAGCGCTCTGATATTCAGTGGGCCTCACACAATCCAAAAGTGTCCAGTGTCCACTAGTGTGTGCAGAAATTCAAAATCTCCCTTATCCTGTAGTCACTTTTTTCACACCTGTGCCATCGAGCCTGTGACATAGCGCTCTGATATTCAGTGGGCCTCACACAATCCAAAAGTGTCCATTGTCCACTAGTTTGTGCAGAAATTCAAAATCTCAATATCCTATAGTCACTTTTTTCACACCTGTGCCATCGAGCCTGTGACATAGCGCTGTGATATTCAGTGGGCCTCACACAATCCATAAGTGTCCAGTGTCCACAAGTGTGTGCAGAAATTCAAAATCTCCCCTGTCCTATAGACACCTTGTACCTTGTTTTACATTACTATATAGTTTGTTGGATTTTGTCTACATTTCTACAAAAAATGAGGAAGGCTGGTGGAAGAGGCCGTGGAATTGGGCGGGGGTTGGCAGCTGGTAATGATGGTGTTGGTGGTGGATCTGATGGTAGTGGCAAGAGCAAAATAGGACCGAATGCAGGAGGTGTTGAGCCTGCGTCATCGTCTGGCTCCATAAGGCTTCAAAGGCTTAGTTTTCTAGGAGTTGGCAAACCGCTTTTAAAGCCAGAGCATCAGGAAAAAGTTTTGTCTTACATTGCTGACTCAGCCTCCAGCTCTATCGCCTCCTCTTCTGAAGTTGTAAAAAGTAAAAGCACTGAGTCGTCATTGGAGGCTCATGTTCATGAACCACACCTTTCCTTGTGTCCTTCACCCCAACCAAGATTGAAGGATGACGCAGGCCATACTAATGATTACTCCATGGAGCTGTTTTCACATACCATGCCTGGATTATCAAGTGAAATGGTGAATTACCCAGGCCAAGATGAATCTGACATGGAGTGCACTGATGCACAGCCGCTGATAGATGATTCTGCTGGTACATTCACTCAGAGCACTACATTGTCCTCGCAGTGTACAGAGCCAGATTCTGACCCTGATGAGACTCAGGTGGCCCTTCCCGCACACTATACCACCATACACGGTGACACAGAGGAAGGTGCACATGACATTGAAGAGGAGGTGATGGATGACCCAGTTGTTGACCCAGATTGGCATCCATTGGGGGAAGAGGGTGCTGCTTCCAATAGCTCAGATGAGGAGCATCCACAGCAGACATCGACATCGCAACAGCTGTTATCTGGCAGGCCCGGAGCACTCCAAAGACAGGTTCCAAAAATCAAAAGAGTTGCTGGACAGCTTGTCCAGAGGGTCAAAAGATCACAGCGTGCTAGGCCGCAAAATGTCTGCCAAAGTAGGAAGAGTGCAGTGTGGCACTTTTTTGAACAAAATCCTCATGATCAGGCCAAGGTTATCTGTAAGAAGTGTGCAAAGACCTTTAGCTGAGGGAAAAATCTGAAAAATTTGAATACCAGTTGCATGCTTAGACATTTAACCACCATGCACTTGCAAGCGTGGACACAACACCAAACCTCAAGTGCCACATGTGCAACTGATCAGAAAGAAGGTAGTCAGCAACGCTACATTGTTTCCCCCACTGTAAGCCCACCGGTTAGCACAGCAGCAAATGTTGAGGTGTCGTTGCAAGGCCACAGCAGTCAGGGAATCCCACTGTTATATCAACGAAATACTGAATCTAGGCCATCAGAAAGAACACCAACTCCATCACCATCATCAACCCTCTCTCAGTCCGCCCTGTCCACCGCTACTTCCACCATATGCAGCTCTCAAGTCCAGCTCACCCTCCCAGACACTATGAGTAGGTCAAGAAAGTACTCAGTCTCTCATCCGCGTACACTGGGTTTGAACGCCCACATTGCCAAACTAATCTCGTTTGAGATGATGCCCTATCAGTTGGTGGAAAGCGCAGCTTTCCGCGAACTCATGGCCTATGCAGTAGCACGCTATGACCTACCCAGTCGCCACTTCTTCTCTCGCAAAGCCATCCCAGCCCTCCACCATCATGTAAAATACCGCATTGTCCATGCACTCAAGCAGTCAGTGAGTGGAAAGGTGCACCTCACAACTGATGCATGGTCCAGTCGGCATGGCCAGGGCCGTTACGTGTCCATCACTGCGCACTGGGTTAATGTGGTGGATGCAGGGTCCACAGGGGACAGCGGTGGTGGGACAGTGCTGCTTAGCCCACGGTATAGGAAACAGTTGGCTGTAGGCGTTCGACCCTCCTCCTCCTCCTCCTCCAGAAGCGAAAGCTCGTCCACAGAGCGCAGTCGTACGAGGACTCCATCTGCAGCTGCCACTGTTGCACACGAGGTGTCCCCCTATCGAGCAGCTAGTGGAAAGCGTCAGCAGGCTGTGTTGAAGATGATGTGTTTGGGCGACAGACACACCGCCGAGGTGCTGGCCGAGTACTTGAAGCGACAAACTGAGTCATGGCTGGGCAGTGTACATCTTGAGTAAGGCAAGGTAGTTAGTGATAACGGCCGCAATTTTGTGGCAGCCATAGCCCTTTCAAAACTCAGCCACATACCTTGCTTGGCTCACACCTTGAACCTGGTGGTGCAGTGCTTTATCAAAAATTATCCGGAGTTAACAGCCCTGCTCCAGAAGGTGCGAAGACTGTGCGCGCACATCCGCTGGTCGCCTGTACACTCCGTTCGTATGCAGAAGCTGCAGTGATTGCTCCACCTTCCCAACCACCGCCTCATTATCGACATTGCAACAAGGTGGAACTCCACCCTGCACATGGTGGAGCGGCTGTGCGAGCAAAGGCAGGCCATAATGCATTTGTGGGAGGATACACGGCCAGGCACTTTGAGAGCAGACATGGAGTTGACAGGTGTGCAGTGGTCGAAGCTAAAAGACCTCTGTAAAGTCCTTCAATGTTTTGAGGAATGCACAAGGCTGGTAAGTGCAGACGACGCCATCCTAAGCATGAGCATCCCACTTATGCGTCTGCTCATGCAAACTTTGACGCACCTTAAGGAGCAGGCGTCTGCAGCCAATGTTGATGAGGAGGAAGAGGAGGAGGGAATCCTTGATGACATTCAGCCATTGTCTGCTCAGGGACCTCTCCTGGACGAGGTGGAGGAAGAAGAGGAGGAGGAGGATGATGATGGGGATGATTACTTAGGGGAGGAGGATGCATCTCGTGGGGCAAGTGAAAATGTTGGAGTGGCAAGGTCTGGTACAGGGTTTGTGCGTGACTGGAGGAATGTGGATTTGCCAGAAAGTGCTCCTCCAACCAGCACTCGCAGTGCATCATTGACACCGGGAACATTGGCCCACATGTCAGATTATGCCTTGCAGATCCTAAAAAGGGACCCCCGCATTGCCAAAATGATGAACGATGACGACTACCCTTTCTCACCTTTGTGCAATCACGTGCAAGCCATACTGGGCCTAACACCGTCTGAGCCTGCCTCCTGATGTATAGACATATATTTTGAATGTGTACGCTATCCATACATGTTATCCGGGGATACGGTACCCTTTCTCACCTTTGTGCAATCACGTGCAAGCCATACTGGGCCTAACACCGTCTGAGCCTGCCTCCTGATGTATTGACATATATTTTGAATGTGTACGCTATCCATACATGTTATCCGGGGATACGGTACCCTTTCTCACCTTTGTGCAATCACGTGTAATCCATACTGGGCGTGAGAACGGCTGGCGAGCTGTTAAGCAAGCTACAGCACCTGTGGTTTGCACACGTAAGTTTTTCATTTTTTCAGGAATGACGCTTAGGCCTAATTCCGGAACTGCGGTTGACCTGCACTTACTGGGAAATCATCGTTCGCGGGTAATAATTGTAATCAGTGATCCCCATCACTAACGTTGTTCAGCGGGTTATCTGCACCTGTAAGCGACAAACGCTGGCCTTTTCAGTGTAGCGCACATGCAGCCACGGACATGTAAGGGCATGACACACCAGTTATTGGCCAATCTCATGTGCCAGAGCCTCACGTGTCCCTCTAGTAAGCCGGACTCGGACCGCGGGGCATGACGGAGTCTCGTTCGTTAACGGAATTAAGCTTGCAATGTGTGCATCTTTTCTGTAGCTGGCATGGTTGAGGTTTCCCAGGTGGAGTCGAATTTAACCGTAGGCTCCACTCCTGGTGGTGCCCTTCTGGACATTCCTTTAAGGTTCAGCTTTGCAACCATACTGCCCACGTAAAACAAACACTTTGCCTTCATGAACGCTGTTTGGAGGGTCATGACTCGTGGGAATAGCGCCGCCCAATCAGTTAACCTGCTAGAGAGATCCTTCGTTGCTCCCAAGCATGACATCACACTCCCTAGGAGGAAGGTAATGCCACTGTGGCGACCGTACTCCGTGGGGCGACACAAGTGCACTGATGCCCAGCCACTGCTCGATGAATCTGCTGGTACATTGACTCAGACCACTACATTCCCCTCGCACACGGCCTGAATCTGACCCTGATGAAACTCAGGTTACCCTTCCCATATACAGTTCCATCTTACACGGTGACAAAGAGGAAGCTGCAGATGAAAGTGCAGGTACGGCCCACCCGCCATCAGACACACCACCGTACTATCAGGGGCCCTGTGCCAGTGCCGTCGCCAACGAGTGGGCCCCCCCTGCTTGCTCAGGATCACAGCACTTGCAAGGTTGAAATACTGTGCACTGAGATGGAAGATGGGGACGACGAGGAGTCTAGACTAGTACAGGGATTCCCTAGCGAGGAGACTTATTTGATTGTTTTCAATGTTGGGACAGCAATTTTTGGGGAGCACTATACTCTGGAACATTCCAAAGGTGGACATCAGACACTGGAGCAGCATTTACAGGGCCCACTATACACTAGAGCATTAGAAATGGGGCCCATTATGTTTGGAGCATTATTTGGGCCCATAAGACAGTGGAGCTTCATCCATGGGTACCAACATATACTGTAGCATTATGTGGAGCTCATCATATACTGTTTCAAACATTATATGGGACCAATGATTCTGTATGGAGAAATAGATGGGCCTCGTCATGAGATGTAAAAAGTGAAGTATTTTGCATTGTACTATACCGATATTTCTCTGCCGTATCGGAGCATGATGAGTTGTGGTATGTGTTAAAGGGGTGCTCTTTCGCCCAGGGCACATGAAAACCTGGAGCCAGCCCTACCCCCCCACAACTTTAGCCAAATAACCCCCATTTTTCAGTGCGTAACTTGTATTATGATGTTAATTAAGGTTGACAAGCTTAAGTAAGAAGAATTGATGCTTTTGGCATTCAAATGAGCACTGTAGGTGTGTTTCCTGTCCTCCTCTCACTGCCGACTTTTATTCCCCATTGACTTACATTGGGTTTCGTGTTTCGGGACGACCCCGACTTTTCCCTATAATCGGCCGATCTTGCTCGACCCGACTTTTGGAAAAGTCGGGTTTCACGAAACGAAACTCGACCCTAAAAAACCAAAAGTCGCTCAACTCTAGTTATAAGGCGTATTTATTCTTCGGGTTGGTGCGAGTACTGCGATACCAGATTTATATAGTTTTTCTTTTTAGGTTTTGCTGCTATCACACAGTAAAAATGCTTTTTTATAAAAAAAAAGTATTTTTTTGTTGTCCTATAGTGACAGGTGTAACTTTTTAAATTTTTGACGAACAGAGCTGTTCGAGGGCTTAATTTTTGCAGGACAAGTTGCAGATTCTTTTTGTACCATTTTAGCGTTCATATTAATTTTTGATAGCTTTTTATTTTAGCTTTCAGTCATTGTACATTATTTTATTCAGATTTTTCAGACACAAAATGAACAAAACCTAGCAATTCAGTTCTTGTTTTTATTTTATTTTGTTTGCGTTATTCATCGTACGGTAAAAACGATAAGACTGATTTGTTCGTCAGGTCAGCCAGTCACAGCAATTCCACATTTGCAGTATATTGTTTTTTTTAATGCTTTGCTATTCTTACACACTGACACACTGAAAACAATCTTTTAGCAAAATGAATTTGTTTTTGCATCATATCCTGTGAACTGTAATTTTTTTATTTGTTAGCTAAATGAGCCATATTAGGGACGCTTTTTTGCAGGACGGTTTGGCGTTTTCATTTATACCATTTTTTTTCCATATGACTTCTTGATTGCTTTTTATTCACTTTTTCGTGAGCTTGTATGATGAAAAAGCGACATTGCTGGTGTTTTTCATTACTTTTTTTGCGGTGTTTGCAAAACGGAAAAAGTTACATGCTAGTTTTATAGAGCATGTCATTCTGGAAGTCGCGATACCAACTATGTTTACTTTTTTGTTTGTTTGTTTTCATTTTATCAGAAACGCTGCGTTTTCAGTGGCGAAACTGATTTTAGTGATCTGTGTGCCTTTTTCTGTTTTTTTACATATTTTATTTGACTTTTTTCACTTTTTTACTCTTTTTCACTATGGGGCATGTACAATTTTTACTTTCATCACTTGTCTTATACACTGCTGTACTGTTGTACAGCAGTGTATGAGACTGTCAGTGACTCCTAGATATCACAGCGGGGGTCCGCTGGTTACTATAGGGTCAGTGTTCAAGAGTTTTTCACTCAAAACGCGTATGACAATATTTCTTATACACATCACTCCATAGTATATGCTTTGTCGTCTGTGATGTCCATTTTTTTTGTCTTTTCTACAAGTTTTAAAAGCATTTGCCATTAAAGAGTGTTGAATTTGAATTAATTCCCGGGTGTTTTGAGCTGGATCCACTTTCATTCCGTCATGTGACCCCTTGTAACAACTTAAATACTGTTGTCGCAATTGAAAGCGATATTTAAAGGGAATCTGTCACCTACTTTTGGCGGGCAATTTAAATGAGGTCGGTCCGGTCCGATGGGCATGTGCGCTAAGCATTCTTGGCTCGCGCACGTTCAGTATGCTTTGCCCAAAGCCGAAAAGCCTGACAGCGCATGCGCCGGTTAACTAAGCCTCGGAAGTATTTTGCTGTGTTCCGGGGCCTAGTTAACCAGCGCATGCGCAGTCAGGCTTTTCGGCTTTGCCTACAGTTGGGCAAAGCATACTGCGCGTGCACGAGCCAAGAATGCTTAGTGCACGCGTGAAAAATGGCAGACACCTACACCTATTCATGAAAAAACTGCGGACGGCGGCCAAGGATGGGGAGGCGGCAAAGATCGGAAACACTGCCCATCGGACCAGACCGCCAAAAGTAGGTGACAGATTCCCTTTAAGGGGTTAGGCTGGAGTCACACACAACCATTAAAAAATCGGTCCGATTTTTATGTTCCGAAATCGCACCAAGGTTTCTTGACCAGTGATCCGTCTGTGATCCGATTTTTCATCGTTGATCCAATTTTATTCGCATGTAAGCATCCGTTTGACATCCGTCTTGCGATTTTTTTTTTTGGAGCCTTACAAAATGGACAAATAGCGGTTTTTAGGCCTGAAACTAATTTAAAAAATCATCCCGCCCTATATTTATGGGCTCTACAACAGGTGTGAGCCTGCTACCTTTGCCATACAATCAGTGCTTGGATTTTGTTATCTCTGCTTTGTGCTAAACGTGACAGACAGGCTGACTTTTAACACCACTGAGCGTGTTCTTTTCTATTGGGTTCTATCCCGACGTTTTGGGGAGCAATACCCTGTGATTGTGGATCTGAGGAGGCGTAGACGAATGTGGGTCCATCCGCTTTTAGTACGCAGGATATCTAAAGGCCATTTCCATCGTCTCTATACATCTCTGCGTAGCCATCTGGAGAAGTTCTTTGAATATTGTTGGATGAGCCTTGCTACATTTGATCTTTTGCTCGAGATCGTGCGCCCTGGTATCATGTTTCAGGACACGAAGATGCGCAAAGCTATTTCTGCAGAGGAGCGTCTACTCCTCACCTTACGGTATGTCTTAAAGCAATATGTTGATGATGTGTGAAGCAGCATTTTTCCTTACCAGACCTTGAACCTTATTTATTATTGCCATTTTTGTTCACATTTTTTCTAGCACATTTCCAAATAAACCTTATATGCTTGTGTATTACTTAACCAAGCCATGGCATGTAATTTAATGTTGATCATGCCAACTTTAGAATTCCTAGACTTTAAATGTGATTTAAGCTTTATCTGTTGTTTGTTGGGCTGTGTACTCAAGTTTTTTTTTTTTTTTTAGCTTCCTTTCAACTGGCCTTTCATATGCTGGTCTGCATTTAGAATTTTTAATTGGGAAATCAACAATCTCTGGCATTGTCCGGTCTACATGCTCCGAAATCTGGTCCAGACTCCATCATGTGGTAATGCCGAGCCAAAAATGGCAGACTGGTTGCGTATCTCCCGTGGATTTGAGGTCACGTGCCAGTTTCCACAATGTATTGGAGCCCTGGATGGGAAGCACATCCGTGTGCGTAAGCCGCCGAACTCAGGGTCCCAATTCTATAATTATAAACAATATTTTTCTGTAGTAATGTCGGCTCTGGTCGACACTCACTACAGGTTTATAATTGTAGATATTTGGGCCTATGGAAGAACTGGAGACTCCAGAGTCTTCCATTCTTCCATTATGGGTCGGCGGCTGCGCAATAATGAGCTTGACCAACCACCACCACGTCAGCTTCCAGACTCAAATCTGGAACCAGTGCCTTATGTTCTTGTAGCAGATGAGGCATTTCAATTGACCAGACATGTCATGAGGCCATATCCACGACGAACCCTTGACCGCCGGCGTCGAATATTTAACTTGCGCCTATCACGTGCTCGGCGACTGGTGAAGTGCGCCTTTAATATTCTTTCGGCAAAATGGAGGGTCCTACAGTCCGCAATTCAGCTGAGTGAAGCAAATGTCAATGAAGTTATTAAAGCATGTGTGGTCCTACATAACTTCACAAGAATTCATGACTGCCCTTTACATGATGATGCTGAAGTTGAGTCTGCAAATGTGTCTAGGCCTAGGACACATGTAATCCCACCCCGTCGTCCAATTTCCGGACTCAAAGTACGTGATGTGTTCACTACTTATTTTCTAACACCTCAGGGTGCTACTCCCTGGCAAGATGATGCCTTATCTATGTAGTGGTTTATGTTGTGAGTTCATTTTCCCCTTCACCATTGAGGTCTGATGAAGTCCCTCTTCTGGTGAAGGAAGGTAGTGAGGCTGATTACAAAGCACCTGAGCAGAATGATGATGACTGGGTGACTGGAATTGCTGACTGGATATAAGGCAGCCGACGCCCTTCTGCCTTGCGGGTGATTTCTCTGAGGGATTCTTGGAGACCAGTCTGATTCCTGCTCCTCAAAAGCTAAGTTTTCTGCTCTTCTTTTTGCATTTGTGTTTTGGTTTTGTTTTGCCTTGTTTTTCTGGATTTCTGCCTTTCCCTGCTGGGTGAGCTGAATTCCTTTTTGCTCTGTCTTCAGAAAATACCTGAGTACTGATATAGTCTTTTTGAAGCCTAGCGTCTTCAGGGTTTTTTTCCCTATCAGTCTGTTGGCTCTTGTTTTGAGGGGATTTTGGAGGATTGCAGACAGCAGCTTTTCTATTCTGTCCTATTTAGTTAGCTTGGGCCCCATCATTTGCTCAGCCTATCTTTCTATCTGTGTGAGTGTTTTTTCATCTTGCTTCACCGTCATTATATGTTGGGGGCTGCCTATTGCTTTGGGGTCTGCTCTGGGGCAGTTCAGATTTCCCTTTCTGTCTTTAGGCTATGTAGTTCTCCGGCTGTGATCGAGGGGTCTAGGGCACCGTAGGAACCCCCCACGGCTACTGCTAGTTGTTGTTGTTGTTAGGTTCAGGGGTCTGCAATCCGATAGCTGCCAACTTCTCTGGTTTTCTGGACTTGGCTAGTATTTCTGTTTTTGCCTCCTACGGTGACTCATTCATAAAAGGTTTGGTTGTGTTGTGTTCTCATAAAGATTTTTTGCTTGCCCTTTTGTGTTTTTTTCTGAGTAATTTTTAGTAGATCTATCTAACACATTACAGAACATGTACGAACAGGAACAGGCACACATTGTGAATGTTAACAAGTTTATTACTTGTTTTTTGTTTTTGGGAATGCCGAAAGCAAATAACCATATTAATGCCATATGGCATAATATTTGCAGCACATTAGTAGTTAACATTAAGACATAAAAAAGAAACATCATGTATAAAACAGACAACCTCAAAAAAAGGCCAAAAGGAAAACCTACAAGTCATGGTAGGTTGGGGGTGGTGAAGGTGGGGGTCCTGTTTGGACATTTGCCCTTGGTTGCTGGGCCACATCTCTGTCCCCCTGTGCGCTGCCAGTTGGCTGTGCCATCTGTTGCATCCTGGCAGGATCTATTTGGGGGTTTGGATAGGGGTAATTTTGAAATTGGTGGGGGTAGTCATGGTAGGGCTGCCCTAATTGCCCATATCCCCCAAAATGGCCATGTCTAATATACCCATGTTGGGGCCACCCTCCAACATTGGGTACGTTAAAGTGGCCATATTGGGCATGTGCGCCCTGGCCCATATATTGGACCTGTGAAGCCACATTGGGGCTATCAATTTGATTTTCATCTGACAGCTGCCACCTTTCCAGAAACTGAAACACAGTGCGGGGATTATTGGGTGGTGTGCTGGCATCCAAAACGATTTGGAGAGCCCCTCTGGTACGCAGCCTGTACCCACGGGGAATTGCCCTCAAGTACTGTGCCAGACTGCGCACATAAGCCTCCTCCCCATCATCATGAGCAGCTGTGGACAAGTAGTCCAAGACACCTCGGTCAACCTGCATCCTTGTTCCCAAAGGTGCTCCTTCTCTCCTGTGCCTGCCTCGTCGTGGTAGGGCAGAAGGCTGTGGAGAGGGATCCAGAGGCATGGTGGGGCTGCTACTCTTTGCCCTGGTCATCATGCTGTGCTGCCTGTCTACCATATTCTGGTGGTGGTGACCTTGGTGGTGGTGGTGTGGCTCTGGGAAGTCCTGCAGATGGGCCTGACCCTGCAGCAACATCCGACTCTGGATCAATCACCACCTCAGAGTCGGAACCCGTCTCCTTCTCTGTGAGGTTTGACTCGGTGCTACAATTAAAACAAAAAAAAAATATTTAGAGTTTGCATAGCGAAAATACAAAGTACTACATTAAACCCTGCACTTACGGTCTCAGATCCATCACAGGAGCAAGGAAATGTAGGCGGTCGAAGTAGAGGTATTTCCTCTTTGTGGTTCCGGCCGCTCCACTATGGGCCCTCAGCTGTCTCTCCCTCCTATACAGTCATATGTTAAAGTTTGGGCACCCCTATTAATGTTAACCTTTTTTCTTTATAACAATTTTGGTTTTTGCATCAGCTAGTTCAGTTTCATATATCTAATAACTGATGGACTCAGTTATATTTCTGGATTCAAATGAGGTTTATTGTACTAACAGAAAATGTGCAATCTGCATTTAAACTAAATTTGACCGGTGCAAAAGTATGGGCACCCTTATCATTTTCTTGATTTGAACACTCTTAACTACTTTTTACTGACTTCCTGAAGCACTAAATTGGTTTTGTAACCTCATTGAGCTTTGAACTTAATAGCCAGGAGTATCAAATCATGAGAAAAGGTATTTAAGGTGGCCACTTGCAAGTAGTTCTCCTATTTGATTCTCCTATGAAGAGTGGCATCATGGGCTCCTCCAAACAACTCTCAAATGATCTGAAAACAAAGATTACTCAGCATAGCTTTTCAGGGAAAGGATACAAAAAGTTGTCTCAGAGATTTAGCCTGTCAGTTTCCACTGTGAGGAACATAGTAAGGAAATGGAAGAACACAGGTACAGTTCTTGTTAAGCCCAGAAGTGGCAGGCCCAGAAAAATATCAGAAAGGCAGAGATGAAGAATGGTGAGAACAGTCAAGGACAATCCACAGACCACCTCCAAAGACCTGCAGCATCATCTTGCTGCAGATGGTGTCACTGTGCATCGGTCAACAATACAGCGCACTTTGCACAAGGAGAAGCTGTATGGGAGAGTGATGCAAAAGAAGCCGTTTCTGCAAGCACACCACAAACAGAGTCGCCTGAGGTATGCAAAAGGACATTTGGGCAAGCCAGTTACATTTTGGAAGAAGGTCCTGTGGACTGATGAAACAAAGATTGAGTTGTTTGGGCATACAAAAAGGCGTTATGCATGGAGGCTAAAAAACACAGCATTCCAAGAAAAACACTTGCTACCCACAGTAAAATTTGATGGAGGTTCCATCATGCTTTGGGGCTGTGTGGCCAATGCCGGCACCGGGAATCTTGTTAAAGTTGAGGGTTGCATGGATTCAACTCAGTAGCAGCAGATTCTTGACAATAATGTGCAAGTATCAGTGACGAAGTTGAAGTTACGCAGGGGATGGATATTTCAGCAAGACAATGATCCAAAACACCGCTCCAAATCTACTCAGGCATTCATGCAGAGGAACAATTACAATGTTCTGGAATGGCCATCCCAGTCCCCAGACCTGAATATCATTGAACATCTGTGGGATGATTTGAAGCGGGCTGTCCATGCTAGGTGACCATCAAGCTTAACTGAACTGGAATTGTTTTGTAAACAGGAATGGTCACAAATACCTTCATCCAGGATCCAGGAACTCATTAATAGCTACAGGAAGCGACTAGAGGCTGTTATTTTTGCAAAAGGAGGATCTACGAAATATTAATGTCACTTTTATGTTGAGGTGCCCATACTTTTGCACCGGTCAAATTTTGTTAAAATGCAGATTGCACATTTTACAATAAACCTCATTTGAATCCAGAAATATAACTGAGTCCATCAGTTATTAGATATATGAAACTGAAATAGCTGTTGCAAAAACCAAATTGTTATAAAGAAAAAAGGTTAACATTAACAGGGGTGCCCAAACTTTTACATATGACTGTATGTGTCCCTACAGCTGCGCCAACGCCTTGTCACATCAGTCACTACAATGTGAAGCAAAACACAGGACTTCCTAAGACCACACATATGGCTATGTTATCAACGGTTTACATATGCTTAGGCACACATTTTGAAACTTATATGAATATTTCTGATGGATCGACACCAATACTACCAAAAAAAAGTAACAGGTTGAGGCCTACTACAAAGAACCTTCTAAACAACCGAATTTCAAAGAAAATGTAGAAAAACCTGTGGTAATGATGCGAACATCTATTATATTTTGAGTCAAAAAACAAAAGATATATACTGGCTAAGATACAGACAAAAAAACAAGGAGAGCACTGCATTTGGGGGCAGAACAATTAGCTAAGTATTTAAATTTTTAGGACCAAAAATCGTCATGGAGCCACCAGTCAGGGAGGTGTAATTTAGATGTTGAAAATATGCACACATTAAATGGCGTAGGAATTTGGTACAGATATGTGAGCAATGACGCCACATCTTGTAACTTACATTGAGCATATTACATTAGGGTTTTTGATAATGTGTCCACATTATTTAACTTACTAATTTGCTCCTGCTCCTCCCGAGGTCTTGCCGCATAGCCACTGAACACCTGGGCACAGATTCTTCTCCACGCTGCCTCCTTGCGTGTCCGGTCAGCATAGTGGGGATCTCTCTGGTCCCATAGTTCTGGCCTCTCCTGGACCAGAACTATCAGCATTTCCACATTGACTGGCGTGGACATGATGGAGGACTCTGTGGAGGCGTTCTTCCTGGTTTTTTTGTATGCTGCAAGTGAAATTTGCATCCCAAAGCTTCCTGCCAATGCCTGATGCTATTTCCTGTTGACCAGGAGAAATGTTGCGATTTAATCGCAAGTCACACGTGTGGTCCGTTTTGAATCCGATTTTTAATCGCACCCATAGACTTGCATTGGCGAATCCGATCCGAAAATCGCTGACAATCGCAGCATGCGATTGTCTTGGTCCAATGAACAGATCCGATAAGAAATCGGATGATGGGAGCTAAACCATAGAATAATATTGGGCTGAAAGCAATGCGATTTTTTATCGCATTGCATTCGTCCGATTTATTCGCTAGTGTGACTCCGGCCTTAATCCTCCCCAATTGGATGCAAAAGTGGCCGGGTCCGATACTGCAGGATGTCAGCTGTCATGTACAGCTGACAGCCGTGGGAATCATTGCCGCTGCTGCCATTTTAAAACGGCAATAAGGGAATAAGTACTCTTAACGACTGCCGTTTTAATGCGTATCAGTGGTCATTAAGGGACTAATCATTGGAGTTTGCCTAGAGGGCCACCCATTGTTACTGTCTAGCAGCAGTGGCTGAACATGCAGCATACAGTAGAGCTGCCTCATAGAGCAGCATCAGGAGCACATAGTCTGGCTGAGTAGCAGAACGATGCCACTGGCCTGAACTGTCAATCAAGCAGGAACACTTGTCCTCTAGTCAGGAGGTCAGGAGGCTGGTGTACTCCTGAAAAAGAGATGATACAAAATATTGAAGTCAATATGGTTAGAGGTTCAACATTAACTGAACCTGTTAGTAGAAAGACAGAAATAAACTGCTGATAGGAGGTGCACTGAGGTCCTCTGTTGAATCTAGGATATAAAGTTTATCTATGAATTTGAAGTTAAAAATTTAATTCACAAATATGGGTCCAAAATATATCAGGCCATACAAAAGTCTAGAGGTAATAAATCCAGCTGCTATCAGTCTTCAACATGAGAATTCCTTTTTTTTTATGTCACAGAAATCTTACCACTTCCTCCAGTCAATGTGGCATGTCCTAATTTCTTTTTAAACTGTTGAGTCTTATTAAGATTTCAAAGGATAAACAATACAAAATTATTCTCAAAAATACTTCTACAAACTTTCGTGCTATAAAATCTAAAAATGGAAATAGAATGGGGAACAACAAGGAGAAGAAAAAGTGGAAGGAGGAGAAAGGTGCCTACCTACTATATAGGAGTTGAATCCTATATACTGTAGTAAGTGAAATTTGCTAAGGAGAGTTAGATAGTAAAGCTAAGAGTTTCTCATTGATCACATACTCAGAGGTCCATCTTCTTAAGGCACTGTCACACACAGCGAGATCGCTGAATTTGTGACGCATCAGCGATCTTGCCAGCGATATCGCTGTGTGTGACATGCATCAGCGTCCGGCCCCCCGCTGGGTATCGCTGATCGTGCTCGAATGTCCTGGGCCATTTTTTGATCGTTGGTCTCCCGCTGGCCAGCGCGCATCGCTGCGTTTGGCAGCGAGCTCCCAGCGCTGTAAGCAGAAGCTGGGAGCTGGTATCCAAGGTAAATATCGGGTAACTAAGCGCCGCGCGAGCTTAGTTACCCGCTGTGTACCTTGGATACCTGCATGCTCGCTCTGGGAGCTGGCATCCAAGGTGCCCAGCGGGTAACTAAGTGATGCGCGCGCTTAGTTACCCGATATTTACCTTGGATACCAGCTTCCTTGCTGATCCTGATCGCTGGTGAAATCTGCCTGTTTGACAGGTTACCAGCGATCATGTAGCAATGCACCAGCGATCCTGACCAGGTCGTATCGTCGGGATGGCTGGTGCATCATTTAGTGTGACGGACACTTTACTCCCATGAAGTCAAGCCACGATTTTCTCCAAGTTGAGATGACAGTTTAATAGCAAGAAAATACAGTATGAATGAAATAAGAGTTTGAAAAAGTTTTGGAATATTTGGAATACATTTATTTAACCCCTTTACCTCCAAGGGTGGTTTGCATGTTAATGACCGGGTCAATTTTTACAATTCTGACCACTGTCCCTTTACAAGGTAATAACTCTGCAATGCTTCCATGGATCCCAGTGATTCCTACATAGTTTTCTCATGACATATTGTACTTCATGATAGTGGTAAAACTTATTTGATATGACTTGCATATATTTGTGAAAAAAATGGAAATTTGGTGAAAATTTTGAAAATCTCGCAATTATCCAACTTTGAATTTTCATGCCCTTAAATCACAGAGATATGTCACACAAAATACTTAATAAGTAACATTTCCCACATGTCTAATTTACATCAGCATAATTTTAGAACCAACATTTTTTTGGCCAGGACGTTATAAGGGTTAAAAGCTGACCAGCGATTTCTCATTTTTATAACACCACTTTTTTTTAGAGACCACATCACATTTGAAGTCACTTTGAGGGGTCTGTATGATAGAAAATACCCAAAAGTGACACCATTCTGAAAGCTGCACCCCTCAAGGTGCTCAAAACCACATTCAAGAAGTTTATTAACCCTTCAGGTGCTTCAGTGGAATTTTTGGAATGTTTAAAAAAAATGAACATTTAACTTTTTTTCACAAAAAAATTACTTCAGATCCAATTTGTTTTATTTTACCAAGGGTAACAAGAGAAAATGGACCCCAAATGTTGTTGTACAATTTGTCCTGAGTACGCTGATACCCCATATATGCAGGTAAACCACTGTTTGGGCACATGGCAGAGCTTGGAAGGGAAGGAGCACCGTTTGACTTTTCAATGCAAAATTGGCTGGAATTGAGATTGGACGCCATATCGCATTTGGAGAGCCCCTGATGTGCCTAAACAGTGGAAACACCCCCACAAGTGACACCATTTCGGAAAGTAGACCCCCTAAGGTACTTATCTAGATGTGTGGTGAGCACTTTGAACCCTTATGTGCTTCACAGAAGTTTATAATGTAGAGCCGTAAAAAATCATATTTTTTTCACAAAAATGATCTTTTTGACCCCAGTTTTTTATTATCCCAAGGATAAAATGAGAAATTGGACCCCAAAAGTTGTTGTGCAATTTGTCCTGAGTATGCTGATACCCTATATGTGGGGGTAAACCACTGTTTGGGCGCATGGCAGCGCTTGGAAGGGAAGTAGCATCGTTTGACCTTTTCAACGCAGAATTGGCTGGAATTGAGATCTAACGCCATGCTGCGTTTAGAGAGCTCCTGATGTGCCTAAACAGTGGAAACCTCACAATTCTAACTCCAACCCTAACCCCAACATATGATTAACCCTAATCCCAACCCTAACCATAACCCTTACCACAACCCTAACCCCAACACACCCTTAACCCTAATCCCAACCCTAACCATAACCCTAACCACAAACCTAACACTAACACACCCGTAAACCTAATCTTAACCCTATCTCTAATCCCAACCCTAACCCTAATCCCATTCATAACCATAATCCAAACCCTAACCCAAATCCTAACTTTAGCCCCAACGTTAACCTTAACTTTAGCCCCAACCCTAACTTTAGCCCCAACCCTAACCCTAACCCTAGTGGGAAAATGGAAATAAATAATTTTTTAAAGGGGGTTTGATTTACTATTTATAATGGGTTTTTAAAGTGGGTTTTTATGTTTGGCAGTTGTCACACACTAAAAGACTCTTTTTATTGCAAAAAAATAGTTTTTGCATCACCACATTTTGAGAGCTATAATTTTTCCATATTCTGGCCCACAGAGTCATCTGAGGTCTTGTTTTTTGTGGGACGAGTTGACATTGTTATTGTTACCATTTTCGGGCACATGATTTTTTTTACCGCTTTTTATTCCAATTTTTGGGAGGTAGAAAGAACAAAAACCAGCAATTCATGAATTTCTTTTAGGGGGGGGCATTTATACTGTTCTGCATGTGGTAAAATTGATATGGCAGTTTTATTCTTCGGGTGAGTACAATGACAGCGATACCTCATTTATATCATTTTTATGTTTTGGCGCTTTTATACAATAAAAACTATTTTATATAAAAAATAATTATTTTTGCGTCACTTTATTCTGAGAGCTATAACATTTTTATTTTCCAGTGATGGAGCTATATGGGGGCTTGTTTTTTGCGGTACAAGATGATGCTTTCAGCGGTACCACATTTATTTATATCCATTTTTTTGATTGCTTGTTATTTCACTTTTTGTTCAGCGGTATGATGATAAACCATTGTTTTTTTGCCTTGTTTTTTATGGTCTTCAGGGGCTAACTAATGGGACAGTTTTATAGGTCGGCTCGATATGGACGCGGTGATACTAAATATGCTAATGACATACTATTCCATCCATGGGAATTAAGTCCCAGGTCACATGGATGGAATAGTACGTCTAATAGCAAAGCGGAGTTAATAAAGCCTCACAGGGGTATTTCTTTAAGTTATGGCATGTAGCTGAGAGAATGAGGATGTACACTATAATCCAAATTCTACGGGGATTGGGGCAAAGCCACCATACAGGGCTGCCACCAGGAATTTCAGGGCCCCATACTGGTGAAATTTTCGGGCCCCCTTGAGACGTCGCCCCAGCTCCCCCTATACCCCTTGAACCTTCCACAGTACCCCCACCCATTCTTGGAAAACCCCCACTTCTGCACCATGTTCTCACCAATCATACTTTAAAGGGGTTGTCCACTACTAAGATGATCCCTTCTTGAACTAAATGTTTGGCTCCGATAAAGTAATAAAGCCTATACTCACCTCCCGAGCCGGCGTCATTCCAGCAGTGCTTGCACTTGCTCTTGTGCGGTGTTGTCGCACGTGACACCAACGGCCAATCAGCGCTGGCATCACTTTCTCTGCCTTCGGACAAACTGGACATGAAGAGGAACTCCGGGATGAGCTGCAGGCTTGGCTTCCTCTTCAGGTTCATTTCATAAATAGGCGTAGAAAGTGACACTAGAGTTGATTGGGCATCGGCGTCACAACACATCGCAAAAGTCATGGGAAGAGCGAGTGCAGACACCGCGGGAATGGCGCCGGCTCGGGAGGCAAGTTTAAGCATTATTATTTTATCGAGGCCAAACATTTAGTTTAAGAAGGGTTGTCCTAGTAATTAACAACCGCTTTAACAGTTCCCATCAAACACCAGATCACATACATAGCCAGCAGCTTTTGTTTTGGCCAAAAGACTTTTTAAGCCGCCACCACAACAAGGCAAACTCTTTTGGCTGGGCACTATTCTACTCTAACCTATTCCATTAAAAAGAGTATTTGGTATTTTAAGAAATGTTTAAATATATTTTTATTTATTTTTCTTTAAGGGAATGTGTCACATACATTTTTTTAAAATGAACAATAATCCGACGTACAAGGGGAAAATACCATCACACCATGGCATGACCACATATTGCGACCACACAGTGACCAAGTAATACCACACACAAGGAACAAATACCATTACAGCATAGCCGGACCACACATTACCTCTACATAGTGACCAAATAGTACCACACACAAGGAACAATTACCGTCACACCATGACCAGACCACATATTACCACTACATAGTGAACAAATAATACCATATACAAGAACAATACTGCCACACATTGAACAGATCAGATATTACTAATATTACCATAAGTTACTGTCACGGGGCAGTAGGAGGAAAACAGGTGACTTGGAACCTGGGCCCCTGAACCGCCCCTCAAGCTAAGAGGTTACCCTGACTCTCCTTGGGGGTACACTTGATGGTAGTGAGGCCCAAGTACCCGACCTGTCCCTATCTCCTGTTTAGCCCTGAGCTAAACCCCCATTCCCCTCCCCAGGAGGTGAGACAGGGAAAACGTGCACTGCACCAAATAACAAACAAGGAAAGATACGACAAACACCTAAGGGTAAAATAAACTGAAAAACAGGACTTAGCTTCTCTCTGCTGCTAATGCTCCAAGCGGCAGAGTAAGGCACCAGAAAAAGGGGATAGCTGGAGCTCCACTGCAACACAGCCTGCTCCTGAGTCCAGCTTGCTTGGTCCCCAAATGAATAATATCACCAACAGTGAACTTCAGCACCTGATGACCTTTTATAGGAAGGAGGGAGTGGTCACACCTGCTGACTAACTAAACATGTAGCAACACCAGTGGCCACCGGGGGGGAAACCCAGAAGCAGACTCACTAAACTTGTAGTAACACCAGTGGCCACCGGGGGGGAAAACCCAGCAGCAGACTCGCTAACTTGTAGCAACACCAGCGGCCATCGGGGGGAAAAACCCAGCAGCAGACTCGCTAAACTTGTAGTAATACCAGCGGCCACCGGGGACAAAAACCCATATTAACCCCTGAGGGCCAGAAAGGAAAAAGGTTTATACAAGAGAGTCCAGACTCTGAAACAGATCCAGAAATTGTCATGCTCGCTATGTCTGTTATGCAGCATGATCCTTGGAAGCAGTGTGCACACGCACCTCGTGACTGTTGTGCTGCAAGATGCCTGGAGCAGTGTGCATTCGTGCCTTACCTCATGGCTGCACGCCGTTGGTAGGTAGGTTGCTAGGTAACCATCCATCTCTGCTCTGATTCTGCAATCCTCTGTATTCCTGGAGCCCCTGATCATGTGACCTTTCCTATGTTCAAGCACTGTCTGATTCTGCAATCCTCTGTATTTCTGGAGTCCCTGATCATGTGATCTTTCCTATGTTCCAGCACTGTCTGATTCTGCAATCCTCTGTATTCCTGGAGCCCCTGATCATGTGACCTTCTCTATGGTCCAGCCCAGTCTGTTCTAGCAACGCTCTCTATGACCCTGGAGGATCTGAACCGGAAGTCCTTCCCTAGTCCTGACCCGGAAGTGCAGGTGCTATTGTACTATATCAGACCGCCCCTTCCTATAGTCGGGGCCTGAGTATCATGTTGCTTCCCTGAATGGCTGCTTGGTCTGCTCGGTCGCTCCCTGTATTCTGTGCCCCTGCACTCTGCTCTGTAATGCATCTCTGTACATGCTCTGTGCTTGTAGTCTGCCTCTTGTCTTGTGCCTTGTCTTGTGTTTGCCCATTGTGCCATGTTTTGTCCTTGTCATGCTTGGACTTGTAGTCCTTCCGGTGTTCTCTGCCTTGCCTGCTTTGCCATGTCTTGCCTTTGCTATGCTTTGCCTTGTGGTCCTTCCTATGTTCTCTGTCTTGCTTGTTCTTCCTTGCTCTTACCTATGGTGCTCTGTTGTGCCTCCTGGCACACGCACCATTCCTTCTTTCTTACCTATGGTGCTCTGGTGCTCTGTTGTGCCTCTTAGCACACGCACCATTCCTCCTCTCTTACCTTTGGTGCTCTCTTGCACATTTCCAGGCTAGTCTCAATGTTCTCCCTTGACCTGGCTTTGGGCTTCAGCCTACGCTCCGCTGCTAGCTCTGTTCTCACTCTGACCTGACTCTGTGCTTCTGCCTACGTTCCTCTCCTTGTTCTGTACCGTTTAACTTTGCCTTGTTTCTTCGTGTGCCCTTTGCATGCGCCTGGCCTTCCTAGCCTCCTGCTTGTGCCTCAGCCGTGCCCACCCTAGCCGTGCCCGCCTGCTTGTGCCTCAGCCGTGCTCATCGGTCAGTGACAGCTGTGTCGCCTGTTATGTCCCAGCCGGGTTCGCTGGAGTCTTACCCGCCTGTCTGTGCTGCAGCCCGACCAGCTAGCCAGTGCCCCAGCTGTGCTCTCTGTGCTTCCTTGCACTCACGCTGTTTCTGCACTGTGTTGGCGTGCTCCTCTTAGCATGCGCAGGCCCTCGCCTGCCCCGTGGCATACCTCCCCGTGCTTCTATAAAAGTACGCGCAGGTCTTGCCATGTACCCTGTCATGACCTCTAGCACGCACAGGTCCTAGCCTGTACCCTGACCCTGGCGTGCCCCTCTGTACGCGCAGGACTCTGCTTTTAACCCTGACACTGGCGTGTCCTCTGCATGTGCAGAACTCTGCCTTGAACCCTGACCCTGGCGTGCCCTCTGCACGCGCCGGACTCTGCCTTGTACCTTGTGCCCTGGCGTGTCTCTACACACGCACCCTGTATTGTATGTTGAACTTTGAACCCTGGCGTGTCCCCTACACACGCACCTTGCCTTGCACCTTGCCCTGGACCCTGGTGTGCCCCTAGCACGCACCCTGCCTGGAATCTTGCTTTGGACCTCGTCGTGTTCCCTAACACGCACCATGCCTGGAGATCTGTCGTGCCTCTTTGCCTGTACCCTGGTTTGCCTGCTGGATTCCTGGAACCAGCTATCACTGCCAGAGATCGTAAGCATGAAGTCTACAGCCTGATGCCCTGATCCCCGCCAGCTGTCCGGAGTCTGATGCCATGGTGTCATTGCCGGTAACCGGGCTTGCCTTCTAGCACATAGTATTCCATGGACCTTGGCGTGCCACGCACGCACCTTGCTGTGTTTTGCCTGTTATCACGTTTTGCACCTAATGTTATCCTGAATTTGCCTTAATGAGGATACCTTGAACTTACGTCTTGTCTTGTCTTGTTTCCTGCATGTCCTTTGTCGTCAGACACTCGTACCTAGTGTCTACTTGAGCCGGCCGTCTGGTGCCAGCAGTCGTGGTGGCTCACCCCCTTGGTCTTGCCACTGACACTCCCTGTATAGGAGGTAGTTCCTCACAAGGTGAGCTCGCCCTAGGTGGGTGGGTGCCACGACCCAGAGGGTCCACTCTAAAGAAATCGACTCAGCATAAGCTGACCTCGTCACAGAAATGGATCGTGACAGTGACATTATATACAGGAACTCTGTACACAGTGTATAGTGTACAGGTAATACAGTGATCACTGGTGACATTACACACAGGAGCTCTGGATATAGTGTATAGTGTACAGGTAATACTGGGATCACCAGTGACATTATTCACAGGAGCTCTGTATATAGTCTCAGTGTACAGATAATACAGTGATCACCTGTGACATTATACACAGGAGCTCTGTGTACAGTGTATAGTGTACAGGTAATACAGTGATCACCAGTGACACTATATACAGCGCACCTATGTATAGTGTCAGTCTACAGGTAACACAGGGATCACTGGTTATATTATACACAGGAGCTCTGTACATACAGTCATTGTACAAGTAATACAGTGATCACCAGTAACATTATACACAGGAGCTCTGAATATAATATACAGATAATATAATACTTATGACCTCAGTATAATATTATTTAGATTAGTATATTATTATTATTATTATTATTACTTAGTAGCACTATGACCATGTGATATTTCAGTTTTTCTTTTTTAATAAAATTGCAAAAATTTCTACATTTCTGTTTTTTTCAGTCAAGTGCACAGTGTACATTATAATGAGAAAAAAATGAACTTTTTTGAATTTACCAAATGACTGCAATGAAACAAAGAGTGAAAAATTTAAAGGGGTCTGAATACTTTCTGTACTCACTGTATGTCCCTGAGTTGACATTACAAATAATTGTTGTATTAAGCTTGGTGATGTAGTCATGTATTTCTGGTGGTTCTGATGACGTATACATTTACTGATGATGGTAATGGTGTTGTATTTATTTACTGACATTGGTTCCTGTCATGTATTCATGTAATGCTTATGGTTCTGGTGATGTATTCATGTACTGATGGGGGTTCTGGTGTCGCATTCATGTACTGATAGTGACTTGGGTGTTGTATTCATGTACTGATAGTGGTTCTGGTGATGTATTTATCTACTGTTGGTGTATCTGGTGCCTTATTCATGTATTCATAATGGTGGTTCTAGTGACCTATTTATTTACTGATAATGACTCTGGTGCCATATTTATGTACTATTGATGCCTCTTTTGATGGCTGATTTTGGTTTGGTACTCATGTACTGATGATGGTTCCGATGATAAATATATCACCAGAACAACCATCACTACATGAATACATTAAAAGAACTACAATCCATACATGAATATGTCACCAGAACCACCATTTTTGTACAAGAATATGGCACCAGAGCCATCATCAGTTTTCTTGCAAACTGTATTTGTCGCATGACAGACATAAAAACCATCAGAGATATCCCTTTATTTCTACTGGAGTCTGTTTAGCTTCCATTAGGATATCTGCCAAATGCTCGACACCTTAATTGTAACATGATCAAACAATGAATAATTCTATATCTACCTTTGAAAACTCACTCCCTGTTGAGCCTCACCCCTAAAGTGCACCACTTTTTTTTTTTACTTTTGCTGGTATTTTAAAGTGAAAAAGTAACAATTCTAGATGAAGTGGTCATCAGAGCGGGAGGAGGGGGCATTAGGGGACCTGTTACCTTATTGTCTGACCCATTCCTTTGCTTGGGAGCTGAGGGTTCATCGGGGAGGGGCACGATTGGCTTTATATGCCTAGGGCACCAAAACACCTTCTCTCAGCCCTGTAGGGGAGTATCTCTTATTTTTATTTTACATTGGGAAATATAACATTAAAGAAGGGGATATCATAATGGACAACCCCTTTAGTAAAATAAAATAAATAAATAAGCAAATATAGAATTGCTATTTTTTGTTAATCTTGCCTCCAAAATATTGGAATAAAAAGTGATCAAAATGAAAATGTGGCTGCTAGAATAAGATGACAGAAAAACATGTTTTTGTCTTATTTAACTTGTATTTATTGTGTAAAAGTAATAAAACTTAAAAGAAGTAATGCACTATTAATTGTCAGGATCCTGTCAGCGCCGGCGTGCAGCCTCCGCTGAGCAGGGACTCACCTGCACTGTAGGGGGGCCCTGGGTCAGGTACAGCCGGAAAGTGCAGATACACAGAACCTGTGGACGCTGAAGTTTAGCAAGCAGTCACAGGACCTACGGTCATGTGACTGCAAGGGGGCGGGACTTAGCGTCCTACTTTCAGAGATGGCAGGACACTATACAGAAATACTCAGAGTCAGGCAAAACGGAGGTCATACACAGAGATATCAGTAAAGTACCAGAACACAGCACAAACACACTCAGGGGTCACCACACAATGCCAAGGGCGAAAGTATAACTGACGGGGGATGGGAGCTTCCTGAGGCTATAAGAATCTTTCCCAGAACCAATGAGAGGCCACCATAATAGGTCCCAGATGTGCAGGTAAGAGTCTGCACTGAGATCAAAACATTAACCCCAGAAATGCCGGTCACCCAGCAATGGTATCATGACAGTACCCCCTCTCAACGGGGGGCCTCTGGACCCCCAGGCTTGCCCGGGTACCTAGCATGGAAAGCCCGAACCAGGCGATCCACATGCATCAACCGGGCCGGCACCCATGACCTGTCCTCCGGCCCATACCCCTTCCAATGAACTAGGTACTGTACTGACCGCTATACCAACCTAGAATCTACAATGTGACCAATCTCATATTCCACATGTCCCTCAACCGAAACCGGAGGAGCAGCGGACTCGGATTCTCCCCGGACTGCTTCAAAAGGCTTCAGTAGAGATCTATGGAAGACGTTAGGGATCTTGAAAGAGGGTGGAAGGCACAGCCAGTACGCTACTGAGTTGATTTTTTCCACAATCTTGTACGGGCCAATGAATTTGGGGCCCAACTTGGCTGATGGAACTTAACTTAATGTTTCGCATTGAGAGCCAAACTTTCTCTCCAACCTGAAACATGGGACCAGGTGTTCGTTTCCTGTCCGTGAAAAACTTATACCTGCCTTGAGACCTAGATATACGCCGCTGGACTTCTGCCCATGTATCTTTTAACCGCTGAACAGAGTCCTCAGCCCTGGGACACCCCGAATCCAGACGAGAAAACTCACCAAAATGAGGACTGAACCCATAGTTGATCAAGAAAGAGGACATACCAGTGGATTGACTCACCCGACTATTGAAGGCAAATTCAGCCAACGGCAGTATATGACACCAGTCATTCTGTCTAGCACAAGTCTGACATCTGAGGATCTGTTCCAGAGACTGATTAGTGCGTTCCGTCTGACCATTACTCTCAGGATGGTATGCGGACGAAAAGGACAGAGATATCCCTAATTTTTTGCAGAAAGCACGCCAAAACATAGCCACAAACTGTACACCACGATCAGACACCACATTCAGGGGTACCCCATGCCAGCGGACCACATGCTGCACAAACAATCTGGATAAGGTCTCAGCTGAAGGTAATGCGGACAGGGGAACAAAATGAGCCTGCTTTGAAAATCTGTCCACCACTACCCATACCACCGTATTACCCCTGGAAGAGGGAAGATTGGTAATAAAATCCATGGACAGGTGGGTCCATGGTCTTTTGGGAACTTCCAAGGGCATCAGCTCCCCCGCCAGCCGGCTATGGGAGCTTTTAGAATGAGTGCAGACGCCACAACCAAAAATGAATTTCTTTATATCAGAACCAAGGGTAGGCCACCAAAAGATCCTAGCCACCATCAGTCGCGTGGCTGATATACCAGTGTGAGCACACAACTTGGATTCGTGGAACTCTTGCAAGAGTTTAAGGCGAAGTTGCTCTGGGACAAACAACCTGCCCCCTGGCTTGGCCGCAGGAGCCAGCGACTGGGCCCCCTCAATTTTCCGTTCCAATTCAGACGAGATCCCTGCCAACACCACCCCAGGGTGCAGAATGGAGGACGGTGGCTCAGGGGCAGACACAGGGTGAAAACTACGAGATAAGGCGTCAACCTTGACATTCTTTGACCCTGGACGGAATGTAATAGTAAACTGGAAGCGAGAAAAAAAAGTGACCAACGGGCCTGTCTGGGCATTAATCTTTTAGCAGACTCAATGTATGACAAATTTTTGTGATTAGTGACTGGCCCCCTCCAAAAAGTATTCCCATAAAAAAAAATTTTTTAATGATACAATTAAAAAACACCTATTCCCGTGAACAATTGATACAAAAAACTGAAGACAAAAAAGCCCTATAAAAGGCTACAATAAACTATCTATACCCTTCCTTGCCATGGAGGTTGGCACCCTAATAGATACGATTGTTTGGCGCCCCCACTCAATGTCGACTGACCCTGTCTCCCTGTCTCACCCTAATTACAAAGGTGGGAAAACAACGTTCAATAGATAAGAAATGAAGGAAGGGAAAAAAGAGAAAACACCTTTAGGGATGAACAAAATATTTGATCACAATAAGAGGATAGCCAGGGCAATATGCCCACACATCAATTATAATAAAAGCTGCCCAATTGAGGCCACTATCAATATACCTCAATAAACATTGTCAAATATTGTCAAAAACAATTTTTTGCCTATTAAAAGAACAATGGGCCAGAACCACCATACGCTGCTATAAGCAAACCTTACTAAATGTAAATATTATAGGGACATAAAAATCCAACAAATAGAAATTTAGCAGTATATATCTATGGCGGAAAATTGGCACAGATAGTCGCCTCTGATAATTCAAGTAACCACATGCGGTGCCATAAATAAACCTAAATGGTAATAATATTGAATTGTCTCATAACCGACAAATAGATGAAAACATATAAATACCTAGTGGTTTACTTATCATTTAAAGTCGCTCCGACTCGTTTCCCCGGTGTAACGGTTCATCAGGAGGCCACAGACTTTAGTACCACTGATCCTGGATATACTCCATGATGCCCCAGATAGCAAGATATAAAAAGGCATGGCGGCGGTTTCAAGGAATGAACTTAAATAACCCACGCAATGTATCCAGACTATGCATCAGCTTCGCCCATTGGGCGCACGGTCATAGAAGATGAAAGTCACTCACTTTACCCAGCCAATCACTAAATGTTTTTCATTTTCTCCCCCTACTGCGTTCCAAAGCAAGGCCAGAGTGCGAATCAAGCCAAGTGCGCATGACCGGAAGTGATGTACTCAAAGTAGGTCAGCGCCCGTTACCTCGCAACCAGCAATAACATCCGAGCGATTGCACATACCTGGAAGTGTCAGCGTACATAGGAGCAAAGTCCCCGCTGTATCGCACCATTGCGCAAGTGCACAAAGAACATATCACATGTGCCAGATTCCGACTTAACAGCGACAACATGCCCATAACTTTAATATATGCGCTAACAAGACTAGATATTAAAATTATACATAAGTGTCTCCTAAAGCAAGGGGTATTTTACCTCTTAGTATAATAACTAATAAGTCTAGGAAAAGTAAATTAATAATACTAAATATACTTTTAAAATGATGAATAATGACAGACGATACTTATTTATAATAAATAAACTCATAATAGAGTTAGTGCGAAAATATTACACACTACTTAAAAAAAGGCTAGCTACACATTATCAAAAAAGGGAGTAAAGTTTTTAGGAGCCATAAAGAAACCATGCACAGCTATAACAACCATTACTCTTAAAGGAAGCATGTGAATGACAGGCACTCATTCAGACCTTTTGGGGAAAGGGATTGGAGTATATATCCATTCTGTTTCTCTTCTTTGTATAATTTTATCAAGGTCTCCCCCTCTGGGGTTTGGGTCTAACCAGCTCAATCATACAAAAGGTTATATCCTTCAGGGATCCACCATGAACCTCATTCATGTGTCGGGCAATAGATGTATCTCTTTTATTTCTGATGTCATTCAAATGCTCACCTACTCTTATCCTGAGCTCCCTAATAGTCTTGCCAACATAATCTAGAGGACAGGTGCATGTTGCTTTGTAGACCATACCAGAAGATCTGCAGTTACCAAAATCCCTGATATGGTATACCTTCCCGTCCACAGAACTACAGAATGTTTTAGATTGTAACATAACACCACATTTCGAGCAGTTCCCACATTTGAAAAAACCTTGTGGTCTCCGGTCAAGCCAAGTACCTTCCTTTTTTGGTCTCTGATAAAAACTGTATACCAAATGACCTACCCTTCCTATATGTAATGCTTGGCTTTGGCGTGATAATATCCTTCAAATCAGGGTCTGCCAGAAGAATGCCCCAATGCTTCCTAAAAATGTGGTACACCCTTTCCACTTGGCCATCAAATGTGCCTATCATCCTAACTGTCTTCCCATCATTCCTTTTTTCTTTAACCCCCAAAAGTGAGGATCTATCAGCCGATAGCACCTCCTGGTATGATTTTCTCAGAATATGTTCTGGATACCCTCTCATTCGAAACCTATGATGTAAATCATCAGCCTGGTTTCTAAAGGTAACCAAATCAGAACAGTTCCTCCTAATCCGGAGGGACTGTCCTTTCGGAATACCTCTTTTTAAGGGGGTTGGATGATGACTTGTCTATTTAAGGAGATTATTTGTGGATGTCGGTTTCCGATATGTAAGAGTCTCAATGTTGCTGTTCTGTTTCTTAATTATAGTCAAATCCTGAAAATTTATACTATTGTTGTGACACTCGGATGTAAATCGTAACCCAATATCATTGATGTTAATACTTTCCATAAACCGGTGGAACTCACTTTCAGGGCCAGACCAAAATACCAGAATATCATCTATATATCTGGCCCATAGTGTGATATGAGTGTTCCACCACATGTCCTCACCTCTAAAGATGAGTGTTTCCTCCCACCAGCCCAGGAATACATTAGCATAAGTGGGGGCACAAGGGCTCCCCATTGCTGTACCCCTGAGCTGGTGGAAGTACTTCCGATCAAAAAGAAAGTAATTATGCGTCAGGGTAAATAAAAGAAGCTGCTCTACCAATAGATTATGATCTCCACATTCAACTGCTCTGGACTGGAGAAAATGATTCACAGCTCTCATTCCACACTCATATGGAATGCTGCTGTAGAGCGCCTCTACATCAATAGAGGCTAGGATTGTATTCTCATCAATAGAAATTCCTTCCAGCAAATTCAACAAATGCGATGTGTCTCGAATGAAAGATGGAAGAGATGTTGCAAATGGTCTTAAAACCTTATCCAGATAAATACCAACATTCTGTGTTAACGATTCTATGCCTGCCACAATTGGTCTACCTTTTAAAGGGTTAAGACCCTTATGTATTTTTGGCAGAGCATAGAATGTTGGTATTACTGGTTGAATAGGCAACATAAACTTCAATTCATTCAAAGAGATAAGTCCCATCCCTCTTGCATTTGTCAAAATAGCAGTTAAAGCAAAATACTTTTTAGTGGGATCCCCACATAGTACCTCATAGGTACCATGCTCATACAACAGAGAATGACACATGTCAAGGTATTTTTTATGATCAAGGATGACCAAATTGCCACCCTTGTCAGAGGATTTTATTATAATCTCATTGTTTTTTTCAAGTGCCGCAAGGGATTCCCTTTCACCCTCAGTGAGATTATAGGTATCCTTGATATGATCATTCTTGATTTTACACAGGTCAGATTCCACCATCCTCATAAAGATATCAACACTAGTAGTGCTCGTCATAGGTGGCATACGAGTACTCCTATTCTTTAAATCCGTGAAAGGGCCCTTGCCACGTGATTGATTGTTTTCTTGTAGAAGAGATGTCAAAATTTGAAAACTGTCAAAATCCTCTTCAGATATACCCAACTTTTTGCATTCATCTCTATTGTGTTGCTGAAAGAAAAGTTTCCATTTCAAATTACGTCCGAACAAATTCAAATCCTTTACCCACCTAAAACAGTCAAAGGAAAAGGTGGGCACAAAGTTTAAACCTTTCTGCAACAATAGATAATCATTACCAGATAACTCACAAGATGATAAGTTGATAATTTGTCCCTGGTTTATACTTGTCTTCTCCTCAAATCGTAGCCCATTGTTGGGCCTCTGTCTAAAAAAGACTGTGGTACTAGTGAGGAAGATGCAGATGGTACACTAGGAGAATTTCTCACATTTCCCCTTTGTCTGTACTCACCTCTTGGTATACGCCATTTGCCCCGATTTTGTTTCCCTCTCCCCCGATGACTATAATAATCAGAACGCTCAGTGTCTGAAGTATCTAAAGCAGACGAAGATACCTCCAAAACAGTTTCAGCTTGATATTCGTAAGCTTTGTTATCTTTAAATTCAGCAAAATCATGCACAAATTGTGCGTGTTTTCTGTCCTTTAGTCTGGTTTGAAACTTTTCCACTGAGGTCTGTAAGATGTTCTCACTCCTCGAGAAATCAGGATCAGATTTAAGCTTTTGTATTCTCTCAATGGAACTATTGAGTTTTTTAATAAATTCCTCGAAGAGTTTCTTTTCTTCCACCAAAATAGACTCCATAAATCTAGTAGAGGCCTCAATGAACTCTTTTGTCGATGCTGCCAACAACAGAGGATTAGCTGTACGAGGTGAGGGTTGTAGATTAATTCTTAACCCTTTCGGTACAATTTTATTTTTGATATAATTTTCTAACCCCTTCACTTCCCACCAGGACCGTATATTCTCTTTATAACATTGATATACTTCATTAAACAGAGTTTTAAGGGATGGATTATCATCAGTACTTTCTGGAGAAATACTGGTAGAAAAAACTTGACTGGCGTCTTGTGCCCACAAATCAACATTGATAGGATTTGAAAGGAAGCTAGCCATATTGCGAAAATTCAAGGCATAACAAACCAATTATATTCCTTTATTCATTTATTTATTTATATTCCTTTGTACATATAATTGGTTTGTTATCCCAAAAAATGCCTCCACTCCTCAAACGCCAACTTGACCGCAAGAAGCTCTCTATTGCCTACATCATAATTTCTTTCAGCAGCAGAGAACTTCCTGGAAAAGAAAGCACATGGCCTGAGGTTGGTTAGAGTGGCAGGCCCTTGGGACAACACTCCCCCCACCCCCACCTCGGAGGCATCCACCTCCACCACAAATGGTTTGGACGGATCTGGCTGTACCAACGCAGGAGCAGACATAAAACATTTTTTCAGCGTTGCAAAGGCCTCTTTTGCGAGCGAGGACCAATTTCTCACATCCGCACCTTTGCATGTTAGATCCGTGAGAGGTTTGACCACCTGTGAAAACCCCCGGATAAATTTGCGGTAATGATTGGCGAACCCCAAGAAGCGCTGAAGATCTTGGGGTTACACCCAATCCGCAATAGCCTGCACCTTCTTGGGGTCCATGCGAAAACCCTCACAGGATACAATTAATCCCAAAAAAGACAATTCTTGCACACAAAATACACATTTCTCCAATTTGACATACAGATGATTTTCTCTCAGTCTTTGGAGAACAGTTCATACATGTTCCAGATGAGAATGCCTGTCGGAGGAGTATATCAAAATATCATCTAAGTAGATAACGACAAAACGACCAATGAGATCCGAGAATACCACGTTGATGAAATTCTGAAATATGGCGGGGGCATTGGTAAGACCAAACAGCATGACTAAATTTTCAAACAGTCCCTCGGACGTGAGGAACTCAGTTTTCCATTCTTCCCCCTCTCGGACCCTTATCAAATTATATGCCCCCCGAAGATCCAGTTTAGAAAACCACTTTGCCCCTGATAGTTGGTTACACAAGTCGGGAATCAACAGAAGGGGGTACGTATTCCATACAGTAATTTGATTAAGCTCCAGAAAATCGAGACAGGGACATAACCCGCCATCTTTTTTCTTTACAAAAAAGAAACCTGCCGCCACAGGTGAGACTGAAGGACGTATGTGTCCCTTGCGCAGACTTTCAGCAATGTACTCCTTCATAGCCAAGCGCTCAGGGCCGGATAAATTAAACAGACGGGCTTTAGGCAATTTAGCCCCCGGGACTAGCTCGATAGCGCAGTCAAAGGGTCTATGTGGCGGTAACGTCTCGGCCTCGCTTTCAGAGAATACTTCTTCGAAGTCCTTCAGGCATTCTGGAATACCTTCCAGCTCGACAGATGATACAGACACAGATTTAACAGGTTCAACCAGCAGTGCGGATTTATCATATAACTTAAAATCATTAAACCCCCATTGAACAATCTCCCCCGTTTTCCAGTTATTAACTGGGTTATGGCATTGTAACCAGGGCATGCCCAACACCAACCTTGCAGGTAGATTGTCCAGAACAAAACAACTAAGGTTTTCCACATGAGTAGCGCCCACTCTGAGCGAAAACAAGTCAGACATAAAGAGAATTCCCTCCTTAGTGAGGGGAGAGGATTCAATGGCCACCACCTTGATCGGAACCCTGAGCCTGACTGTCCCTATCTTGCAGTGTGTGACCAATTGGGAGTCAATCAGATTAATCGATGATCCGAAGTCCACGAAGGCTGTAGAGGGAAAAGAACTACCATCCACAAACAGTTCCACATGAAGTAACACTTTAGAAAACGAGGAAAAGGGTACCTGAGGGTCTGAGTAGTCTCCCCGTTGACTACCCAGACCTAGTCATTTCCCGCCGACTGGGTCGAAGACGGGCAATCAGGACACTCCCTTTTCCAATGTCCCCTTTTACCACAGTAAAAGCATAACTGCTTGTCCTTCCGGCGTTTCCTCTCTGTATCCTTCAGGGAGAGGGCGCTTACATCCGTGAGCTCAGGGGCAGTGTCTTTTCCACTGGGGAACAATGGAGTCTTCACCTGCATCACCCCTCTTGCCTGCAGCCTGTGGTCCATCCGGACGGCCTGGGTCATGGCGTCCTCGAGAGAGTTAGGTGGGGGATGTAATGCCAAGGCATCCTGCAGCCGCTCGGACAAGCCTCTGCGAAAGAGTCCTCGGAGTGCGGCGTCGTCCCAAGAGACCTCTGCGGCCCAGCAGCGGAATTCAGTACAAAACCACTCAGCCGAGTGTTTCCCCTGACAGACGCTCATCACCATGTCCTCTGCCAATCGCACTCGGTCAGGCTCATCATAAATGTGCCCGAGGGCCTCAAAGAATGCATTCACAGACAGTCTCTCAGGGGCAGTGGGAGGAAGGGAGAAAGCCCAAGCTTGTGGGGACCCTCTTAATAACGACATAATGACCCCTACCTTCTGGTTTTCTTCCCCAGAGGAACGTGGTCTCAAACTAAAAAAAAGTTTGCACCACTCTATGAAGACCCTGAACTCCTTTGTGTTCCCAGAAAAAAAGTCAGGCAGTTTAACAGGTGGTTCCGGGGACACCAGAACAACATCCCTCGCCCCAGCCCCCGGAGACCCAACAGATAAAGCCCCTCGCACTGTCTCAGAAAACTGCTGCTGAGAACGAGCCAGAGCTTGCTGCTCCAGAGATAAACCCTGAAACATCTGAGTCAGACTTTTCATCTGGTCAGCCAGAGACTGCATGGGATCCATAACTCTCTGCACAAAAAAACCCCAAAAACATAATGGTCAGTTATAATGTCAGGATCCTGTCAGCGCCGGCGTGCAGCCTTCGCTGAGCAGGGACTCACCTGCACTGTAGGGGGGGCCCGGGGTCAGGTACAGCCAGAAAGTGCAGATACACAGGACCTGTGGATGCTGACGTTTAGCAAGCAGTCACAGGACCTACGGTCTTGTGACTGCAAGGGGGCGGGGCTTAGCGTCCTGCTTTCAGAGATGGCAGGACACTATACAGAAATACTCAGAGTCAGGCAAAACTGAGGTCATACACAGAAATATCAGTAAAGTACCAGAACACAGCACAGACACACTCAGGGGTCACCACACAATGCCAAAGGTGAAAGTGTAACTGACAAGGGATGGGAGCTTCCTGAGGCTATAAGAAGCTTTCCCAGAACCAATGAGAGGCCACCATAATAGGTCCCAGATGTGCAGGTAAGAGTCTGCACTGAGATCAAAACATTAACCCCAGAAGTGCCGGTCACCCAGCACTGGTATCATGACATTAATGCTGCCTGGTAAGTGTAGCTAAATGTGAAGCATAAATACAAATGGCAAATTGCCGTGTTTTTAAATTTTTCCAAGAAAACGTTAATCAACTGTAATTACTTGTCTGTACTCCAAATTGATGCCACTGAAAAATAAAATAAAAATGTTATGCCGTTCAGAAAACGGAGTTAAAAAAATTCACTGTTTCTTAAAGGCTCAAAATATCCTGGTCCATAAGGAATTAATTACAGATTTGTTCGGTTCTACCCTTGTCCACGCTTGGATTAACCCTTCTGTACTGCACATTCTCAGCTCACTGTTTTTCTTCGACCCAACACCCATACTAAACCTGACTACATTACTACTGGGAACCTTGGATTTTAGGCCTGGTATCTGTATCTTTTGACTCTTAAGACTACATCTCTGTAACAGGTCCATGCTCACAACATTGCTCTCTACATGGGTTCTGTACAGAGGCACACAGCACACAGAGTCTCTTGGCCTGTATGGCTCTTCCTCTGCCACCAGATAGGCATCCTTTTACATTGCCCCTGACTAGAATTAGAAGCCTTGTATAGGCCATTAGCAGGCTATAGTTGTAGTGTTTGCATCATTACAATCTTTATAACGCAGCTCTATAAAGTAGTTTACATGTTTCCCACAGATTTCCAACTTCGAGCATAATAGTACACCGATGTTGGATACACTCCCTTTGATGTGGGCTCTGGTGCTGAGCCCACATCTTTCCGGGCACATGTCAGCTGTTTTTAACAGCTGACATGTGCCTCTAATAGCCTGGGTGGAATCGCGATCTGCCCACGTCTGTTAACCCGTTTAATGCCACTGTCAATCTCTGACAGTAGCATTTAACTCACGCTTCCAGCAAGCACGCCGGAAATCTCGCCCATCGGTGACCCTGTCACGTGATTGTGGGTCACCAATGGGATGGTATGACAACCAGACATCTCCAGTAGACCTCTATGGTTGTCAAAGCCAGTGTGCTATGAGCGCCGCCCGGTTGCACTCATAGCAAGTGAGCACTTCCGCTACATACAGGCGATCTGATCATCGCCTGTATGTAGCATAGCCAATCAGACAAGTGCAGCTTCTAGTCTCCCATGGAGACTAGTGAAGCATGCAAAAAGTTATAAAAATTTTTAAAAAATATTAAAAAATTAAAAAATATATACAGTAAAAGTGCAAACCCCCCCTTTCACTCCATTCAAACTAGAAAATCAAACATACACATATTTGGTGTCGTCGCATTCAGAATCGCCCGATCTATCAATTTAAAAAAAAAATTAACCCGATCGCTAAATCGTGTAACGAGAAAAAAGTCAAAACTTTTTTTGTTCGCCGCAACATTGCATTAAAATGGAATAACAGGCGATCAAAAAATCGTATCTGCACCAAAATGGTATCATTAAAAATGTCAGCGTGGTGCTCAAAAAACAAGCCCGCACCCAACCCAATATCATGGAAAATTGAGACGCTACGGGTATCAGAAAACAGAGCAAATTTATTTATTTATTTTTAACAAAATTTTGATTTTTTTTTTTCCCCCACTTAACTAAAAAAGAACCTAGACATGTTTGGTGTCTATGAGTTTGTAATGACCTGGAGAATCATTATGGCAGGTCAGTTTTAGAATTTAGTGAACATGGTAAAACAAAAATCAAAAAACAACAGTGAGATTGCACTTTTTTGCAATTTCACAGCACTTGGAATTTTTTCCTGTTTTCCATTACATGATGTATTAAAACCAATGGTGTCGTTGAAAAGTACACCTTGTCCTGCAAACAACAAGCCCTCAAATGGCCATTTTTACCAAAAAATAAAAAAGTTATGGCTCTGGGAAGAAGCGAATCAAAAAATGATAATGCAAAATCAAAAATACCTCTGATCGTTAAGGGGTTAAGGTATTGTCAGCCTGCTTCCATTAGATTCTTGGATTAAAAGTATGTCACAAAATTTATCATTATTATAAAATAAATATAGCTTAAAGGGGTTTTCACAGAGTGGGGAGCCATGCTGATAAAAGAAGAAATACATTTATACTCACATTGCCTATCTGTTCCACACTACAGCTCTACGAGTTTGAGGGGCTGCAAATGATGATGTCACAACAACCAGATTAGCTGCAGTGTCAGGAGACTGATGGTCAGGGAACCAGAGGCCTTTGATGTGTCATAACGGGAAAAGGGAGCATATTCCTAGGAGGATTTATCTTCCCCTCATAGCTGATATCTCAATAATTTATGCAATGTATCCTTTAGTAATATAAATACATTGTGATCATCACTTATAGGCTGGGATCACACATGCGAGAAACTCAGACGAGTCTCACATGATAATACCCGGCACTGCCGCCGGCACAAAGGAGCGGAGCGTGCGGCTGCATATATTGCTATGCGGCTGCACGCTCCAATCCGAGTGCCGGCGGCAGTGCCGGGTATTGATGCGAGAGACTCGTCCGAGTTTCTCGCATGTGTGATCCCGTCCATATTAAAAGTATGAACATTGTGAACCAAAGAATTGATAATAGTGCATAACTATAAGGTATAATTATATACTTTGCTTTTAAAAGGGATTGTCCTGTTTTAAGACTTTACTCCATAGACTTATAGACCGATAAAGTAAACTGAGATTTTACCCACACTCCATGGGCCCAGCAATGACTCTCTAACTCTGTTCCAGACTTTGTTGTTGGGCTGCAGCGGTGACATCACATCTACCACACTTGTAACTGCTGAAGCCAATCACTTTTCACAAAGGCAAGCCCGGATGTCTGCCCCAAAGGGCTACAGGGAGGGCGCACATGACTAAGGAGGGATGCTAGGCCTGAGGGTTAGTGAAGGGTTAAGGTGTAGTGCTTTTGTGTTTGTGGGGAAGGTGTGGGTTGGAGCTATGGGGCTTATGGTGCAATGTGAGTTGGCAGGGAGTGGTCAGTTGTGGGATGGATATATAAGGCAGAACTGTGGGGGGATGGTCATTCCTTACCTTGCAGATGTCCGGAATCGTCAGCCCCTCACATCTGTGACTTCAGCTTGAATCTTTGGATCCTGAAGATGGAATACCTCGTGGCACAGATGAAGAGGATGATGGAGCAGTGCGGCCAGCAGTGGATGAAGGAACAGCTGCAGCGATGGTCCGGTGATGGCGACGGCGGAGAAGATGGGACCCCTCTGCCTCCGAAGCAGCAGCGATGATCACGGACTCCTGAGCACCTCAGCCCGGAGTTAAGTTTGCAGCGGTGGATGAGCCCCATTAGCAGACCTGTTGCAGAAGGCCGGAGCCAGAAGTCGAGAAGCAGGCAGCAAGACAGCGGGGCGGTGAGTGACGTGGCCGGCCTCCCCTCCATTTCGGATCGCGGCACACAGTGGTGATGCGCACGTCGCGTCCACGTTACCCGGCGTGGCCACCTGACCCGGCGCGGTCATCGGCATCGGTGGACGGCGGTGACGTGAGGCGGCAAGGAGCCCTGTCTCGCGGCTCTGGGGGGAAGCGGGTGGTGGCACGGTCATGTCGCCACCCTTCAGCAGCCAAGGGCCACAGGTCAGGTGATCCGGCGTCACGTTCCCCAGGCATTGGGTGCCAGATTCAGGGGGTGTTGCCTGTGGCTGGAGTGACAACCTCCCCCCCCGTTTGAGGCTCCGAGCCGGTGACTTTTTTGCCAAGCGTTCCCGGATGGACAGTCGGTCTGGGCGCTGGCGCTGCGGCCCAGGAGGGCTGCAGTCGGCGTAGATCCATGGAGAAGATCGCAGTTGCGGTGCTCGACGCGGAGGACACGTGACGGCTGTTCCGTGAGGTTCCGCGGAGTCAGCCTAGTAAGTAAGGCTCACTTAAACCTTTATTAATGTCTAGATTATATTGGTTGGGAAGGGTGTTGCTACGTATGGTTTCGCACTAGGGTTGTAGTTGGTTTGTCACGGGGTTTCGGAACGATGCACGGCTGGTCCATGTGGCCAGCGTTCGAATCTGTGAGGGAATGGTTGCTTTTGGTCCAGGAGGCCGTTTTGTGCACTTCATGAGTGTTGGGTGGTTTTATTTTCATGCTAGTTTGTTTTCATGATAGTGGGTATATCTATAGTAAGTAAGGCTCACTAAGGCACACTTAAACCTTTATTATGTCTAGATTATATTCGTTTGGAAGGGTGTTGCTACGTATGGTTTCGCACTAGGGTGGTAGTTGGTTTGTCACGGGTTTTCGGAACTATGCACGGCTGGTTCATGTGGCCAGCATTCGAATCTGCGAGGGAATGGTTGCTTTGTGGTCCAGGGGGCCGTTTTGTGCACTTCATGAGTGTTGGGTGGTTTATATTTTATGCTAGTTTGTTTTCATGATAGTGGGTATATCTATAGTAAGTAAGGCTCACTAAGGCACACTTAAACCTTTATTAATGTCTAGATTATATTGGTTGGGAAGGGTATTGCTACGTATGGTTACGGGTGCACTAGGGTGGTAGTGTGTTTGTATGGGGGTTCGGAAAGATGCGTGGCTGGTCCATGTGGACAGCGTTCGAATCTGTGAGGGAATGGTTGCTTTGTGGTCCAGGAGGCTGTTTTGTGCACTTCATGAGTATTGGGAGGTATTTTTTTTTATTTCATGCTAGTTTGCTTTTATGATAGTGGGTATATCTATAGGTGACGACATCATTTTATTTTGGTTGGTATAATTATGCTTGCATTCTCTGGGGTTTTTTTTGTGTATGACTGGTGGTGATTCCATGGCGGTTTCTGAGTAATTCAGGTGGTGATACGGATATTGGCAGAGCGGTGGTGGATAGCCATATCCATGCCGGTTTTATGGTTTATTGTTATGGGGTCTTTTGGCTGGAGGATTATCGCCGCGCCTAATATTTGATAAGGGTTTGATGGTAGTTCACTGATGTGGTGAGCAGTTTTATCGCCGCGCCTAGTATTTGATAAGGGTTTGATGGTAGTTCACTGATGTGGTGAGCAGTTTTATCACCGCGCCTAGTATTTGATAAGGGTTTGATGGTAGGTCACTGATGTGGTGAGCAGTTTTATCGCCGCGCCTAGTATTTGATAAGGGTTGGATGGCAGTTCACTGACGTGGTGAGCAGTTTTGGGAGTGCATCGGGCGGCTTAATCTTTCACGTTACACTGGGGTGTGTGCTATTGCTGGTCAGAGGTGAGGGGGTAGGTGGTCGAGTTTTCATTACGGTGTGTTTTATTTATATGCCTCGGTCCGGGTTCGGTTCTCCAATAGGGGCTTTGAGTGTACTAAGGGTTTTCATGTTCACTAGGGGCATTATGGTTTGTTGCGGCAGACGTTCAGGAGAGGTCGAGATGCTGGGGACGGCAGATCTTTTGGGAACCTGCCTTTCTGGCAGCAATGGATGACATTTCCCCCGGGGGGCTTGGAATTGACCTTTTACCGGATTTGTTTTCCTGGTTAATTTCTGGGGGTACGTAGATATGGCATGGAGCTGGGGTTTTATGGTTGGTCAATGTCTGGTTGTTGAGGTCCGTGGTTTGGTTTCTGTGTGGTAGTCGGGGATTATCTGGTATTAGGGATGGTGCAGTGCTTATTTTCTGTTCTTGGTCCAACCTGGGACTTCTACGGATTATCTGGTATTAAGTAAGGTGGTGTGCTTATTTTCTGTTCATGGTCCAACCCTTGACTACTTAGGGTTTCTTCATGTTCAGGGCGTAGTTGTGGTTATCATGTGTTTGGATAAGTCAACGTGTTTGATTCACCTGGGGCCCTATGTCTAAGTCAAGTTTGGTTAAGGAGTACATCGTGTCAGGTCGGGGGTCGTTATTAGGTTCCCGTGTATATCGCGCTGCTGTTTTGGGGGTGGAGTTTGGTTATTGAAAACGTGGGTCTACGATCCACTGGGGGCTTTTGCATGATCTTCAGTCATATGGCCTTCTTACGGTAATTTGCTGGTCGTGGCTGCCCAGGGGCAGCTTTAACAACTTTTGTACGTAAGGACTGGTGGGTTCTAACTGCGGTTCTTTAGGGTTGCCGATTGAGCTTTTGGCAGACTGTATCGGGTGGTATTTGTTACAGCCGTTGATGGCAGCTACGTAGGAGTTTATTATAGAGAGTGGGTAGATTTTCGTTACGATGGGCTAGGAGGTTTATGTGGGTGCAGCTGGTCCTGCTTTGCCTTCTGGGTATACAGCTCTCCTTTGAGTCTTTTCTTTTTGGGTGCCCCCGGACAGGGGGCTAGGGTGAAGTGTTGCGCAAGGATGATGCAACATTTGAGTTGGGTAACCCAGCGTGTGCTTTACTGGTCTCGGGGGTCCTGGTTGGTGAACGGTTTGTTTATCCAGTGGGTGTTGTTCCATTTGTCGGGAATTCTGTATGGAGCATGAGGCAGGACATGTTGTTTCGATGGCCGTGTGAATGGTCTCCCGCGTGGGTGTAGCCCGTCCGGCAATACATGGCTATGTCATTCATTCCGTTATGCGCACTTGTCAGGACCGGCTGGTATTATGGGGGCACGGTTGTGGTGCAGCGCTGCTGCGGGGGAGGTGTACTTTAGGTAGTGGGTGAGCAGGTTGCAACTATAACATTACTTTCATTAATGTCGGGCTGGTGGTACGCCGTGGCAGGGGAAGCTAGTGCGATGTGCATTGACTGTTAATGATTCTAAGGACCTAGTAATCGTCTGGGGCTGTGCTCCGTTTGGGGGTGTTTTTTGTGGTGCTTTAAGGCTGAGTGGTGGACAAGCATCGGACACCGGTGAGTGCAATGTTTTGACGTATGGCCCGGGTTTATGGTGTCTGAGGTTTTAGGGAGACGTGATGTATGTCTGAGTTTTCCTGGACTGCAGGTGGTGTGGAGTCACTTTTCTTTCTTTTTGTGAGTAGTGTCGAGTCCGCAGTTCAGCGGGGAATGGTTGCGGAGTACATCTCACTTTTGGTAAGAGGGTGGCAACAGTAGTGTTGTGATTCTGGGTTCGAAGTGCACGGGTGATGCACACAATTAATTCGTTTCCAGGTTGTGGTGATTACGGGGTGGATTGCTTTATGTTTTTGAGTTGGGTGGATATTTTAAGATCGATGCTATCACGCAGGGTTGACGGGACCAACAGCGTTTTGGTACTGCACGTGTGGATCTGAGACATCGGGCCTGAATGCTGTGGTTCATTTCTTCCTGCCTGAGAGCCATGCTCGTGTTGTTGTTCATGACTACATAGTGGGTTTTACTGGGCACGTTTTTCAAGAATCTGTCGGAGGTTGGGGAACCAGTGTAGGTTCTTTTGTTACATCAATAATGGTTGGCTTTGATTATTATCAGGTGGAGTGCAATTTTCTGCCTGGGAGCCGTGCTCGTGTTGTTGTTCATAGGGGCTCCTGTTTGGAATGACTACATAGTGGGTTTTACTGGGCACATTTTCAAGAATCTATCAGAGGTTTGGGGAATCAATGTAGGTTCTTTTGTTCACGGCAATAATGGTTGGCTTTGATTAATTATTAGGTGAAGTGCAATTTTCGGAGGCGCCTGCAATGTTGCGGTCTCAACGAGGCAGAGGCGGCGGCTCAGGTTGGGGACTGCAGGCGGTGCATAGGATTGAACGATGCGGTTGGCTGGTTGCAGGTCTTGGGTATGGCTGACCTTGTTGTACTGGTTGTTTGGTGTAGGTTGGCATTGTGAGGTCTAATGGGGATCAGTTTTGATCGATTGGTCTTGGTACAGAAGCATTGGTTACGCGAGCCGCAGAGTCGGCTCGGGTTGGGTTTTTTTTTTTTTTTGGTGGTGGTACTCGCACGTACAAGGTGTCATACGTGCTCGCGGTGGCGGAAAGGAGGGGGGTATTTGAAGTCGGTGGATTGCACAAAGAGCGGGGGGGTGAACCCAGTGCAGGAGCGGGTTACCCCTGGTGGTGCAATGGTATACTTGGTTAAGGTGGGTCCCAGCTGTGCTGGGTCACAGTGGGACATGTTAACGTGGGACCCTGCTGTGCTGGGTCACAGCGGGGCATGTTAACGTGGGTCCCTGCTGGGCTGGGACCCAGCAGGACATTGGTTGGGCAACACTCGGCTGGGTGTCCTCGAGCCAGTGTGGTGCAGCTGAGGGCACGTGGTGGAGCTGGTGTTGCAATCATGTACAATGGACTCTTCATTTACCCCCCCTCCTTTTGCTGGTGGTTATGTTTATGGAATATTTCTACGTTTATGGATAAAATGTTATTGCTTGTTTGGTGTTAATAAACGGGGCTGCTTTGGCCTTTTACATCCAATGTCACGCAGTCGTGTCTTATTTAAGTTAAGAAGGGGTAAGTGTAGGTTTTGGGATGGGTTATTACAGTGAAGCCATCAGTCAGACTTTCCTAAGTCATGGCTTCCCTGATATAAACAATACAAGGTGTTGACCTCGGTGACTGGCTGCAGCGCTGTAGAAGTAATGTTACCATTGCAGACATACACCAAAGACTGGAGAAGCAGCAGAGATGTACCTATGGACTCAAAAAGTGTGTGCGGGAGACTCGATTTGTTATTTTATCAGTTTCTGGGCCTATGGAGCAATACTAGTTAAGCAGGACAACCTCTTTGATGTATACAGGAAAACTGTTAAATGTTCCCTGTAATAATAACTTTTATGCTTAAATTTGGTACTAGAAATTTAGAAATGTAAAAAAAATATTATCTTTGCTTTGGTAAAAATAGCTAACCTAAAACTGATTTTCGAGGACACCTATAGAAATCGCCCTTATAATAAACCACAACTGACCCAAATGTACTGTTGTGCTACAGCTTTGATGTGGAAAGGTAATCATTAATAGCACAATGTATTTTGTTCCTTACGACTTGTCTCTTATCAGTTGATGAATTAAGTCTTCAGATAACATTTTCTTAAAAAAAAGAAAAAAGTAATTGTGCATTAGAGATAAAATGACTTGCTTTGCCTTCAGAATAACAACCTTTCTTTATATTGTCATTTAGAATTCATAGAGGTATTTTGTCTTCTAATGAGAAAAATGTTTTGTTACAGAAGCTTTCCCGGTAGATCATTGATGTTACAGATATTCATCTGCAGGTAAGTCAAAGAGTTGTGAGATGTTGCGGTATTGATTGTTGTTTCTCTCCATCCCAGGGGTGCAGAAACTGGAAAGAAATGTTTTGATAGGGAGAAGTGTAACCTTTTCTACGGAGGCATTTTAATGCTGAGTGATGTTAAAAAGTCAAAGCTAGAGAGGTAAAATGTTCTCATTATATCAGAGCGAAAACCACAGTACAAAATAAACAACCTAAATGTGCGCTGCAGTAAAAATACTATTTGTTTCATAATTGTCCAAAAAATTACTGCCTTAGCAGCAATGACAAGAAGAAGAAAAAGGACTTTGAAGTCTGGAACAATGACTTATGCAAAGCAATTGAATAAAAGTAGACTATCTTGCCTTGAAACAAGGTGGGGATTTGTTTCTTTAAAGTTTGCAGATTGAGGGTTACATTTTTTTTTCTTAATTGTGTTATCCAAGCCAGAAAAAAATGTTTATTAAAACAGTTCGAAATGGTCTAAAATAAAAAAAGCAAGCCCAAAATAAAAAACTTAATAATCCTTCCCCTGCCTGTCTCCTCTCCATGCTCCATCAGTGATATCACTGATGTAAACATGTGACTGCTGCAGCCAATCACTGGCAGTAGCAGTGACCTTTTGTTTATACCAAATACAGCAGCTTATCTAAAGGTGCATAAATACAATAAGAAGGGGTAAAGCAGTAGTCTGAGCATGCGATAAAACAGGGAGTCAAAATAAAGGCCCCTTTACATTTAGCGATGCACCAGCGATCCCGACAATGATACGACCCGGTCAGGATCGCTGGTGCATCGTTAAATGGTCGCTAGTGAGCTGCCACACAGGCAGATCTCACAGCGACGTAGCAATGCAGCAGCGGTCGTAACTTACCTTTCAGACGCGGCGATCCTGACGTCCTCCCGCCCGCGTCCACGCTTCGCTCGTCGGCGCCAGCAGGAAGCCCAGCAGGAAGCGCCCGACGAGAAATGGAGCTGCACAATCTCGCGCGATCAGCGACAGACAGCAGGGGAGCCGGTCGGAGGTAAGTATCACACATAGCGATATCGCTGCTGTGTCACAAAATCAGTGATGCTTTAGCGATATCGCTAGCGATATCGCTATGTGTAAAGGCCCCTTTAGACTACAGCAGCCCATATACATGACATAGCTTTCAATCACACTATCGGTCGGCCAATGGCTAGCTGTTCTTCCTCCTCTGTACACAGAAACATTTGATTAAACCTAGTGGTCCTGTGTCCTCTACAAGAGAGACTTATCTTCCTGTTGTGCAAAAGGATGAAGGGTGATTGAATTCTAACCTGCACCCCTCTAATCCCCAATCCCTATGTCCAGCAACAGAATCTGTTGGACAGACAGTCGGGAGGCCACCAGACATATTGGATGGTTGGTGATCCTACTGAAATTGTCAGGTTTGGCTGGATTTTACCTAATGTGTATAGGGGTATTACCAAAGTCTGACAATGAAACTGCTCTAAGATCACTGGTTATTGTTGTGTCCCAATGAAGAAAAGTCGATACCAATAAGTAACGAGCTAACTTACAACTATGGCAGATATATTCTGAAATACATCTTGATGGATCTCATACATTTATAATTTTTATGAAATAATGGCATGAAAGAAGCAATCAAAACGGAATAAAATGGAACCTAGCAAGAGAGTGAACAGAACCTGAGGCATTATAGATTTTGATATTATTTGCCATGAAAGAATACCTAGTGTTTCCCGGCTTAGGGATAACATCACCTTTTATGAATGTTGTCTGAAAGAAGAAACATTTTTCAAAGAAATGTTACACTGCTCACTAGAAAAGATACAATCAGATTACAAACAGTCACATTTTTTAAGTCTGAATAGTGGGTATAAGGTATTAACGTCATAAATCTAACTACCTGAACTAATGCATTTACACTGGCGATAAGATCAGCATATACTTATTCAGCCGAATGCCAAGCTGATTACAGATGTTTTCTCTTTGCAATATCAGCAGGGACATATAAGATACCAATGTTACCAGACAAGAAATCTCTGTTATCCAGTACTGGAAGTTTACACTTGTTCCCTACATGAAGAACTTTAAAACAAGCCATTATTAGCAAAATCAGTAAGAGTGCTTTCACATTGCGCTGTGTGACCCCGTCAGGGCATACATCCGAAATCCCCTGCAAAAATGGCTCCGGACGTATGCGCCGACGGGGCTAATAGATTGTAATGGTGACAGCAGAGCGAATAACCTCTCTGCCGTGCACTTTTTCCTGGAGTGTACACCTACAGGAGGCAGACACTCAGACGCAGTCTACTACGTCTGAGTGTCCGCCTCCTGTAGATGTACACTCCTGAAAAAAGTGCGCAGCTGAGTACACGTTCTCCCTGTCGTCGCCATTGCAATCCATTGTCCCCGCATACATCTCAATCCCGTTTTGGGGGGAATTTCAGTCATATGCCCCGACAGGGACACATAAAGCAATGTGAAATCATCCTAAGAAATTTAAATGCTCATATACAGGATCTTACCACATATGTTAAGCATGAATTCAAGTCAGCACAAAAATGAACCTGATAAGTTCAAACAATGCAACAACTTTATCCCTTTATGATCTTCATGCACATTTTAACCCCTTAACCCCCGGACCATTTTCCATTTTTGCGTTTTTGTTTTTTGCTCCCCTCTTCCCAGAGCCATAACTTTTTCATTTTTTGGTCAAAATGGCCAAGTGAGGGCTTGTTTTTTGCAGGACAAGTAGTACTTTTGAATGACATGATTTGTTTTAACATAACGTGTACTGGAAAATGGGGAAAAAATTCCAAGTGCAGTGAAATTACAAAAACGTGAAATCCCACAGTTGTTTTTTGGTGGTTTTTTTTTACCATGTTCACCAAATGCTAAAACTGACCTGCCATTATGATTATCCAGGCTATTACTAGTTCATAGACATCAAACATGTAAAGGTTCTTTTTTATTTAAGTGGTGAAAAAAATCCAAACTGTGGTAAAAAAAAATAAATACATTTGCGCCATTTTCCGATACCCATAGCGTCTCCATTTTCCGTGATCTTGGGTGGGGTGAGGGTTTATTTTTTGAGCGCCAAACTGACGTTTTTAATTATACCATTTTCGTGCAGATGCGATCTTTTGATTGCTCGTGTCATTATCCAGGACGGAGTTTCGCTTTGGCCCGTCCTGGTCAGACAGGGGGCTAATTGTTTCTGCCTCTCTCTGGCAGAGGGCGGCTATTTAATGCACACTGGACCTAGGTCCGGTGTCAGTTATACTTCTGCCCTCGGCTGAGTTAGTTGACCTCTGGTGTATGTGTGCCTTGTGCCTGATTACTTGTTGCTTGTTTGGTTTTGATCTGTTCTGTCCCTTTTGTACCGCACCGCTCTCTCGTGTATGACTCTCTGCTTGTGACTTGACTATTCTCTGCTCGTCCCTTTGATACTGCTCTGCCCTCTTGTGTATGACCTTTGGCTTTGTCTGACCTCCCATCTGTATATCCCTCCTGTACCTCGTTCGCCCGTACTGTGTATGACCTCCGTTTTGCCTGACTCTGAGTTGTTGTATGGTGTCCTGCCATCTCTGAAAGCAGGGCGCTAAGCCCCGCCCCCTTGCAGTCACAGGACCGTAGGTCCTGTGCCAGCGTGCTAACTTCAGCGTCCATAGGTCCTGTGCATCTTTACTTTCCAGCGCTGACAGGATCCTGACACTGATAGTTTGAAGCACGCATTGTCACCGCTGCTGCCCTGCTCCACAGGTATCTTTGAGCACTGTTTTGGACTCAGAACATGCGCACTGGCTCAGTGAGCGAGTGTAGTGCGGTGTTCCTGACAGCTCGTTATTGACTTTTTTTCTCTTTACGCCATTTAGCGATCTGGTTAATTCTTCTTTTATATTTATAGATTGGGCGATTCTGAACGCGACAATACCAAATATGTGTATATTGGCGCCATTTTCCAAGACTTTTAGCATCTCCATTTTTCATAATCTGGGCCTGGGTATTTTTTGTGCCAAACTACCATTTTGGTGTATATACGATATCTTGATTGCCCATTATTACATTGTATTGCAACGTAGCGGCGACCTCAAAACGTAATTATGGCATTTTGAATCTTTCTCTCGTTACGCCGTTTACCAATTGGGTTAATTCTTTTTTTATATTGATAGATCAGGCAATTCTGAACACGGCGATACCAAATATGTGTATGTTTGATTTTTTATTTTGAATGGGGCGAAAGGGGGGTGATTTGAACCTTAATATTTTTTTATATTTTTAAAAACTTTTTTTTACTTTTGGCATGCTTTAATAGAGTCTTCATGGGAGACAAGAAACTGCAGTTGTCCAATCAGCTCTGCTACATACAGGTGATGACCAGATCGCCTGTATGTAGCAGAAATGCTCACTTGCTATGTGCGCCATCCACTGAGCGGCGCTCATAGCAATCTGGCTATGACAAGCATAGAGGTTTGCTGGAGACTTCTGGTTGACATGTCAACCCGTTGGTGACCCGCGATCACGTGACGGGTCACCGATGGGTGGGATTTCCTGCATACTTGCTGGAAGCGCGAGTTAAGTGTTCCTTAATTAGCCACACTTAAAATAACCATATATTAATAAAATCAGAGGGTAGAACAGCAGCCAAAAAGTAACAACAAAGTGCCAGTACTCTTTAAAACAGGGACCACCAGTTTTACCATCAGTTACTGAGGAGATAGAAGGCAAAACCCTGTATTCCTTATCACTTTTAGCAAAAATGGCTATTACAGCTAAATAAAGAAATATTGTATCTTCATGCAGCACTCTAAAGTCACCTCATCCATACCCACTTAAACATAATAAATGCTCCATGTCTTCTTAAAGGAAACCTGTCACTATGTTTGTCGGATATGAGATAAGACCACCACCTTCCAGCCCTCATATACAGCATACTAATATGCTGTGTATATACCCCCAATTTGGCCTGCACCAAAAGAAAAACACATTTTATTATACTTACCTATGCGATAGTCCGGTCTGATGGGCATTGCTGTCTTGGTCCAGTGACTCCCTTCTTCTTTCAATGCCGTCTTCCTTCTGTGCTTCATGTGGATGATGGGTCCTACATCCGCTCAGTGGCCCAGGTTTTGCACTTCTGCGCAGGCGTAATTCTGTGCTCTGACCAGGGGCTCTTTGACCTTTACCGGCGCATGCACATTGCAGTAATTTGCTCTGCTCTGCCCTTGACAGGGTAGAGAAGTACACCTGCACAGGAGCGTGATGCCGGGGACACTGTGTGGATGATGTGGGATGCATTATCCACACAAAGCACAGAAGGAGGACAGTGTTGATAGAAGGGACGACCAAGACAGTGATGTCTATCAGACTGGACCACCCTGTGAGTATAATAAAAGGTGTTTTTCTTTTGTTGCAGGCCGAATTAGGGGCAGACAGTGAAGGGCAAAGGGGTATCAATGTTTTGAACTTTTGACTTTCAGGCTCCATACCTCACCTTCCACTACTGCTTTGAATGAGAGACTACTATCATTTTATAGACAATCATCTTGGCTGTTGTCACGATTCGACTGGTGAGTGACCTGGGACCAGGGGGCACTTTTCCTGGCCCTAACACTAGGGGCCTCACTAGTTCGCCCTGTTCCCCAGGATACTTCAGATGGCGAAGATGCTGGGACCTCCATCCTTGCCTTATCTCCTACAACAGCCTTTCATCTGTCCCCTTCCCCTACCCAGAGAAGAGAGGTGCTACTGTGTACCGCAGTACACCAACCTGACAGATAGGAGGACAAAGACAAGGGTAAAAAAAAACTCCACACACACCAAATATACATTCACATATAACAGAGGTGTTCACCATGGAGTGTAGGAAGGGGAAGAAAGCAAAATAGGGAAGGATAAGGAATTACCAAGTGTACAAACCAAGCAACAGTCACTAATAAACTCTTCCAGCACTCCTTCACAACACCAGCTTCTCCCAATCCAGATCAATGTTGCTAATGCTAACTCAGACAAGGACTTGGTAATTGAGCCCAGATTTTATAGGGGAGAGGAGTGGTTAACCGAGCACAGCTAAATGCAGGAATTTCCAAAATGGCTGATTAACCCTTGTTCTACTGAAAGAAACAAACCCGTTTAATACACTGGAGAAGTGCTTCTTCTCAGCGGCGGAGAAGGAGCCACTAGACACTGCGGTCTTCTGGCTCTGCTCTGCTCTATTGCGGTAACCCCATGAGAGTTGTCTCATACATAAATTTGACTTGCAACTATTAAACTTTATGATTAGTTATGCAGATTATTGTCATGTCACTGCATTGTTACTGTTTTGCTCCTAAAAATCAAAATTGTAATTTTTATTGTTTTGTTAGTATTTTGTAACTCCACCTTTGGCTTTCATGTGTATTCAGAATTTGACCACCTAGCCTGCGGCTTATAATGAGCAGTGTGAGATTTCAGCAGAAGCAGAAGGAAACTGAATAGATTTCAATCAGGCTATGTGGGCCATTCTGAGATCGGTTTTCTAAAGTACACCTGCCTCATCAAGTTTACACTATTATTTTTTTTAATGAGCTCAGTTTGTTTAGTGAACTTTAGGTACAGATACATTTTATACTCTCCTTGAAACTCTTCTAGGACACGAGTCTACATCAACATTGCTACGAGAACAATTTAAAGCTAATCCACTTGTAGTAGTTCAGTGGAACAAATGATCTAAAGAATATGAAACTGATCTTGAAAACTGTCTATTGAGTTGGGATATTACTGTGGTTAGCTCTTATGAAACTGGATGTGAACTATTTGCTCTTGACAGGGAGTCCTACCTGCGAGACCCCTACTGATATCATTCTTAAGCTTGACATGCGGAAAGTCAACAGCTGGAAGAATGTTTCTAATGATTTGCATTATGAAATGTATATTTTTTGTGTTTTTTCTACAATAGCAATGACCTACGTCCATTCAGTATACAATATTCATGTGGTCATACAGTCTCTTGCTGTTCCACAAGGGCATCTTATCATTTTCGTATGGAGTTACTGATGGTTTGCTGTGATTGATCAGTGAGGGCGCCCTATTATATTCAGAACTACAAGATTTCTCTCGCGCATCACCCCTACTCTGGAACTCTCTACCACAACATATCAGACTCTCACCTACCATCGAAACCTTCAAAAAGAGCCTGAAGACCCACCTCTTCCGACAAGCCTATAACCTGCAGTAACCACCGATCGACCAAACCGCTGCACGACCAGCTCTACCCTCGCCTACTGTATTATCACCCATCCCTTGAAGATTGTGAGCCCTCGCGGGCAGGGTCCTCTCTCCTCCTGTACCAGTTATGACTTGTATTGTTTAAGATTATTGTACTTGTTTTTATGTATACCCCCCTCACATGTAAAGCGCCATGGAATAAATGGCGCTATAACAATAAATAATAATAATAATAATAATAACTGATACTTAGCCTTCCAATGTGTTTGTATTCAGGCTGCAAAGCTGTTCAACAATTTGTTTCACCACCGAAAGCTGACAGAACAAATCCAAAACATCCATGTGTACATGTTTACATGGGAAGCGATTGGCATCGGCAGTGTATCTGAAGGTGTGCTTCAAGTCCCTCATGCTTTTTGTAACATTTTCAGATTCTTGGCTGTCTTCCACATGACAGTGAATCCAAGTTTGCTTTCCTCATGGGAGATCTTTATTCACACACAAGTCAAAAACCCTTGACAAAAGGCAACCAGGGGAAATCGTTGACCTTTCAGCCGCCTGTCTAACATCAGTGCAAGTATTGCTTCTTGATAAAATCAGAATCTCAAATTGTAAAGATTTTTTTTCTTTGCGGAGATTTGACTAGGTCCTCATTTTACTTTAGCTATCATGCTGTCCTTCAAATAGACAACACATGAAAATAAATTGTTCATTCATCATTTCAGACTTCAAGCAATGTTTTAGTGAGAATTGATAACAGCTAGATATTGACGTATCAAGGTCCACTGTGAATCACTATTAGGAGCTCATACTTTATTGACTTTATTCTAATGTGATCTGACTGTGGGGAGAGCTCTGGGTCAATTTCAGTATTTTGTTTGCAGAAAAAACATAATAATACATAGTAATACATAAAAAAGTAAGAATAATAATAGAGATAAAAATAAGAAATATTATTTGTATTATGTAACTTATAGCATTGTTGTTCCTTTTTGTAGCAGTTTGAAGTCAGCAGCTATCTTTGTGATAAAAAAGTGTATTTTCTTTTAAAATGTTTAAATAATTTCAACACTACTTTACAGAGCCAGTTGATTTTGACTTCCTATTGAAACTTAAGACCTTAAATTAGTCAGAAATAAAATAAAAGTGCTGCTACATATGCATATTAATATGTTGTATAATATACATCTATAGCACAAAGTGCACAAAAATACAAATAATACATAAATAGATACGGTAATCATGATTTTAACCTTATAGCGGTGTGTATACAGTTGTGATACTTGAAATAATGGGGTTAGGGAAGTGGGCATACAAAACTGCTAGATGAAAAAAGCATTTAAAATGTTTGATATGTAAAAGTTTTTTAACATTAAATAGAACTGACAACAAAAGTGCTGCCCAAAATAAAAGCAAACATTTTTTCCACAAACAATGCATTTTCTCTTCATAGCCACATTATGCAATTATACATTTTAAACTCTTTTTCTATTACTTATTGCACTATTGTTTCTTCTTTTCCTTCTTCTAAGAGCCCATTTTTTCAGTTGATAGAACAAATTAGGGTTTTAGTCTTCCTAGACAAGTAATAGTTTTGGGTGACATCATTCTGTTTAAAATATAATGTATCATAAAACAGGAAAAAAAATTGTAAGAAGGTGAAATTAACAAAAAAGGAAATTCCATCATGTCTTCTTGGGATTTGTTTTTACAAGATTCACTTTACAAGAAGAATAAATGACCCAGTCACTTGATTTTGAAGATCAGAACCATCATAATGATAACTAATGTGTGTGTATTATATATGTTTTGTGGTGCAGTGACCGCTGTGTCCGCTAGGGGACGCTGTGTGGGTGTCCCAGGACTACCGTATAAACATTCCATTGCCCTGATAGGTGTAGGATACTGAAAGATCATAATGATCAGCAGAGGTACTGCTGACTAGTACGTTCTGTTACAATGTGTCAGGGAAGCCTGTGTGTGGTTGTCTGCAATAGGACCTTGGGTGAGGTCATAGCCATGTGATCACCTGTGGGTGTGGTTATGGACCATATAAGGTACCTGAGGTCTGGTCACATGTGGGTGAATGCAGGGACCCGATTGGTCCAGAGAGGAAGGTCCCGCTGACATAGGGCTTCCTGCCTGACAGCACATGTGGACGCTGTGTGTAATGGTGATGTGTGCCTGTTAGTTCCCTGGAGGGAATAAACATGCAGCATGGTGAAACAGCACGAGGCAACCCTGACGTGGGTAAGATAACTTGGTGGCTAGAAAGCCTGCGCATTGAACAGTGCATAATTTGTGTGATGCAAGGATAACAGAGCTGAACTCTGTAATGGACGCTATGCTGACTGTATGCTGTTTTCTGTTGCTGTGACGGTTTATGAAGCTGAAATAAACCGCATGGATTATACTGCTTTATGAAAACCCGTGCTGGATGTGACTTATTCGCTGCCAAGCGAGTGTCCCCCAACCTTGAATGACAGCGCTACCTCACAGTTTACACTATGGATATTAAAAGTCCACATACCCTTGGTCAAATGCTGCATTTTGTGAGTAGGAGTCTATCAGCGTGGCACATCTGCAATTGCCAATTTTGCCCACTCTCTCTTGCTTTCCAAATCTATCATATTGAGAGGGTTTCATCTTTGTACAGCGCCCTCTTTAAAGGCATCACACAGATTTTAAATTAAATTCAGGTATGGGCTCTGTCTGCGCCATTCCAAAACTTTGATCTTCATCTGGCGAAGCCATACTTTTGCTGATTTGGAGGTCGCTTAGGACAGTTGTTGTGCAGAAAGGTGAAATTCCTCTTCATCTTCAGCCTTTTAGCAGAGTCTTGAAGGTCTTGATGCAAAGATTGGAAGTGTTCATAATTCTCTCCACCTTGATTAAAGTCCCAGTACTTGCTGCCAAAAAATAGCCCTTAGCAAAATGCTGACTCCACCATATCTGACATGATGTATGGTGTTCTTTTGGTGAATCGCAGTATTGGCTTTTTGACAAATATGTCTTTTGAAATTATTGCACAAAGGTTCAACCTCAGTCTCATAAGACCATATCACGTTTTCCCACAGGGTTTTAGAAGACTTGATCTAGGTTTTGACAAAATATAGCTAGGCTTGCATGTGTTTTTTTGTAAGAAAAGGCTTGCATCTAGCAACCTTACCCCACAAGCCAGATATTTTAAGTATATGGGAGATTGTTGTCGCATGATATAAACAACCAGTTGTTGCCAGAAATTCCTCAGTCTCCATTAATGCTATAGGCCTCTTGGAAGCCTCCCAGACCAATTGTTTTCTTGACATTTCATCAATTTTCAGAGGAACATCCAGTTCTAGCTAATGACACTGTTGAGCTAAGTTAAAATGAGTATAATTTTCATATATTGGTTAAAACGCAGTCATTAGCAGAAACAACTGTATAGGATGTTTAAGACTAAATGAGAAATATCCAAGTTCTGCAACAAAGTTGTGAAAGACAGTTTCATTTCACAGGTCACACACCATGGCTGGACTGAGCACAGCAACAAGATTCCCAATTACAAAGAATCCACAGTTGGAGAATGCTGTATCTTTGGGACACTGTCAGCACATTTACACAGCCAAGACTGACAAGCATTGAACTGCACTGCCTACTGGGATCCAGTGTCCAGAATGAGCATACAGGTAAAGGGACCCTGTCACCTGATACATGTCATACTATGGGCTACATGAATCATACCTGCCTGCACCGTTACAAAGAATTATAAAGAAAATATGGTTAGAAGGTTGGGCTGGGGATTACAGCCGGAGTCTAGACTAGTCTGGATCTGCTCCTGGATGGCTTTTCCTTATGGCACTCTAGATGATTGGTTGATTTCTTGCTATGGCAGAAAACTCACTTGCAGCAGCAGTACTAGGGAATGCCATATAATTTCCGAGAAAATGTACCTCATCGTAATCACGCAGTAAGGCTCCGATCCATGCTGCTCACTGTTTGGGCTGCATGAATCAGGTGGTAGGTTGTCTTTAAAAGAATTAAGTTACCATGTACAGTACCTATTTCCCCTACTCATCTAAAACAGCATTTTGTGCATAGGTATGTGTGATTTCTAAAGTTTATTATGATACAAATGCATCATTTTGTTTTCGTGGTAACTTTTTGCATATGGCCTAGTACATCAAAGCAAAGATATCGCAAACGGTACAATAAAATTAAATGACGATATAAAATGGAATTATTGGTAATAAACCCATGTTTCCTTCCTCTTTACAGGATAGGGGTCTTCAGCTGCAAAGTGTCTTGTACTGAATATAGGGCGTAATTACATTTATTATGTACGTACAACCAGAGTGAATGCATTTAATGATCACATCTGTCTCGCATGGCATGTTACATTAAACTGCCAAATAAAATATATCAAGTCTTTAAAAGATATGGTGGCTATGTAAATGATTAGTAGATGTCAATATTTCAGGAAAGACCCATAATGATTGTATCTGCATTAATATTGTGCAGATTGTGGTTTGTGATGTCATAAAAAGTGTTGAAAACTATAATCCTAATGGCTAAAATACCCTAAATGTTATATATTTTCAAGGCACCAATAAAACAAAAGATATATATGCGATCCAGTATGTATAGGATTCATGTAACACAAACACATGATGCAGGATCTCCTGTTACTACAGGAGCTGTATGCACCTTACTAGCTGGTTTAACTGGGATTAGTGTCCACGTGACATTTCGGCTTCCGTGAGCCTAATATCTAATATACATGTAGGATGTAATATACATTAATGAAATATGTAAAGGAAACATCAGCATCAAAGAAACACCTTTTGTTTTTCAAGTTGTTTTCATTCATTGTTTTAGGATGAATAATCATTTCATTGTCAGTCAACACTCATCTCTGTCACTCATCATTTACCTTTTCCTTTTTTTTTTCACTGCTCACTTCACTCAAATGCCGCTCGGGGTATGATATGAGTATTCGCTCTTTGGATGCTGACATAAGATCATTATTATCAGTCTGAAATATAATCATAAGTAAAATCAAGGAAATATCACTCCAATATCAAACACAGGCTACATCTTGTCCTGCTTTAAATCCACTAAAAGTGATCAGAATTCTGTTTTTTTATATGCATAATATTTTTTGCAATATATTTTTTACTAGCTTTCAAAAATATGAAAGGGTTTTTGAATTCCGTTATATGATGTCGATCCAACTACATCCAGGGACACTAATAATTCAAAGAGTTAGGGCTCATTCTCACTTGTTATGAAATCGGACAAATTCAATCCGATAAAAAATCGGATTGAATTCGGACCAATGTTAATCTATGATGGTGTCTTCATCAGCGATTTTTTTTTTTTTTTTTTTCCAGCTTGGATCGGATCAAGATCGGGCTGGAAAAAAATCACAGCATGCTGCGATTGTAATCACAAATCGGATCGCATCCTGCAATAGAAGTCAATGAGTGCGATAAACAAACCAGACAGCACTCAGACCATGCGAGTGCTGTCCGATTTATACGCATCGATGTCCTTTGAAAAGCCGGCAATTCATATCCGGCTATACAGTAAAATCACACTGACAGCTCAGAAAAGAATAGATAGAATATATGTATACACATAGAATACATAGATATATACAGTGGGGAAAAAAAGTATTTAGTCAGTCAGCAATAGTGCAAGTTCCACCACTTAAAAAGATGAGAGGCGTCTGTAATTTACATCATAGGTAGACCTCAACTATGGGAGACAAACTGAGAAAAAAAAATCCAGAAAATCACATTGTCTGTTTTGTTTTCATTTTATTTGCATATTATGGTGGAAAATAAGTATTTGGTCAGAAACAAAATTTCGTCTCAATACTTTGTGATATATCCTTTGTTGGCAATGACAGAGGTCAAACGTTTTCTGTCAAGTCTTCACAAGGTTGCCACACACTGTTGTTGGTATGTTGGCCCATTCCTCCATGCAGATCTCCTCTAGAGCAGTGATGTTTTTGGCTTTTCGCTTGGCAACACGGACTTTCAACTCCCTCCAAAGGTTTTCTATAGGGATGAGATCTGGAGACTGGCTAGGCCACTCCAGGACCTTGAAATGCTTCTTACGAAGCCACTCCTTCGTTGCCCTGGCGGTGTGCTTTGGATCATTGTCATGTTGAAAGACCCAGCCACGTTTCATCTTCAATGCCCTTGCTGATGGAAGGAGGTTTGCACTAAAAATCTCACGATACATGGCCCCATTCATTCTTTCATGTACCCGGATCAGTCGTCCTGGCCCCTTTGCAGAGAAACAGCCCCAAAGCATGATGTTTCCACCACCATGCTTTACAGTAAGTATGGTGTTTGATGGATGCAACTCAGTATTCTTTTTCATCCAAACACGACAAGTTGTGTTTCTACCAAACAGTTCCAGTTTGGTTTCATCAGACCATAGGACATTCTCCCAAAACTCCTCTGGATCATCCAAATGCTCTCTAGCAAACTTCAGACGGGCCCGGACATGTACAGGCTTAAGCAGTGGGACACGTCTGGCACTGCAGGATCTGAGTCCATGGTGGCGTAGTGTGTTACTTATGATAGGCCTTGTTACATTGGTCCCAGCTCTCTGCAGTTCATTCACTAGGTCCCCCCGCGTGGTTCTGGGATTTTTGCTCACCGTTCTTGTGATCATTCTGACCCCACGGGGTGGGATTTTGCGTGGAGCACCAGATCGAGGGAGATTATCAGTGGTCTTGTATGTCTTCCATTTTCTAATTATTGCTCCCACAGTTGATTTCTTCACTCCAAGCTGGTTGGCTATTGCAGATTCAGTCTTCCCAGCCTGGTGCAGGGCTACAATTTTGTTTCTGGTGTCCTTTGACAGCTCTTTGGTCTTCACCAGAGTGGAGTTTGGAGTCAGACTGTTTGAGGGTGTGCACAGGTGTCTTTTTATACTGATAACAAGTTTAAACAGGTGCCATTACTACAGGTAATGAGTGGAGGAAAGAGGAGACTCTTAAAGAAGAAGTTACAGGTCTGTGAGAGCCAGAAATCTTGATTGCTTGTTTCTGACCAAATACTTATTTTCCACCATAATATGCAAATAAAATGAAAAAAAAACAGACAATGTGATTTTCTGGATTTTTTTTTCTCAGTTTGTCTCCCATAGTTGAGGTCTACCTATGATGTAAATTACAGACGCCTCTCATCTTTTTAAGTGGTGGAACTTGCACTATTGCTGACTGACTAAATACTTTTTTTCCCCACTGTACATGTCAGTAACACAAACACATATATATGTATTCATAATAGATAGATATGTAGATAGATAGAAGAAAAGCCGGTAATTCATATGCGGCTATACAGTAAAATCACACTGACATGTTAGAATACATAATACATGTATACACATAGACTGAGGCTGCGTGGAGTCCCCTGGCTGATATGAGGTGAACTGATGAGCGTGGGAAAAAATTCAGAAACTTTCCCACGCTTATTAGCTCATCTCCAGTCCGCCGGGGAGGCTATGCAGAGATGAACTAATTCATTCTTGCAGTGGTTTACAGCACGCTGGTTGCATTAGCAACGGTCCCCATTGAAAACCAGTTAATCCCTTCTGATGGATTGCAGCGGGGGACCTGACTGACCAGTGGAGAGGTAAGTATATTGTTGGTTTTTTGTTTTATTTTTTTTACAGGTCCATGGTTTTTGCATGGATTAGCAGATGAATACATTTGGTCAAAAACTTGGTGTGTTTATTTCATTAAAAGAATTTTTAATTAATGTCTGTGTGTGGTTTTTTAACCCTTTACTAGTCTAGGGTTAATAATGGAGAGGTGTCTTATTGACACCTCTCCATTATTAATCCGGCTTAATGTCGCCTTCAAATAGCAAGGTGACATTAACCCATTAGTCACCACTACAGAGCAATGGGAATAGAGATGCTAAGTGCCAAAAAAGGCGCATCTATAGAATGAGCCTTTTCTGGGCTTGTCTGGGGGCAGATTTTTGTAGACGGGGGGCCAAAAACAATGGTCCCTCTCAAGGCTATTAATATCTGCCCTCATTCACTGGCTATACCTTTCTGGTGGAGAAAATTTGCTCGGGAGCCCATACAATTTTTTTCAATGAATTTACCCCTTAATTTAACACCTACATGTCTCAAATTTTACACACATACCCTAAACTAATTATCAGTCAAAGACCTAAAAAACTAAATGAAATAAAATGGTTTACTGTATGTAAACCATGTCTCATATCTTGTCGGCTTTTGCAATTATTTTACAAAAGCCGACAAATGAATTAACGGCTATTCTGCTATCTATCTCTCTCTCAAATATATATATGTGTGTGTGTGTGTGACATATATGCGTATATATATATATACACCTATTCTACATGTATATATCTATTCTATCTTTTCTATTCTAACCTATTCTACTCTTTACTGTACGCGCATCTGCTGGCTTTTACTATATCTATCTATATATCTATCTATACACACACACATATATGTATGTTTTGAAGATTATTTGGTTTTAAAATGATGTGTACAGTTTTTTTTACAGTGCTATCTTAACATGAGTTTTTACATGGAGAACTGCTTTATGTAAAACCTCATGTTAAAATCGCATTGCATACGCATGTCATACGCATGTCATGCGGAAAAATCGCATTACACTTGCATAACACTCGCATGGCACTCGTCCGTTTTTTCAATACAGAAAACGGACCTTTTTTTAATCGCAAATGGGGATGAGCCCTTAGTGTAAGTTCATACAGGGCGTTTTTGCGGCTTTTTTTCTGCAGCAAAACCTGATTTCTTGGCAGGAAAGAAGCTGTGTCAAAAATGCAGGTTTAGGTGCGTTTTTTGGTGCTTTATTTTCATGCTTTTTTGTGTCTCTTTGTGCATTGTAATAAAGTTGAGTTTAGTTTGTTTATATATATATATATATCACAAATAAAAAAAATATTACCTCCATGATTAGTTGGGAAACATTAATATTCATCCTCCTATAACAGGACATGACTGACACCTCACTACTACCAGACACTACCTCACAAGAGGTCACATTCAAGCCAATGGGTGAAAAACGCTGCAAAAACGCTGAAAGAAGTGACATGTTCTATGACCAAAAAACGCAGCAAAGCACAAAATCCTGATCACACAAAAAACCAATGTATGTGCATGAGATTTCTGAAATCTCATAGGCTTTGCTGGTACTGTAAAAAGCAGCTGAAAATTAGCATTAAAAACCATGAAATAAAACAGCAAAAAAGTCTTGTGTGAACTTTCCCTAAAAAAGTAATTTAATCATTATGTTTAGCATTCCTTAGTCTTTCCTAAAGAAATGCACAGCCAAGATAAAAGCTTTATCAATGTACATTTCTGTTCACATAAGCATTGTGGCTTCCTTTAATACCAGAATATACAATATCATGCCAAATCCTTTGTATGATGGATCCCAATGGTGCCTGACAGAACCTGATCACTGCATGCATGTAGTGTTTTTATTGCTCTGATAACTAATGGAAATGACAATTGGCAGCACCAACCACAGCCACCCCAGACACTGTTCAGAGAGATGTAATGTTTTCCTTCACCATGGTAATATGTAACATTGGTTGAAGAAACTGTCTTCTAACAATTGGCAGTAGGTTTAGGAGTTGATTGATTTTAAGTTTATCTTCAACACAAAAAGTTCCAACTTGCTCATCTTTAATAATACCTGTTCATAGCAGTACCCGCCACCTTGCTGGCGTCGAAATGGAGGTCCCTGCCCGTTACTAATACAGATACAGGCCCATCCATCTGGTATGTCAAAAGCCACTCTCATTAGCTGATAAAACCTTTGAAAAACCTGTCTTTATGTTGCGATTCTACCACTCACTGTGTCCTAAGTGACAGCTCAGCCATTCTATGGGATCAATTCTGTGATGGGCTGTCAAGTATTGGGAGTGACAGGCCAGTTGTCCAATCTGAGGCAGGAGCATGCTGGGCTGACAGTATTGTGAAACCAAGCCCAACTGTTCTATCTGGCCGGGCCTGTGGGGTTTCTTCCAGGTGTCACCAGTTCAGGGTGATTATATGGCTGGCTAGCAATGGTTAGATAATTGCCAGTTGTAGCCTTGCTCAGTGGTATGTTGCTCTGTACTCTGTGTTCTGATTTTTGACCTTTGTTGTAGGGTCTTGGATTTTCCTTTTGACTACTCATTTGTATTGCCCATTTTGCCTTTGCCTTCACACTCTTACCTTAGTTACCTGACCCCATACTTTGCCTCTGATTATTCATTTGTCTTATCTCTTTGTCCTTGATGTACGCTACTGACTTTTGACTGTGGACTCCTACACTTCCCCACCTCACAGCTTGCCCGTGAGAAGTGACTCAGCGTCACAATTCAAATATTTCTTGGCCTAGTCTTGATGCTTTATCTTCTGTGGTGGTTGGGTTTCAGCCTTCTGTACCCTGGTCATGTACGTAAACACTGAACACCTTGTACTTTTAGACACTACAGGGAGGATGCAGTTCTAGAATATGACAGAAATGAGTATAATTGGTTCCTGGTCGCTTCACGTTTGATTATTCTCAGATCTATGGCAGTTAATAGGCGTCTTGCGACCCTGTTGACTAATTCTCAAAACATTTTTGATGGTTCTGTGATTATACCCCAATATCTTAGAAATTTCTGGATTGCTGCATCCCTTTATAAGGTTTGTAAAAATTTTTGAAATTTCAGAGTCATTTAAATCTCTTTTTTGGCCCATTTTGCCTGAGAAAAACAATATACACAATTTAAAAAAGGGTTTTGTATCCTGAGACCAGAGGTGGCTAATTAATTTTCCGGAGGGGCCACATGAGAGACAGTGACTATTGTCGAGGGCCGAGCCAATATGACGAAATTAATTCTACTCAATATTAATATCAATATATTTTAATTATATTATTGATAATTATATTATTAATTGTATCACTTAATATTGAGCAGAATAAAGTATGCTGACATCCTCCTAAATATTGTTTGAACCCAAGTACAGCCCCTTCTGTATATCGTATGAGCTCCCCTTATATTGTAAGAGCCCTCACACAGCCTCCCTATATACAGGATGAGCCCTACACAGCCTCTCTATATACAGCATGAGCCCCACACAGCCTCCCTATATACACTGCATGAGCCCCACCCAGCCTCCCTATATACTGCATGAGCCTCACACAGCCTCCCCATATACTGAATGAGCCCCACACAGCCTCCCTACATTTACTGCATGAACCCCACACAGCCACCCTATATACACTGCATGACCCCACACAGCCTCCCTATATACACTGCATGAGCCCCACACAGCTTCTCTATATATGCTGCATGAGCCCCACACAGCCTCCCCATAAACTGCATGAGCCCCACACAGCTTCTCTATATATGCTGCATGAGCCCCACACAGCCTCCCTATAGATACTGCATGAGCCCCACACAGCTTCTCTATATACAGCACGAACCCCACACAGCCTCTCCATATACTGCATGAGCCCCACACAGCCTCCCTATATACGCTGCATGAGCCCCACACAGCTTCTCTATATATGCTGCATGAGCCCCACACAGCTTTTCTATATATGCTACATGAGCCCCACACAGCCTCCCTATATATACTGCATGAGCCCTACCAGGGGCGTAACTAGAACTGATTGGGCCCCATAGCAAACTTTTAAACGGGGCCCCCTCAAAGACACACCCACTCAAAGACACACCCCCTTCAAGACACACACCCTTCTAGACGTACCCCCTTCTAGACGCACCCCCTTCTAGGCGCACCCTCTTACCGATAATGCATACTAGAGTTGGCTGAGTGGCTGGCCTGGCATTAATTAAGCTGAGACAGTGAGGGCTGCCTGCCTTCCTCCGCGCAAACCGACCTCCAGGAACTATATTTCCCAGAGGTCCATGCAGCAGGCAGCTCTGCAAAGAGCTAATAGACAGAGAGGGCTCAGGGAAGGGGCGGGACTGAACTTGTCTGAAGCAATACACTGGCTGCAGGCAGGGAGGCGGGCCCAATATGTGCTTCGTTCCACACAGCAGGCACAGAAATGCAGCGTAGGCTGCAAAATCATAGTGTACATTTTTTCCACCGGGGCCCCGGATCCCCTACACTACATGCACCGGGCCGGTGGGCCCCCAAGACAGCGTTGGCCACAGCACCCACCGGAGCACCGCAGTAATGTACCGTATATGCTCGTGTATAAGCCGACCCGTGTATAAGCCGACCCCCCTAATTTTGTCACAAAAAACTGGGAAAACTTACTGACTCGCGTATAAGCCTAGGGTGGAAAATGCCGAAGCTACTGGTAAATTTCAAAAATAAAATGGGCCCCATAAGATGCTCCATAAAGTTCATGATGGGTTTCATAAGATGCTCCATACAAAAATATGCCTAATAATGCTGCACAGTGAATAATGGTGGCCCTATAACATGCTCCATAATAACATATGCCCCATATAATGCTGCAGTGATTGGTGGCCCCTTATAATGCTGCACAGTGATTGGTAGCCCCTTGTAATGCTGCACATTGATTAATGGCCCCTTGTATTGCTGCACAGTGATTAGTGGCCCCTTGTAATGCTGCACAGTGATTAGTGGCCCCTTGTAATGCTGCAGTGATTGGTGGCCCCTTATAATGCTGCGCAGTGATTAGTGGCCCCTTATAATGTTGCACAGTGATTAGTGGCCCCTTGTAATGCTGCAGTGATTAGTGGCCCCTTGTAATGCTGCACAGTGATTAGTGGCCCCTTATAATGCTGCACAGTGATTAGTGGCCCCTTATAATGCTGCACAGTGATTAGTGGCCCCTTGTAATGCTGCAGTGATTAGTGGCCCCTTATAATGCTGCACAGTGATTAGTGGCCCCTTATAATGCTGCACAGTGATTATTGGCCCCTTGTAATGCTGCAGTGATAAGTGGCCCCTTGTAATGCTGCACAGTGATTACTGGCCCCTTGTAATGCTGCACAGTGATTAGTGGCCCCTTACAATGCTGCACGGTCATTAGTGGCCCCTTACAATGCTGCTGCCGCTGCCTCAATTAAAGAAAAAAAAACCTATATACTCACCTCGTCGCTGCAGCTGCTGCTCCTCAGCATTGCCGTCCCTACACAGTGACTGTTCAGGCAGAGGGTGCCTGCTAACTACGTCATGGCGCCCTCTGACCTGAACGTCACTGCCAGAGGAAGCAAGACAGCAGAGCGATGCGCGGCGGTGGAATGGGGGACAGGTGAATATGGCTCCATCCGTTATACTCACCTCTCCTAGCATGTGTCTTACAGCCCCCCGTGCTTATTCCATCTCAGCGCTTCTCTTCCTGCTTTCAGTGGCCATGTGGTGCCGCTCATTACATATGCGCATATGTAATGAGCGGCAGCTGAAAGCAGGATGAACAGTGCTGAGAAGATGGAATAAGCAGGGGGGGCTGCAAGAGACATGCAGGAGAGGTGAGTATGTACTTAATTGCACTAGCCGGGTAGCGTCGATCGGAGCTGGGGACCCGGGCCCCTATATAGGCCGGGCCCCAAAGCAACCGCTTTGGCTGCTACCCCGGTAGTTACGCCAGTGAGCCCTACACAACCTTTCTATATACAGCATGAGCCCCACACAGCCTCTCCATATACTGCATGAGCCCCAAATACCCTCCCTATATATGCTGCATGAGCCCCACAAAGCCTTCCTATATACAGAACGAGCCCCACACAGCCTCCTCATATACTGCACAAACCCCACACAGCCTCCCAATGTGCTGCCCAAGGTCCCCATAGCCTCCTCTTGTGCAGTGAGAATCCTCATAGCCTTTCCTTGTGCAGCATGACACTGCCATAACCTCCCCTTGTGTAGCTCAACACCCCCATAGCCTCCCCTTGTAAAGCTCAACACCCCCATAGCCTCCCCATGTAAAGCTCAACACCTCATATCCTCCCCTTGTAAAGCTCAACACCCCCATAGCCTCCCCATGTAAAGCTCAACACCTTCATAGCCTTCCCTTGTAAAGCTCAACACCCCATCGCCTCCCCTTGTAAAGCTCAACACCCCATGGCCTCCCCATGTAAAGCTCAACACCTTCATAGCCTTCCCTTGTAAAGCTCAACACCCCATGGCCTCCCCATGTAAAGCTCAACACCTTCATAGCCTTCCCTTGTAAAGCTCAACACCCCATAGCCTCCCCTTGTAACGCTCAACACCCCATAGCCTCCCCTTGTAAGGCTCAACACCACCATAGCCTCCCCATGTAAAGCTCTACACCTTCGTAGCCTTCCCTTGTAAAGCTCAACACCCCATAGCCTCCCCTTGTAAAGCTCAACACCCTCATAGCCTCCCCTTGTAAAACTCAACACCTCCATAGCATCCCCATGTCCACCGAAACATCCCATAGGCCTCTTTCACACTTCAGTTTTTTGCATCAGCCAAAATCCGCCAAACGGACGGATGGCGGATCCGTTTTAGTACTGATGACAACGGATGCCACCTGTCCGTTTTTTTGACGGATCCGACAAATGAAGAATTTTAAAGGAATCGCAGCCTGGAAAAAGAGAGAGAGAGAGAGATTTTTTTTTTTTGTCCGGCACCCAGAAAGAATTTCGGGTTAAACGAGTGTCTGGAGGATCGGCCACAGAAAAAAACGTTGCAAGCTCCGTTTTGAAATCTTTGAGGATGGTGACGGACAGCAACTTTTGGCGGATCCTCAAAAAAAATGGATGCAACGGACAGCAATCCGTCACAATCCGCCATTAATGGAAGTCAATGGGGAAAAAAAACGGATCCTCAAAAGAAAATTGAGGATCCGTTTTCTTCAAAACCTGGCGGATTGTGACTGATTGTAAAAAACTGAAGTGTGAAAGAGGCCATACACATAAAAAAATGAACTCTACATACTCACCTAGGTCCCATTCCCTGGTGTTCTGCTTGTCTCCCTGTCTCTGGTGCACTGACTCTCCGCACCACAGCACACAGCTGATGTGATGAAATGACGTCATCGCGTCAGCTGTTTCACACACTGATTGGAGGAGGAAGTGGCCCCTCCTCCACCAATGCAGCCATCAGCGCCTATGGAGACAGTGAGCAGATGGGCACGGTGCAGCCCGTGGACCGCAGTTTTCCAGCCTCTCAGCTGTCTCGGTCAGGACTGTGGGCCACACTTTGCCCAGGTCTGCCTTAGACCATACCCTCCCTCATTACACAAATACACATCACCTGATATGCGTCATCCAATTGCATTAACGTTTATACAGTTTGGAGTTGGAAAATATGCATAAAAATTAACATATGGTCAAAATACTCACTTGCCTAATAATTGTGCACATTGTGAATTCAATCATACAATAATAGAGGTTCAGTACAAATAAAACTTACAAACACTTTTATTTTCTTTGCATCTAGTTTTCTATAGGACAAGGCATGGAAGACAGTTAAGTGCATCAGAATTCCGGAGCTATTTGCACCAAAACACATACATGTGTGTATATATATATATATATATATATATATATATATACTGCTCAAAAAAATAAAGGGAGCACTATTCCATTTGCAACAGGCTGTTTGTGTTCACTTTATTTTTTTGAGCAGTTATATATATACTGTATATATATAATATATATATATATATATATATATATATATATACACAGTGACATTTAGGAGATTAGTTATGGGATCGCTGACTCCTGGGTCATATGGGCACTTTCGGAAACTTCACACATAGTCTACACCAGGCGAGTTTGATGGACCTGGCTGCAACCAGTTTATAATTTAGCAAAAGCAAAATACAAATGAAAGAAAAGAAAATCCTGGTAGGGCTGGCCGCTAACTAAGGCTGGCAGCTAACTATACATGAAAATCCTGACTCGAGATACCTAGGCCTAGTGCACAGTATCCCAAACAAACAATTGCTTTAATCACACAGTAGATTATCAAAGAGCATGGAGAGTCATCAGATTTTGGACTCTTTCTGTTTGTACCATATCTGAGAATTGCAGGTAATGAGCCACAATTAAGGTACTGTCACACTTAGCGATGCACCAGCGATCCCGACCAGCGATATGACGCGGTCAGGATCGCTGGTGCATCGCTAAGTGGTCGCTAGTGAGCTGCCACACAGGCAGATCTCACCAGCGACATCGCAGGGGTCGGGGGTCGCTACTTACCTGTCAGACGAGGCGATCCTGCATCCTCCCACCCGTGTCCACGCGTCGCTCGTCTCCACAGCAGGAAGCCCAGCAGGAAGCTGACGACGAGAAACGGTCCAGGATGTTCTCGCGCGATCAGCGATAACCAGCGGGGGAGTTGGTCGGAGGTAAGTATCAGACATAGCGATATCGCTAGCAATATCGCTGCTGCGTCACAAAAACCAGTGACATTATAGCGATATTGCTAGCGATATCGCTTAGGGTGACAGGCCCTTTATCCTGAAAACCTGGAGTGGCTAAATGGAGCAAGGAAGATACAAAGTTCCCTGAAACCAAAACTGCCTGACTGGTCTGTTTACACTGTAGAAGATAGAAAAATAGGGAAATGTAAACATTATCAAACACTTTTGCCCTGGATCTGTTACAATATACATATCGTTTATGCCTTGCAACACATTTATTGTGTTTTTTAGACACCTTTTGTAGCTTTCTCGACAAAGAGACATGGTTTAAAAGGGAGGGTGTCTGGTTTCTTTTTTCTTCCTGTTGGATTTTTATGTATAAAAAAGTAAAAATAACAACTGTACATAACCGACACTCCCACATCAGCTCCCTAGTCTTTGTGGATGTGGCTGCAGCAGTTACATCACTTTGACATCACATTACTTATCTCTTTGCTATTTAAGTACAGGGAGCCAAAAGAGTAAAAAAATAACTGGCCAACTCCTTTCACGGAAAAATGGCATTGCACCAAAATTTGGATCCACTTTTCTGGCGTTGAAAAGAAACCCAAAAGAGAAGCCCAATATTCATTTGTCAAATTCCAAAAAACAATATGAAACCCAAAAACAGGGAAGTACCAGACAAAATAAAATTATTGAAATTTTATTAGACACAATTAAAATAAATCATAAACACAGAATTATTCAGAACATAGGAGAGTGTGCTCCATGTAAAAAGGAGGAGAAAACTGAGTCCAAGCTACATGCAAATAAACATCTTTATTACGTTAAAAGGCAAAAGAGGGGAGCAGAATCATGAGTGAAGGAAGTTAAAACAGAGTACAAAAACCAGTGTCATTAATAGCCGGATACAAAATGAAAACCCTGTGCGGCACAATCAATAGCTCCAGAGGGTGAGTAAACACAGATGGTTGTCTCATTTATAATACTGGCAAGAGGCAAAAAGACAAAAAGGTCTCTCTAAAATACAATGACATTAATTCCCAAGGAATGTAACATTCCTAAATAGTAATGTTAAGAGAAACGAAACCATCTAGTGAAAGATTGCACAATTGCCCGATATATAGATAATAGGAATTTAGAACATACCCATCATGTCAGCCAGAGAGAGTGCTGCTGTCCAGGGAGACCCCAATGCGCATTTTGCGGTAAAACCGCTTCCTCAGGGGGCGTGGCTTACACTGTGACACTGCCCTATTAAATACCCGGTTGCCATAGTCACATGGGTGCAGTAATCCATCCACAACAAAGAAAGTTGCGTCTGCGCAATAGGAGGGAGTCTACACTTCCGCCCCTACTGCCCAACAGGAAGTGACACTATGGAGGGGACGGCTGGCGCCTAGCCGTCGCCCGGCAACGGAGCACGCTAATAAAGGCAGCAATGGGGAAGGGGAGAGTCACACTCCACAGTGCTCGACTAAAATGATAATAGGAGGGCTGCACTCCAATGAACTAAAGATATAAACTGCTGCAGTCATTCCCAATTTATATATCATGTAGCGATATCAATTCAACAATGCTAATAAGGACAAAGTTACATATAGTAACAAAAACGGTGGAATTCCAGAGAGACATACTGAATAAGTATACATCACTGGGACTTGCCGGGTCTCGCTGTTTGAGGACATCGCAAAACCAGGGATTGGAGAAGCAGGAAGCTCATCTGCATATTTCCGGTGCATTCTGGGAAGAGGAGAAGAGTCGCCTTAAACTGATCGATCGCTGGGACTTGCTGGTTCTCGCTATTTGAGGACATCGCAAAACCAGGGATTGGAGAAGCAGGAAGCTCATCTGCATATTTCCGGTGCCTTCTGGGAAGAGGAGAAGAGTCACCTTAAGCTGATCGATCGCTGGGACTTGCCGGGTCTCGCTGTTTGAGGACATCGCAAAACCAGGGATTGGAGAAGCAGGAAGCTCATCTGCATATTTCCGGTGCCTTCTGGGAAGAGGAGAAGAGTCGCCTTAAGCTGATCGATCGCTGGGACTTGCCGGGTCTCGCTGTTTGAGGACATCGCAAATCCAGGGATTGGAGAAGCAGGAAGCTCATCTGCAGTTTCCACTCATCATAGCCTGCATCAGCAATAGCAATATGGAAGAGAAGAAAATCCACATGGTCACCTGCAACACATGCTACATGTTTACGGATCTTCCGGCCCAAAAACTCAACTTTACCTGTCAGAAGTGCAAACTTGTTGCCCTCTTAGAGGAAAAGGTGCAGGGACTGGAAGAAAGAATAGCAACATTGAAGGTAATTAAAGAACATGAGGACTTCTTCGATGAAGCAGAAGCAACCATTCAGGATACGGAAAGGAAGAAAAGCTTCAGAAAAGAAGCAAACGGATCAAGTGGTCATCACCACCCACACAGCTTAGCAACCAATATGAAGCTCTCATGCTGGAGAACGAAAATGGCACAGCTCAGGATGATACCGTATCTACAAGAGAAGACACACTATCAACAAAAGAAGTTACAAAAGCGGAAACAAATGACACTCAAAAATACTCACGAGCAACAAGCAGTGAGTCCGGAAAGAAAAGAAGAGTGGTAGTTATGGGCGACTCACTACTAAGAGGCACAGAGGCAAGTATCTCCAGGCCGGACATAACCGCACGAGAAGTATGCTGCCTCTCAGGAGCAAAAATCAAGGATGTGGCCAACAGGATACCAACTATCCTCAAATTCAAGGACGACTACCCTTTCCTACTGATACATGTAGGCACAAACGACACGGCAAGAAATGACCTACCAACTATCTGCGAAGACTTTGAAATTCTGGGGAAGAAAATAAAGGAACGGAACGTACAGGTTGTTTTCTCATCAATCCTCCTAGTTGTTGGTCATGGCGTCAGAAGATGGAATAGGATACTAGAGGTGAACAACTGGCTACGACGGTGGTGCAGGCAGCAAGGATTTGGATTCTTGGACCATGGCGTGAATTACCTCTACGATGGACTTCTCGCAAGAGATGGGATACACCTCACAAAACCTGGGAAACACACATTCGCCAGAAGACTTGCCACACTTATCAGGAGGGCTTTAAACTAGAAGAAGAGGGGATGGGAGGAAAAACAGCAGACAAGAACATGCAGCAGAAGGACAAACTAATCAAGGATACTATATGTGGTAAAGAGGACCCAAGACAGGGTACTCAGAAGGAAGCCAAGAAAAAGGAAGCAAAACTTCTTTCCTGCATGCTGACTAATGCAAGAAGCCTGACCAATAAGATTGAAGATTTGGAGTTGGTAATGTATGAGGAAGAATACGACATAGTAGAAATAACTGAGACATGGTTAGACGACAGCTATGACTGGGCGGCTAACTTGCAAGGATATGATTTGTTTAGGAGGGATCGTAAAAAATCGAAAGGGGGTGGAGTCTGTCTATATATAAAGTCCACTTTAAAGCCCACACTAAGAAAAGATATACAAGAGGGAAATGAAGAGGTGGAGTCTCTATGGGTGGAGATACAAGGAAGGAAAAGTAATAAAATCCTCATAGGGGTTTGTTATAAGCCACCAAGTATAACAGAAACCAATGAAAATGTATTATTGAAACAATAGACAAAGCAGCAAATCACAATGAGGTGATTATTATGGGGGACTTCCACTACCCCGACATAGACTGGGAAACTGAAACCTGCGTATCTCAGAAAGGAAACCAATTTCTGTCAGTGACCAAGGATAATTATCTGTTACAACTTGTGCAGGGCCCAACTAGAGGGACAGCCCGTCTGGACATAATTTTAAGCAACAGGCCAGATAGAATAACAGAAGTACGAGTCGATGGGCACCTAGGGAACAGTGACCACAATATAATACAATTCCACTTGTCCTTCAGTAAGGTGCCCTGGAAGGGGTTACAAAAATGCTGAATTTCAGGAAAGCAAAGTTTGATCAGCTTAGAGAGGACCTTCGCCGAATTGATTGGGACAATGTCCTCAAAAATAGGAGCACAGAAAATAAATGGGAAATATTTAAATCAGTTTTACACACCCACTGCAAGCTAGCCATACCGTACAGAAATAAAAGGGCTAGGAACAGGAGAACACCAATGTGGCTAAATAAGGATGTAAAAAGGGCAATAAATAACAAGAACAAGGCATTTAGGAAGCTAAAACAAGAAGGCAATGACAACATTAATAACATTAAAAAGTTATAGAGAAAAAAAATGTGTAAAAAACAAATACATTTAGCAAAAGTGGAAACTGAGAGACTCATTGCTGAGGCTGGTTTCACATTTGCTTTTTTTTTCGCGGTATTTTAGCGCTAAATAGCGCATGCGTTTTTTTTTCCTATACTTTGCATGGGATGCGCTTATGTGCGCATACACATGCGTTTGTACGCGTTTTTCCGCGCATGCGTTTTTTTGCGGTATGCGCTCGGGCGCACAAAATGCATCCTGTTGCATTTTTTGGGCGTCCGACTTGCCTAAAAAAAACGCATGCGCGCGCAATGCGTTTTTTTACAGCAAGACACCCATTATAAGTCTATGGTGAGCATATGTGCGCATTGGCATGCTTATGTATGCATTTTTTTGCATATGCGTTTTTTTTTTTACCATTAGTTTAGACAATGGAATTTAGGGGTTTAGGGTTAGTTAAGGGGGTTAGGGTTAGGGTCAGGGTCAGGGTCAGGGTTAGGATCAGGGTATGGTTTGGTTAAGGGTTAGGGTCAGGGTTAGGGTCAGGGTCAGGGTTAGGGTTAGGGTTAGGGTTAGGGTCAGGGTCAGGGTTAGGATCAGGGTATGGTTTGGTTAAGGGTTAGGGTTAGGGTCAGGGTCAGGGTTAGGGTCAGGGTTAGGGTTAGGGTCAGGGTTAGGGTCAGGGTTAGGGTTAGGCTACTTTCACACATCAGTTTTTTGCCGTCAGGCAGGATCCGGCTTTTTTTAGAAAAAACGGATCCGGCATAAATTTTGAAGAACTGTAGAAACGGATCCGTTTTTTTGCTGGATCCGTCTCTGTTCCTGGAGGCTGGCCAATTGGATCTGAGCATGCGCAGACTTAAAAAAACCGGATCCGGTGGCTGGATCCGTCTTTTTCTGGATCCGGCGCATTCCGGCGCCCATAGACTTTCATTGTAGCAAAAAGCTGGAAGCGCCGGATCCGGCGCTTCCGGCTTTTTCGCCGGAGACAAAAAACGTTACAGTAGACGTTTTTTCAAGACGCCGGAATGAGGCAAGTTGCCGGATCCGGCAAAAAACGGATAAAACGCAATGCCATCCGGCACGATCCGGCGCTAATGCAAGTCAATGGGGAAAAACCGGATCCGGCATTGCATTTTGCCGGATCCGTTTTTTCCAAAAAAAGCCGGATCGCGCCTGAAGGCAAAAAACTGATGTGTGAAAGAGGCCTTAGGGTTAGTAAAGTCATGGTTTGGGTTAGTGTGAGGGGCCACTAAAAACGCATACAAACGCATAAAAACGCTGCGTTTTTTTCATGCATGCTCATAAAAATGCTTGAAAAAAACGCAGCATCTGTATGCGTTTGTATGCGTTTTTTCAATGCGTTTTTTTGCGGGAAAAACGCGCTGCAAAAAAAAGCAAGTGTGAAACTAGCCTAATGAAAGTAAAACAAACCACAAACTATTCTTTAATTATATAAACAGTAAAATGATTAAAATTGATGGTGTAGGTCCTTTAACCCCTTAACGACCGCCGATACGCCTTTTAACGGCGGTAATTAAGGGTACTAAAACCACAGCGCCGTTAATTCACGGCGCTGTGATTTAAGTGAATAGCGCCCCCCAGTGTCGGATTTTCTCCGGGGTCTCGGCTGCCAGGGGTAGCCGAGACCCCAGAGAACATGAATCGGTCGGTTTTTACCGACCCCCGCTTTTGCGATCCCCGTTATTAACCCTATAACGGCGACCGTAAAAAAAAAAAAGCCGCGATTTTACATTTAATTTCTCTCTCCTCTGATGTGATCGCACATCAGAGGAGAGAGAAATAGGGTCCCCAATCCCCCCCCGGTACCTCTCAGTGGCCCTCCGTCCCCTCCCGGTGGTCCCACGTCCCGCCGGCATCCTCCGATGGGCGCCGCCATCTTGAAAATGGCGGGCGCATGCGCAGTGCGCCCGCCGGGAATCTGCCGGCCCCGGCTGGCAGATTCCATTCATTATTTTGATCACTATGATAAACGATCATAGTGATCAAAATAAAAAAAATAGTACATAACCCCCCCGTTTATCACTCCCTTATATAGGCCAATATAATGGAATAAAGAAAATATTTTTTTTTTCAGTTTTCCATTAGGGTTAGGGTTAGGGGTAGGGTTAGGGTAGGGTTAGGGCTAGGTTTAGGGTTAGGGTAGGGTTAGGGTTAGGGTTGGGCTAGGGTTAGGGTTAGGGTTGGGCTAGGGTTAGGGTTGGGCAAGGGTTAGGGTTAGGGTTGGGCTAGGGTTAGGGTTGGGCTAGGGTTAGGGTTGGGCTAGGGTTAGGGCTAGGGCTAGGGTTAGGGCTCGGGTCACGACTAGGGTTAGAATTAGGGTTAGGGCGAACTAGAATTAGGGTTAGGATTAGGGATTAGGGTTGGGATTAGGGTTAGGGTTGGGATTAGGGTTAGGGGTGTGTTGGGGTTAGGGTTGGAGCAAGAATTGAGGGGTTTCCACTATTTACCAACTTTGGGGGTCTAAAAATTGGGGTCTAAAAAATCACTTTTGTGGAAATAAAAAAAGACTTTTTATTTTCACGGCTTTGCGTTTATAAACTTTTGTGAAGCTCTTGGGGGTTCAAAGTGCTCACCACACATCTAGATAAGTTCATTAGGGGGTCTAGTTTCCAAAATGGGGTCACTTGTGGGGGGCTTCCACTGTTTAGGCCCATCTGCAAGCGCAACATGATGCCCGCAGACCATTCCATCAAAGTCTGCATTCCAAAATGGCACTCCTTCCCTTCCGAGCTCTCCCATGCGCACAAACAGTGGTTCCCCCCCACATATGAGGTATCGGCGTACTCAGGACAAATCGCATAACAACTGTGCAGGTATGATTTCTCCTGTTACCCTTGTAAAAATAAAAATTTGGGGGCGAAAAGATCATTTTTGTGGAAAAAAATGGATTTTTTATTTTCACGGCTCTACGTTATAAACTTCTGTGAAGCACTTGAAGGTTCAAAGTGCTCACCACACATCTAGATAAGTTCCTTAATGGGTCTAGTTTCCAAAATGGGGTCACTTGTTGGGGGTTTCCACTGTTTAGGCCCATCAGGGGCTCTGCAAGCGCAACATGATGTCCGCAGACCATTCCATCAAAGTCTTCATTCCAAAATGGCACTCCATCCCTTCCGAGCTCTCCCATGCACCCAAACAGTGGTTCCCCCCCACATATGGGGTATCGGCGTACTCAGGACAAATCGCATAACAACTGTGGGGGTATGATTTCTCCTGTTACCCTTGTAAAAAATAAAAAATTGGGGGCGAAAAGATCATCTTTGTGGAAAAAAATAGATTTCTTATTTTCACGGCTCTACGTTATAAACTTCTGTGAAGCCCTTGGGGGTTCAAAGTGCTCACCACACATCTAGATAAGTTCCTTAATGGGTCTAGTTTCCAAAATGGGGTCACTTGTTGGAGGTTTCCACTGTTTAGACACATTAAGGGCTCTCCGAACGCAACATGGCATCCGATCTCAATTCCAGCCAATTCTGCGTTGAAAAAGTCAATCGGCGCTCCATCCCTTGCGAGCTCTGCCGTGTGCTGAAATAGTGGTTCACCCCCACATATAGGGTATCGGCGTATTCAGGAGAAATTGTACAACAAATTTTGTGGTTGATTTTCTCTTTTAACACTTGTGAAAATAAAAAAAATTGGTTCTGAAGTAAATTTTTTGCAAAAAAAAGTTAAATATTAATTTTTTCCTTCCACATTGCTTTAGTTCCTGTGAAGCACTTAAAGGGTTAATAAACTTCTTGAATGTGGTTTTGAGCACCTTGAGGGGTCTAGTGTTTAGAATGGTGCCACATTTGGTTATTTTCTGTCATGTACACCCCTCAAAATGACTTTAAATATGATGTGGTCCCTAAAAAAAATGGTTTTGTAAATTTTGTTGTAGAAATGAGAAATCGCTGGTCAACTTTTAACCCTTATAACTTCCTAACAAAAAAAAATTTTGCTTCCAAAATTGTGCTGATGTAAAGTAGACATGTGGGAAATGTTATTTATTAAGAAATTTGTGTGACACATCTCTCTGATTTGAGGGCATAAAAATTTAAAGTTTTAAAATTGCAAAATTTTCAAAATTTTCGCCATATTTCCATTTTTTTCATAAATAAACACAAGACTTATCGAAGAAATTTTACCACTAATATGAAGTACAATATGTCACGAAAAACAGTCTTAGAATCAGCGGGATCCATTAAAGCGTTCCAGAGTTATAACCTCATAAAGGGACAGTGGTCAGAATTGTAAAAATTGGCCTGGTCATTAAGCTGCAAACTGGCTCTGTCGCTAAGGGGTTAAAGAACAATGAGGGTGAAATCATAGAGAGCGATGTGGGAAAAGCAAATGTTTTAAATACTTTTTTCTCAACAGTGAGTATTACCTGCCTAACCCAGGAAGAAGTGCAGAACCGCCTTAGTAAGATTAAAATTGACAATTCACCAGGCCCTGATGGCATTCACCCTCGGGTATTAAGAGAGTTAAGTAATGTGATAGACAGGCCTCTATTCCTTATATTTAAAGACTCTATAGAAACAGGGTCTGTTCCTTTTGATTGGCCGGCAAGCAAATGTCGTACCAATATTCAAAAAGGGGTGTAAAAGGGAACTGGAAACTATAGGCCGGTAAGCTTAACATCTGTTGTGGGTAAAATTTTTGAGGGGTTTCTAAGGGATACCATTATGAAATATCTCAATGTTAATAAATGTTTAACTCCATATCAACATGGATTTATGAAGGATCGCTCCTGTTAAACTAACATGATCAGCTTCTATGAGGATGTAAGCTCTCAAATGGACCAAGGAGAATCATTGGATGTCATTTATCTCGACTTCTCTAAAGCATTTGACACTGTCCCAAATAAAAGTTTGGTAAGTAAGATGAGAAAGCTTGGGCTAGGGGAAAATGTGTGTAGATGGGTAGGTAGCTGGCTTAGTGATAGAAAACAAAGAGTGGTTATTAATGGTGCATACTCAGATTGGGCCAGGGTTACCATTCTAAGAACTGCACCCGTTAAGGTGCTCAAAACCACATTCAAGAAGTTTATTAACCCTTTAGGTGAGTCACAGGAATTTTTTTGAATATTTAAAAAAAAAATGAACATCTAACTTTTTTTCACAAAAAAAATACTTCAGGTTCAATTTTTTTTATTTTACCAAGGGTAACAGGAGAAATTGGACTGCAAAAGTTATTGTGCAATTTGTCCTGAGTACGCTGATACCTGATATGTGGGGGGGAACAACTGTTTCGGCGCATGGCAGAGCTCAGAATGGAAGGAGCGCCGTTTGACTTTTTCAATGCAAAATTGGCTGGAATTCAGATCGGACGCCATGTCACGTTTGGAGAGTCCCTGATGTACCTAAACAGTGGAAACCCCCTACAAGTGACCCCATTTTGGAAACTAGACCCCCCCAAGGAACTTATCTAGAAATGTGGTGAGAACTTTGAACCAACAAGGGCTTTACAGAAGTTTATAACGTACAGCGGTACAATTAAAAAATCATATTTTTTCCACAAAAATGATCTTTTCACCCCAATTTTTATTTTCCCAAGGGTAACAGGACCCTAAAAGATATTGTGCAATTTGTCCTGAGTACGCTGATACCCCACATGTGGGGGTAAACCACTATTTGGGCGCATAGCAGAGCTCGGAAGAGAAGCAGTGCCATTTGACGTTTTTGGCTGGAATTGAGATCGGACATCATGTCGCGATTGGAAAACCCCTGATGTACCAAAACAGTGGAAACCCCCCACAAATGACACCATTTTGGAAACTAGAAACCGTAAGGAACTTATCTAGATGTGTGGTGAGAACTTTGAACCCCCAAGGGCTTCACAGAAGTTTATAACATACAGCCGTACAATTAAAAAATCATATTTTTTCCACAAAAATGATCTTTTCACTCTCAATTCTTATTTTTCCAAGGGTAACAGGACCCTAAAAGTTATTGTGCAATTTGTCCTGAGTACGCTGATACCCCACATGTGGGGGTAAACCACTATTTGGGCGCATGGCAGAGCTCGGAAGGGAAGCAGCGCCATTTGACGTTTTGGGCTGGAATTAAGATCGGACACCATGTCGTGATTGGAAAACCCCTGATGTACCAAAACAGTGGAAACCCCCCACAAATGACACCATTTTGGAAACTAGACCCCCTAAGGAACTTATCTAGATGTGTGGTGAGAACTTTGAACCCCCAAGGGCTTCACAGAAGTTTATAACATAAAGCCGTACAATTAAAAAATCATTTTTTCCACAAAAATGATCTTTTCACCCTCAATTCTTATTTTTCCTAGGGTAACAGGACCCTAAAAGTTATTGTGCAATTTGTCCTGAGTACGCTGATACCCCACATGTAGGGGTAAACCACTATTTGGGCGCATGGCAGAGCTCGGAAGGGAAGCAGCGCCATTTGACGTTTTTGGCTGGAATTGAGATCGGACACCATGTCACGATTGGAAAACCCCTGATGTACCTAAACAGTGGAAACCCCCCACAAATGACACCATTTTGTAAACTAGACCCCCCAAGGAACTTATCTAGATGTGTGGTGAGCACTTTGAACCCCCCAGTGCTTCACAGAAGTTTATAACGCCCGGGCGTGAAAATAAAAAATTCATATTTTTTCCAAAAACATGATCTTTTAGTCACCATTTTTTTATTTTCCCAAGGGTACCAGGAGAAATTTGACCCCAAAAGTTGTTGTCCAATTTGTCCTGAGTATGCTGATACCCCATATGTGGGAGAAAACTACTGTATGGGCACACGTTGGGGCTCGGAAGGGAAGTAGTGACGTTTTGGAATGCAGACTTTGATGGAATGGTCTGTGGGTGTCATGTTGCCTTTGGAGAGCCCCTAATGTAGCTAAACAGTGGAAACCCCCCACAAATGACCCCATTTTGGAAATGAGACCCCCAAAGGAACTTATCTAGATGTGTGGTGAGCTCTTTGAACCCCCAAGGGCTTCACAGAAGTTAATAATGCCCGGGCATGAAAATAAAAAAATCGTATTTTTTCCACAAACATGATCAATTAGTCCCCAATTTTTTCATGTTCCCCAGGGTAACAGGAGAAATTGGACCCCAAAAGTTGTTGTCCAATTTGTCATGAGTACGCTGACACCCCATATGTGGGAGAAAACTACTGTATGGACACACATCGGGGCTCGGAAGGGAAGCAGTGACGTTTTGGAATGCAGACTTTGATGGAATGGTCTGCGGGTGTCATGTGCGTTTGGAGAGCCCCTGATGTACCTAAACTATTGAAGCTCCCCACAAGTGACCCCATTTTGGACACTAGACCCCCCATGGAACTTATCTAGATGTGTCGTGAGCACTTTGAACCCCCAAGTGCTTCACAGAAGTTTATAACGCTCGGACGTGAAAATAAAAAAATCATTTTTTTCCACAAAAATGATATTTTTGCCCCCAATTTTTTATTTTCCTAAGGGTAACAGGAGAAATTGGACCCCAAAAATTGTTTTGCAATTTGTCCTGAGTAGGCTGATACTCTACATGTGGGGGTTAAAACACTGTTTGGGCTCATGGCAGAGCTTGGAAGGGCAGGAGCACCATTTGACTTTTTCAACTCAGAATTGGATGGAATTGAGATCAGACGCCATGTTGCATTTGGAGAGCCCCTGATGTGCCCAAACAGTGAAAACCCCCAATTCTAACTCCAACGTGAACCCCAACACACCCCTAACCCTAATCTCAGCCCTAACCCTAGCCCTAACCCTAATGGAAAAATGGAAATAAATACATTTTTTTTATTTTATTATTTTTCCCTAACTAAGGGGGTGATAACGGGGGGTTTGATTTACTATTTATGGCGGTTTTTATATTTGCCAGCTGTCGCACGCTAAAAGACACTTTTTATTGTAAAAATAGTTTTTGCATCACCACATATTGAGAGCTATAATTTTTCCGTATTTTGACCCACTGAGTCATGTGAGGTCTTATTTTTTGCGGGACGAGTTGACGTTTTTATTGGTACCATTTTCGGGCACGTGACATTTTTTGAGCGCTTTTTATTCTGATTTTTGGGACGCAGAATGAACAAAAACCAGCGTTTCATGAATTTCTTTTGAGGGAGTGCGTTTACACCGTTCCGCGTGCGGTAAAATTGATAAAGCGGTTTTATTCTTTGGGTCAGTACGGTTACAGCGATACCTCATTTAGGTCTTTTTTATGTTTTGTCGGTTTTATGCAATGAAAACTATTTTATATAAAAAGTAATTATTTTTGCATCGCTTTATTCTGCGAGCTATAACTTTTTTATTTTTTTGCTGATGATGCTGTGTGGTGGCTCGTTTTTTGCGGGACAAGATGACGTTTTCAGCGGTACCATGGATATTTGTATGCGTCTTTTTGATCGCGCGTTATTACACTTTTTGTTTGGCGGTTTGATAATAAATCATTATTTTTTGCTTCGTTTTTTATTTTTATTTTTTAAGGGGTTCGCTAAAGGGGTTAACTAATGGGACAGTTTTATAGGGCGGGTCGTTACGGACGCGGCGATACCTAATATGTGTACTTTGTTTTGTTTTTTTATTTCCAATAAATGGATTTATTTGGGGGAATTTTTTTTTTTTTTCTAATTTATTTGGCGATTTTTTTTTAAATTATTTTAACGCTTTTTTTTTTTAATTTTTTTTTTTACTTTATTAAATAGTCCCAGGTGGGACTTCACTGTCCTGTGACAGATCGCTGATCTGTCACATCACAGATCACTGTGACAGATCAGCGATCTGTCACAGGCAGTGCAGAAGGCTTCCTCATGCCTGCGCTTTGCAGGCACTGAGGAAGCCAGCTTCCTGCAGGCCCCCGAAGGCCCCGTCACCATCTTGGATTCGGTGGCCTGCAGGAAAGGAGCCCCCCGCAGCAGCGCTGCACATTGCGCTGCCGTGGGGGGCTCAGGGAAGCACGGAGGGAGCCCCCTCCCTGTCGATGCTTCCCTTTAACCCCCGGTACACCGCGATCATGTTTGATCGCGGTGTGCAAGGGGTTAACGTGTCGGGGCGGTCCGTGACCGCCCCTGACACATTGTGCCGGGTGTCAGCTGTGATAATCAGCTGACACCCGGCCGCGATCAGCGGCGCTCACCACATGGGCGCCGCTGATCGCGGTAGACGTACTATCCCGTCCATGGGCATAGGGGCCCGGGTCCCATGGACGGGATAGTACGTCTGATGTCAGGAAGGGGTTAATGTACACTCTGCACCCCATACTGACTGAAAACAAACCCAGAAATGTAGACATTTTTTCATATTTATTAAAAAAAGAAAAAGTAGTTAAATATTTCATGGTCATAATTATTCAGACCCTTTGCTCAGTATTGAGTAGAAGCACCCTTTTGAGCTAGTAAAGCCATGAGTCTTCTTGGGGATAATGCAACAAATTTTTCACACCTGGATTTAGGGATCCTCTGCCATTCATCCTTGCAGATCCTCTCCAGTTCCGTCAGGTTGGATGGTGAACGTTGGTGGACAGCCCTTTTCAGGTGTCTACTGAGATGCTCAATTGGGTTTAGGTCAGGGCCCAGGCTGGGCCAGTCAAGAATGGTCACAGAGTTGTTCTGAAGCCTGGGAAGCGCATAAAACAGTGCTGAGAGGCGAACTTATCTCCATTGCATCTTATTACAATAAAAAGAGACATCAGGAAGTCCAGAGCTTATACGACAATATAGCTGAGCTGGAGATGCGACACAAAAAAACCATTGACCATACAACTCTAGCCTCCATCACTCGCAAGAGACAAAAATTGAAAGATATTCTTAATGCCAGTTCGGCGAAAATGTATACGTCATGGAAAAATAGAATGTTTGTGCATGGAGATAAGGCCTCCAAATTCTTTCTATCCCGGCTCCGTAAAAGGCAAGCCCGTACCCAAATCCACTCCATCATGAACTCCCATGGTGTTACAGCACAGAACCCCACCCATATTGAGACGGCCTTTCTGGAATACTATACACAGCTCTCTAATCTCCGTCCAAGTGACACGGGGGCTCATATGCTGCGGAGAAGGTCAGACACTGCTCATTTCTGCAGACGTTGAATCTCCCTACATTAACAATATCTCAGCAAAATAAACTAACTAAACCTTTCACGCTCGAGGAGCTCCGGTCTACCCTGTGGAAGTGTCCTAAAGGCAAAGCCCCTGGCCCAGATGGGTTCTCGGCACAGTATTACAAAACTTTTGCCCCCCTCCTCTTGCCCCATCTCCTGAAGATCTGTAACGATACACTTGAGGGTCAACCACTTCCGCAACAAATGCTCGAAGCCAAAATATCATTAATACACAAAGATGGCAAGGACCCGACCTTATGTAGCAGCTACAGACCCATATCTCTGTTGAATGTTGACCTGAAACTACTGGCCAGCTTGTTTGCACGTAGGATTGCCGAGTTCTTGCCAGATCTGATCTCATTGAATCAAACTGGTTTTGTGGACGGGAGAGAGGGAAAGGATAATACTCACAAAATTCTACACCTCCTTCAATATGCCAAAGCTCACAAGATCCCTTTAGTTTTGCTGGGTACAGATGCTGAAAAGGCTTTCGACAGGGTGGACTGGATTTATTTGGAGGAGACGCTCTTACGTTTCGGCTTGCCATCTGTGCTAGTTACAGCCATTATGGCTATGTGTCATAACTAGTGTTGAGCATTCCGATACCGCAAGTATCGGGTATCGGCCGATACTTGCTGTATCGGAATTCCGATACCGACTTCCGATATTTTTTCAATATCGGAATTCGGCATCGGAATCGGAAGTTCAAAGTTGATTGACAGACTGACGTCATCATGATGCGCGGTGTGTGCGCATCATGATGCGCCGTCATTTCGGGCCTTCCGGGGGTCTCTGCCGGCCTGCCGGGGGGCTGTGCCGGCCTGCCGGGGGGGCTGTGTGGACTGCCCGGGGTCTGTACCGGCCTGCCGGGGGGCTGTGCCGGCCTGCCGGTGGTCTGTGCACCCTGTGGGGGTCTGTGCCGGCCTGCCGGGGGGCTGTGCCGGCCTGCCGGGGGGCTGTGCAGGCTCCGGGGGGCTGTGCCGGCCTGCCGGGGGGCTGTGCCGGCCTGCCGGTGGTCTGTGCAGGCTCCGGGGGGCTGTGCCGGCCTGCCGGGGGGCTGTGCCGGCCTGCCGGTGGTCTGTGCAGGCTTCGGGGGTCTGTGCAGTCATCGTCCGATGGGACTACAAGTCCCATCGGGCGATGCCTGCTACCATGACAGTGATTGACACATTAGCCAATGATGGGACAGTAGTAGTCCCATCATCCGGCTAATGTGTTAAATGTTAAAAAAAAAAAAAAAAAAAATACTACATACATACTACATGCATGCTACATACATACTACATCCTACATACATACTACATACATGCTACATACATACTGCATGCTACATACATACTACATACATACTACATGCATGCTACATACATACTACATGCTACATACATACTACATATATACTACATACATACTACATACATGCTACATACATACTGCATGCTACATACATACCACATACATACTACATACTACATATATACTACATGCATGCTACATACATACTACATGCTACATACATACCACATACATACTACATACATGCTACATACTACATACATACTACATACATACTACATACATGCTACATGCATGCTACATACATACTACATGCATGCTACATACATACTACATGCATGCTACATACATACTACATGCTACATACATACCACATACATACTACATACATGCTACATATATACTACATGCATGCTACATACATACTACATGCATGCTACATACATACTACATGCATGCTACATACATACTACATGCTACATACATACATACATACATACTACATATATACTACATGCATGCTACATACATACTACATGCTACATACATACCACATACATACATGCTACATACATACTACATATATACTACATGCATGCTACATACATACTACATATATACTACATGCATGCTACATACTACATGCATGCTACATACATACTACATGCTACATACATACATACTACATATATACTACATGCATGCTACATACATACTACATGCTACATACATACCACATACATACTACATGCTACATACATACCACATACATACATGCTACATACATACTACATACACTCACTGGCCACTTTATTAGGTACACCATGCTAGTAAGGGGTTGGACCCCCTTTTGCCTTCAGAACTGCCTCAATTCTTCGTGGCAGAGATTCAACAAGGTGCTGGAAGCATTCCTCAGAGATTTTGGACCATATTGACATGATGGCATCACACAGTTGGCGCAGATTTGTCGGCTGCACATCCCTGATGCGAATCTCCCGTTCCACCACATCCCAAAGATGCTCTATTGGATTGAGATCTGGTGACTGAGGAGGCCATTTGAGTACAGTAAACTCATTGTCATGTTCAAGAAACCAATCTGAGATGATTCGAGCTTTATGACATGGCGCATTATCCTGCTGAAAGTAGCCATCAGATGTTGGGTACATTGTGGTCATAAAGGGATGGACATGGTCAGCAACAATACTCAGGTAGGCTGTGGCGTTGCAACGATGCTCAATTGGTACCAAGGGGCCCAAAGAGTGCCCAGAAAAAATTCCCCACACCATGACACCACCACCACCAGCCTGAACCGTTGATACAAGGCAGGATGGATCCATGCTTTCATGTTGTTTACGCCAAATTCTGACCCTACCATCCGAATGTCGCAGCAGAAATCGAGACTCATCAGACCAGGCAACGTTTTTCCAATCTTCTACTGTCCAATTTCGATGAGCTTGTGCAAATTGTAGCCTCAGTTTCCTGTTCTTAGCTGAGAGGAGTGGTACCCAGTGTGGTCTTCTGCTGCTGTAGCCCATCTGCCTCAAAGTTCGACGCACTGTGCGTTCAGAGATGCTCTTCTGCCTACCTTGGTTGTAACGGGTGGCAATTTGAGTCACTGTTGCCTTTCTATCAGCTCGAACCAGTCTGCCCATTCTCCTCTGACCTCTGGCATCAACATGGCATTTCCGGCCACAGAACTGCCGCTCACTGGATTTTTTTTCTTTTTCGGACCATTCTCTGTAAACCCTAGAGATGGTTGTGCGTGAAAATCCCAGTAGATCAGCAGTTTCTGAAATTCTCAGACCAGCCCTTCTGGCACCAACAATCATGCCACATTCAAAGGCACTCAAATCACCTTTCTTCCCCATACTGATGCTCGGTTTGAACTGCAGGAGATTGTCTTGACCATGTCTACATGCCTAAATGCACTGAGTTGCCGCCATGTGATTGGCTGATTAGAAATTAAGTCTTAACACACAGTTGGACAGGTGTACCTAATAAAGTGGCCAGTGAGTGTATATACTACATGCATGCTACATACATACTACATATATACTACATGCATGCTACATACATACTGCATGCTACATGCATGCTACATACATACTACATACATACCACATATATACTACATACATACAATACATTCATACACTACATACATAGACATACAGTACATATAACATAGAGTAACATACTTACCAATACTTGTCACATTGTTCCCCGAAGCCATTGTCGTCTACGGAATAAATATTAACATAACAAACCACAAAAATACTCACCCACGATCCGAAGCAGTCCACGAGTGTGTCCCACGACGATCTTGGGTAGAGAACTGCAGCATCAGATGATGCTGCCGTTCTCTACGGGCTGCAGGAATCCAATGACGGAAGGTAGGTATCCTTCCGCACTGTATTCCTCCGCCACTTAAAAAAAAAAAAGTCCCTAGTCTCACTTTATGCCATTGCTGCGTGGGAAATTCCCACACAGCAATGGCATAAAGTGAGACTAGGGACTTTTTTTTTTTTAAGTGGCGGAGGAATACAGTGCGGAAGGATACCTACCTTCCGTCATTGGATTCCTGCAGCCCGTAGAGAACGGCAGCATCATCTGATGCTGCAGTTCTCTACCCAAGATCGTCGTGGGACACACTCGTGGACTGCTTCGGATCGTGGGTGAGTATTTTTGTGGTTTGTTATGTTAATATTTATTCCGTAGACGACAATGGCTTCGGGGAACAATGTGACAAGTATTGGTAAGTATGTTACTCTATGTTATATGTACTGTATGTCTATGTATGTATTGTATGAATGTATTGTATGTATGTAGTATATATGTGGTATGTATGTAGTATGTATGTAGTATGTATGTAGCATGCATGTAGCATGCAGTATGTATGTAGCATGCATGTAGTATATATGTAGTATGTATGTAGCATGCATGTAGTATATATGTAGTATGTATGTAGCATGTAGCATGCATGTAGTATGTATGTGGTATGTATGTAGCATGTAGTATGTATGTAGCATGCATGTAGTATATATGTGGTATGTATGTAGCATGTAGTATGTATGTAGCATGCATGTAGTATATATGTAGTATGTATGTAGCATGCAGTATGTATGTAGCATGCATGTAGTATATATGTAGTATGTATGTAGCATGTAGTATGTATGTAGCATGCATGTAGTATGTATGTAGTATGTAGCATGTAGTATGTATGTAGCATGCATGTAGTATATATGTAGTATGTATGTAGTATATATGTAGTATGTATGTTGCATGTAGTATTTATGTAGTATGAATGTAGCATGTATGTAGTATGTAGTATGAATGTAGCATGTATGTAGTATGCATGTTGTATGTATGTAGCATGTAATTTTTTTTTTTTTTTTTTTTACATTTAACACATTAGCCGGATGATGGGACTACTACTGTCCCATCATTGGCTAATGTGTCAATCACTGTCATGGTAGCAGGCATCGCCCGATGGGACTTGTAGTCCCATCGGACGATGCCTGCACAGACCCCCGAAGCCTGCACAGACCACCGGCAGGCCGGCACAGCCCCCCGGCAGGCCGGCACAGCCCCCCGGAGCCTGCACAGCCCCCCGGCAGGCCGGCACAGCCCCCCGGAGCCTGCACAGCCCCCCGGCAGGCCGGCACAGCCCCCCGGCAGGCCGGCACAGCCCACCGGAGCCTGCACAGCCCCCCGGCAGGCCGGCACAGACCACCGGAGCCTGCACAGACCCCCTGGCAGGCCGGCACAGCCCCCCGAAAGGCCCGTACAGACCCCAGAGAGGCTGTACAAGGGCAGGAAAGGGTTTTTCTTATTCCGATACCGGAAGTCCCATAGACTTGAATGGGACTTCCGGTATCGGAATCGGCGATACCGATACTTTTTTTAAAGATCGGCCGATACCATCCGATACGATACTTTGAAGTATCGGACAGTATCGCTCAACTCTAGTCATAACCCGACTGCACGCATCAAGATTAACAATTCATTGACAAACACATTTACCATCCACAATGGGACCAGACAGGGCTGCCCGTTGTCTCCACTGTTGTTTGTCCTGGCAATGGAGCCTTTATTGATTTCAATACAAGAAAATCAGAGGATAGAGGGCATCAGAATATACAACTCTCATTTTAAAACGGCAGCTTTTGCTGATGACCTTCTAGTCCTCTTATCCAATCCTCTAAAGGGTCTCCCTGCTTTGATGGCGCTAGTGGAGCAATACGGCAACCTCTCTAATTTCAAAATAAATTTGTCCAAATCGGAAGCTCCGGACTTTCATGTCCCCACACACTCCCTAACAAAACTGAAAAACTTATACCCGTTCACTTGGCCTAAGTCCCATATCACATATCTTGGGGTGAAGATAGGTAGATCAGACCGGGATTTATTTAAATTGAATTTTCTCCCTCTGCTTGACTCCACAGTAAGTCTCATTAAGCAGTGGAGAGACTCCTATCTATCATGGATGGGGAGGAAGAATATAATGAAAAGTCTGATTCTCCCTAAATTTACCTACTTATTTCAGATGTTGCCCATAAAAATACCATTGTCTTATCTTCAGAAAGTGAACTCCCTTTTCTCCATATATGTAGAAGAGTAAAAAGCCCCGCATATCTTACCGCTTGCTGACGCTCCCAAGGACATGTGGGGGGATGGGAGCACCAGACATCAGACGCTACTATAGAGCTGCAATCTTGTCTAGGACGGTGGACATCCTACGAGGTTCCAAAGATAGGCAGTGGATCGAGGTTGAGGAGGCACTTGCCCCCCTTCCTCTCAGATCCCTTTTCCTAATACAGTCCCATAATCAACCTAACACTCCTCTACTAAATTCACATACTAAAGCCACACTCAAAATATGGCAAGACTCCATAGACATCTTAGCCCCACCTCTCTCCCCCTTACTTAGACTCTCGGACATTCTAGCCCATTCAATGCCACACTCAGGGCAAACTAGAGATCGTCTAAAGTACTCTAACATTTCTATTGATCATTTACTACAGGAAGGATCGCTCGCCCCTCTAGCGGAATTGCAGCATCACCCAAGTTTATCATCTTTAAACTGTCAGAGACACCGCACTGCACTTGCTCATAGAGCCAGTGCGCGTGTCCTGAGAACAGAAGCAGTGCTAAAAGATACCTGGGGAGCAGGGCAGCAGAGGTGACCAGGCGTGCTTCAGGCTAATAGTGTCAGGATCCAGTCAGTGCTGGAAAGTAAAGATGCATAGGACCTGCGGACACTAAAACTGAATAATGTGCACGGGACCTATGGTCATGTGACTGCAAGGGGGCGGGGCTTAGCGTCCTGTATTCAGATAGGACAGGACACCATACAACAACTCAGAGTCAGGCAAAACAGAGGTCACACACAGTACGGGCGAACGAGGTACAGGAGGGACGAACAGACGGGTAGTCAGACAGAGCCAAAGGTCATACACAAGAGGGCGACGTGGTACCAAGGGGACGAGCAGAGAGAAGTCGGGTCACAAGCAGAGAGTCATACACGAGAGGTAGCGCAGTACAAGAGGGTCAGGCAGAACTCGTAACAGGGACAGAACCAGATCACAACCGAACAAACAAGCAAGATATCAGGCACAAGGCACACGTATACAAGAGGTCACTTAACTCAGCCGAGGGCAGGAGTATAACTGACACCGGACCCAGGTCCAGTGAGCACTAAATAGCCTCCTGCTGCCAGAGAGAGGCAGCACAATTAACCCCTAGTCTAACCAGGACGGGTCAAAGCGAAATCCCGTCCTGGATCATGACATAAACTTTGTCCAATACAGCTCCATCAAAGAATTTATAAAACGACATATTAAACATACCAATCTAGCCAGAGTTCTAACTAACTATGAAATGCTTTGCACCAGAATCTCTAGACCCAAGAAAATATTCTCTACTGTCTACCGGACCCTATTGACCTCTGATACCTGCCCGAAGAGAGCATATATTTCTCATTGGGAACGAGACTTAGGTTATCACTTCACACCGGCCCAGACTCTTTATATTTATAAGCACTCCCATGGCCCGATCCAGTGTGTCCGAACACAGGAGAACTCTTTCAAAATAATCACAAGATGGTTTCATACACCACTCCGGAGTTCTGGTTGGAGTGCAGATGCATCACCTACATGCTGGAGATGCGGAACGGGTACTGGCAGCTATTTTCATATTTGGTGGCAATGCCCCATCATCCTTAAATTCTGGCAACAAGTTGAGCGCCTTATTAATACCGTGGTACAGAAAAAACTGAGTCTGAAACCAGAGACAGCTTTATTGAATTTCTTGATCTGGCCTGAACATAGAAAGGCATCGATTTTGGCCCAACATATTCTTGCTGCGACCAAATTGTTAATACCGGTCCACTGGAAAACTACTAACCTTCCAACTTTACTGCAACTCCAGGATAAGGTTCACTTTCTTTATCATGTGGCAGAAACGGTGTCCCTGGTGAACCACGCTCAGGCTTCCTTCCTGGACATTTGGCAACCATGGGTTAACTATAGATCCTCATCCCTTACTAAATAAATTAAATCTTACTTTGTCGCATTCCACGACCTACCGTGCCTACCCCCCCTCCCCTATCCTCATCCTCCCCCTTTTCAACTATTTCCCCTCTTACTGTACCTATTCTTATCTCCATTCCTCTCTCTTTAGTCTTACTCTCTGCTCTCCTTTTTTTTTTTTATTCATATTTATATCTATTGATGATTCTCTACACTTTGATTTTCAGGCAAGATTGGTACACCTGAACGGACTCAAATATGTATTACTTTATTCTTGCAATGGACTTACTCTCCGCACCATAACCGCTTCGTCCGGTTCTCTGAGGACTGAATCACTATCATGGTGCGGACCTCTTTTCTCACCTTGTTTGTTCTCATACTGCTATCAACCGCTCATTTCACATTACCTAATCCCGTTTCACGTGTAGGAATCGTAACCTTTATGTGAATGTCTTATTTTTACTCTTTAATAAAAAGAATTTTGAAAAGAAAGGAAAAGAGTTGTTCTGAAGCCACTCCTTTATATTTTTAGCTGTGTGCTTAGGGTCAGTCTCTTGTTGGAAGGTGAACCTTCGGTCAAGTCTGAGGTGCAGAGTACTACGGAAAAGGTTTTCTTACAGAATACTCTGTACTTGGCCGCTTTCATGTTTTCTTGAATTGCAGTCGTCCAGTACCTGCAGCTGAAAAACACCCCCATAGCATGATGCTGCCACCACCACGTTTCACTGCTGGAATTGTATTGGGCAGGTGATGAGCAGAGCCTGGTTTTCTCCACATACCGCTTAGAATTATCACCAAAAAGTTATAACTTATTTCTCATAGTCTGGGAGTCCTTCATGTGTTTTTCAGCAAACTATGCAGGCTTTCATATATCTTTCACTGAAGAGAGGCTTCCGTTGGGCCAGTCTGCCATAAAGGCCTGACTGCTGTAGGGATGCAGTGATAGTTGACTTTGTGGAATTTTCTCCCATCTCCCTACTGCATCTGTGGAGCTCAGCTACAGTGATCTTGGGGTTCATCTTTACCTCTCTCACCAAGGCTCTTCTCTCCCACAATTGCTCAGTTTGGCTGAAAGACCAGGTCTAGGAAGACTTTTGATGGTCCCAAACTTCTTCCATTTAAGGATTATGGAGGCCACTGTGCTCATAGGAACCTTGAGTACTGCAGAAATTTTTTTGTAACCTTGCCCAGCTTTGTGCCTTATCACATTTCTGTCTCTGAGCTCCTTGGCCAGTTCCTTTGACCTCATGATTCTCATTTGGTCTGACATGCACTGTGAGCTGTGAAGTACTATACAGACAGGTGTGTGCCTTTACAAATTAAGCCCTATCAGTTTAATTAAGCACAGCTGGACTCCAATGAAGAAGTAGAACCATCTCAAGGAGGATCACAAGGAAATGGACATCATGTGACTTAAGTATGAGTGTCTGAGCAAAGGGTCTGAATACTTCTGACCATGTGATATTTCAATTTTTTTTTTTAATTAATTTGTTATTTTTCAGTCAAGATGGGGTGCAGAGTATACATTAATGAGAAAACAATGAACTTTTTTGAGTTTACCAAATGGCTGCAATGAAACAAAGAGTAAAAATTTAAAGGGGTCTGATTACTTTCCATACCCACTGTATAATGTCCACCACAACCTCACAGCATATTGTCCACCACAGACTCCTCACACATGATGATCTCCACAGCCCGCCACACAATATGATGGTTAACGCACAGCCCTCCACACAGTATGATAGTCACCACACACAATACGATGGCCCTACAACAGCCCTCTATATAATATGATGGTCCCCCACAGTATAATAGACCCCCACATAGTATGATGGTCCCGTACAGCTCTAATTCAGTGTCATGGTTCCCCACACCCCCCATATAGTATGATGGTCCCCCCACAACCACAATACAATACGATGGTGCCGAAATACAGCACGATGGTCTGGGAGAGACCATGCCACAATATATTATGATGGTCTCCCACAGTCCTAATACAGTATGATGGTCACCATAACCCCCTATATAGTATGACAGTCCTCCCAAAGGCTCCCATATAGTATGATGGTCCCCCACAGGCACCAATATAGTATGATGGCCCCCCACAGGCACCAATACAGTACCATGGTTTCCCATAATCCACCACAAAATATGATTGTCCCCCCACAGCCTCTTATATAGTATGATGGGCCCCCACCAGGCCCCTTTATAGTATGATGGCTTCACACAGTTTTCCATATATTATGATTGCCCCCTATATAGTATGATGGCTCGTAAGCAGGCCCTTATCTAGTATCATGGTCCTCCACAGCCCCAATACAGTATGATGGTCTGAACACAGGCCCCTATATAGTATGGTGGTCCCCAGAGCCCCAATACAGGATAGAAGCATACTGCAGCCTGCAAGAGTAAGTGACGGAGTACGGAGCTAGCGGCTCTGTGCTCCGTCACTGCTATTAACAGTACCAACGTATGGACAACGCCAATATAGTTAACAAAGTCGCAAAAGATGCAGATCGGCACATCTGGCGTTTGCCAGAATTGCCAGATGGAAAAGCATCATCGGCCTGGTAGACCTGCATGCTATTTTCCTTCTTTAACCCCTTAGCGACAGAGCCAGTTTGCAGCTTAATGACCAGGCCAATTTTTAAAATTCTGACCACTGTCCCTTTATGAGGTTATAACTCTGGAACGCTTTAATGCATCCCGCTGATTCTAAGATTGTTTTTTCGTGACATATTGTACTTCATGTTAGTGGTAACATTTCTTCGATAAGTCTTGTGTTTATTTATGAAAAAAATGGAAATATGGCAAAAATTTTGAAAATTTTGCAATTTTAAAACTTTAAATTTTTATGCCCTTAAATCAGAGAGATGTGTCACACAACTTTCTTAATAAATAACATTTCCCACATGTCTACTTTACATCAGCACAATTTTGGAAGCAAAATTTTTTTTTGTTAGGAAGTTATAAGGGTTAAAAGTTGACCAGCGATTTCTCATTTTTACAACAAAATTTACAAAACCATTTTTTTTAGGGACCACATCATATTTAAAGTCATTTTGAGGGGTGTACATGACAGAAAATACCCAAAAGTGGCACCATTCTAAACACTAGACCCCTCAAGGTGCTCAAAACCACATTCAAGAAGTTTATTAACCCTTTAAGTGCTTCACAGGAACTAAAGCAATGTGGAAGGAAAAAATTAATATTTAACTTTTTTTTGCAAAAAATTTACTTCAGAACCAATTTTTTTTATTTTCACAAGTGTTAAAAGAGAAAATCAACCACAAAATTTGTTGTACAATTTCTCCTGAATACGCCGATACCCTATATGTGGGGGTAAACCACATTTTCAGCACACGGCAGAGCTCGCAAGGGATGGAGCGCCGTTTGACTTTTTCAACGCAGAATTGGCTGGAATTGAGATCAGATGCCATGTTGCGTTCGGAGAGCCCTTAATGTGCCTAAACAGTGGAAACCTCCAACAAGTGACCCCATTTTGGAAACTAGACACATTAAGGAACTTATCTAGATGTGTGGTGAGCACTTTGAACCCCCAAGGGCTTCACAGAAGTTTATAACGTAGAGTCGTGAAAATAAGAAATCTATTTTTTTCCACAAAAATGATCTTTTCGCCCCCAAATTTTTATTTTTTACAAGGGTAACAGGAGAAATCATACCTGCAAAGTTGTTATGCGATTTGTCCTGAGTACGCCGATACCCCATATGTGGGGGGGAACCTCTGTTTGGGCGCATGGGAGAGCTCGGAAGGGAAGGAGTGCCATTTTGGAATGCAGACTTTGATGGAATGGTCTGCGGGCATCATGTTGCGCTTGCAGAGCCCCTGATGGGCCTAAACAGTGGAAACCCCCAACAAGTGACCCCATTTTGGAAACTAGACCCATTAAGGAACTTATCTAGATGTGTGGTGAGCACTTTGAACCTTCAAGTGCTTCACAGACGTTTATAAGGTAGAGCCGTGAAAATAAAAAATTCATTTTTTTTCCACAAAAATGATCTTTTCGCCCCCAAATTTTTATTTTTACAAGGGTAACAGGAGAAATCATACCTGCACTGTTGTTATGCGATTTGTCCTGAGTACGCCGATACCCCATATGTGGGGGGGAACCACTGTTTGGGCGCATGGGAGAGCTCGGAAGGGAAGGAGTGCCATTTTGGAATGCAGACTTTGATGGAATGGTCTGTGGGCATCATGTTGCGCTTGCAGAGCCCCTGATGTGCCTAAACAGTGGAAACCCCCCACAAGTGACCCCAGTTTGGAAATTAGACCCCCTAAGGAACTTATCTAGATGTGTGGTGAGCACTTTGAACCCCCAAGCGCTTCACAAAAGTTTATAAACGCAGAGCTATGAAAATAAAAAGTCTTTTTTATTTCCACAAAAGTGATTTTTTAGACCCCAATTTTTAGACCCCCAAAGTTGGTAAATAGTGGAAACCCCTCAATTCTTGCTCCAACCCTAACCCCAACACACCCCTAACCCTAATCCCAACCCTAACCCTAATCCCAACCCTAATCCCTAATCCTAATTCTAACCCTACTCCTAGTTCGCCCTAACCCTAATTCTAACCCTAGCCGTGACCCGAGCCCTAACCTCAGCCCAACCCTAGCCCTAGCACAACCCTAATCCTACCCTAACCCTAGCCTAACCCTAGCCTAACCCTAACCCTAGCCGTAACCCTAACCCTAGCCCAACCCTAACCCTAGCCCAACCCTAACCCTAACCCTAGCCCTAACCCTAGCCCTAACCCTACCCTAACCCAAACCCTAGCCCAACCCTAACCATAATGGAAAACTGAAAAAAAAATTTCTTTATTTCATTATATTAGCCTATATAAGGGAGTGATAAGGGAGTGATAAACGGGGGGGTTATGTACTATTTTTTTTATTTTGATCACTATGATCATTTATCATAGTGATCAAAATAATGAATGGAATCTGCCAGCCAGAGCCGGCAGATTCCCGGCGGGCGTACTGCGCATGCGCCCGCCATTTTCAAGATGGCGGCGCCAATTGGAGGATGCCGGCGGGACGTGGGACCACCGGGAGGGGACGGAGGGCCACGGAGAGGTACCGGGGGGGATCGGGGACCCTATTTCTCTCTCCTCTGATGTGCGATCACATCAGTGGAGAGAGAAATTAAATGTAAAATCGCAGCTTTTTTTTTTGCGGTCGCCGTTATAGGGTTAATAACGGCGATCGCAAAAGCGGGGTCGGTAAAAACCGTCCGATTCATGTTCCCTGGGGTCTCGGCTACCCCTGGCAGCCGAGACCCCGGAGAAAATCCGACACTGGGGGGCGCTATTCACTTAAATCACAGCGCCGTGAATTAACGGCGCTGTGGTTTTAGTACCCTTAACTATCGCCGTTAAAAGGCGTATCGGCAGTCGTTAAGGGGTTAAATTTAGCACATCGACAGCTTTCAAAACGAGTTGTTCAGTAGTGAATAACCCCTTTAAAAACAGACATGCTGTCAACTGGATACAAACATGATGCAAAAAAAAGGCCTAATTAACAATACTTCCTATAAATACCTCAAATCAACAAAGAAAAGGGAAGTATACACCATTTAATAGAAAAGACAAAAAGTTTATTAAATAGTACTCATTATACAATTAAAATGCAAAAACAGAGATACAAAATGCAAAGCAGCTCCCAGCAGCAAGGTATCTTTTCTATTAAATGTTGGATACAAACATGATTGTTGGTCTATGGTGGCTGCACACGTGTATTTTTTATGTCAGAGAGCAGAGTAATAACACAAACTGCATTAAATAATTGTGCTCCATGTTGCTATGACAGTCAAATGTCCAGCCAATCAGATGCCAGTATACGGTGGAAGATACAATATTTTCCATTATAGGGGGAGGGTATTATTATATAGATGTTTTATTATGCATTATTTTGATGAAGAAACATGTGAAAGTCAATAAATTCCACCTAACATAATGCAATATATCATTATCAGTAATGATTGTATCCAAAAATAGTATTCGAAGACAGGTGCTCTTTAAATAATATGTGAATACGACCCTACAGCAAGTAGTTCTGCCCAGTGAGCGATGGCATCACTAACTGCCATATTATGTCATCATCCAAACATTCTAACTCTATGGCAACGAAACCGACCGCTAGTAACAGTTTTAGTGACAGTGAAAAAGCGACACTTCATATTCACTTTCTGTGAAAACCGAAATCGCTATCAGCTATAATGACTGAAAGAAGGTCTGCTAGGACAAATAAAGGGGCCCGATACAAGAAATATGTATCCAACGGCCTGCTCGAGATTTTATGCAAAAAGGAAAAACCTCGTAAGTGTAAAATGGAGACATTAAAATTATTGTACAGTAAAATTCATTTAACGGGAACCTGGTCATTAGATAAATGCTTCCCGAGCTGTAGGCAGCATGAATCAGAGTTTGGCGGCACCGCTGCAGCCAGATAGGTTTTTCCTGAAATGCTCCGGCAGCTTTTCCCTGCACCACTCCGGTTGACTGAAAGGTCTCAAGTGTGTTAGCGAGTGATCTGTCAGTGACCTGGAGCGAGGACGTGAGAAGCCGGGAAGGTCACCGGAGGGTGACAGGGAAACGGACGGCTCTTTATATATACCATGTGATTTCAAACTCCAAACTGTTTTTAGAAAAAAATCATACCTGGTTGCAGTCCGGCTCAGATTCATGCTACACGTGTTTGGGCACAGAGAATTAAGTGACAGGTTCCCTTTAATATGGCATAAGAGCAGCCAGACAAGTGCCGGATTAACAGTTATTAACAGTTATTTGCTAACATCAATATACCTAGTAAAATAGATATTTTTTAGAAAAATGGAACAGCACATCATTTAGTTAGGTTGAGAAAGGCTCATGTGAGGCGAAACGTCTCCAAGCCATGTGGGCCAAATAAAGTCCTCTACATCTTTTTGGTAATGATGGAGCGCTGCTTCATTTTTTTTTTACTTCTAGTAAAACAGATAGAAATTACTGATAAGGGGAGAAAACCTTCTGGAAGAAAGTCCAAGTTAAAATATATACCCCAAATCAGCTGCTATCATTTCCTAAGCAGAAGGTTCTCCTAATATTCCATTTTCTCCACTTTTAGCTGTTCGGCGCATTAAACCAACAAATAGAAAGGAGAGAAGAACCTTAAAATATTTCCTGGAACAGGCCGCAGTACTGCCTGAGATCGGAGAGCCTGATACAGAAATAGAATGCACACTGTACTCCATGTAAGTCACCATTTGTATAATGCTACACCTGCTGTTACAGAGGGTTCATTACCTTATAAGTCCATGTATCAAGGATAGATGGGGTTTTGTCTTTTAGGGAAGGTGCCATCAAAAAAAAATTTGAAGTCTTAATGTTTTCATTTAAAAAAAAAATCAGTTGTTTTTAATCAAATATGAAAAATAATTTAAAAAGGGTCACACATTTCACTACTGCTCCCATGGAAGTGGACGGCGTGAGGTAACATATTACACCACTGCTCCCATAGAAGTGAATGGAGTGGGGTCATGCAATAGATCACTGTTCCCATAGATGTGGACAGAACAGGGATACACATTACACCACTGCTCCCATAGAAGTCGACAGAGCGTAAATCACTCCACCGATATAATTGGAAGGAGGGGATCACGCATTACACCACTGCTCCCTTAGAAATGTGTAACCCTGGTCTGTCCACTTCTATGGGAGCAGTGCAGTAATAGAATAGATAACTAAAATAAACATCCTGTAAATATATAATTTAACAAGCCCTCTACATATAACAAACTTGCACCTTTTAGTGCCTTTCATGGAGCACTTAAAATGACGTGGCGCCCCCTCACCCTTTTTACTGTAACCAGCAAGGGTAAAGCAGACAGCCGGGGGATTAGATTATCAGACTGGGAAGGTCCCTGGTTATTGGGCCTTTCCTAGCCTAAAAATACAAGCCCCAGAATTGGTGCATCACATTAGATGTGCCAATTCTGAAGCTTTGCCTAGCTCTTCCAAATTGATCTGGTGTGGTGGCAATTGGGGTAATGGTAGTTGGGGGTTGATAACAGCTGTGAATTGTCAAAAATCACATCTGGCATCAAGTCCTGTGGTTAGTAATGGAAAGGTGACTATAAGACACTGCTTATTATTAACACACTAATTAATGAGAGAGAAAATAAAACAAACATTTTTTTCTATATTTGAATAAAGACTCCCTCGACTGTTTTCCGGTTTCCATATTTATTTTTGAAAAGAAAAACCCATGCAAGTCCTATTTCGTCCACAAAGGGAAACCTAGAAAAAATAAACAAGAGAAATAAAGACAAGACATTCTCCCTCGTTCACCAATTTATTAGAAAATAAAAAGTTCCCATGCAGGTCGACCGTAATCCTTGACTTTCCCACGACTATCCCAGATTCTGACGTCTAAAGGCTATGGAGCCTCGTTCAGAGAATAAAGATTCATAGGCTGTAGCAGCAGCCTCTCTGGGACCCGCTGAACTCCTTGAGAAGCGGCGGCTGTGATGAGCAGTGACGTCAGTAACTACACCACTCATGAGAGTGGCTGATCCTCTGTATAATGGTCCCATATAGTGCTCCACAGTATAAAGACCTCATATAGTGCACCACAGTATAATTGCGGCTCTACATAGTGCCCTACAGTATACTGGCCCCATACAGTGCAATACAGTATACTAGCCCCGTATAGTGCGCTATAGAATAAAGGCCTCATAAAGTGCCCTACAGTATCATGGCCCCATACAGTACCCTACAGTATCATGGCCCCATATAGTACCCTACAGTATCATGGCCCCATATTGTGCCCTACAGTATCAAGGTCCCATAAAGTACCCTACAGTATCATGGCCCCATACAACGCTCCACAGTATAATGGCTCCTTATAGTGCCCTACAATATAATAGCCCCTTATAGTGCCTGACAGTATAATGGCCCTATATGGTGCCCTACGGTATAGTGGACCCATATAATACCCTACAATACAATAGCTCCATATAGCACCCTACAGTAAAATAACTCCATATAGTGCCCTAGTGCATGATGGCCTCATGTAGTGACCTACAGTAAAATATCCCCATATAGTGCGCCATACTATAAGGTGCCCCACAGTATAATGGCCCTATTGTGTGTTCTACAGTACAATGGTCTCATATAGTGCTCCAGAGTATAATGTGATTGTCTAATCTAAATAGAGAGGAGATTGAGGCCGAGCTTAAGAAACCAGCAAGAAAATTTAAGGAGCCCAGATCACCCGACCCGTGAGTAACGTGATGGCACCAGCCATACACTAAAAGTTAAACTTAATATATTATTTCTTGTCTGTTAATCACGTACAATGTCAGGATTTCGTTCTGTTTTTGTTGTTTTTTTTACAGGCCAGAAAATCAAAACGAGGAGATTGACTCAGGGACAGCAGCTGATACGAGCAGCCAGCCGCCCCCCAAGAAAAAAGCGAAAAAGAACCATTAGTGATGAGGTAATATAGAGCGCCGATATCTTAATTTTTGTATGGGTGAGGAGAGAGGAGGATCACTATATATTAGCCCTTTTAGATTGATAATTGGGGAATATAGTCTTATAAAAATATTACAAGTATAAACATAAACATGAACAGAAAAGGTATTTCACAGAAGACAGATTGGGAATGAGGAAACACATAAAATAATGACATGCTACATATTGTAACAAAGACTGACACATCACAGTGGTCAGGAATGGTACAAAGAACCATAATTATATATTTTTCTTTTCTTGTTTTAGATGGTGACTGCCTCCACCAGTCACCTACAACCAACCCCCCAAAATGAGCTCCAACCATTTACTACCTACCAGCCCCCATCTATGTCGAACTACCATCAACTAACTTCACCTACCACTAATTCCTACCTCATGCAAGCAAATATGACCAGCTACCATCATCAACTACTACGAAGTGCCACCTATTTCCTCAAGATGTGACCACCCGCCAGCAACATCTTTGGCCATCCTCTACCCGCCAGCAACATCTTTGGCCATCCTCCACCCGCCAGCAACATCTAGGGCTATCCTCCACCCGCCAGCAACATCTTTGGCCGTCCTCCACCCGCCAGCAACATGTAGGGCCGTCCTCTACCCGCCAGCAACATCTTTGGCCATCCTCCACCCGCCAGCAACATCTTTGGCCGTCCTCCACCCGCCAGCAACATCTTTGGCCGTCCTCCACCCGCCAGCAACATCTGTGGCCGTCCTCCACCCGCCAGCAACATCTGTGGCCGTCCTCCACCCGCCAGCAACATCTGTGGCCGTCCTCCACCCGCCAGCAACATCTTTGGCCGTCCTCCACCCGCCAGCAACATCTTTGGCCGTCCTCCACCCGCCAGCAACATCTTTGGCCGTTCTCCACCCGCCAGCAACATCTTTGGCCGTCCTCCACCCGCCAGCAACATCTTTGGCCGTCCACCACCCGCCAGCAACATCTTTGGCCGTCCTCCACCCGCCAGCAACATCTTTGGCCGTCCTCCACCCGCCAGCAACATCTTTGGCCGTCCACCACCCGCCAGCAACATCTGTGGCCGTCCTCCACCCGCCAGCAACATCTTTGGCCGTCCTCCACCCGCCAGCAACATCTTTGGCTGTCCTCCACCCGCCAGCAACATCTTTGGCCGTCCTCCACCCGCCAGCAACATCTTTGGCCGTCCTCCACCCGCCAGCAACATCTAGGGCAATCCTCCACCGGCCAGCAACATCTTGGGCCATCCTCCACCCGCTAGCAACATCTAGGGCCATCCTTCACCCGCCAGCAACATCTAGGGCTATCCTCCACCCGCCAGCAACATCTAGGGCTATCCTCCACCCGGCAGCAACATCTAGGGCTATCCTCCACCCGGCAGCAACATCTAGGGCTATCCTCCACTCGGCAGCAACATCTAGGGCCATCCTCCACAAGCCAGCAACATTTAGGGCTATCCTCCACCCACCAGCAACATCTAGGGCTATCCTCCACCCGGCAGCAACATCTAGGGCTATACTCCACCCGGCAGCAACATCTAGGGCCATCCTCCACATGCCAGCAACATCTAGGGCTATCCTGCACCCGCCAGCAACATCTAGGGCTATCCTCCACCCGCAAGCAATATCTAGGGCTATCTTCCACCCGCCAGCAACATCTAGGGCTATCCTCCACCCGCCAGCAACATCTAGGGCTATCCCTCACCCGCCAGCAACATCTAGGGCTATCCTCCACCCGCCAGCAACATCTACGGCTATCCTCCACCCGTCAGCAACATCTAGGGCTATCCTCCACCTGAAAGCAACATCTAGGGCTATCCTCCACCCGAAAGCAACATCTACAGCTATCCTCCACGAGCCAGCAACATCTAGGGCTATCCTCCACCCGCCAGCAACATCTAGGTCTATGCTCCACCAGCCAGCAACATCTAGGGCTATCCTCCACCCGCCAGCAAGATCTAGGGCTATCCTCCACCCGCCAGCAACATCTAGGGCTATCCTCTACCCGCCAGCAACATCTAGGTCTATCCTTTACCCGCCAGCAACATCTACGGCTATCCTTTACCCGCCAGCAACATCTACGGCTATGTATTAAACAATTGAAAAAATGTACTGTATTATAGTTTTAGTTTTAAAAAAAAAAAAATTTATACCAGGAAAACAAAAAACATGATAATTTTAAAAGGTTTGCTATTTTCGACTTTAGACCACTTACTGCCAGCTGACAGAATAGTACATCAGCTGGCAGTATCCCACGCTTTGAGGTGGGCTGCGGTGGTGAGCCCAACTCAAAGCCCCAACATGTCAGCTGTTTTCAACAGCTGACATGTGCCCGCAATAGGAGCGAACAGAAACGCGATCCGCCCACGCCTATTAATTAGTTAAATGCTGCTGTCAAACTCTGACAGGGGGCATTTAAATGCATTTCCGGATGCTGGTCTGGAAATACACACAGCGACGACCCCTGTCACGTGATCGGCTGGGTCATCGCTGCGTTGCCATCACAACCAGAGGTCTCATCGAGACGTCTATGGCTGTTGATGGCAGATTACTATGAGCGCCACTCTGTGGTTGGCTCTCACAACAAGCCTGTAATGGTGCATAGAGGTGATCTGAGCATCACCTCTACACTCCCTGACAGAAGTTATGTCGCTTATCCATGTTATGTAAATAAAAGCTTATAACCGGACGTTAAATTCATCCATTGGTTGTATAAAATATTCTTTTGAAAGCTGAAACCCTCCGAAATGTGGTTTAGGTTAAAAAAATAATTTGGCATGAATGCAGAAATATTGATCATTTAATGGACACAGAATGGTCAGATTTTGGCAAGACAAAAGTTTTGTCGGCCACAGAAAGTAATGTGATATTCAAACAAATAATTAACTTAAAATACAAATATATGTTGCATTACATTGGTGAATGAAGTTGTGGTGCTATTAGAGTCATATTTAATATTTTGTGTGACTTCCATGAGCATGAAGGGCTGCATTCATGCGATTCAACAATGATTCATACAATTTATTAATGAAGTCATCAGGAATAGCAAAGAATGCAGTCTTACATGCCTTTCAGAGTTCATCTAGATTCTTTGGTTTTGTCTTCCAAGCTTCCTCTTTCATCCTACCCCAAACTTGCTCAATGATGTTCATGTCTAGTGACTGGGCTGGCCCGTCATTGAGCACCTTGATCTTTTTTGCCTGGATGAACTTTGTTGTAGAGATGGAGCATCATCCTGCTGCAGAATTTGACCCCTTTCATGATTTGGAATATAAGAGGTAGCTAATACTTCTTGATATTTTAGGCTACTGAGATTGCCTTTCACCTTGCAAATGTTTCGCACCCCCCCAATAATGAATCTAACCCCAGACTATGATCTTTTCACCACCAAATTTAACTGTTTTCTGGGTGTACTTTGGATCCATATGGACTCCTGTAGGTCTCCTGCAGTAGTTGCGGCAGCTGTGATGTAATTCTACTGAAGAGTCATCAAAGAAATCCACCTTCTGCCATAGAATCATAGAATCGTAGAGTTGGAAGGGACCTCCTGGGCCATCTGGTCCAACCCCCTGCTCAAAGCAGGATTCGCTAAATCATCCCAGTCAGATGTCTGTCCAGCCTCTGTTTGAAGACTTCCATTGAAGGAGAACTCACCACTTCTCGTGGCAGCCTGTTCCACTCATTGATCACTCTAACTGTCAAAAAGTTTTTTCTAATATCTAATCTGTGTCTCCTCCCTTTCAGTTTCATCCCATTGCTTCTAGTCTTTCCTTGTGCAAATGAGAATAAAGTTGATCCTTCTACAATGTGACAGCCCTTTAGATATTTGTAGACAGCTATTAAGTCTCCTCTCAGTCTTCTCTTTTGCAAACTAAACATTCCCAAATCCTGCAACCTTTCCTCATAAGACAGGGTTTGCAGACCGGTCACCATTCTGGTCGCTCTTTTCTGAACTTGCTCCAGTTTGTTGATGTCTTTTTTAAAATGTGGTGCCCAAAACTGGACACAATATTCCAGATGAGGTCTGACCAAAGAGGAGTAGAGGGAAATAATGACTTCACGTGATCTAGACTGTATGCTTCTGTTAATACATCCTAGAATTGCATTTGCCTTTTTTGCTGCTGCATCACACTGTTGACTCATATTCAGTCTGTGATCTATTAGTATACCCAAGTCTTTTTCACATGTGCTATCACTTAGCCCTATTCCTCCCATTCTATATATGCTTTTTTCATTTTTATTGTCCATATGTAGTACTTTGCACTTCTCCCTGTTAAAAACCATTCTGTTAGTTGCTGCCCACTTCTCCAGTTTATTTAAATCTTTTTGAATCCTCTCTCTCTCTTCTCTAGTATTAGCTATCCCTCCTAGCTTTGTGTCATCAGCAAATTTAATCAGTTTACCCTCAATTCCTTCATCTAAATCGTTGATAAAGATGTTGAACAATACAGGGCCCAGGACAGAGCCCTGTGGTACCCCACTTGAGACATTCTTCCAAATGGATGTGCAGCCATTTACGACCACTCTTTGGGTCCAATCACTAAGCCAGTTATGAATCCACCTAACAGTTGCCTTGTCCATTCCATACTTAGTCATTTTTTCAATAAGGATTGTATGAGAGACTTTGTCAAATGCTTTGCTGAAGTCAAGATATACTATATCTACAGCATTTCCTTGATCCACCCAATCAGTGATACCATCATAGAAGGAAATTAAGTTAGTCTGACATGACTTATTAGTTACAAACCCATGCTGACTCTGTTTAATCACTTCATTCTTATCCAGGTATTGACATACATGTTGTTTAATAATTTGTTCAAAGATCTTTCCTGGTATAGAAGTCATACTCACCGGCCTATAGTTGCCTGGGTCCACCTTCTTCCCCTTTTTGAAGATAGGAACAACATTTGCTCTTCTCCAGTCTTCTGGCACTTCTCCTGTTCTCCAAGAATTTTCAAAGATTATGGAGAGGGGTTCAAAAATTTCTTCTGCTATCTCCTTCAGTACTCTGGGGTGTAATTTATCTGGACCTGGAGACTTGAATTCATTTAGGTTAGCTAAGTGTTTCCTCACTATCTTTCTGTTTATAGATATCCTGGATTCTTCTATTCCCTTAATAGGACAGTGAATAACAGTTGATGTTACATTTCCTTTCTGAGAGAAAACAGATGCAAAATAGGAATTTAAAAGTTCAGCCTTCTCAACATCCTGTCTTACCATTTCATCATTTTCATCCTGTAAAAATCCTATAGCATCTTTGACTTTTCTTTTACTTTTGACATATCCCCAAAATCCTTTCTTATTGCTTTTGACATCTCTTGCAAGCCTCAATTCATTTTCAGCTTTACTAATCTGATTTGTGCCCTGCAGGTTCTGCAGACAGCATTATATTCTTCTTTAGATATGCCTCCCTCTTTCCATTTTATAAACATTTTTTTCTTCCTTTTTAGCATGTGCTTAAGTTCTGTGTTCATCCATCCTGGTTTCCTTAAATGCTTCCTATTCTTCCGTCTTTTTGGAATTACTAACAACTGTGCTTTGAGAATTTCATTTTTCAAGATTTCCCATCCTTCCTGGACATTTTTGTCTTTAAGGATATCCAACCATTGGATCCCTCCAATTCTCTTTCTGAATCCCTTAAAATCTGCCTTTCTGAAATCTAACCTTGACGTCTGAGTCTTCACAGGTCTTCCGCCTCTAATTATCCAAAATTCCAAAATAGCATGGTCGCTACCTCCTAGGGTCCCAGCCACTATTACCTCCTCAACCATTTCCTCCCTGTTTATAAGGATCAGATCCAAGGTAGCAGTTCCCCTTGTTTTCTCCCTTACCTTTTGGAAGATAAAGTTGTCAGCAAGAGAGGATAAGAATTTCCTTGACCTGTTAGTTTTGCCTGAGAGAGATTCCCAACAAATGTCTGGATAGTTGAAATCTCCCATGACAACTATGTCATATTTTTTGGACAACTTGGCCATTTGATGCATAAAGAGTTCATCCATATCTTCAGCTTGCACAGGCGGCCTGTAGTAAATGCCTACAATGGTGTCCTTTCCATTGTTCTGTCCTTGTATTCTTACCCAAACACTTTCCACAGAACTCCCAGTCGCTGAAGCTTCAATCTCTGTGCAGATATACGCGTTTCTAACATATAATGCGACACCTCCTCCTCGTTTATCAAGTCTGTTTCTTGCAAATAAGTTGTATCCTTCTAGTCTTGTATTCCAATCATGTGTATTGTCCCACCAAGTTTCAGTGATTCCAATGACATCATATTTCTTTTCCTGTGTTAGTAGTTCCAATTCTCCTTGTTTGTTGCCCATGCTTTGTGCATTAGTATAGAAACATTTTAGTTTGTGATTGGTTTCTCTTTCGCCACTTTACCAGCGTCCATCTGTTTAGCAGGCTGTGGGACTTTGCAAATGCCCCACAGTTTTTTATTTGCCCTTTATTTAGTGCTGGCTTCTGGGGACTGATTCGACCATGGAGACCCTTTTGAGACAGAATCCTACAATCTGTTCTAGTTGACTCAGGGACTTGATGTGACCAGGCCTGTTGGAGCTCTGCTGCAGTGGAAGAGGGGCTTGCTTTGGATTTTCTAAACAACAAGCGTTCCTCTTGAGCAGTTGTCTTGCGGGGTCTGCCGAACCTGGGCTTGTCAAACATCTCCAGTCTCTTCGAATCTTTTTTTAATTCTTTGTACTTGACACTGAGACACATTTAAGGTGCCAGCCACCTCTGCAGTGGATCTGATCTTCAGCCTCTTGATAATCCAGGCTTTGGTCACAGGCTGGATTTTTGGCATGTTCTCAGAGCTCAAGTTGCAGCTCAAGTGAAGGTCTGGGGAGCTGGGTTTCTTTTTATACACACACACTAATTAACCGATCATTTACTAAGCACAGGTGAGGATGTAAACTAGGATTGGGTGTATTGTATGACCAGGCGACAAAACTTTTGTCTTGCCAAAATCTGACCATTCTGTGTCCATTAAATGATTCTGCATTGATGCCAATTTATTTTCTTAACTGAAACCACATTTCGGAGGGTTTCAGCTTTGAAAAGAATAATTTATATAACCAATGGATGAATTTAACGTCAGGTTATAAGCTTTTATTTACCTAACATGGATAAGCGCCATAACTGCTGTCAGGGAGTGTATGCAGCAGAGGCGATCGCGCTATGGCAGCTTCTAACCTCCTATAAACACTATTGAAGCATGCCAAAAGTAAAAAAAAAAAAAAGGTTTAAAAATATAAAAATAAAAAAACAAAACAAATTCAAATGACCCCCCTTTCGCTGCATTCAGAATTGCCCCATCTATCAATGAAAAAAAAAAAAAACCCGATCGCTAAACAGCGTAATGATAAAAAAGCCAGAATTAACAGAATTACTGTTTTTGGTTGCCGCGACATTGCGTTAAAATGCGATAACGGGCAATTAAAAGAACGAATCTGCACAAAAGTGCTATCGTTAAAAACGTCAAATCGGCCGCAAAACATAAACCAACACCCAACCCGAGATAACAAAAATGGAGACGCTACGGGTCTCGGAAAAATGCGAAAAAATTTTTTAGCAAAATTTGGAATTCTTTTTAGAAAAATTTGGAACTTTTTTTCACCACTTAGATAAAAGAGAACCTACACATGTTTGGTGTCTATGAACTTGTAATGACCTGTAAAATCATAATTGCAGGTCAGTTTTAGCATTTAGTGAACCTAGCAAAAAACCCAAACAATAAACAAGTGTGGGATTGCACTTTTTTGCAATTTCACAGCACTTGGAATTTTTTTCCTGTTTTCGAGTACACGACATGGTAAAATCAATGGATTTGTTCAAAAGTACAACTCGTCCCGCAAAAAATAAGCCCTCACACAGTCATATTGACGGAAAAATAAAAAAGTTATGGCTCTGGAAAGTAGGGGAGCGAAAAATAGAAAAAAGCTCCGGTCATGAAGGAGTTAAACATGGAAGCAGGTGGCGAAATTTGCCTTGGAAACCTGCTATCTCCCAAATGGGCTTTAGACAGGAGGCACTGCAGGCTGTCTCCTACATGACTGGCAATAGATATGCAGGACTGCAGGCTGAATGACACATAATGAGATTAGATACATGGCTCTGTGAGCTGTATCACACATGATGGGATTATATTCACGGCTCTGTGAGCTGTATCACACATGATGGGATTATATTCACGGCTCTGTGAGCTGTATCAAACATGATGGGATTATATTCACGGCTCTGTGAGCTGTATCACACATGATGGGATTATATTCACGGCTCTGTGAGCTGTATCACACATGATGGGATTATATTCACGGCTCTGTGAGCTGTATCACACATGATGGGATTATATTCACGGCTCTGTGAGCTGTATCACACATGATGGGATTATATTCAGGGCTCTGAGCTGTATCACACATGATGGGATTATATTTGCGGCTCTGTGGGATTTATCACACATGAATGGATTATATTCGTGGCTCTCTGCGCTGTATCACACATGATGAGCATTAGAGACTTTAAGACACTGCAGGAGATCATATACAAGGGTCATTACTTGTACCCCAGGATGTGCATCGAAATATACTGAACCCACACAAGAGCATTGGAATTACAGCCACAGATGTGGCTAAAATGCAAAATAAAAGAGAGTGTGGACTTGGTCAATCTATTTGACCAAGTTAGATTTAGGAAAACCTAACATGGGCTTTTATTTTTGGAGAGATCAGTAGGTAGGTCCTGGGATGGATCTCTCACTCCAGTTTGGGTCTTGGGATTTGCCCATGTCCATGAGTCCCATTTAAACTTTCAGGTAAGGTTTGGGTGTGTCAGTATTTGGTTTTGCAAGCACACAGCCGAAGCTCTATGTGTGTTTGGTCTGTGTGAGACTGAACACAGGTCACAGCCAGAGAAAGCAAAGCCATTGCCTCACCCACGAGCTACACGGTGGAGTAGTCGCCCTCAGCAATGAACTAATACGGACTGTTACGGACAATCCGGCTGCGAACGGAGGATAACGTTTGAGGATATTTTCGTAAATTGCCAAAATAAAGACATTTAAGTTGAACTATCTTGGGTCACTGCCTCATTACTGCACTGACATGAAAGCCATTGCATTACGTATGGTTGAGAATTCATGCAGTGTAAACTAAGGGAAGCCTTGAAGAAAGCTGAAGGTCCATGGACAGGATGGAGGAACTCCTGAGGCAATTGTTCCCCTCCCATACGCAGCAACAACAGCAGCAGCAGTTTCTGGAGCAACAATAACAGCAGCAGTAGACTATCCACCTGATTCTGCAGTAGATTGCAGCACTGGGAGAGACTCTCCCACCGCCGACCCCGGTTCATCCCGAGGCCCGGGACGTCAAGTCTGCACTGAGGAAGATGAGCTAGAAGGACGACATGTAAGCTTTCTGCTCCGTGTTTGAATATACTGCAGAGTGGGATAGCTTGCCGTTCTCCCAGTGGGCTGAAGTGGTGGCCCCGTTCCTGATGGGGGTGCCCAGAAGGCTTACTTTGACCTCAGTCGGGAGGCCGCCAAGGACTATGGGAAACTCAAAGGGTAGGTCCTTGCCTGACTGGGGGTTAAGACATATGTACGGGCACAACAAGTGTACCAGTGGTCCTTTGTGGAAGCACGACCTGCTAAGTCCCAGACATATGACTTATTACAGCTAGTATCTATGATACCTCTTTCCATGGTCTGCATAGAGTATGATACCACAAAAAAATGACAATTAATGATGTTGCCACATCCCTCCACCTAAATAGCATCATGGCTCCACACAATAAGATGGTCACCCCTGCCTCCTACACAGTATGATGGTCACTACAGCCCCCTCACACAATACAGTGGGTAAGGAAAGTATTCAGAACCCTTAAAATTTTTCACTGTTTCATTGCAGCCATTTGGTAAATTCAAAAAAAGTTCATTTTTTTCTCATTAATGTACACTCTGCACCCCATATTGACTGAAAAAAACCCCAGAAATGTACACATTTTTGCAAATTTATTAAAAAAGGAAAAAGTAGTTAAATATTTCATGGTCATAATTATTCAGACCCTTTGCTCAGTATTGAGTAGAAGCACCCTTTTGAGCTAGTAAAGCCATGAGTCTTCTTGGGGATAATGCAACAAGTTTTTCACACCTGGATTTAGGTATCCTCTGCCATTCATCCTTGCAGATCCTCTCCAGTTCCGTCAGGTTGGATGGTGAACGTTGGTGGACAGCCCTTTTCAGGTGTCTGCTGAGATGCTCAATTGGGTTTAGGTCAGGGCCCAGGCTAGGCCAGTCAAGAATGGTCACAGAGTTGTTCTGAAGCCACTCCTTTATATTTTAGCTGTGTGCTTAGGGTCAGTGTCTTGTTAGAAGGTAAACCCTGTGTCTAGTCTGAGGTGCAGAGTACTACGGAAAAGGATTTCATCCAGGATACTCTGTACTTGGCCGCATTCATGTTTTCTTGAATTGCAGTCATCCAGTACCTGCAGCTGAAAAACACCCCCATAGCATGATGCTGCCACCACGTTTCACTGCTGGAATTGTATTGGGCAGGTGATGAGCAGTGCCTGGTTTTCTCCACATACCGCTTAGAATTATCACCAAAAAGTTATAACTTATTTCTCATAGTCTGGGAGTCCTTCATGTGTTTTTCAGCAAACTATGCAGGCTTTCATATATCTTTCACTGAAGAGAGGCTTCCGTTGGGCCAGTCTGCCATAAAGGCCTGACTGTTGTAGGGATGAAGTGATAGTTGACTTTGTGGAACTTTCTCCCATCTCCCTACTGCATCTGTGGAGCTCAGCTACAGTGATCTTGGGGTTCATCTTTACCTCTCTCACCAAGGCTCTTCTCTCCCACAATTGCTCAGTTTGGCTGAAAGACCAGGTCTAGGAAGACTTTTGATGGTCCCAAACTTCTTCCATTTAAGGATTATGGAGGCCACTGTGCTCATAGGAACCTTGAGTACTGCAGAAATTCTTTTGTAACCTTGGCCAGCTTTGTGCCTTATCACATTTCTGTCTCTGAGCTCCTTGGCCAGTTCCTTTGACCTCATGATTCTCATTTGGTCTGACATGCACTGTGAGCTGTGAAGTACTATACAGACAGGTGTGTGCCTTTACAAATCAAGCCCTATCAGTTTATTTAAGCACAGCTAGACTCCAATGAAGAAGTAGAACCATCTCAAGGAGGATCACAAGGAAATGGACATCATGTGACTTAAGTATGAGTGTCTGAGCAAAGGGTCTGAATACTTCTCACCATGTGATATTTCAATTTTTTTTTTAATTAATTTGTTATTTTTCAGTCAAGATGGGGTGCAGAGTATACATTAATGAGAAAACAATGAACTTTTTTGAGTTTACCAAATGGCTGCAATGAAACAAAGAGTAAAAATTTAAAGGGGTCTGATTACTTTCCATACCCACTGTATAATGTCCACCACAACCTCACAGCATATTGTCCACCACAGACTCCTCACACATGATGATCTCCACAGCCCGCCACACAATATGATGGTTAACGCACAGCCCTCCACACAGTTTGATAGTCACCACACACAATACGATGGCCCTACAACAGCCCTCTATATAATATGATGGTCCCCCACAGTATAATAGTCCCCCCACATAGTATGATGGTCCCGTACAGCTCTAATTCAGTGTCATGTTTCCCCACACCCCCCATATAGTATGATGGTCCCCCCACAACCACAATACAATACGATGGTGCCCCAATACAGTACGATGGTCTGGGAGAGACCATGCCACAATATATTATGATGGTCTCCCACAGTCCTAATACAGTATGATGATCACCATAGCCCCCTATATAGTATGACAGTCCTCCCAAAGGCTACTATATAGTATGATGGTCCCCCACAGGCACCAATATAGTATGATGGCCCCCCACAGGCACCAATACAGTACCATGGTTTCCCATAATCCACCACAAAATATGATTGTCCCCCCACAGACTCCTATATAGTATGATGGGCCCCCACCAGGCCCCTTTATAGTATGATGGCTTCACACAGTTTTCCATATATTATGATTGCCCCCTATATAGTATGATGGTTCGCAAGCAGACCCTTATCTAGTATCATGGTCCTCCACAGCCCCAATACAGTACGATGGTCTGAACACAGGCCCCTATATAGTATGGTGGTCCCCAGAGCCCCAATACAGGATAGAAGCATACTGCAAACTGCAAGTGTAAGTGACGGAGTACGGAGCTAGCGGCTCTGTGCTCCGTCACTGTTATTAACAGTACCAACGTATGGACAACGCCAATATAGTTAACAAAGTCGCAAAAGATGCAGATCGGCACATCTGGCGTTTGCCAGAATTGCCAGATGGAAAAGCATCATCGGCCTGGTAGACCTGCATGCTATTTTCCTTCTTTAAATTTAGCACACCGACAGCTTTCAAAACGAGTTGTTCAGTAGTGAATAACCCCTTTAAAAACAGACATACTGTCAACTGGATACAAACATGATGCAAAAAAAGGCCTAATTAACAATACTTCCTATAAATACCTCAAATCAACAAAGAAAAGGGAAGTATACACCATTTAATAGAAAAGACAAAAAGTTTATTAAATAGTACTCATTATACAATTAAAATGCAAAAACAGAGATACAAAATGCAAAGCAGCTCCCAGCAGCAAGATATCTTTTCTATTAAATGTTGGATACAAACATGATTGTTGGTCTATGGTGGCTGCACACGTGTATTTTTTATGTCAGAGAGCAGAGTAATAACACAAACTGCATTAAATAATTGTGCTCCATGTTGCTATGACAGTCAAATGTCCAGCCAATCAGATGCCAGTATACAGTGGAAGATACAATATTTTCCATTATAGGGGGAGGGTATTATTATATAGATGTTTTATTATGCATTATTTTGATGAAGAAACATGTGAAAGTCAATAAATTCCACCTAACATAATGCAATATATCATTATCAGTAATGATTGTATCCAAAAATAGCATTCGAAGACAGGTGCTCTTTAATATGTGAATACGACCCTACAGCAAGTAGTTCTGCCCAGTGAGCAACGGCATCACTAACTGCCGTATTATGTCATCATCCAAACATTCTAACTCTATGGCAACGAAACCGACCGCTAGTAACAGTTTTAGTGACAGTGAAAAAGCGACACTTCATATTCACTTTCTGTGAAAACCGAAATCGCTATCAGCTATAATGACTGAAAGAAGGTCTGCTAGGACAAATAAAGGGGCCCGATACAAGAAATATGTATCCAACGGCCTGCTCGAGATTTTATGCAAAAAGGAAAAACCTCGTAAGTGTAAAATGGAGACATTAAAATTATTGTACAGTAAAATTCATTTAACGGGAACCTGGTCATTAGATAAATGCTTCCCGAACTGTAGGCAGCATGAATCAGAGCTTGGCGGCACCGCTGCAGCCAGATAGGTTTTTCCTGAAATGCTCCAGCAGCTTTTCCCTGCACCACTCCGGTTGACTGAAAGGTTTCAAGTGTGTTAGCGAGTGATCTGTCAGTGACCTGGAGCGAGGACGTGAGAAGCCGGGAAGGTCACCGGAGGGCGACAGGGAAACGGACGGCTCTTTATATATACCATGTGATTTCAAACTCCAAACTGTTTTTAGAAAAAAATCATACCTGGTTGCAGTCCGGCTCAGATTCATGCTACACGTGTTTGGGCACAGAGAATTAAGTGACAGGTTCCCTTTAATATGGCATAAGAGCAGCCAGACAAGTGCCGGATTAAAAGTTATTAACAGTTATTTGCTAACATCAATATACCTAGTAAAATAGATATTTTTTAGAAAAATGGAACAGCACATCATTTAGTTAGGTTGAGAAAGGCTCATGTGAGGCGAAACGTCTCCAAGCCATGTGGGCCAAATAAAGTCCACTACATCTTTTTGGTAATGATGGAGCGCTGCTTCATTTTTTTTTTACTTCTACTAAAACAGATAGAAATTACTGATAAGGGGAGAAAACCTTCTGGAAGAAAGTCCAAGTTAAAATATATACCCCAAATCAGCTGCTATCATTTCCTAAGCAGAAGGTTCTCCTAATATTCCATTTTCTCCACTTTTAGCTGTTCGGCGCATTAAACCAACAAATAGAAAGGAGAGAAGAACCTTAAAATATTTCCTGGAACAGGCCGCAGTACTGCCTGAGATCGGAGAGCCTGATACAGAAATAGAATGCACACTGTACTCCATGTAAGTCACCATTTGTATAATGCTACACCTGCTGTTACAGAGGGTTCACTACCTTATAAGTCCATGTATCAAGGATAGATGGGGTTTTGTCTTTTAGGGAAGGTGCCATCAAAAAAAAAATTTTCTCAACAACTAAAAAAATTTCAAGTCTTAATGTTTTCATTTAAAAAAAATATCAGTTGTTTTTAATCAAATATGAAAAATAATTTAAAAAGGGTCACACATTTCACTACTGCTCCCATGGAAGTGGACAGCGTGAGGTAACATATTACACCACTGCTCCCATAGAAGTGAATGGAGTTGGGTCATGCATTAGATCACTGTTCCCATAGATGTGGACAGAACGGGTATACACATTACACCACTGCTCCCATAGAAGTCGACAGAGCGTAAATCACTCCACCGATATAATTGGAAGGAGGGGAGCACGCATTACACCACTGCTCCCTTAGAAATGTGTAACCCTGGTCTGTCCACTTCTATGGGAGCAGTGCAGTAATAGAATAGATAACTAAAATAAACGTCCTGTAAATATATAATTTAACAAGCCCTCTACATATAACAAACTTGCACCTTTTAGTGCCTTTCATGGAGCACTTAAAATGACGTGGCGCCCCCTCACCCTTTTTACTGTAACCAGCAAGGGTAAAGCAGACAGCTGGGGGCTTAGATTATCAGACTGGGAAGGTCCCTGGTTATTGGGCCCTTCCTAGCCTAAAAATACAAGCCCCAGAATTGGTGCATCACATTAGATGTGCCAATTCTGAAGCTTTGCCTAGCTCTTCCAAATTGATCTGGTTTGGTGGCAATTGGGGTAATGGTAGTTGGGGGTTGATAACAGCTGTGAATTGTCAAAAATCACATCTGGCATCAAGTCCTGTGGTTAGTAATGGAAAGGTGACTATCAGACACTGCTCATTATTAACACACTAATTAATGAGAGAGAAAATAAAACAAACATTTTTTTCTTTATTTGAATAAAGACTCCCTCGACTCTTTTCCGGTTTCCATATTTATTTTTGAAATGAAAAACCCATGCAAGTCCTATTTCGTCCACAAAGGGAAACCTAGAAAAAAATAAACAAGAGATATAAAGACAAGACATTCTCCCTCGTTCACCAATTTATTAGAAAATAAAAAGTTCCCATGCAGGTCCACCGTAATCCATGACTTTCCCACGACTATCCCAGATTCTGACGTCTAACGCTGTGTGCACACGCTGCGGATTTTGCTGCGGTTCCGCAGCGGTTTTGGCCGCTGCGGACCCGCAGCGGTTTTGGCCGCTGCGGACCCGCAGCAGTTTCTGCTGCGGTGTACAGTACCATGATTCCCTATGGGAATCAAAAACCGCAATGCAGACGGTGCGGAATTTTCCGCGCGGATTATCTGCGGTTTTCAATCCGCAGAAAGAATTGACATGTCAATTCTTTCTACGGATTCTCCTGCGGTTTGCCATCTCCTCCATTGAGGAGATGAAAAACCGCAGGGCAAAATCGCAGAGCAATCTGCAGGTAAAACCGCAGGTATTTTGACCTGCGGTTTCACCTGCGGATTTTACAAAATCCGCGCAGATGAATCCGCACCTAATCCGCAGCGTGTGCACACAGCCTAAAGGCTATGGAGCCTCGTTCAGAGAACAAAGATTCATAGGCTGTAGCAGCAGCCTCTCTGGGACCCGCTGAACTCCTTGAGAAGCGGCGGCTGTGATGAGCAGTGACGTCAGTAACTACACCACTCATGAGAGTGGCTGATCCTCTGTTTAATGGTCCCATATAGTGCTCCACAGTATAAAGACCTCATATAGTGCACCACAGTATAATTGCGGCTCTACATAGTGCCCTACAGTATACTGGCCCCATACAGTGCAATACAGTATACTAGCCCCGTATAGTGCGCTATAGAATAAAGGCCTCATAAAGTGCCCTACAGTATCATGGCCCCATACAGTACCCTACAGTATCATGGCCCCATATAGTACCCTACAGTATCATGGCCCCATATCGTGCCCTACAGTATCATGGCCCCATATAGTACCCTACAGTATCATGGCCCCATACAACGCTCCACAGTATAATGGCTCCTTAGAGTGCCCTACAATATAATGGCCCCATATAGTGCCTGACAGTATAATGGCCCTATATGGTGCCCTACTGTATAGTGGACCCATATATTACCCTACAATACAATAGCTCCATATAGCACTCTACAGTAAAATAACTCCATATAGTGCCCTAGAGCATGATGGCCTCATGTAGTGACCTACAGTAAAATATCCCCATATAGTGCGCCATACTTTAAGGTGCCCCACAGTATAATGGCCCTATAGTGTGTTTTACAGTACAATGGTCTCATATAGTGCTCCAGAGTATAATGTGATTGTCTAATCTAAATAGAGAGGAGATTGAGGCCGAGCTTAAGAAACCAGCAAGAAAATTTAAGGAGCCCAGATCACCCGACCCGTGAGTAACGTGATGGCACCAGCCATACACTAAAAGTTAAACGTAATATATTATTTCTTGTCTGTTAATCACGTACAATGTCAGGATTTCGTTCTGTTTTTGTTGTTTTTTTTACAGGCCAGAAAATCAAAACGAGGAGATTGACTCAGGGACAGCAGCTGATACGAGCAGCCAGCCGCCCCCCAAGAAAAAAGCGAAAAAGAACCATTAGTGATGAGGTAATATAGAGCGCCGATATCTTAATTTTTGTATGGGTGAGGAGAGAGGAGGATCACTATATATTAGCCCTTTTAGATTGATAATTGGGGAATATAGTCTCATAAAAATATTACAAGTATAAACATAAACATGAACAGAAAAGTTATTTCACAGAAGACAGATTGGGAATGAGGAAACGCATAAAATAATGACATGCTACATATTGTAACAAAGACTGACACATCACAGTGGTCAGGAATGGTACAAAGAACCATAATTGTATATTTTTCTTTTCTTGTTTTAGATGGTGACTGCCTCCACCAGTCACCTACAACCAACCACCCAAAATGAGCTCCAACCCTTTACTATCTACCAGCCCCCATCTATGTCGAACTACCATCAACTAACATCACCTACCACTAATTCCTACCTCATGCAAGCAAATATGACCAGCTACCATCATCAACTACTACGAAGTGCCACCTATTTCCTCAAAATGTGACCACCTGCCAGCAACATCTTTGGCCGTCCTTCACCCGCCAGCAACATCTTTGGCCATCCTCCACCCGCCAGCAACATCTAGGGCTATCCTCCACCCGCCAGCAACATCTTTGGCCGTCCTCCACCCGCCAGCAACATCTAGGGCCATATTCCAACCGCCAGCAACATCTAGGGCCGTCCTCCACCCGCCAGCAACATCTAGGGCAGTCCTCCACCCGCCATCAACATCTTTGGACGTCCTCCACCCGCCAGCCACATCTGTGGCCGTCCTCCACCCGCCAGCAACATCTGTGGCCATCCTCCACCCGCCAGCAACATCTGTGGCCGTCTTCCACCCGCCAGCAACATCTTTGGCCGTCCTCCACCCGCCAGCAACATCTTTGGCCGTCCTCCACCCGCCAGCAACATCTTTGGCCGTCCTCCACCCGCCAGCAACATCTTTGGCCGTCCTCCACCCGCCAGCAACATCTTTGGCCGTCCACCACCCGCCAGCAACATCTTTGGCCGTCCTCCACCCGCCAGCAACATCTTTGGCTGTCCTCCACCCGCCAGCAACATCTTTGGCCGTCCTCCACCCGCCAGCAACATCTTTGTCCGTCCTCCACCTGCCAGCAACATCTTTGGCCGTCCTCCACCCGCCAGCAACATCTTTGGCCATCCTCCACCCGCCAGCAACATCTTTGGCCGTCCTCCACCCGCCAGCAACATCTTTGGCCGTCCTCCACCCGCCAGCAACATCTTTGGCTGTCCTCCACCCGCCAGCAACATCTAAAGCAATCCTCCACCGGCCAGCAACATCTAGGGCCATCCTCCACCCGCCAGCAACATCTAGGGCCATCCTCCACCCGCCAGCAACATCTAGAGCTATCCTCCACCCGCCAGCAACATCTAGGGCTATCCTCCACCCGCCAGCAACATCTAGGGCTATCCTCCACCCGCCAGCAACATCTAGGGCTATCCTCCACCCGCCAGCAACATCTAGGGCTATCCTCCACCCGCCAGCAACATCTTTGGCCGTCCTCCACCCGCCAGCAACATCTTTAGCCGTCCACCACCTGCCAGCAACATCTTTGGCCGTCCTCCACCCGCCAGCAACATCTTTGGCCGTCCTCCACCCGCCAGCAACATCTTTGGCCGTCCTCCACCCGCCAGCAACATCTTTGGCCGTCCTCCACCCGCCAGCAACATCTTTGGCCGTCCTCCACCCGCCAGCAACATCTAGGGCAATCCTCCACCGGCCAGCAACATCTAGGGCCATCCTCCACCCGCCAGCAACATTTAGGGCCATCCTCCACCCGCCAGCAACATCTAGAGCTATCCTCCACCCGCCAGCAACATCTAGGGCTATCCTCCACCCGCCAGCAACATCTAGGGCTATCCTCCACCCGCCAGCAACATCTAGGGCTATCCTCCACCCGCCAGCAACATCTAGGGCAGTCCTCCACCCGCCAGCAACATCTTTGGCCGTCCTCCACCCGCCAGCAACATCTTTGGCCGTCCTCCACCCGCCAGCAACATCTTTGGCCACCCTCCACCCGCCAGCAACATCTTTGGCCATCCTCCACCCGCCAGCAACATCTAGGGCAATCCTCCACCGGCCAGCAACATCTAGGGCCATCCTCCACCCGCCAGCAACATTTAGGGCCGTCCTCCACCCACCAGCAACATCTAGAGCTATCCTCCACCCGCCAGCAACATCTAGGGCTATCCTCCACCCGCCATCAACATCTAGGGCTATCCTCCACCCGCCAGCAACATCTAGGACTATCCTCCACCCGCCAGCAACATCTAGGGCCATCCTCCACCCGCCAGCAACATCTAGGGCCATCCTCCACACGCCAGCAACATTTAGGGCTATCCTCCACCCGCCAGCAACATCTAGGGCTATCCTGCACCCGCCAGCAACATCTAGGGCTATCCTCCACCCTCAAGCAACATCTAGGGCTATCCTCCACCCGCCAGCAACATCTAGGGCTATCTTCCACACGCCAGCAATATCTAGGGCTATCCTCCACCCGGTAGCAACATCTAGGGCCATCCTCCACACGCCAGCAACATTTAGGGCTATCCTCCACCCGCCAGCAACATCTAGGGCTATCCTCCACCCGCATGCAACATTTAGGGCTATCCTCCACCCGCCAGCAACATCTAGGGCTATCCTTCACCCGCCAGCAACATCTAGGGCTATCCTCCACCCGCCAGCAACATCTATGGCTATCCTCCACCCGCCAGCAACATCTAGGGCTATCCTCCACCCGAAAGCAACATCTACAGCTATCATCCACGAGCCAGCAACATCTAGGGCTATCCTCCACCCGCCAGCAATATCTAGGGCTATGCTTCACCAGCCAGCAACATCTAGGGCTATCCTCCACCCGCCAGCAACATCTAGGGCTATCCTTTACCCGCCAGCAACATCTACGGCTAACCTTTACCCGCCAGCAACATCTACGGCTATGTATTAAACAATTGAAAAAATGTACTGTATTATAGTTTTAGTTTAAAAAAAAAAAATTTATACCAGGAAAACAAAAAACATGATAATTTTAAAAGGTTTGCTATTTTCGACTTTAGACCACTTACTGCCAGCTGACAGACTAGTACGTCAGCTGGCAGTATCCCACGCTTTGAGGTGGGCTGCGGTGGTGAGCCCAACTCAAAGCCCCAACATGTCAGCTGTTTTCAACAATGCTGCTGTCAATCTCTGACAGGGGGCATTTAAATGCATTTCCGGACGCTGGTCCGGAAATACACACAGCGACGACCCCTGTCACGTGATCGGCGGGGTCATCGCTGCGTTGCCATCACAACCAGAGGTCTCATCGAGACGTCTATGGTTGTTGATGGCAGATTACTATGAGCGCCACTCTGTGGTTGGCACTCATAGCAAGCCTGTAATTCTGCTGCATAGAGGTGATCTGAGCATCACCTCTACACTCCCTGACAGAAGTTATGTCGCTTATCCATGTTGTGTAAATAAAAGCTTTTAACCTGACGTTAAATTCATCCATTGGTTGTATAAAATATTCTTTTGAAAGCTGAAACCCTCCGAAGTGTGGTTTAGGTTAAAAAAATAATTTGGCATGAATGCAGAAATATTGATCATTTAATGGACACAGAATGGTCAGATTTTGGCAAGACAAAAGTTTTGCCGGCCACAGAAAGTAAGGTGATATTCAAACAAATAATTAACTTAAAATACAAATATATGTTGCATTACATTGGTGAATGAAGTTGTGGTGCCACTTTTCCAGCGTCCATTTGTTTAGCAGGCTGTGGGACTTTGCAAATGCCCCACAGTTTTTTATTTGCCATTTATTTAGTGCTGGCTTCTGGGGACTGATTCGACCATGGAGATCCTTTTAAGACAGAATCCTACAAACTGTTCTAGTTGACTCAGGGACTTGACGTGACCAGGCCTGTTGGAGCTCTGCTGCAGTGGAAGAGAGGCTTGCTTTGGATTTTCTAACCAACAAGCGTTCCTCTTGAGCAGTTGTCTTGCGGGGTCTGCTGAACCTGGGCTTGTCAAACATCTCCAGTCTCTTCGAATCTTTTTTTAATTCTTTGTACTTGACACTGAGACACATTTAAGGTGCCAGCCACCTCTGCAGTGGATCTGATCTTCAGCCTCTTGATAATCCAGGCTTTGGTCACAGGCTGGATTTTTGGCATGTTCTCAGAGCTCAAGTTGCAGCTCAAGTGAAGGTCTGGGGAGCTGGGTTTCTTTTTATACACACCCACTAATTAACAGATCATTTACTAAGCACAGGTGAGGATGTAAACTAGGATTGGGTGTATTGTATGACCAGGCGACAAAACTTTTGTCTTGCCAAAATCTGACCATTCTGTGTCCTTTAAATAATTCTGCATTGATGCCAGTAAATTTTCTTAACCGAAACCACATTTCGGAGGGCTTCAGCTTTCAAAAGAATAATTTATATAACCAATGGATGAATTTAACGTCAGGTTATAAGCTTTTATTTACATAACATGGATAAGCGACATAACTTCTGTCAGGGAGTGTATGTAGCAGAGGCGATCGCGCTATGGCAGCTTCTAACCTCCTATAAACACTATTGAAGCATGCCAAAAGTAAAAAAAAAAAAAAAAAAGGTTTAAAAATATAAAAAAACAAAAAAAAAAAACAAATTCAAATGACCCCCCTTTCGCTGCATTCAGAATCGCCCGATCTATCAATAAAAAAAGAATTAACCCGATCGCTAAACAGCATAATGATAAAAAAGCCAGAATTAACAGAATTACGATAACGGGCAATTAAAAGAGCGAATCTGCACAAAAGTGGTATCGTTAAAAACGTCAAATCGGCACGCAAAAAATAAGCCTGCACCCAACCCGAGATAACAAAAATAGAGACGCTACGGGTCTCAGAAAATTGCGGAATTTATTTTTTTTAGCAAAATTTGGAATTTTTTTTCACCACTTAGATAAAAGAGAATCTACACATGTTTGGTGTCTATGAACTTGTAATGACCTGTAAAATCATAATTGCAGGTCAGTTTTAGCATTTAGTGAACCTAGCAAAAAACCCAAACAATAAACAAGTGTGGGATTGCACTCTTTTGCAATTTCACCACACTTGGAATTTTTTCCTGTTTTCGAGTACACGACATGGTAAAATCAATGGTATTGTTCAAAAGTACAACTCGTCCTGCAAAAATTAAGCCCTCACACAGTCATATTGATGGAAAAATAAAAAAGTAATGGCTCTAGAAAGAAGGGGAGCGAAAAATGAAAAATAGATAAAAGCTCCGGTCATGAAGGCGTTAAACATGGAAGCAGGTGGCGAAATTTGCCTTGGAAACCTGCTATCTCCCAAATGGGCTTTAGACATGAGGCACTGCAGGCTGCATCCTACATGACTGGCAATAGATATGCAGGACTGCAGGCTGTATGACACATAATAAGATTAGATACATGGCTCTGTGAGCTGTATGACACATAATAAGATTAGATACATGGCTCTGTGAGCTGTATGACACATGATGGGATTATATTCACGGCTCTGTGAGCTGTATCACACATGACGGGATTATATTCACGTGCTCTGTGAGCTGTATCACACATGACGGGATTATATTCACGGCTCTGTGAGCTGTATCACACATGATGGGATTATATTCACGGCTCTGTGAGCTGTATCACACATGATGGGATTATATTCACGGCTCTGTGAGCTGTATCACACATGACGGGATTATATTCACGGGCTCTGTGAGCTGTATCACACATGATGGGATTATATTCACGGCTCTGTGAGCTGTATCACACATGATGGGATTATATTCACGGGCTCTGTGAGCTGTATCACACATGACGGGATTATATTCACAGGCTCTGTGAGCTGTATCACACATGATGGGATTATATTCACGGCTCTGTGAGCTGTATCACACATGATGGGATTATATTCATGGCTCTGTGAGCTGTATCACACATGATGGGATTATATTTACGGCTCTGTGAGCTGTATCACACATGATGGGATTATATTCACGGCTCTGTGAGCTGTATCACACATGATGGGATTATATTCACGGCTCTGTGAGCTGTATCACAAATGATGGGATTATATTCACGGGCTCTGTGAGCTGTATCACACATGATGGTATTATATTCACGGCTCTGTGAGCTGTATCACACATGATGGGATTATATTCACGGCTCTGTGAGCTGTATCACACATGATGGGATTATATTCACGGCTCTGTGAGCTGTATCACACATGATGGGATTATATTCATGGCTCTGTGAGCTGTATCACACATGATGGTATTATATTCACGGCTCTGTGAGCTGTATCACACATGATGGGATTATATTCACGGCTCTGTGAGCTGTATCACACATGATGGGATTATATTCACGGCTCTGTGAGCTGTATCACACATGATGGGATTATATTCACGGCTCTGTGAGCTGTATCACACATGATGGGATTATATTCACGGCTCTGTGAGCTGTATCACACATGATGGGATTATATTCACGGCTCTGTGAGCTGTATCACACATGATGGGATTATATTCACGGCTCTGTGAGCTGTATCACACATGATGGGATTATATTCACGGCTCTGTGAGCTGTATCACACATGATGGGATTATATTCACGGCTCTGTGAGCTGTATCACACATGATGGGATTATATTCACGGCTCTGTGAGCTGTATCACAAATGATGGGATTATATTCAGGGCTCTGAGCTGTATCACATATGATGGGATTATATTTGCGGCTCTGTGGGATTTATCACACATGAATGGATTATATACGTGGCTCTCTGCGCTGTATCACACATGATGAGCATTAGAGACTAAAAGACACTGCAGGAGATCATATACAAGGGTCATTACTTGTACCCCAGGATGTGCATCGAAATATTCTAAACCCACACAAGAGCATTGTAATTACAGCCACAGATGTGACTACAATGCAAAATAAAAGAGAGTGTGGACTTGGTCAATCTATTTGACCAAGTTAGATTTAGGAAAACCTAACATGGGCTTTTATTTTTGGAGAGATCAGTAGGTAGGTACTGGGACGGATCTCTCACTCCAGTTTGGGTCTTGGGATTTGCCCATGTCCATGAGTCCCATTTAATCTTTCAGGTAAGGTTAGGGTGTGTCCGTATATGGTTTTGCAAGCACACAGCCGAAGCTCTATGTATGTTTGGTCTGTGTGAGACTGAACACAGGTCACAGCCAGAGAAAGCAAAGCCATTGCCTCACCCACAAGCTACACGGTGGAGTAGTTGCCCTCAGCAATGGACTAATACGGACTGTTACGGACAATCCGGCTGCGAACGGAGGATAACGTTTGAGGATATTTTCGTAAATTGCCAAAATAAAGACATTTAAGTTGAACTATCTTGGGTCACTGCCTCATTACTGCACTGACATGAAAGCCATTGCATTACGTATGGTTGAGAATTCATGCAGTGTAAACTAAGGGAAGCCTTGAAGAAAGCTGAAGGTCCATGGACAGGATGGAGGAACTCCTGAGGCAATTGTTCCCCTCCCATACGCAGCAACAACAGCAGCAGCAGTTTCTGGAGCAACAATAACAGCAGCAGTAGACTATCCACCTGATTCTGCAGTAGACTGCAGCACTGGGAGAGACTCTCCCACCGCCGACCCCGGTTCTTCCCGAGGCCCGGGACGTCAAGTCTGCACTGAGGAAGATGAGCTAGGAGGGCGACATGTAAGCTTTCTGCTCCGTGTTTGAATATACTGCGGAGTGGGATAGCTTGCCGCTCTCCCAGTGGGCTGAAGTGGTGGCCCCGTTCCTGATGGGGGTGCCCAGAAGGCTTACTTTGACCTCAGTCGGGAGGCCGCCAAGGACTATGGGAAACTCAAGGGGTAGGTCCTTGCCTGACTGGGGGTTAACATAGTAACATAGTAACATAGTTATTAAGGTTGAAGGGAGACTTTAAGTCCATCTAGTTCAACCCATATCCTATCCTAACTTGCCCTAACATGTTGATCCAGAGGAAGGCAAAAAAAACCCATGTGGCAACAGTAAGCTTCACATTGGGGAAAAAAATTCCTTCCCGACTCCACATACGGCAATCAGACTAGCTCCCTGCATCAACGTAATATTAAGGAAACTAGTGTATATACCCTGTAATATTATACTTTTCAAGAAAGGCATCCAGTCCCTTCTTAAATATTAGTAGGGAATCACTCATTACAACATCATATGGCAGAGAGTTCCATAGTCTCACTGCTCTTACAGTAAAGAATCCGCGTCTGTGAGTATGCTTAAACCTTCTTTCCTCCAGGCGTAGAGGATGCCCCCTTGTCCCCGTCACAGGTCTAAGAGTAAAAAGATCATTAGGAAGGTCTTGGTATTGTCACCGCATATATTTATACATTGTAATAAGATCACCCCTAACCCTTCGATTCTCCAAACTAAATAACCCCAAGTGTAATAACCTGTCTTGGTATTGCAGACCCCCTAGTTCCCTAATAACCTTGGTCGCTCTTCTCTGCATCCGCTCCAGTTCAGCTATGTCTTTCTTATACACCGGAGACCAGAACTGTACACAGTATTCAAAGTGTGGTTTCACTAGTGACTTATATAGAGGTAAACTTATGTTCTCCTCATGAGCATCTATGCCTCTTTTAATGCATCCCATTATTTTATTTGCCTTTGCAGCAGCTGCCTGACACTGGCCACTAAATGTGAGTTTATCGTCCACCCATACACCCAGGTCTTTTTCAGTGACTGTTTTGCCCAGTGTTTTACAATTAAGCACATAATTATACATCTTGTTTGTTCTACCCAAGTGCATGACCTTACATTTATCCCCATTAAAGCTCATTTGCCATTTATCAGCCCAAGCTTCTAGTTTACATAAATCCTCCTGTAATATAAAATTGTCCTCCTCTGTATTGATTACCCTGCAGAGTTTAGTGTCATCTGCAAATATTGAAATTCTACTCTCTATGCCCCCTACAAGGTCATTAATAAATATGACCCCTGTGGTACCCCACTGCTAACCGTGACCCAGTCCGAGTGTGCTCCATTAATAACCACCCTTTGTTTCCTATCCCTGAGCCAGCTCTTAACCCACCTACACATATTTTCCCCTATCCCCATTGTTCTCATTTTATGTATCAACCTTTTGTGTGGCACCGTATCAAAAGCTTTTGAAAAGTCCATGTACACCACGTCCACTGCATTCCCTTGGTCCAGTCCGGAACTTACCTCTTCATAAAAGCTTATCAGATTAGTCTGACAGGAACGGTCCCTTGTAAACCCATGTTGATATTGGGTCATAAGGTTATTCTTCTCCAGATACTCCAGTATAGTATCTCTTAGAAAACCCTCCAGGATTTTACCCACAGTTGAGGTTAAACTTACTGGCCTATAATTTCCAAGTTCAGTTTTTGTCTCCTTTTTGAATATACGCTATTTGCTATACGCCAGTCCTGTGGTACAGACCCTGTTATTATGGAATCTTTAAAGATTAAAAATAATGGTCTATCTATGACTGTGCTTAATTCCTACAGTACTCGGGGGTGTATCACATCCGGGCCCGTGGATTTGTCAATTTTAGTGATTTTTAGACGCCGCTGTACTTTCCGCTGGGTTAAGCAGGTGACTTTTAACGGAGAATTTTTATCCCTGATCACGTTATCCGTCATGGGATTTTCTTGTGTAAATACTGTTGAAAAAAAGTCATTTAGCATATTGGCTTTTTCCTCATCCTCATCCACCATTTCACCCAGACTATTTTTAAGGGGACCAACACTATCATTTTTTAGCTTCTTACTATTTATGTAGTTAAAGAATATTTTGGGATTATTTTTACTTTCTCAGGCAATGAGTCTCTCTGTCTCAATCTTTGCAGTCTTGATTTGCTTTTTACAGAATTTATTTAATTTTCTTTATTTATTTAATGCCTCATCACTACCTACTTGCTTTAATTCTCTAAATTCTTTTATTTTTATCTCTTATTGCGCCCCTTACAGCTCTATTTAGCCATAGTGGTTTCCTCCTATTTCTAGCATGTTTATTCCCATATGGTATATATTGTGCACAGGTCCTATTCAGGTTGCTAATAAACGTCTCCCATTTTCTTTGTGTATTTTTATGTCTCAGGATATCGCACCAAGATCATCTCTTATCAGTTGGAAATTTGCCTTCCTGAAGTTTAGTGTCCTTGTAACCCATCTACTACACATCTTATTAAAGGATACATGAAAACTTATTAATTTGTGATCACTATTACCCAAGTGACCCTCAACCCTTACATTTGATATGCGGTCTGGCCTGTTGGTTAATATTAGGTCTAGCAGTGCCCCCCCTCTTGTTGGGTCCTGAACCAGTTGTGAAAGGTAATTGTCTCTCATAGTAGTCAAAAACCTATTACCTTTGCTGGAACTGCAGGTTTCGGTTCCCCAATGTATTTCAAGGTAGTTGAAGTCCCCCATAATAATGACTTCTCCTTGAGTCGCAGCTTCATCTATTTGCTTTATGAGGATATTCTCTGTTGCTTCCATTATTTTTGGAGACTTATAACAAACCCCTATCAGTAATTTATTATTTTTCCCCCTCCCCTTATCTCCACCCACAGGGACTCTACATTTTCATTAGATTCATATATATTATCACGAAGGATGGGTTTTAAGGATGATTTTACATATAAACACACACCTCCCCCTCGCTTATTTGTTCGGTCATTTCTGAACAGACTATAGCCCTGTAAATTAACCGCCCAGTCGTGGCTCTCGTCCAGCCATGTCTCAGATATCCCCACCATGTCATAATTATGCTCCAACAACATTAACTCCAATTCCTCCATTTTGTTGGCGAGACTTCTGGCATTAGTATACATGCACTTTATGTATCTCTCTGTACCTCTATTCTTTCTTAAATTATTAACTGTTCTAACCCCACCCTCCATGCCACCCCCACCTCCAATGTCATTATTTGTGCCCAGGTCTCTATCTGCACTGTCTTCCCCTCCTTTAAAAGGAATACCTTCCCCCCTCATCCCTAGTTTAAACACTCCTCCAACCTTCTAGCCATTTTCTCCCCCAGCACAGCTGCACCCTCCCCATTGAGGTGCAGCCCGTCCCTAGCGTAGAACCTGTAGCCAACTCAGAAGTTGGTCCAGTTCTGCAAGAACCCAAACCCCTCCTTCCTACACCAATTCCTGAGCCACTTATTAACCTCCCTAATCTCCCGTTGTCTCTCTGGTTTGGCACGTGGTACAGGAAGTATTTCCGAAAATACCACCTTGGAGGTCCTTGCTTTAAGCTTACAGACTAATTCCCTGAAATCATCTTTAACCCCTTCACCCCCAAGGGTGGTTTGCACGTTCATGACCGGGCCAATTTTTACAATTCTGACCACTGTACCTTTATGAGGTCATAACTCTGGAACGCTTCCATGGATCCCGGTGATTCTGACATTGTTTTCTCGTGACATATTGTACTTCATGTTAGTGGTAAAATTTCATTCAAATAACTTGCGTTTATTTGTGAGAAAAACAGAAATTTGGCGAAAATGTTGAAAATTTCGCGATTTTCCAACTTTGAATTTTTATGCCCTTAAATCACAGAAATACGGCACACAAAAAACTTGATAACTAACATTTCCCACATGTTTACTTTACATCAGCACAATTTTGGAACCAAAATTTTTTTTTGTTAGGAAGTTATAAGGGTTAAAAGTTGACCAGCGATTTCTCATTTTTACAACACCATTTTATTTTTAGGACCACATCACATTTGAAGCCACTTTGAGGGGTCTATATGATAGAAAATACCCAAAAGTGACACCATTCTAAAAACTGCACCCCTTAAGGTGCTCAAAACCACATTCAAGAAGTTTATTAACCCTTTAGGTGCGTCACAGGAATTTAAAAAAAAATGAACATCTAACTTTTTTTCATAAAAAAAATAATTCAGGTTCAATTTTTTTTATTTTACCAAGGGTAACAGGAGAAATTGAACTGCAAAAGTTATTGTGCAATTTGTCCTGAGTACGCAGATACCTGATATGTGGGGGGGAACGACTGTTTCGGCGCATGGCAGAGCTCAGAATGGAAGGAGCGCCGTTTGACTTTTTCAATGCAAAATTGGCTGGAATTCAGATTGGACGCCATGTCACGTTTGGAGAGTCCCTGATGTACCTAAACAGTGGAAACCCCCTACAAGTGACCCCATTTTGGAAACTAGACCCCCCAAGGAACTTATCTAGATATGTGGTGAGAACTTTGAACCCACAAGGGCTTTACAGAAGTTTATAACGTACAGCGGTACAATTAAAAAATCATATTTTTTCCACAAAAATGATCTTTTCACCCCAATTTTTATTTTCCCAAGGGTAACAGGACCCTAAAAGATATTGTGCAATTTGTCCTGAGTACGCTGATACCCCACATGTGGGGGTAAACCACTATTTGGGCGCATGGCAGAGCTCGGAATGGAAGCAGCGCCATTTGACGTTTTTGGCTGGAATTGAGATCGGACACCATGTCACGTTTGGAAAACTCCTGATGTACCAAAACAGTGGACAACCCCCACAAATGACACCATTTTGGAAACTAGACCCCCTAAGGAACTTATCTAGATGTGTGGTGAGAACTTTGAACCCCCATGGGCTTCACAGAAGTTTATAACATAAAGCCATACAATTAAAAAATCATATTTTTTCCACAAAAATGATCTTTTCACCCTCAATTCTTATTTTTCCAAGGGTAACAGGACCCTAAAAGTTATTGTGCAATTTGTCCTGAGTACGCTGATACCCCATATGTGGGGGTAAACCACTATTTGGGCGCATGGCAGAGCTCGGAAGGGAAGCAGCGCCATTTGACATTTTGGGCTGGAATTGAGATCGGACACCATGTCACGTTTGGAAAACTCCTGATGTACCAAAACAGTGGAACCCCCCCACAAATGACACCATTTTGGAAACTAGACCCCCTAAGGAACTTATCTAGATGTGTGGTGAGCACTTTGACCCCCCCAGTGCTTCACAGAAGTTTACAACGCCCGGGCGTGAAAATAAAAAAATTCGTATTTTTTCCACAAACATGATCTTTTAGTCACCATTTTTTTATTTTCCCAAGGGTACCAGGAGAAATTGGACCCCAAAAGTTGTTGTCCAATTTGTCCTGAGTATGCTGATACCCCATATGTGGGAGAAAACTACTGTATGGGCACACGTTGGGGCTCGGAAGGGAAGTAGTGACGTTTTGAAATGCAGACTTTGATGTAATGGTCTGCGGGTGTCATGTTGCCTTTGGAGAGCCCCTAATGTACCTAAACAGTGGAAACCCCCCACAAATCACACCATTTTGTATACTAGACCCCCCAAGGAACTTATCTAGATGTGTGGTGAGCACTTTGAACCCCCCCAGTGCTTCACAGAAGTTTACAACGCCCGGGCGTGAAAATAAAAAATTCGTATTTTTTCCACAAACATGATCTTTTAGTCACCATTTTTTTATTTTCCCAAGGGTACCAGGAGAAATTGGACCCCAAAAGTTGTTGTCCAATTTGTCCTGAGTATGCTGATACCCCATATGTGGGAGAAAACTACTGTATGGGCACACGTCGGGGCTCGGAAGGGAAGTAGTGACGTTTTGGAATGTAGACTTTGATGGAATGGTCTGCGGGTGTCATGTTGCCTTTGGAGAGCCCCTAATGTACCTAAACAGTGGAAACCCCCCACAAATGACCCCATTTTGAAAACTAGACCCACTAAGGAACGTATCTAGATGTGAGGTGAGCACTTTGAACCCCCAAGGGCTTCACAGAAGTTTATAATGCCAGGGCATGAAAATAAAAAAATCGTATTTTTTCCACAAACATGATCAATTAGTCCCAAATTTTTTCATTTTCCCAAGGGTAACAGGAGAAATTGGACCCCAAAAGTTGTTGTCCAATTTGTCCTGAGTACGCTGACACCCCATATGTGGGAGAAAACTACTGTATGGACACACGTCGGGGCTCGGAAGGGAAGCAGTGACGTTTTGGAATGCAGACTTTGATGGAATGGTCTGCGGGTGTCATGTGCGTTTGGAGAGCCCCTGATGTACCTAAACTATTGAAACTCCCCACAAGTGACCCCATTTTGGACACTAGACCCCCCACGGAACTTATCTAGATGTGTGGTGAGCACTTTGAACCCCCAAGTGCTTCACAGAAGTTTATAACACTCGGACGTGAAAATAAAAAAATCATTTTTTTCCACAAAAATGATATTTTTGCCCCCAATTTTTTATTTTCCTAAGGGTAACAGGAGAAATTGGACCCCAAAAATTGTTTTGCAATTTGTCCTGAGTAGGCTGATACCCTACATGTGGGGGTAAAACACTGTTTGGGCGCATAGCAGAGCTTGGAAGGGAAGGAGCACCATTTGACTTTTTCAACTCAGAATTGGCTGGAATTGAGATCAGACGCCATGTTGCATTTGGAGAGCCCCTGATGTGCCCAAACAGTGGAAACCCCCAATTCTAACTCCAACCCGAACCCCAACACGCCCCTAACCCTAACCCTAGCCCTAACCCTAGCCCTAACCTTAACCCTAACCCTAACCCTAGCCCTAACCCTAACCCTACCCCAACACACCCCTAGCCCTAACCCTAGCCCTAACCCTAATGGAAAAATGGAAATAAATACATTTTTTTAATTTTATTATTTTTCCCTAACTAAGGGGGTGATAACGGGGGGGTTTGATATACTATTTATGGCGGTTTTTATGTTTGGCGGCTGTCGCACGCTAAAAGATGCTTTTTATTGTAAAAATAGTTTTTGCATCACCACATATTGAGAGCTATAATTTTTCCGTATTTTGACCCACCGAGTCATGTGAGGTCTTATTTTTTGCGGGACAAGTTGACGTTTTTATTGGTACCATTTTCAGGCACGTGAAATTTTTTGATCGCTTTTTATTCCGATTTTTGGGACGCAGAATGAACAAAAACCAGCGTTTCATGAATTTCTTTTGGGGGGGGTGCGTTTACACCGTTCCGCGTGCGGTAAAATTGATAAAGCGGTTTTATTCTTCGGGTCAGTACGGTTACAGCGATACCTCATTTAGGTCGTTTTTTATGTTTTTGTCGGTTTTATGCAATGAAAACTATTTTATATAAAAAATAATTATTTTTGCATCACTTTATTCAGCGAGCTATAACTTTTTTATTTTTTCACTGATGATGCTGTGTGGCAGCTCGTTTTTTGCGGGACAAGATGACGTTTTCAGCAGTACCATGGCTATTTATATGCGTCTTTTTGATCGCGCGTTATTACTAGTGTTGAGCATTCCGATACCGCAAGTATCGGGTATCGGCCGATACTTGCTGTATCGGAATTCCGATACCGACTTCCGATATTTTTTCAATATCGGAAGTCGGTATCGGAATCGGAAGTTCAAAGTTGATTGACAGCCTGACGTCATCATGATGCGCGGTGTGTGCGCATCATGATGCGCCGTCATTTCGGGCCTTCCGGGGGTCTCTGCCGGCCTGCCGGGGGGCTGTGCCGGCCTGCCGGGGGGCTGTGTGGACTGCCCGGGGTCTGTACCGGCCTGCCGGGGGGCTGTGCCGGCCTGCCGGTGGTCTGTGCACCCTGTGGGGGTCTGTACCGGCCTGCCGGGGGACTGTGCCGGCCTGTCGGGGGGCTGTGCTGATGTCCGGGGGTCTGTGCAAGCATCGTCCGATGGGACTACAAGTCCCATCTGGCGATGCCTGCTACCATGACAGTGATTGACACATTAGCCAATGATGGGACAGTAGTAGTCCCATCATCCGGCTAATGTGATAAATGTTAAAAAAAAAAAAAATACTACATACATACTACATGCATGCTACATACATACTACATGCTACATACATACTACATACATACCACATATATACTACATACATACTACATACATAACACATATATACTACATACATACTACATACATACTACATACATACTACATGCATGCTACATACATACTACATGCTACATACATACTACATACATACTACATGCATGCTACATACATACTACATGCTACATACATACTACATGCATGCTACATACATACTACATGCTACATACATACTACATATATACTACATACATACTACATACATACTACATGCATGCTACATACATACTACATGCTACATACATACTACATATATACTACATGCATGCTACATACATACTACATGCTACATACATACTACATATATACTACATACATACTACATACATACTACATGCATGCTACATACATACTACATGCTACATACATACTACATATATACTACATGCATGCTACATACATACTACATGCTACATACATACTACATATATACTACATACATACTACATGCATGCTACATACATACTACATGCTACATACATACTACATGCTACATACATACTACATATATACTACATGCATGCTACATACATACTACATGCTACATACATACTACATATATACTACATGCATGCTACATACATACTGCATGCTACATGCATGCTACATACATACTACATACATACTACATGCTACATACATACCACATATATACTACATACATATTACATACAATACATTCATACAATACATACATAGACATACAGTACATATAACATAGAGTAACATACTTACCAATACTTGTCACATTGTTCCCCGAAGCCATTGTCTTTTACGGAATAAATATTAACATAACAAACCACAAAAATACTCACCCACGATCCGAAGCAGTCCACGAGTGTGTCCCACGATGATCTTGGGTAGAGAACTGCAGCATCAGCTGTTGCTGCCGTTCTCTACGGGCTGCAGGAATCCAATGACGGAAGGTAGGTATCCTTCCGCACTGTATTCCTCCGCCACTTAAAAAAAAAAAGTCCCTAGTCTCACTTTATGCCATTGCTGCGTGGGAAATTCCCACGCAGCAATGGCATAAAGTGAGACTAGGGACTTTTTTTTTTTTTAAGTGGCGGAGGAATACAGTGCGGAAGGATACCTACCTTCCGTCATTGGATTCCTGCAGCCCGTAGAGAACGGCAGCAACAGCTGATGCTGCAGTTCTCTACCCAAGATCGTCGTGGGACACACTCGTGGACTGCTTCGGATCGTGGGTGAGTATTTTTGTGGTTTGTTATGTTAATATTTATTCCGTAAAAGACAATGGCTTCGGGGAACAATGTGACAAGTATTGGTAAGTATGTTACTCTATGTTATATGTACTGTATGTCTATGTATGTATTGTATGAATGTATTGTATGTAGTATGTATGTAGTATATATGTGGTATGTATGTAGCATGTAGTATGTATGTAGTATGTATGTAGCATGCATGTAGCATGCAGTATGTATGTAGCATGCATGTAGTATATATGTAGTATGTATGTAGCATGTAGTATGTATGTAGCATGTAGTATGTATGTAGCATGCATGTAGTATATATGTAGTATGTATGTAGCATGTAGTATGTATGTAGCATGCATGTAGTATGTATGTAGTATGTATGTAGTATATATGTAGTATGTATGTAGCATGTAGTATGTATGTAGCATGCATGTAGTATATATGTAGTATGTATGTAGCATGTAGTATGTATGTAGCATGCATGTAGTATGTATGTAGTATGTATGTAGTATATATGTAGTATGTATGTAGTATGTATGTAGTATATATGTGGTATGTATGTAGTATGTATGTAGTATGTATGTAGCATGTAGTATGTATGTAGCATGCATGTAGTATGTATGTAGTATGTATGTAGTATATATGTAGTATGTATGTAGCATGTAGTATGTATGTAGCATGCATGTAGTATATATGTAGTATGTATGTAGCATGTAGTATGTATGTAGTATGTATGTAGTATGTATGTGGTATGTATGTAGTATATATGTAGTATGTATGTAGCATGTAGTATGTATGTAGCATGCAAGTAGTATATATGTAGTATGTATGTAGCATGTAGTATGTATGTAGCATATATGTAGTATGTATGTAGCATGCATGTAGTATATATGTAGTATGTATGTAGCATATATGTAGTATGTATGTAGCATGTAGTATATATGTAGTATGCATGATGCATGCATGTAGTATATATGTAGTATGTATGTTGCATGTAGTATGTATGTAGTATTATGTTGCATGTAGTATATATGTAGTATGAATGTAGCATGTATGTAGTATTTAGTATGAATGTAGCATGTATGTAGTATGCATGTTGTATGTATGTAGCATGTAATTTTTTTTTTTTTTTTTTTTTTTACATTCAACACATTAGCCGGATGATGGGACTACTACTGTCCCATCATTGGCTAATGTGTCAATCACTGTCATGGTAGCAGGCATCGCCCGATGGGACTTGTAGTCCCATCGGACGATGCCTGCACAGACCCCCGAAGCCTGCACAGCCCCCCGGCAGGCCGGCACAGCCCACCGGAGCCTGCACAGCCCCCCTGGCAGGCCGGCACAGCCCCCCGGCAGGCCGGCACAGACCACCGGAGACTGCACAGACCCCCTGGCAGGCCGGCACAGCCCCCCGATAGGCCCGTACAGACCCCAGAGAGGCTGTACAAGGGAAAAACAGGATTTTTCTTATTCCGATACCGGAAGTCCCATAGACTTGAATGGGACTTCCGGTATCGGAATCGGCGATACCGATACTTTTTTTTAAGATCGGCCGATCCATTCCGATCCGATACTTTGAAGTATCGGACGGTATCGCTCAACTCTAGTTATTACACTTTTTGTTTGGCAGTATGATAATAAATCATTATTTTTTGCTTCGTTTTTTATTTTTATTTTTTAAGGGGTTCGCTAAAGGGGTTAACTAATGGGACAGTTTTATAGGGCGGGTCGTTACGGACGTGGCGATACCTAATATGTGTACTTTTATTGTTTGTTTTTTTTATTATTTCCAAAAAATGGATATATTGGGGGAATATATTTTTTTTTTTTTCTAATTTATTTGGCGATTTTTTTTAAATTATTTTTACACTTTTTTTTATTTTTTTTTTTACTTTATTAAATAGTCCCAGGTGGGACATCACTGTCCTGTGACAGATCGCTGATCTGTCACATCACAGGTCACTGTGACAGATCAGCGATCTGACACAGGCACTGCAGAAGGCTTCCTCATGCCTGCGCTTTGCAGGCACTGAGGAAGCCAGCTTCCGCAGGCCCCCGAAGGCCCCCGTCGCCATCTTGGATTCGGGGGACTGGAGGAAGGGAGTCCCCCGCAGCAGCGCTGCACATTGCGCTGCCGTGGGGGGCTCAGGGAAGCACGGAGGGAGCCCCCTCCCTGCCGATGCTTCCCTTTAACCCCCGGTACACCGCGATCGTGTTTGATCGCGGTGTGCAAGGGGTTAACGTGTCGGGGGCGGTCCGTGACCGCCCCTGACACATTGTGCCGGGTGTCAGCTGTGATAATCAGCTGACACCCGGCCGCGATCAGCGGCGCTCACCACGTGGGCGCCGCTGATCGCGCCGACGTACTATCCCGTCCCCGGTCATACGGGCCCGGGTACCGTGGACGGGATAGTACGTCGGATGGCAGGAAGGGGTTAAGGACCTTCCACCTACCTCTAACTTTGTCATTTGTGCCAATGTGCACCATGTCCGCTGGATCCTCACCAGCCCCTCCCAGTAATCTGTGAACCCGATCAGCGAACTGTTGGACTCGAGCGCCAGGTAGGCAGCACACCGTTCGACGATCCCTGTCTTTGTGACAGATTGCCCTATCTGTTCCCCTAATAATTGAGTCTCCCACTACCAGAACCTGTCTGGCCTGCCCTGCTCTCCTATTTCCCCCCTTACTGGAGCAGACACTCCTCCGGCTTTCAGAGGACATGCCTTGCTGCAGCAGTGCTACTCCTGCACTAACACTCCCCTCATCTGCCAACTTAGCAAACTTATTAGGGTGTGCCAGATCAGGACTAGACTCCCTGGTGCTCTTCCCTCTACCCCGCCTTCTAACTGTCACCCAGCTAGCTGCTTCATTGTCCTGCAGCACGTGTACGGGCACAACGAGTGTACCAGTGGTCCTTTGTGGAAGAACGACCTGCTAAGTTCCAGACATATGACTTATTACAGCTAGTATCTATGATACCTCTTTCCATGGTCTGCATAGAGTATGATACCACAAAAAAATGACAATTAATGATGTTACCACATCCCTCCACCTAAATAGCATCATGGCTCCACACAATAAGATGGTCAGTGTCACCCCTGCCTCCTACACAGTATGATGGTCACTACAGCCCCCTCACACAATACAGTGGGTAAGGAAAGTATTCAGAACCCTTAAAATTTTTCACTCTGTTTCATTGCAGCCATTTGGTAAATTCAAAAAAGTTCATTTTTTTTCTCATTAATCTACACTCTGCACCCCATATTGACTGAAAAAAACCCAGAAATGTAGACATTTTTGCAAATTTATTAAAAAAAAGAAAAAGTAGTTAAATATTACATGGTCATAATTATTCAGACCCTTTGCTCAGTATTGAGTAGAAGCACCCTTTTGAGCTAGTAAAGCCATGAGTCTTCTTGGGGATAATGCAACAAGTTTTTCACACCTGGATTTAGGGATCCACTGCCATTCATCCTTGCAGATCCTCTCCAGTTCCGTCAGGTTGGATGGTGAGCGTTGGTGGACAGCCCTTTTCAGGTGTCTGCTGAGATGCTCAATTGGGTTTAGGTCAGGGCCCAGGCTGGGCCAGTCAAGAATGGTCACAGAGTTGTTCTGAAGCCACTCCTTTATATTTTTAGCTGTGTGCTTAGGGTCAGTCTCTTGTTGGAAGGTGAACCTTCGGTCAAGTCTGAGGTGCAGAGTACTACGGAAAAGGTTTTCATCCAGGATACTCTGTACTTGGCCGCATTCATGTTTTCTTGAATTGCAGTCGTCCAATACCTGCAGCTGAAAAACACCCCCATAGCATGATGCTGCCACCACCACGTTTCACTGCTGGAATTGAATTGGGCAGGTGATGAGCAGTGCCTGGTTTTCTCCACATACAGCTTAGAATTATCAAGAAAAAGTTATAGCTTATTTCTCATAGTCTGGGAGTCCTTCATGTGTTTTTCAGCAAACTATGCAGGCTTTCATATATCTTTCACTGAAGAGAGGCTTCCGTTGGGCCAGTCTGCCATAAAGGCCTGACTGTTGTAGGGATGAAGTGATAGTTGACTTTGTGGAACTTTCTCCCATCTCCCTACTGCATCTGTGGAGCTCAGCTACAGTGATCTTGGGGTTCATCTTTACCTCTCTCACCAAGGCTCTTCACTCCCACAATTGCTCAGTTTGGCTGAAAGACCAGGTCTAGGAAGACTTTTGATGGTCCCAAACTTCTTCCATTTAAGGATTATGGAGGCCACTGTGCTCATAGGAACCTTGAGTACTGCAGAAATTCTTTTGTAACCTTGGCCAGCTTTGTGCCTTATCACATTTCTGTCTCTGAGCTCCTTGGCCAGTTCCTTTGACCTCATGATTCTCATTTGGTCTGACATGCACTGTGAGCTGTGAAGTACTATACAGACAGGTGTGTGCCTTTACAAATCAAGCCCTATCAGTTTAATTAAGCACAGCTAGACTCCAATGAAGAAGTAGAACCATCTCAAGGAGGATCACAAGGAAATGGACATCGTGTGACTTAAGTATGAGTGTCTGAGCAAAGGGTTTAAATACTTCTGACCATGTGATATTTCAATTTTTTTTTAAATTAATTTGTTATTTTTCAGTCAAGATGGGGTGCAGAGTATACATTAATGAGAAAACAATGAACTTTTTTGAGTTTACCAAATGGCTGCAATGAAACAAAGAGTAAAAATTTAAAGGGGTCTGAATACTTTCCATACCCACTGTATAATGTCCACCACAACCTCACAGCATATTGTCCACCACAGACTCCTCACACATGATGATCTCCACAGCCCGCCACACAATATGATGGTTAACGCACAGCCCTCCACACAGTATGATAGTCACCACACACAATACGATGGCCTTACAACAGCCCTCTATATAATATGATGGTCCCCCACAGTATAATAGTCCCCCCACATAGTATGATGGTCCCGTACAGCTCTAATTCAGTGTCATGTTTCCCCACACCCCCATATAGTATGATGGTCCCCCCACAACCACAATACAATACGATGGTGCCCCAATACAGTACGATGGTCTGGGAGAGACCATGCCGCAATATATTATGATGGTCTCCCACAGTCCTAATACAGTATGATGATCACCATAGCCCCCTATATAGTATGACAGTCCTCCCAAAGGCTCCTAATATAGTATGATGGTCCCCCACAGGCACCAATATAGTATGATGGCCCCCCACAGGCACCAATACAGTACCATGGTTTCCCATAATCCACCACAAAATATGATTGTCCCCCCACAGACTCTTATATAGTATGATGGGCCCCCACCAGGCCCCTTTATAGTATGATGGCTTCACTCAGTTTTCCATATATTATGATTGCCCCCTATATAGTATGATGGTTCGCAAGCAGGCCCTTATCTAGTATCATGGTCCTCCACGGCCCCAATACAGTACGATGGTCTGAACACAGGCCCCTATATAGTATGGTGGTCCCCAGAGCCCCAATACAGGATAGAAGCATACTGCAGCCTGCAAGAGTAAGTGACGGAGTACGGAGCTAGCGGCTCTGTGCTCTGTCACTGCTATTAACAGTACCAACGTATGGACAACACCAATATAGTTAACAAAGTCGCAAAAGATGCAGATCGGCACATCTGGCGTTTGCCAGAATTGCCAGATGGAAAAGCATCATCGGCCTGGTAGACCTGCATGCTATTTTCCTTCTATAAATTTAGCACACCGACAGCTTTCAAAACGAGTTGTTCAGTAGTGAATAACCCCTTTAAAAACAGACATGCTGTCAACTGGATACAAACATGATGCAAAAAAAGGCCTAATTAACAATACTTCCTATAAATACCTCAAATCAACAAAGAAAAGGGAAGTATACACCATTTAATAGAAAAGACAAAAAGTTTATTAAATAGTACTCATTATACAATTAAAATGCAAAAACAGAGATACAAAATGCAAAGCAGCTCCCAGCAGCAAGATATCTTTTCTATTAAATGTTGGATACAAACATGATTGTTGGTCTATGGTGGCTGCACACGTGTATTTTTTATGTCAGAGAGCAGAGTAATAACACAAACTGCATTAAATAATTGTGCTCCATGTTGCTATGACAGTCAAATGTCCAGCCAATCAGATGCCAGTATACAGTGGAAGAATCAATATTTTCCATTATAGGGGGAGGGTATTATTATATAGATGTTTTATTATGCATTATTTTGATGAAGAAACATGTGAAAGTCAATAAATTCCTCCTAACATAATGCAATATATCATTATTAGTAATGATTATATCCAAAAATAGTATTCGAAGACAGGTGCTCTTTAAATAATATGTGAATACGATCCTACAGCAAGTAGTTCTGCCCAGTGAGCGATGGCATCACTAACTGCCGTATTATGTCATCATCCAAACATTCTAACTCTATGGCAACGAAACCGACCGCTAGTAACAGTTTTAGTGACAGTGAAAAAGCGACACTTCATATTCACTTTCTGTGAAAACCGAAATCGCTATCAGCTATAATGACTGAAAGAAGGTCTGCTAGGACAAATAAAGGGGCCCGATACAAGAAATATGTATCCAACGGCCTGCTCGAGATTTTATGCAAAAAGGAAAAACCTCGTAAGTGTAAAATGGAGACATTAAAATTATTGTACAATAAAATTCATTTAACGGGAACCTGGTCATTAGATAAATGCTTCCCGAGCTGTAGGCAGCATGAATCAGAGCTTGGCGGCACCGCTGCAGCCAGATAGGTTTTTCCTGAAATGCTCCGGCAGCTTTTCCCTGCACCACTCCGGTTGACTGAAAGGTCTCAAGTGTGTTAGCGAGTGATCTGTCAGTGACCTGGAGCGAAGCCGGGAGAAGCCGGGAAGGTCACCGGAGGGCGACAGGGAAACGGACGGCTCTTTATATATACCATGTGATTTCAAACTCCAAACTGTTTTTAGAAAAAAATCATACCTGGTTGCAGTCGTGCAGTCCGGCTCAGATTCATGCTACACGTGTTTGGGCACAGAGAATTAAGTGACAGGTTCCCTTTAATATGGCATAAGAGCAGCCAGACAAGTGCCGGATTAACAGTTATTAACAGTTATTTGCTAACATCAATATACCTAGTAAAATAGATATTTTTTAGAAAAATGGAACAGCACATCATTTAGTTAGGTTGAGAAAGGCTCATGTGAGGCGAAACGTCTCCAAGCCATGTGGGCCAAATAAAGTCCACTACATCTTTTTGGTAATGATGGAGCGCTGCTTCATTTTTTTTTTACTTCTACTAAAACAGATAGAAATTACTGATAAGGGGAGAAAACCTTCTGGAAGAAAGTCCAAGTTAAAATATATACCCCAAATCAGCTGCTATCATTTCCTAAGCAGAAGGTTCTCCTAATATTCCATTTTCTCCACTTTTAGCTGTTCGGCGCATTAAACCAACAAATAGAAAGGAGAGAAGAACCTTAAAATATTTCCTGGAACAGGCCGCAGTACTGCCTGAGATCGGAGAGCCTGATACAGAAATAGAATGCACACTGTACTCCATGTAAGTCACCATTTGTATAATGCTACACCTGCTGTTACAGAGGGTTCATTACCTTATAAGTCCATGTATCAAGGATAGATGGGGTTTTGTCTTTTAGGGAAGGTGCCATCAAAAAAAAAATTTTCTCAACAACTAAAAAAATTTGAAGTCTTAATGTTTTCATTTAAAAAAAATATCAGTTGTTTTTAATCAAATATGAAAAATAATTTAAAAAGGGTCACACATTTCACTACTGCTCCCATGGAAGTGGACGGCGTGAGGTAACATATTACACCACTGCTCCCATAGAAGTGAATGGAGTTGGGTCATGCATTAGATCACTGTTCCCATAGATGTGGACAGAACGGGTATACACATTACACCATTGCTCCCATAGAAGTCGACAGAGCGTAAATCACTCCACCGATATAATTGGAAGGAGGGGAGCACGCATTACACCACTGCTCCCTTAGAAATGTGTAACCCTGGTCTGTCCACTTCTATGGGAGCAGTGCAGTAATAGAATAGATAACTAAAATAAACGTCCTGTAAATATATAATTTAACAAGCCCTCTACATATAACAAACTTGCACCTTTTAGTGCCATTCATGGAGCACTTAAAATGACGTGGCGCCCCCTCACCCTTTTTACTGTAACCAGCAAGGGTAAAGCAGACAGCTGGGGGCTTAGATTATCAGACTGGGAAGGTCCCTGGTTATTGGGCCCTTCCTAGCCTAAAAATACAAGCCCCAGAATTGGTGCATCACATTAGATGTGCCAATTCTGAAGCTTTGCCTAGCTCTTCCAAATTGATCTGGTTTGGTGGCAATTGGGGTAATGGTAGTTGGGGGTTGATAACAGCTGTGAATTGTCAAAAATCACATCTGGCATCAAGTCCTGTGGTTAGTAATGGAAAGGTGACTATCAGACACTGCTAATTATTAACACACTAATTAATGAGAGAGAAAATAAAACAAACATTTTTTTCTTTATTTGAATAAAGACTCCCTCGACTCTTTTCCGGTTTCCATATTTATTTTTGAAAAGAAAAACCCATGCAAGTCCTATTTCGTCCACAAAGGGAAACCTAGAAAAAATAAACAAGAGAAATAAAGACAAGACATTCTCCCTCGTTCACCAATTTATTAGAAAATAAAAAGTTCCCATGCAGGTCCACCGTAATCCATGACTTTCCCACGACTATCCCAGATTCTGACGTCTAACGCTGTGTGCACACGCTGCGGATTTTGCTGCGGACCCGCAGCGGTTTTGGCCGCTGCGGTGTACAGTACCATGATTCCCTATGGGAATCAAAAACCGCAATGCAGACGGTGCGGAATTTTCCGCGCGGATTATCTGCGGTTTTCAATCCGCAGAAAGAATTGACATGTCAATTCTTTCTACGGATTCTCCTGCGGTTTGCCATCTCCTCCATTGAGGAGATGAAAAACCGCAGGGCAAAACCGCAGAGCAATCTGCAGGTAAAACCGCAGGTATTTTGACCTGCGGTTTCACCTGCGGATTTTACAAAATCCGCGCAGATGAATCCGCACCTAATCCGCAGCGTGTGCACACAGCCTAAAGGCTATGGAGCCTCGTTCAGAGAACAAAGATTCATAGGCTGTAGCAGCAGCCTCTCTGGGACCCGCTGAACTCCTTGAAAAGCGGCGGCTGTGATGAGCAGTGACGTCAGTAACTACACCACTCATGAGAGTGGCTGATCCTCTGTTTAATGGTCCCATATAGTGCTCCACAGTATAAAGACCTCATATAGTGCACCACAGTATAATTGCGGCTCTACATAGTGCCCTACAGTATACTGGCCCCATACAGTGCAATACAGTATACTAGCCCCGTATAGTGCGCTATAGAATAAAGGCCTCATAAAGTGCCCTACAGTATCATGGCCCCATACAGTACCCTACAGTATCATGGCCCCATATAGTACCCTACAGTATCATGGCCCCATATCGTGCCCTACAGTATCATGGCCCCATATAGTACCCTACAGTATCATGGCCCCATACAACGCTCCACAGTATAATGGCTCCTTAGAGTGCCCTACAATATAATGGCCCCATATAGTGCCTGACAGTATAATGGCCCTATATGGTGCCCTACAGTATAGTGGACCCATATATTACCCTACAATACAATAGCTCCATATAGCACTCTACAGTAAAATAACTCCATATAGTGCCCTAGAGCATGATGGCCTCATGTAGTGACCTACAGTAAAATATCCCCATATAGTGCGCCATACTTTAAGGTGCCCCACAGTATAATGGCCCTATAGTGTGTTCTACAGTACAATGGTCTCATATAGTGCTCCAGAGTATAATGTGATTGTCTAATCTAAATAGAGAGGAGATTGAGGCCGAGCTTAAGAAACCAGCAAGAAAATTTAAGGAGCCCAGATCACCCGACCCGTGAGTAACGTGATGGCACCAGCCATACACTAAAAGTTAAATGTAATATATTATTTCTTGTCTGTTAATCACGTACAATGTCAGGATTTCGTTCTGTTTTTGTTGTTTTTTTTACAGGCCAGAAAATCAAAACGAGGAGATTGACTCAGGGACAGCAGCTGATACGAGCAGCCAGCCGCCCCCCAAGAAAAAAGCGAAAAAGAACCATTAGTGATGAGGTAATATAGAGCGCCGATATCTTAATTTTTGTATGGGTGAGGAGAGAGGAGGATCACTATATATTAGCCCTTTTAGATTGATAATTGGGGAATATAGTCTCATAAAAATATTACAAGTATAAACATAAACATGAACAGAAAAGGTATTTCACAGAAGACAGATTGGGAATGAGGAAACACATAAAATAATGACATGCTACATATTATAACAAAGACTGACACATCACAGTGGTCAGGAATGGTACAAAGAACCATAATTATATATTTTTCTTTTCTTGTTTTAGATGGTGACTGCCTCCACCAGTCACCTACAACCAACCACCCAAAATGAGCTCCAACCCTTTACTATCTACCAGCCCCCATCTATGTCGAACTACCATCAACTAACATCACCTACCACTAATTCCTACCTCATGCAAGCAAATATGACCAGCTACCATCATCAACTACTACGAAGTGCCACCTATTTCCTCAAAATGTGACCACCTGCCAGCAACATCTTTGGCCGTCCTTCACCCGCCAGCAACATCTTTGGCCATCCTCCACCCGCCAGCAACATCTAGGGCTATCCTCCACCCGCCAGCAACATCTTTGGCCGTCCTCCACCCGCCAGCAACATCTAGGGCCATATTCCAACCGCCAGCAACATCTAGGGCCGTCCTCCACCCGCCAGCAACATCTAGGGCAGTCCTCCACCCGCCATCAACATCTTTGGACGTCCTCCACCCGCCAGCCACATCTGTGGCCGTCCTCCACCCGCCAGCAACATCTGTGGCCATCCTCCACCCGTCAGCAACATCTGTGGCCGTCTTCCACCCGCCAGCAACATCTTTGGCCGTCCTCCACCCGCCAGCAACATCTTTGGCCGTCCTCCACCCGCCAGCAACATCTTTGGCCGTCCTCCACCCGCCAGCAACATCTTTGGCCATCCTCCACCCGCCAGCAACATCTTTGGCCGTCCTCCACCCGCCAGCAACATCTTTGGCCGTCCTCCACCCGCCAGCAACATCTAGGGCAATCCTCCACCGGCCAGCAACATCTAGGGCCATCCTCCACCCGCCAGCAACATCTAGAGCCATCCTCCACCCGCCAGCAACATCTAGAGCTATCCTCCACCCGCCAGCAACATCTAGGGCTATCCTCCACCCGCCAGCAACATCTAGGGCTATCCTCCACCCGCCAGCAACATCTAGGGCTATCCTCCACCCGCCAGCAACATCTAGGGCTATCCTCCACCCGCCAGCAACATCTTTGGCTGTCCTCCACCCGCCAGCAACATCTTTAGCCGTCCTCCATCTGCCAGCAACATCTTTGGCCGTCCTCCACCCGCCAGCAACATCTTTGGTCGTCCTCCACCCGCCAGCAACATTTTTGGCCGTCCTCCACCCGCCAGCAACATCTTTGGCCGTCCTCCACCCGCCAGCAACATCTTTGGCCGTCCTCCACCCGCCAGCAACATCTAGGGCAATCCTCCACCGGCCAGCAACATCTAGGGCCATCCTCCACCCGCCAGCAACATTTAGGGCCATCCTCCACCCGCCAGCAACATCTAGAGCTATCCTCCACCCGCCAGCAACATCTAGGTCTATCCTCCACCCGCCAGCAACATCTAGGGCTATACTCCACCCGCCAGCAACATCTAGGGCTATCCTCCACCCGCCAGCAACATCTAGGGCCATCCTCCACCCGCCAGCAACATCTAGGGCCATCCTCCACACGCCAGCAACATTTAGGGCTATCCTCCACCCACCAGCAACATCTAGGGCTATCCTGCACCCGCCAGCAACATCTAGGGCTATCCTCCACCCGCAAGCAACATCTAGGGCTATCCTCCACCCGCCTGCAACATCTAGGGCTATCCTCCACACGCCAGCAATATCTAGGGCTATCCTCCACCCGGTAGCAACATCTAGGGCCATCCTCCACACGCCAGCAATATTTAGGGCTATCCTCCACCCGCCAGCAACATCTAGGGCTATCCTGCACCCGCCAGCAACATCTAGGGCTATCCTCCACCCGCATGCAACATTTAGGGCTATCCTCCACCCGCCAGCAACATCTAGGGCTATCCTTCACCCGCCAGCAACATCTAGGGCTATCCTCCACCCGCCAGCAACATCTACGGCTATCCTCCACCCGCCAGCAACATCTAGGGCTATCCTCCACCCGAAAGCAACATCTACAGCTATCATCCACGAGCCAGCAACATCTAGGGCTATCCTCCACCCGCCAGCAACATCTAGGGCTATGCTTCACCAGCCAGCAACATCTAGGGCTATCCTCCACCCGCCAGCAACATCTTGGGCTATCCTTTACCCGCCAGCAACATCTACGGCTAACCTTTACCCGCCAGCAACATCTACGGCTATGTATTAAACAATTGAAAAAATGTACTGTATTATAGTTTTAGTTTAAAAAAAAAAAATTTATACCAGGAAAACAAAAAACATGATAATTTTAAAAGGTTTGCTATTTTCGACTTTAGACCACTTACTGCCAGCTGACAGACTAGTACGTCAGCTGGCAGTATCCCACGCTTTGAGGTGGGCTGCGGTGGTGAGCCCAACTCAAAGCCCCAACATGTCAGCTGTTTTCAACAGCTGACATGTGCCCGCAATAGGCGAACAGAAACGCGATCCGCCCACGCCTATTAATTAGTTAAATGCTGCTGTCAATCTCTGACAGGGGGCATTTCAATGCATTTCCGGACGCTGGTCCGGAAATACACACAGCGACGACCCCTGTCACGTGATCGGCGGGGTCATCGCTGCGTTGCCATCACAACCAGAGGTCTCATCGAGACGTCTATGGTTGTTGATGGCAGATTACTATGAGCGCCACTCTGTGGTTGGCACTCATAGCAAGCCTGTAATTCTGCTGCATAGAGGTGATCTGAGCATCACCTCTACACTCCCTGACAGAAGTTATGTCGCTTATCCATGTTGTGTAAATAAAAGCTTTTAACCTGACGTTAAATTCATCCATTGGTTGTATAAAATATTCTTTTGAAAGCTGAAACCCTCCGAAGTGTGGTTTAGGTTAAAAAAATAATTTGGCATGAATGCAGAAATATTGATCATTTAATGGACACAGAATGGTCAGATTTTGGCAAGACAAAAGTTTTGTCGGCCACAGAAAGTAAGGTGATATTCAAACAAATAATTAACTTAAAATACAAATATATGTTGCATTACATTGGTGAATGAAGTTGTGGTGCCACTTTTCCAGCGTCCATTTGTTTAGCAGGCTGTGGGACTTTGCAAATGCCCCACAGTTTTTTATTTGCCATTTATTTAGTGCTGGCTTCTGGGGACTGATTCGACCATGGAGATCCTTTTGAGACAGAATCCTACAAACTGTTCTAGTTGACTCAGGGACTTGATGTGACCAGGCCTGTTGGAGCTCTGCTGCAGTGGAAGAGGGGCTTGCTTTGGATTTTCTAACCAACAAGCGTTCCTCTTGAGCAGTTGTCTTGCGGGGTCTGCCGAACCTGGGCTTGTCAAACATCTCCAGTCTCTTCGAATCTTTTTTTAATTCTTTGTACTTGACACTGAGACACATTTAAGGTGCCAGCCACCTCTACAGTGGATCTGATCTTCAGCCTCTTGATAATCCAGGCTTTGGTCACAGGCAGGATTTTTGGCATGTTCTCAGAGCTCAAGTTGCAGCTCAAGTGAAGGTCTGGGGAGCTGGGTTTCTTTTTATACACACCCACTAATTAACAGATCATTTACTAAGCACAGGTGAGGATGTAAACTAGGATTGGGTGTATTGTATGACCAGGCGACAAAACTTTTGTCTTGCCAAAATCTGACCATTCTGTGTCCTTTAAATAATTCTGCATTGATGCCAGTAAATTTTCTTAACCGAAACCACATTTCGGAGGGTTTCAGCTTTCAAAAGAATAATTTATATAACCAATGGATGAATTTAACGTCAGGTTATAAGCTTTTATTTACATAACATGGATAAGCGACATAACTTCTGTCAGGGAGTGTATGTAGCAGAGGCGATCGCGCTATGGCAGCTTCTAACCTCCTATAAACACTATTGAAGCATGCCAAAAGTAAAAAAAAAAAAAAAAGGTTTAAAAATATAAAAAAACAAAAAAAAAACAAATTCAAATGACCCCCCTTTCGCTGCATTCAGAATCGCCCGATCTATCAATAAAAAAAGAATTAACCCGATCGCTAAACAGCATAATGATAAAAAAGCCAGAATTAACAGAATTACGATAACGGGCAATTAAAAGAACGAATCTGCACAAAAGTGGTATCGTTAAAAACGTCAAATCGGCACGCAAAAAATAAGCCTGCACCCAACCCGAGATAAATGGAGACGCTACGGGTCTCAGAAAATTGCGGAATTTTTTTTTTTTAGCAAAATTTGGAATTTTTTTTCACCACTTAGATAAAAGAGAACCTACACATGTTTGGTGTCTATGAACTTGTAATGACCTGTAAAATCATAATTGCAGGTCAGTTTTAGCATTTAGTGAACCTAGCAAAAAACCCAAACAATAAACAAGTGTGGGATTGCACTCTTTTGCAATTTCACCACACTTGGAATTTTTTCCTGTTTTCGAGTACACGACATGGTAAAATCAATGGTATTGTTCAAAAGTACAACTCGTCCCGCAAAAATTAAGCCCTCACACAGTCATATTGATGGAAAAATAAAAAAGTAATGGCTCTAGAAAGAAGGGGAGTGAAAAATGAAAAATAGATAAAAGCTCCGGTCATGAAGGCGTTAAACATGGAAGCAGGTGGCGAAATTTGCCTTGGAAACTTGCTATCTCCCAAATGGGCTTTAGACATGAGGCACTGCAGGCTGCATCCTACATGAGTGGCAATAGATATGCAGGACTGCAGGCTGTATGACACATAATAAGATTAGATACATGGCTCTGTGAGCTGTATGACACATAATAACATTAGATACATGGCTCTGTGAGCTGTATGACACATGATGGGATTATATTCACGGCTCTGTGAGCTGTATCACACATGACGGGATTATATTCACGGCTCTGTGAGCTGTATCACACATGATGGGATTATATTCACGGCTCTGTGAGCTGTATCACACATGATGGGATTATATTCACGGCTCTGTGAGCTGTATCACACATGACGGGATTATATTCACGGGCTCTGTGAGCTGTATCACACATGATGGGATTATATTCACGGCTCTGTGAGCTGTATCACACATGATGGGATTATATTCACGGGCTCTGTGAGCTGTATCACACATGACGGGATTATATTCACGGGCTCTGTGAGCTGTATCACACATGATGGGATTATATTCACGGCTCTGTGAGCTGTATCACACATGATGGGATTATATTCATGGCTCTGTGAGCTGTATCACACATGATGGGATTATATTCACGGCTCTGTGAGCTGTATCACACATGATGGGATTATATTCACGGCTCTGTGAGCTGTATCACACATGATGGGATTATATTCACGGCTCTGTGAGCTGTATCACACATGATGGGATTATATTCACGGCTCTGTGAGCTGTATCACACATGATGGGATTATATTCACGGGCTCTGTGAGCTGTATCACACATGATGGTATTATATTCACGGCTCTGTGAGCTGTATCACACATGATGGGATTATATTCACGGCTCTGTGAGCTGTATCACACATGATGGGATTATATTCACGGCTCTGTGAGCTGTATCACACATGATGGGATTATATTCACGGCTCTGTGAGCTGTATCACACATGATGGGATTATATTCACGGCTCTGTGAGCTGTATCACAAATGATGGGATTATATTCAGGGCTCTGAGCTGTATCACACATGATGGGATTATATTTGCGGCTCTGTGAGCTGTATCACACATGATGGTATTATATTCACGGCTCTGTGAGCTGTATCACACATGATGGGATTATATTCACGGCTCTGTGAGCTGTATCACACATGATGGGATTATATTCACGGCTCTGTGAGCTGTATCACACATGATGGGATTATATTCACGGCTCGGTGAGCTGTATCACACATGATGGGATTATATTCACGGCTCTGTGAGCTGTATCACAAATGATGGGATTATATTCAGGGCTCTGAGCTGTATCACACATGATGGGATTATATTTGCGGCTCTGTGGGATTTATCACACATGAATGGATTATATACGTGGCTCTCTGCGCTGTATCACACATGATGAGCATTAGCGACTGTAAGACACTGCAGGAGATCATATACAAGGGTCATTACTTGTACCCCAGGATGTGCATCGAAATATTCTAAACCCACACAAGAGCACACAGCCACAGATGTGACTACAATGCAAAATAAAAGAGAGTGTGGACTTGGTCAATCTATTTGACCAAGTTAGATTTAGTAAAACCTAACATGGGCTTTTATTTTTGGAGAGATCAGTAGGTAGGTACTGGGACGGATCTCTCACTCCAGTTTGGGTCTTGGGATTTGCCCATGTCCATGAGTCCCATTTAATCTTTCAGGTAAGGTTAGGGTGTGTCCGTATATGGTTTTGCAAGCACACAGCCGAAGCTCTATGTATGTTTGGTCTGTGTGAGACTGAACACAGGTCACAGCCAGAGAAAGCAAAGCCATTGCCTCACCCACAAGCTACACGGTGGAGTAGTCGCCCTCAGCAATGGACTAATACGGACTGTTACGGACAATCCGGCTGGGAACGGAGGATAACGTTTGAGGATATTTTCGTAAATTGCCAAAATAAAGACATTTAAGTTGAACTATCTTGGGTCACTGCCTCATTACTGCACTGACATGAAAGCCATTGCATTACGTATGGTTGAGAATTCATGCAGTGTAAACTAAGGGAAGCCTTGAAGAAAGCTGAAGGTCCATGGACAGGATGGAGGAACTCCTGAGGCAATTGTTCCCCTTCCATACGCAGCAACAACAGCAGCAGCAGTTTCTGGAGCAACAATAACAGCAGCAGTTGACTATCCACCTGATTCTGCAGTAGACTGCAGCACTGGGAGAGACTCTCCCACCGCCGACCCCGGTTCTTCCCGAGGCCCGGGACGTCAAGTCTGCACTGAGGAAGATGAGCTAGGAGGGCGACATGTAAGCTTTCTGCTCCGTGTTTGAATATACTGCGGAGTGGGATAGCTTGCCGCTCTCCCAGTGGGCTGAAGTGGTGGCCCCGTTCCTGATGGGGGTGCCCAGAAGGCTTACTTTGACCTCAGTCGGGAGGCCGCCAAGGACTATGGGAAACTCAAGGGGTAGGTCCTTGCCTGACTGGGGGTTAACATAGTAACATAGTAACATAGTTATTAAGGTTGAAGGGAGACTTTAAGTCCATCTAGTTCAACCCATATCCTATCCTAACTTGCCCTAACATGTTGATCCAGAGGAAGGCAAAAAAACCCATGTGGCAACAGTAAGCTTCACATTGGGGAAAAAAATTCCTTCCCGACTCCACATACGGCAATCAGACTAGCTCCCTGCATCAACGTAATATTAAGGAAACTAGTGTATATACCCTGTAATATTATACTTTTCAAGAAAGGCATCCAGTCCCTTCTTAAATATTAGTAGGGAATCACTCATTACAACATCATATGGCAGAGAGTTCCATAGTCTCACTGCTCTTACAGTAAAGAATCCGCGTCTGTGAGTATGCTTAAATCTTCTTTCCTCCAGGCGTAGAGGATGCCCCCTTGTCCCCGTCACAGGTCTAAGAGTAAAAAGATCATTAGAAAGGTCTTGGTATTGTCCCCGCATATATTTATACATTGTAATAAGATCACCCCTAACCCTTCGATTCTCCAAACTAAATAACCCCAAGTGTAATAACCTGTCTTGGTATTGCAGACCCCCTAGTTCCCTAATAACCTTGGTCGCTCTTCTCTGCATCCGCTCCAGTTCAGCTATGTCTTTCTTATACACCGGAGACCAGAACTGTAGACAGTATTCTAAGTGTGGTTTCACTAGTGACTTATATAGAGGTAAACTTATGTTCTCCTCATGAGCATCTATGCCTCTTTTAATGCATCCCATTATTTTATTTGCCTTTGCAGCAGCTGCCTGACACTGGCCACTAAATGTGAGTTTATCGTCCACCCATACACCCAGGTCTTTTTCAGTGACTGTTTTGCCCAGTGTTTTACAATTAAGCACATAATTATACATCTTGTTTGTTCTACCCAAGTGCATGACCTTACATTTATCCCCATTAAAGCTCATTTGCCATTTATCAGCCCAAGCTTCTAGTTTACATAAATCCTCCTGTAATATAAAATTGTCCTCCTCTGTATTGATTACCCTGCAGAGTTTAGTGTCATCTGCAAATATTGAAATTCTACTCTCTATGCCCCCTACAAGGTCATTAATAAATATGACCCCTGTGGTACCCCACTGCTAACCGTGACCCAGTCCGAGTGTGCTCCATTAATAACCACCCTTTGTTTCCTATCCCTGAGCCAGCTCTTAACCCACCTACACATATTTTCCCCTATCCCCATTGTTCTCATTTTATGTATCAACCTTTTGTGTGGCACCGTATCAAAAGCTTTTGAAAAGTCCATGTACACCACGTCCACTGCATTCCCTTGGTCCAGTCCGGAACTTACCTCTTCATAAAAGCTTATCAGATTAGTCTGACAGGAACGGTCCCTTGTAAACCCATGTTGATATTGGGTCATAAGGTTATTCTTCTCCAGATACTCCAGTATAGTATCTCTTAGAAAACCCTCCAGGATTTTACCCACAGTTGAGGTTAAACTTACTGGCCTATAATTTCCAAGTTCAGTTTTTGTCTCCTTTTTGAATATACGCTATTTGCTATACGCCAGTCCTGTGGTACAGACCCTGTTATTATGGAATCTTTAAAGATTAAAAATAATGGTCTATCTATGACTGTGCTTAATTCCTACAGTACTCGGGGGTGTATCACATCCGGGCCCGTGGATTTGTCAATTTTAGTGATTTTTAGACGCCGCTGTACTTTCCGCTGGGTTAAGCAGGTGACTTTTAACGGAGAATTTTTATCCCTGATCACGTTATCCGTCATGGGATTTTCTTGTGTAAATACTGTTGAAAAAAAGTCATTTAGCATATTGGCTTTTTCCTCATCCTCATCCACCATTTCACCCAGACTATTTTTAAGGGGACCAACACTATCATTTTTTAGCTTCTTACTATTTATGTAGTTAAAGAATATTTTGGGATTATTTTTACTTTCTCAGGCAATGAGTCTCTCTGTCTCAATCTTTGCAGTCTTGATTTGCTTTTTACAGAATTTATTTAATTTTCTTTATTTATTTAATGCCTCATCACTACCTACTTGCTTTAATTCTCTAAATTCTTTTATTTTTATCTCTTATTGCGCCCCTTACAGCTCTATTTAGCCATAGTGGTTTCCTCCTATTTCTAGCATGTTTATTCCCATATGGTATATATTGTGCACAGGTCCTATTCAGGTTGCTAATAAACGTCTCCCATTTTCTTTGTGTATTTTTATGTCTCAGGATATCGCACCAAGATCATCTCTTATCAGTTGGAAATTTGCCTTCCTGAAGTTTAGTGTCCTTGTAACCCATCTACTACACATCTTATTAAAGGATACATGAAAACTTATTAATTTGTGATCACTATTACCCAAGTGACCCTCAACCCTTACATTTGATATGCGGTCTGGCCTGTTGGTTAATATTAGGTCTAGCAGTGCCCCCCCTCTTGTTGGGTCCTGAACCAGTTGTGAAAGGTAATTGTCTCTCATAGTAGTCAAAAACCTATTACCTTTGCTGGAACTGCAGGTTTCGGTTCCCCAATGTATTTCAAGGTAGTTGAAGTCCCCCATAATAATGACTTCTCCTTGAGTCGCAGCTTCATCTATTTGCTTTATGAGGATATTCTCTGTTGCTTCCATTATTTTTGGAGACTTATAACAAACCCCTATCAGTAATTTATTATTTTTCCCCCTCCCCTTATCTCCACCCACAGGGACTCTACATTTTCATTAGATTCATATATATTATCACGAAGGATGGGTTTTAAGGATGATTTTACATATAAACACACACCTCCCCCTCGCTTATTTGTTCGGTCATTTCTGAACAGACTATAGCCCTGTAAATTAACCGCCCAGTCGTGGCTCTCGTCCAGCCATGTCTCAGATATCCCCACCATGTCATAATTATGCTCCAACAACATTAACTCCAATTCCTCCATTTTGTTGGCGAGACTTCTGGCATTAGTATACATGCACTTTATGTATCTCTCTGTACCTCTATTCTTTCTTAAATTATTAACTGTTCTAACCCCACCCTCCATGCCACCCCCACCTCCAATGTCATTATTTGTGCCCAGGTCTCTATCTGCACTGTCTTCCCCTCCTTTAAAAGGAATACCTTCCCCCCTCATCCCTAGTTTAAACACTCCTCCAACCTTCTAGCCATTTTCTTCCCCAGCACAGCTGCACCCTCCCCATTGAGGTGCAGCCCGTCCCTAGCGTAGAACCTGTAGCCAACTCAGAAGTTGGCCCAGTTCTGCAAGAACCCAAACCCCTCCTTCCTACACCAATTCCTGAGCCACTTATTAACCTCCCTAATCTCCCGTTGCCTCTCTGGTTTGGCACGTGGTACAGGAAGTATTTCCGAAAATACCACCTTGGAGGTCCTTGCTTTAAGCTTACAGACTAATTCCCTGAAATCATCTTTAACCCCTTCACCCCCAAGGGTGGTTTGCACGTTCATGACCGGGCCAATTTTTACAATTCTGACCACTGTACCTTTATGAGGTCATAACTCTGGAACGCTTCCATGGATCCCGGTGATTCTGACATTGTTTTCTCGTGACATATTGTACTTCATGTTAGTGGTAAAATTTCATTCAAATAACTTGCGTTTATTTGTGAGAAAAACGGAAATTTGGCGAAAATGTTGAAAATTTCGCGATTTTCCAACTTTGAATTTTTATGCCCTTAAATCACAGAAATACGGCACACAAAAAACTTGATAACTAACATTTCCCACATGTTTACTTTACATCAGCACAATTTTGGAACCAAAATTTTTTTTTGTTAGGAAGCTATAAGGGTTAAAATTTGACCAGCGATTTCTCATTTTTACAACACCATTTTATTTTTAGGACCACATCACATTTGAAGCCACTTTGAGGGGTCTATATGATAGAAAATACCCAAAAGTGACACCATTCTAAAAACTGCACCCCTTAAGGTGCTCAAAACCACATTCAAGAAGTTTATTAACCCTTTAGGTGCGTCACAGGAATTTAAAAAAAAAATGAACATCTAACTTTTTTTCATAAAAAAAATACTTCAGGTTCAATGTTTTTTATTTTACCAAGGGTAACAGGAGAAATTGAACTGCAAAAGTTATTGTGCAATTTGTCCTGAGTACGCAGATACCTGATATGTGGGGGGGAACGACTGTTTCGGCGCATGGCAGAGCTCAGAATGGAAGGAGCGCCGTTTGACTTTTTCAATGCAAAATTGGCTGGAATTCAGATTGGACGCCATGTCACGTTTGGAGAGTCCCTGATGTACCTAAACAGTGGAAACCCCCTACAAGTGACCCCATTTTGGAAACTAGACCCCCCAAGGAACTTATCTAGATATGTGGTGAGAACTTTGAACCCACAAGGGCTTTACAGAAGTTTATAACGTACAGCGGTACAATTAAAAAATCATATTTTTTCCACAAAAATGATCTTTTCACCCCAATTTTTATTTTCCCAAGGGTAACAGGACCCTAAAAGTTATTGTGCAATTTGTCCTGAGTACGCTGATACCCCACATGTGGGGGTAAACCACTATTTGGGCGCATGGCAGAGCTCGGAAGGGAAGCAGCGCCATTTGACGTTTTTGGCTGGAATTGAGATCGGACACCATGTCACATTTGGAAAACTCCTGATGTACCAAAACAGTGGACACCCCCCACAAATGACACCATTTTGGAAACTAGACCCCCTAAGGAACTTATCTAGATGTGTGGTGAGAACTTTGAACCCCCATGGGCTTCACAGAAGTTTATAACATAAAGCCATACAATTAAAAAATCATATTTTTTCCACAATAATGATCTTTTCACCCTCAATTCTTATTTTTCCAAGGGTAACAGGACCCTAAAAGTTATTGTGCAATTTGTCCTGAGTACGCTGATACCCCACATGTGGGGGTAAACCACTATTTGGGCGCATGGCAGAGCTCGGAAGGGAAGCAGCGCCATTTGAAGTTTTGGGCTGGAATTGAGATCGGACACCATGTCACGTTTGGAAAACTCCTGATGTACCTAAACAGTGGAACCCCCCCACAAATGACACCATTTTGGAAACTAGACCCCCTAAGGAACTTATCTAGATGTGTGGTGAGCACTTTGACCCCCCCAGTGCTTCACAGAAGTTTACAACGCCCGGGCATGAAAATAAAAAAATTCGTATTTTTTCCACAAACATGATCTTTTAGTCACCATTTTTTATTTTCCCAAGGGTACCAGGAGAAATTGGACCCCAAAAGTTGTTGTCCAATTTGTCCTGAGTATGCTGATACCCCATATGTGGGAGAAAACTACTGTATGGGCACACGTCGGGGCTCGGAAGGGAAGTAGTGATGTTTTGGAATGCAGACTTTGATGGAATGGTATGCGGGTGTCATGTTGCCTTTGGAGAGCCCCTAATGTACCTAAACAGTGGAAACCCCCACAAATCACACCATTTTGTATACTAGACCCCCCAAGGAACTTATCTAGATGTGTGGTGAGCACTTTGAACCCCCCAGTGCTTCACAGAAGTTTACAACGCCCGGGCGTGAAAATAAAAAATTCGTATTTTTTCCACAAACATGATCTTTTAGTCACCATTTTTTTATTTTCCCAAGGGTACCAGGAGAAATTGGACCCCAAAAGTTGTTGTCCAATTTGTCCTGAGTATGCTGATACCCCATATGTGGGAGAAAACTACTGTATGGGCACACGTTGGGGCTCGGAAGGGAAGTAGTGACGTTTTGGAATGCAGACTTTGATGGAATGGTCTGCGGGTGTCATGTTGCCTTTGGAGAGCCCCTAATGTACCTAAACAGTGGAAACCCCCCACAAATGACCCCATTTTGAAAACTAGACCCACTAAGGAATGTATCTAGATGTGAGGTGAGCACTTTGAACCCCCAAGGGCTTCACAGAAGTTTATAATGCCAGGGCATGAAAATAAAAAAATCGTATTTTTTCCACAAACATGATCAATTAGTCCCCAATTTTTTCATTTTCCCAAGGGTAACAGGAGAAATTGGACCCCAAAAGTTGTTGTCCAATTTGTCCTGAGTACGCTGACACCCCATATGTGGGAGAAAACTACTGTATGGACACACGTCGGGGCTCGGAAGGGAAGCAGTGACGTTTTGGAATGCAGACTTTGATGGAATGGTCTGCGGGTGTCATGTGCGTTTGGAGAGCCCCTGATGTACCTAAACTATTGAAACTCCCCACAAGTGACCCCATTTTGGACACTAGACCCCCCACAGAACTTATCTAGATGTGTGGTGAGCACTTTGAACCCCCAAGTGCTTCACAGAAGTTTATAACACTCGGACGTGAAAATAAAAAAATCATTTTTTTCCACAAAAATGATATTTTTGCCCCCAATTTTTTATTTTCCTAAGGGTAACAGGAGAAATTGGACCCCAAAAATTGTTTTGCAATTTGTCCTGAGTAGGCTGATACCTTACATGTGGGGGTAAAACACTGTTTGGGCGCATAGCAGAGCTTGGAAGGGAAGGAGCACCATTTGACTTTTTCAACTCAGAATTGGCTGGAATTGAGATCAGACGCCATGTTGCATTTGGAGAGCCCCTGATGTGCCCAAACAGTGGAAACCCCCAATTCTAACTCCAACCCGAACCCCAACACGCCCCTAACCCTAACCCTAGCCCTAACCCTAGCCCTAACCCTAACCCTAGCCCTAACCCTAACCCTAGCCCTAACCCTATCCCTACCCTAACCCTAACCCTACCCCAACACACCCCTAGCCCTAACCCTAGCCCTAACCCTAATGGAAAAATGGAAATAAATACATTTTTTTAATTTTATTATTTTTCCCTAACTAAGGGGGAGAAAACGGGTGGTTTGATTTACTATTTATGGCGGTTTTTATGTTTGGCGGCTGTCGCACGCTAAAAGACGCTTTTTATTGTAAAAATAGTTTTTGCATCACCACATATTGAGAGCTATAATTTTTCCGTATTTTGACCCACCGAGTCATGTGAGGTCTTATTTTTTGCGGGACAAGTTGACGTTTTTATTGGTACCATTTTCAGGCACGTGAAATTTTTTGATCGCTTTTTATTCCGATTTTTGGGACGCAGAATGAACAAAAAACAGCGTTTCATGAATTTCTTTTGGGGGGGTGCGTTTACACCTTTCCGCGTGCGGTAAAATTGATAAAGCGGTTTTATTCTTCGGGTCAGTACGGTTACAGCGATACCTCATTTAGGTCGTTTTTTTATGTTTTTGTCGGTTTTATGCAATGAAAACTATTTTATATAAAAAATAATTATTTTTGCATCGCGAGCTATAACTTTTTTATTTTTTCACTGATGATGCTGTGCGGCAGCTCGTTTTTTGCGTGACAAGATGACGTTTTCAGCGGTACCATGGCTATTTATATGCGTCTTTTTGATCGCGCGTTATTACACTTTTTGTTTGGCAGTATGATAATAAATCACTATTTTTTGCTTCGTTTTTTATTTTTATTTTTTAAGGGGTTCGCTAAAGGGGTTAACTAATGGGACAGTTTTATAGGGCGGGTCGTTACGGACGCGGCGATACCTAATATGTGTACTTTTATTGTTTTTTTTTTTATTATTTCCAAAAAATGGATTTATTGGGGGAATATTTTTTTTTTTTTTTCTAATTTATTTGGCGATTTTTTTTTAAATTATTTTTACACTTTGTTTTATTTTTTTTTTTACTTTATTAAATAGTCCCAGGTGGGACATCACTGTCCTGTGACAGATCGCTGATCTGTCACATCACAGGTCACTGTGACAGATCAGCGATCTGACACAGGCACTGCAGAAGGCTTCCTCATGCCTGCGCTTTGCAGGCACTGAGGAAGCCAGCTTCCGCAGGCCCCCGAAGGCCCCCGTCGCCATCTTGGATTCGGGGGCCTGGAGGAAGGGAGTCCCCCGCAGCAGCGCTGCACATTGCGCTGCCGTGGGGGGCTCAGGGAAGCACTGAGGGAGCCCCCTCCCTGCCGATGCTTCCCTTTAACCCCCGGTACACCGCGATCGTGTTTGATCGTGGTGTGCAAGGGGTTAACGTGTCGGGGGCGGTCCGTGACCGCCCCTGACACATTGTGCCGGGTGTCAGCTGTGATAATCAGCTGACACCCGGCCGCGATCAGCGGCGCTCACCACGTGGGCGCCGCTGATCGCGCCGACGTACTATCCCATCCCCGGTCATACGGGCCCGGGTACCGTGGACGGGATAGTACGTCGGATGGCAGGAAGGGGTTAAGGACCTTCCACCTACCTCTAACTTTGTCATTTGTGCCAATGTGCACCATGACCGCTGGATCCTCACCAGCCCCTCCCAGTAATCTGTGAACCCGATCAGCGAAGTGTTGGACTCGAGCGCCAGGTAGGCAGCACACCGTTCGACGATCCCTGTCTTTGTGACAGATTGCCCTATCTGTTCCCCTAATAATTGAGTCTCCTACTACCAGAATCTGTCTGGCCTGCCCTGCTCTCCTATTTCCCCCCTTACTGGAGCAGACACTCCTCCGGCTTTCAGAGGACATGCCTTGCTGCAGCAGTGCTACTCCTGCACTAACACTCCCCTCATCTGCCAACTTAGCAAACTTATTGGGGTGTGCCAGATCAGGACTAGACTCCCTGGTGCTCTTCCCTCTACCCCGCCTTCTAACTGTCACCCAGCTAGCTGCTTCATTATCCTGCAGCACGTGTACGGGCACAACGAGTGTACCAGTGGTCCTTTGTGGAAGAACGACCTGCTAAGTTCCAGACATATGACTTATTACAGCTAGTATCTATGATACCTCTTTCCATGGTCTGCATAGAGTATGATACCACAAAAAAATGACAATTAATGATGTTACCACATCTTTCCATCTAAATAGCATCATGGCTCCACACAATAAGATGGTCAGTGTCACCCCTGCCTCCTACACAGTATGATGGTCACTACAGCCCCCTCACACAATACAGTGGGTAAGGAAAGTATTCAGAACCCTTAAAATTTTTCACTCTGTTTCATTGCAGCCATTTGGTAAATTCAAAAAAGTTCATTTTTTTCTCATTAATCTACACTCTGCACCCCATATTGACTGAAAAAAAACCAGAAATGTAGACATTTTTGCAAATTTATTAAAAAAAAGAAAAAGTAGTTAAATATTACATGGTCATAATTATTCAGACCCTTTTCTCAGTATTGAGTAGAAGCACCCTTTTGAGCTAATAAAGCCATGAGTCTTCTTGGGGATAATGCAACAAGTTTTTCACACCTGGATTTAGGGATCCACTGCCATTCATCCTTGCAGATCCTCTCCAGTTCCGTCAGGTTGGATGGTGAGCGTTGGTGGACAGCCCTTTTCAGGTGTCTGCTGAGATGCTCAATTGGGTTTAGGTCAGGGCCCAGGCTGGGCCAGTCAAGAATGGTCACAGAGTTGTTCTGAAGCCACTCCTTTATATTTTTAGCTGTGTGCTTAGGGTCAGTCTCTTGTTGGAAGGTGAACCTTCGGTCAAGTCTGAGGTGCAGAGTACTACGGAAAAGGTTTTCATCCAGGATACTCTGTACTTGGCCGCATTATTGTTTTCTTGAATTGCAGTCGTCCAATACCTGCAGCTGAAAAACACCCCCATAGCATGATGCTGCCACCACCACGTTTCACTGCTGGAATTGAATTGGGCAGGTGATGAGCAGTGCCTGGTTTTCTCCACATACAGCTTAGAATTATCAAGAAAAAGTTATAGCTTATTTCTCATAGTCTGGGAGTCCTTCATGTGTTTTTCCGCAAACTATGCAGGCTTTCATATATCTTTCACTGAAGAGAGGCTTCCGTTGGGCCAGTCTGCCATAAAGGCCTGACTGTTGTAGGGATGAAGTGATAGTTGACTTTGTGGAACTTTCTCCCATCTCCCTACTGCATCTGTGGAGCTCAGCTACAGTGATCTTGGGGTTCATCTTTACCTCTCTCACCAAGGCTCTTCACTCCCACAATTGCTCAGTTTGGCTGAAAGACCAGGTCTTGGAAGACTTTTGATGGTCCCAAACTTCTTCCATTTAAGGATTATGGAGGCCACTGTGCTCATAGGAACCTTGAGTACTGCAGAAATTCTTTTGTAACCTTGGCCAGCTTTGTGCCTTATCACATTTCTGTCTTCTGAGCTCCTTGGCCAGTTCCTTTGACCTCATGATTCTCATTTGGTCTGACATGCACTGTGAGCTGTGAAGTACTATACAGACAGGTGTGTGCCTTTACAAATCAAGCCCTATCAGTTTAATTAAGCACAGCTAGACTCCAATGAAGAAGTAGAACCATCTCAAGGAGGATCACAAGGAAATGGACATCGTGTGACTTAAGTATGAGTGTCTGAGCAAAGGGTTTAAATACTTCTGACCATGTGATATTTCAATTTTTTTTTTAATTAATTTGTTATTTTTCAGTCAAGATGGGGTGCAGAGTATACATTAATGAGAAAACAATGAACTTTTTTGAGTTTACCAAATGGCTGCAATGAAACAAAGAGTAAAAATTTAAAGGGGTCTGAATACTTTCCATACCCACTGTATAATGTCCACCACAACCTCACAGCATATTGTCCACCACAGACTCCTCACACATGATGATCTCCACAGCCCGCCACACAATATGATGGTTAACGCACAGCCCTCCACACAGTATGATAGTCACCACACACAATACGATGGCCTTACAACAGCCCTCTATATAATATGATGGTCCCCCACAGTATAATAGTCCCCCCACATAGTATGATGGTCCCGTACAGCTCTAATTCAGTGTCATGGTTCCCCACACCCCCCATATAGTATGATGGTCCCCCCACAACCACAATACAATACGATGGTGCCCCAATACAGTACGATGGTCTGGGAGAGACCATGCCGCAATATATTATGATGGTCTCCCACAGTCCTAATACAGTATGATGATCACCATAGCCCCCTATATAGTATGACAGTCCTCCCAAAGGCTCCTAATATAGTATGATGGTCCCCCACAGGCACCAATATAGTATGATGGCCCCCCACAGGCACCAATACAGTACCATGGTTTCCCATAATCCACCACAAAATATGATTGTCCCCCCACAGACTCTTATATAGTATGATGGGCCCCCACCAGGCCCCTTTATAGTATGATGGCTTCACTCAGTTTTCCATATATTATGATTGCCCCCTATATAGTATGATGGTTCGCAAGCAGGCCCTTATCTAGTATCATGGTCCTCCACGGCCCCAATAAAGTACGATGGTCTGAACACAGGCCCCTATATAGTATGGTGGTCCCCAGAGCCCCAATACAGGATAGAAGCATACTGCAGCCTGCAAGAGTAAGTGACGGAGTACGGAGCTAGCGGCTCTGTGCTCTGTCACTGCTATTAACAGTACCAACGTATGGCCAACACCAATATAGTTAACAAAGTCGCAAAAGATGCAGATCGGCACATCTGGCGTTTGCCAGAATTGCCAGATGGAAAAGCATCATCGGCCTGGTAGACCTGCATGCTATTTTCCTTCTATAAATTTAGCACACCGACAGCTTTCAAAACGAGTTGTTCAGTAGTGAATAACCCCTTTAAAAACAGACATGCTGTCAACTGGATACAAACATGATGCAAAAAAAGGCCTAATTAACAATACTTCCTATAAATACCTCAAATCAACAAAGAAAAGGGAAGTATACACCATTTAATAGAAAAGACAAAAAGTTTATTAAATAGTACTCATTATACAATTAAAATGCAAAAACAGAGATACAAAATGCAAAGCAGCTCCCAGCAGCAAGATATCTTTTCTATTAAATGTTGGATACAAACATGATTGTTGGTCTATGGTGGCTGCACACGTGTATTTTTTATGTCAGAGAGCAGAGTAATAACACAAACTGCATTAAATAATTGTGCTCCATGTTGCTATGACAGTCAAATGTCCAGCCAATCAGATGCCAGTATACAGTGGAAGAATCAATATTTTCCATTATAGGGGGAGGGTATTATTATATAGATGTTTTATTATGCATTATTTTGATGAAGAAACATGTGAAAGTCAATAAATTCCTCCTAACATAATGCAATATATCATTATTAGTAATGATTGTATCCAAAAATAGTATTCGAAGACAGGTGCTCTTTAAATAATATGTGAATACGATCCTACAGCAAGTAGTTCTGCCCAGTGAGCGACGGCATCACTAACTGCCGTATTATGTCATCATCCAAACATTCTAACTCTATGGCAACGAAACCGACCGCTAGTAACAGTTTTAGTGACAGTGAAAAAGCGACACTTCATATTCACTTTCTGTGAAAACCGAAATCGCTATCAGCTATAATGACTGAAAGAAGGTCTGCTAGGACAAATAAAGGGGCCCGATACAAGAAATATGTATCAACGGCCTGCTCGAGATTTTATGCAAAAAGGAAAAACCTCGTAAGTGTAAAATGGAGACATTAAAATTATTGTACAGTAAAATTCATTTAACGGGAACCTGGTCATTAGATAAATGCTTCCCGAGCTGTAGGCAGCATGAATCAGAGCTTGGCGGCACCGCTGCAGCCAGATAGGTTTTTCCTGAAATGCTCCGGCAGCTTTTCCCTGCACCACTCCGGTTGACTGAAAGGTCTCAAGTGTGTTTAGCGAGTGATCTGTCAGTGACCTGGAGCGAAGCCGGGAGAAGCCGGGAAGGTCACCGGAGGGCGACAGGGAAACGGACGGCTCTTTATATATACCATGTGATTTCAAACTCCAAACTGTTTTTAGAAAAAATCATACCTGGTTGCAGTCGTGCAGTCCGGCTCAGATTCATGCTACACGTGTTTGGGCACAGAGAATTAAGTGACAGGTTCCCTTTAATATGGCATAAGAGCAGCCAGACAAGTGCCGGATTAACAGTTATTAACAGTTATTTGCTAACATCAATATACCTAGTAAAATAGATATTTTTTAGAAAAATGGAACAGCACATCATTTAGTTAGGTTGAGAAAGGCTCATGTGAGGCGAAACGTCTCCAAGCCATGTGGGCCAAATAAAGTCCACTACATCTTTTTGGTAATGATGGAGCGCTGCTTCATTTTTTTTTTACTTCTACTAAAACAGATAGAAATTACTGATAAGGGGAGAAAACCTTCTGGAAGAAAGTCCAAGTTAAAATATATACCCCAAATCAGCTGCTATCATTTCCTAAGCAGAAGGTTCTCCTAATATTCCATTTTCTCCACTTTTAGCTGTTCGGCGCATTAAACCAACAAATAGAAAGGAGAGAAGAACCTTAAAATATTTCCTGGAACAGGCCGCAGTACTGCCTGAGATCGGAGAGCCTGATACAGAAATAGAATGCACACTGTACTCCATGTAAGTCACCATTTGTATAATGCTACACCTGCTGTTACAGAGGGTTCACTACCTTATAAGTCCATGTATCAAGGATAGATGGGGTTTTGTCTTTTAGGGAAGGTGCCATCAAAAAAAAAATTTTCTCAACAACTAAAAAAATTTCAAGTCTTAATGTTTTCATTTAAAAAAAATATCAGTTGTTTTTAATCAAATATGAAAAATAATTTAAAAAGGGTCACACATTTCACTACTGCTCTCATGGAAGTGGACAGCGTGAGGTAACATATTACACCACTGCTCCCATAGAAGTGAATGGAGTTGGGTCATGCATTAGATCACTGTTCCCATAGATGTGGACAGAACGGGTATACACATTACACCACTGCTCCCATAGAAGTCGACAGAGCGTAAATCACTCCACCGATATAATTGGAAGGAGGGGAGCACGCAATACACCACTGCTCCCTTAGAAATGTGTAACCCTGGTCTGTCCACTTCTATGGGAGCAGTGCAGTAATAGAATAGATAACTAAAATAAACGTCCTGTAAATATATAATTTAACAAGCCCTCTACATATAACAAACTTGCACCTTTTAGTGCCTTTCATGGAGCACTTAAAATGACGTGGCGCCCCCTCACCCTTTTTACTGTAACCAGCAAGGGTAAAGCAGACAGCTGGGGGCTTAGATTATCAGACTGGGAAGGTCCCTGGTTATTGGGCCCTTCCTAGCCTAAAAATACAAGCCCCAGAATTGGTGCATCACATTAGATGTGCCAATTCTGAAGCTTTGCCTAGCTCTTCCAAATTGATCTGGTTTGGTGGCAATTGGGGTAATGGTAGTTGGGGGTTGATAACAGCTGTGAATTGTCAAAAATCACATCTGGCATCAAGTCCTGTGGTTAGTAATGGAAAGGTGACTATCAGACACTGCTCATTATTAACACACTAATTAATGAGAGAGAAAATAAAACAAACATTTTTTTCTTTATTTGAATAAAGACTCCCTCGACTCTTTTCCGGTTTCCATATTTATTTTTGAAATGAAAAACCCATGCAAGTCCTATTTCGTCCACAAAGGGAAACCTAGAAAAAATAAACAAGAGAAATAAAGACAAGACATTCTCCCTCGTTCACCAATTTATTAGAAAATAAAAAGTTCCCATGCAGGTCCACCGTAATCCATGACTTTCCCACGACTATCCCAGATTCTGACGTCTAACGCTGTGTGCACACGCTGCGGATTTTGCTGCGGTTCCGCAGCGGTTTTGGCCGCTGCGGACCCGCAGCGGTTTTGGCCGCTGCGGACCCGCAGCGGTTTTGGCCGCTGCGGACCCGCAGCAGTTTCTGCTGCGGTGTACAGTACCATGATTCCCTATGGGAATCAAAAACCGCAATGCAGACGGTGCGGAATTTTCCGCGCGGATTATCTGCGGTTTTCAATCCGCAGAAAGAATTGACATGTCAATTCTTTCTACGGATTCTCCTGCGGTTTGCCATCTCCTCCATTGAGGAGATGAAAAACCGCAGGGCAAAATCGCAGAGCAATCTGCAGGTAAAACCGCAGGTATTTTGACCTGCGGTTTCACCTGCGGATTTTACAAAATCCGCGCAGATGAATCCGCACCTAATCCGCAGCGTGTGCACACAGCCTAAAGGCTATGGAGCCTCGTTCAGAGAACAAAGATTCATAGGCTGTAGCAGCAGCCTCTCTGGGACCCGCTGAACTCCTTGAGAAGCGGCGGCTGTGATGAGCAGTGACGTCAGTAACTACACCACTCATGAGAGTGGCTGATCCTCTGTTTAATGGTCCCATATAGTGCTCCACAGTATAAAGACCTCATATAGTGCACCACAGTATAATTGCGGCTCTACATAGTGCCCTACAGTATACTGGCCCCATACAGTGCAATACAGTATACTAGCCCCGTATAGTGCGCTATAGAATAAAGGCCTCATAAAGTGCCCTACAGTATCATGGCCCCATACAGTACCCTACAGTATCATGGCCCCATATAGTACCCTACAGTATCATGGCCCCATATCGTGCCCTACAGTATCATGGCCCCATATAGTACCCTACAGTATCATGGCCCCATACAACGCTCCACAGTATAATGGCTCCTTAGAGTGCCCTACAATATAATGGCCCCATATAGTGCCTGACAGTATAATGGCCCTATATGGTGCCCTACGGTATAGTGGACCCATATATTACCCTACAATACAATAGCTCCATATAGCACTCTACAGTAAAATAACTCCATATAGTGCCCTAGAGCATGATGGCCTCATGTAGTGACCTACAGTAAAATATCCCCATATAGTGCGCCATACTTTAAGGTGCCCCACAGTATAATGGCCCTATAGTGTGTTCTACAGTACAATGGTCTCATATAGTGCTCCAGAGTATAATGTGATTGTCTAATCTAAATAGAGAGGAGATTGAGGCCGAGCTTAAGAAACCAGCAAGAAAATTTAAGGAGCCCAGATCACCCGACCCGTGAGTAACGTGATGGCACCAGCCATACACTAAAAGTTAAACGTAATATATTATTTCTTGTCTGTTAATCACGTACAATGTCAGGATTTCGTTCTGTTTTTGTTGTTTTTTTTACAGGCCAGAAAATCAAAACGAGGAGATTGACTCAGGGACAGCAGCTGATACGAGCAGCCAGCCGCCCCCCAAGAAAAAAGCGAAAAAGAACCATTAGTGATGAGGTAATATAGAGCGCCGATATCTTAATTTTTGTATGGGTGAGGAGAGAGGAGGATCACTATATATTAGCCCTTTTAGATTGATAATTGGGGAATATAGTCTCATAAAAATATTACAAGTATAAACATAAACGCATAAAATAATGACATGCTACATATTGTAACAAAGACTGACACATCACAGTGGTCAGGAATGGTACAAAGAACCATAATTGTATATTTTTCTTTTCTTGTTTTAGATGGTGACTGCCTCCACCAGTCACCTACAACCAATCCCCCAAAATGAGCTCCAACCCTTTACTATCTACCAGCCCCCATCTATGTCGAACTACCATCAACTAACATCACCTACCACTAATTCCTACCTCATGCAAGCAAATATGACCAGCTACCATCATCAACTACTACGAAGTGCCACCTATTTCCTCAAAATGTGACCACCTGCCAGCAACATCTTTGGCCGTCCTTCACCCGCCAGCAACATCTTTGGCCATCCTCCACCCGCCAGCAACATCTAGGGCTATCCTCCACCCGCCAGCAACATCTTTGGCCGTCCTCCACCCGCCAGCAACATCTAGGGCCATATTCCAACCGCCAGCAACATCTAGGGCCGTCCTCCACCCGCCAGCAACATCTAGGGCAGTCCTCCACCCGCCATCAACATCTTTGGACGTCCTCCACCCGCCAGCCACATCTGTGGCCGTCCTCCACCCGCCAGCAACATCTGTGGCCATCCTCCACCCGCCAGCAACATCTGTGGCCGTCTTCCACCCGCCAGCAACATCTTTGGCCGTCCTCCACCCGCCAGCAACATCTTTGGCCGTCCTCCACCCGCCAGCAACATCTTTGGCCGTCCTCCACCCGCCAGCAACATCTTTGGCCGTCCACCACCCGCCAGCAACATCTTTGGCCGTCCTCCACCCGCCAGCAACATCTTTGGCTGTCCTCCACCCGCCAGCAACATCTTTGGCCGTCCTCCACCCGCCAGCAACATCTTTGTCCGTCCTCCACCTGCCAGCAACATCTTTGGCCGTCCTCCACCCGCCAGCAACATCTTTGGCCATCCTCCACCCGCCAGCAACATCTTTGGCCGTCCTCCACCCGCCAGCAACATCTTTGGCCGTCCTCCACCCGCCAGCAACATCTTTGGCCGTCCTCCACCCGCCAGCAACATCTAAAGCAATCCTCCACCGGCCAGCAACATCTAGGGCCATCCTCCACCCGCCAGCAACATCTAGGGCCATCCTCCACCCGCCAGCAACATCTAGAGCTATCCTCCACCCGCCAGCAACATCTAGGGCTATCCTCCACCCGCCAGCAACATCTAGGGCTATCCTCCACCCGCCAGCAACATCTAGGGCTATCCTCCACCCGCCAGCAACATCTAGGGCTATCCTCCACCCGCCAGCAACATCTAGGGCTATCCTCCACCCGCCAGCAACATCTAGGGCCATCCTCCACCCGCCAGCAACATCTAGGGCCATCCTCCACACGCCAGCAACATTTAGGGCTATCCTCCACCCGCCAGCAACATCTAGGGCTATCCTGCACCCGCCAGCAACATCTAGGGCTATCCTCCACCCGCAAGCAACATCTAGGGCTATCCTCCACCCGCCAGCAACATCTAGGGCTATCTTCCACACGCCAGCAATATCTAGGGCTATCCTCCACCCGGTAGCAACATCTAGGGCCATCCTCCACACGCCAGCAACATTTAGGGCTATCCTCCACCCGCCAGCAACATCTAGGGCTATCCTCCACCCGCATGCAACATTTAGGGCTATCCTCCACCCGCCAGCAACATCTAGGGCTATCCTTCACCCGCCAGCAACATCTAGGGCTATCCTCCACCCGCCAGCAACATCAATGGCTATCCTCCACCCGCCAGCAACATCTAGGGCTATCCTCCACCCGAAAGCAACATCTACAGCTATCATCCACGAGCCAGGAACATCTAGGGCTATCCTCCACCCGCCAGCAATATCTAGGGCTATGCTTCACCAGCCAGCAACATCTAGGGCTATCCTCCACCCGCCAGCAACATCTAGGGCTATCCTTTACCCGCCAGCAACATCTATGGCTAACCTTTACCCGCCAGCAACATCTACGGCTATGTATTAAACAATTGAAAAAATGTACTGTATTATAGTTTTAGTTTAAAAAAAAAAAATTTATACCAGGAAAACAAAAAACATGATAATTTTAAAAGGTTTGCTATTTTCGACTTTAGACCACTTACTGCCAGCTGACAGACTAGTACGTCAGCTGGCAGTATCCCACGCTTTGAGGTGGGCTGCGGTGGTGATCCCAACTCAAAGCCCCAACATGTCAGCTGTTTTCAACAATGCTGCTGTCAATCTCTGACAGGGGGCATTTAAATGCATTTCCGGACGCTGGTCCGGAAATACACACAGCGACGACCCCTGTCACGTGATCGGCGGGGTCATCGCTGCGTTGCCATCACAACCAGAGGTCTCATCGAGACGTCTATGGTTGTTGATGGCAGATTACTATGAGCGCCACTCTGTGGTTGGCACTCATAGCAAGCCTGTAATTCTGCTGCATAGAGGTGATCTGAGCATCACCTCTACACTCCCTGACAGAAGTTATGTCGCTTATCCATGTTGTGTAAATAAAAGCTTTTAACCTGACGTTAAATTCATCCATTGGTTGTATAAAATATTCTTTTGAAAGCTGAAACCCTCCGAAGTGTGGTTTAGGTTAAAAAAATAATTTGGCATGAATGCAGAAATATTGATCATTTAATGGACACAGAATGGTCAGATTTTGGCAAGACAAAAGTTTTGCCGGCCACAGAAAGTAAGGTGATATTCAAACAAATAATTAACTTAAAATACAAATATATGTTGCATTACATTGGTGAATGAAGTTGTGGTGCCACTTTTCCAGCGTCCATTTGTTTAGCAGGCTGTGGGACTTTGCAAATGCCCCACAGTTTTTTATTTGCCATTTATTTAGTGCTGGCTTCTGGGGACTGATTCGACCATGGAGATCCTTTTAAGACAGAATCCTACAAACTGTTCTAGTTGACTCAGGGACTTGACGTGACCAGGCCTGTTGGAGCTCTGCTGCAGTGGAAGAGGGGCTTGCTTTGGATTTTCTAACCAACAAGCGTTCCTCTTGAGCAGTTGTCTTGCGGGGTCTGCCGAACCTGGGCTTGTCAAACATCTCCAGTCTCTTCGAATCTTTTTTTAATTCTTTGTACTTGACACTGAGACACATTTAAGGTGCCAGCCACCTCTGCAGTGGATCTGATCTTCAGCCTCTTGATAATCCAGGCTTTGGTCACAGGCTGGATTTTTGGCATGTTCTCAGAGCTCAAGTTGCAGCTCAAGTGAAGGTCTGGGGAGCTGGGTTTCTTTTTATACACACCCACTAATTAACAGATCATTTACTAAGCACAGGTGAGGATGTAAACTAGGATTGGGTGTATTATATGACCAGGCGACAAAACTTTTGTCTTGCCAAAATCTGACCATTCTGTGTCCTTTAAATAATTCTGCATTGATGCCAGTAAATTTTCTTAACCGAAACCACATTTCGGAGGGCTTCAGCTTTCAAAAGAATAATTTATATAACCAATGGATGAATTTAACGTCAGGTTATAAGCTTTTATTTACATAACATGGATAAGCGACATAACTTCTGTCAGGGAGTGTATGTAGCAGAGGCGATCGCGCTATGGCAGCTTCTAACCTCCTATAAACACTATTGAAGCATGCCAAAAGTAAAAAAAAAAAAAAAAAAGGTTTAAAAATATAAAAAAACAAAAAAAAAAAACAAATTCAAATGACCCCCCTTTCGCTGCATTCAGAATCGCCCGATCTATCAATAAAAAAAGAATTAACCCGATCGCTAAACAGCATAATGATAAAAAAGCCAGAATTAACAGAATTACGATAACGGGCAATTAAAAGAGCGAATCTGCACAAAAGTGGTATCGTTAAAAACGTCAAATCGGCACGCAAAAAATAAGCCTGCACCCAACCCGAGATAACAAAAATAGAGACGCTACGGGTCTCAGAAAATTGCGGAATTTATTTTTTTTAGCAAAATTTGGAATTTTTTTTCACCACTTAGATAATAGAGAATCTACACATGTTTGGTGTCTATGAACTTGTAATGACCTGTAACATCATAATTGCAGGTCAGTTTTAGCATTTAGTGAACCTAGCAAAAAACCCAAACAATAAACAAGTGTGGGATTGCACTCTTTTGCAATTTCACCACACTTGGAATTTTTTCCTGTTTTCGAGTACACGACATGGTAAAATCAATGGTATTGTTCAAAAGTACAACTCGTCCTGCAAAAATTAAGCCCTCACACAGTCATATTGATGGAAAAATAAAAAAGTAATGGCTCTAGAAAGAAGGGGAGAGAAAAATGAAAAATAGATAAAAGCTCCGGTCATGAAGGCGTTAAACATGGAAGCAGGTGGCGAAATTTGCCTTGGAAACCTGCTATCTCCCAAATGGGCTTTAGACATGAGGCACTGCAGGCTGCATCCTACATGAGTGGCAATAGATATGCAGGACTGCAGGCTGTATGACACATAATAAGATTAGATACATGGCTCTGTGAGCTGTATGACACATAATAAGATTAGATACATGGCTCTGTGAGCTGTATGACACATGATGGGATTATATTCACGGCTCTGTGAGCTGTATCACACATGACGGGATTATATTCACGGGCTCTGTGAGCTGTATCACACATGACGGGATTATATTCACGGCTCTGTGAGCTGTATCACACATGATGGGATTATATTCACGGCTCTGTGAGCTGTATCACACATGATGGGATTATATTCACGGCTCTGTGAGCTGTATCACACATGACGGGATTATATTCACGGGCTCTGTGAGCTGTATCACACATGATGGGATTATATTCACGGCTCTGTGAGCTGTATCACACATGATGGGATTATATTCACGGGCTCTGTGAGCTGTATCACACATGACGGGATTATATTCACAGGCTCTGTGAGCTGTATCACACATGATGGGATTATATTCACGGCTCTGTGAGCTGTATCACACATGATGGGATTATATTCATGGCTCTGTGAGCTGTATCACACATGATGGGATTATATTTACGGCTCTGTGAGCTGTATCACACATGATGGGATTATATTCACGGCTCTGTGAGCTGTATCACACATGATGGGATTATATTCACGGCTCTGTGAGCTGTATCACACATGATGGGATTATATTCACGGCTCTGTGAGCTGTATCACACATGATGGGATTATATTCACGGCTCTGTGAGCTGTATCACACATGATGGTATTATATTCACGGCTCTGTGAGCTGTATCACACATGATGGGATTATATTCACGGCTCTGTGAGCTGTATCACACATGATGGGATTATATTCACGGCTCTGTGAGCTGTATCACACATGATGGGATTATATTCACGGCTCTGTGAGCTGTATCACACATGATGGGATTATATTCACGGCTCTGTGAGCTGTATCACAAATGATGGGATTATATTCAGGGCTCTGAGCTGTATCACATATGATGGGATTATATTTGCGGCTCTGTGGGATTTATCACACATGAATGGATTATATACGTGGCTCTCTGCGCTGTATCACACATGATGAGCATTAGAGACTGTAAGACACTGCAGGAGATCATATACAAGGGTCATTACTTGTACCCCAGGATGTGCATCGAAATATTCTAAACCCACACAAGAGCATTGTAATTACAGCCACAGATGTGACTACAATGCAAAATAAAAGAGAGTGTGGACTTGGTCAATCTATTTGACCAAGTTAGATTTAGGAAAACCTAACATGGGCTTTTATTTTTGGAGAGATCAGTAGGTAGGTACTGGGACGGATCTCTCACTCCAGTTTGGGTCTTGGGATTTGCCCATGTCCATGAGTCCCATTTAATCTTTCAGGTAAGGTTAGGGTGTGTCCGTATATGGTTTTGCAAGCACACAGCCGAAGCTCTATGTATGTTTGGTCTGTGTGAGACTGAACACAGGTCACAGCCAGAGAAAGCAAAGCCATTGCCTCACCCACAAGCTACACGGTGGAGTAGTCGCCCTCAGCAATGGACTAATACGGACTGTTACGGACAATCCGGCTGCGAACGGAGGATAACGTTTGAGGATATTTTCGTAAATTGCCAAAATAAAGACATTTAAGTTGAACTATCTTGGGTCACTGCCTCATTACTGCACTGACATGAAAGCCATTGCATTACGTATGGTTGAGAATTCATGCAGTGTAAACTAAGGGAAGCCTTGAAGAAAGCTGAAGGTCCATGGACAGGATGGAGGAACTCCTGAGGCAATTGTTCCCCTCCCATACGCAGCAACAACAGCAGCAGCAGTTTCTGGAGCAACAATAACAGCAGCAGTAGACTATCCACCTGATTCTGCAGTAGACTGCAGCACTGGGAGAGACTCTCCCACCGCCGACCCCGGTTCTTCCCGAGGCCCGGGACGTCAAGTCTGCACTGAGGAAGATGAGCTAGGAGGGCGACATGTAAGCTTTCTGCTCCGTGTTTGAATATACTGCGGAGTGGGATAGCTTGCCGCTCTCCCAGTGGGCTGAAGTGGTGGCCCCGTTCCTGATGGGGGTGCCCAGAAGGCTTACTTTGACCTCAGTCGGGAGGCCGCCAAGGACTATGGGAAACTCAAGGGGTAGGTCCTTGCCTGACTGGGGGTTAACATAGTAACATAGTAACATAGTTATTAAGGTTGAAGGGAGACTTTAAGTCCATCTAGTTCAACCCATATCCTATCCTAACTTGCCCTAACATGTTGATCCAGAGGAAGGCAAAAAAAACCCATGTGGCAACAGTAAGCTTCACATTGGGGAAAAAAATTCCTTCCCGACTCCACATACGGCAATCAGACTAGCTCCCTGCATCAACGTAATATTAAGGAAACTAGTGTATATACCCTGTAATATTATACTTTTCAAGAAAGGCATCCAGTCCCTTCTTAAATATTAGTAGGGAATCACTCATTACAACATCATATGGCAGAGAGTTCCATAGTCTCACTGCTCTTACAGTAAAGAATCCGCGTCTGTGAGTATGCTTAAACCTTCTTTCCTCCAGGCGTAGAGGATGCCCCCTTGTCCCCGTCACAGGTCTAAGAGTAAAAAGATCATTAGGAAGGTCTTGGTATTGTCACCGCATATATTTATACATTGTAATAAGATCACCCCTAACCCTTCGATTCTCCAAACTAAATAACCCCAAGTGTAATAACCTGTCTTGGTATTGCAGACCCCCTAGTTCCCTAATAACCTTGGTCGCTCTTCTCTGCATCCGCTCCAGTTCAGCTATGTCTTTCTTATACACCGGAGACCAGAACTGTACACAGTATTCTAAGTGTGGTTTCACTAGTGACTTATATAGAGGTAAACTTATGTTCTCCTCATGAGCATCTATGCCTCTTTTAATGCATCCCATTATTTTATTTGCCTTTGCAGCAGCTGCCTGACACTGGCCACTAAATGTGAGTTTATCGTCCACCCATACACCCAGGTCTTTTTCAGTGACTGTTTTGCCCAGTGTTTTACAATTAAGCACATAATTATACATCTTGTTTGTTCTACCCAAGTGCATGACCTTACATTTATCCCCATTAAAGCTCATTTGCCATTTATCAGCCCAAGCTTCTAGTTTACATAAATCCTCCTGTAATATAAAATTGTCCTCCTCTGTATTGATTACCCTGCAGAGTTTAGTGTCATCTGCAAATATTGAAATTCTACTCTCTATGCCCCCTACAAGGTCATTAATAAATATGACCCCTGTGGTACCCCACTGCTAACCGTGACCCAGTCCGAGTGTGCTCCATTAATAACCACCCTTTGTTTCCTATCCCTGAGCCAGCTCTTAACCCACCTACACATATTTTCCCCTATCCCCATTGTTCTCATTTTATGTATCAACCTTTTGTGTGGCACCGTATCAAAAGCTTTTGAAAAGTCCATGTACACCACGTCCACTGCATTCCCTTGGTCCAGTCCGGAACTTACCTCTTCATAAAAGCTTATCAGATTAGTCTGACAGGAACGGTCCCTTGTAAACCCATGTTGATATTGGGTCATAAGGTTATTCTTCTCCAGATACTCCAGTATAGTATCTCTTAGAAAACCCTCCAGGATTTTACCCACAGTTGAGGTTAAACTTACTGGCCTATAATTTCCAAGTTCAGTTTTTGTCTCCTTTTTGAATATACGCTATTTGCTATACGCCAGTCCTGTGGTACAGACCCTGTTATTATGGAATCTTTAAAGATTAAAAATAATGGTCTATCTATGACTGTGCTTAATTCCTACAGTACTCGGGGGTGTATCACATCCGGGCCCGTGGATTTGTCAATTTTAGTGATTTTTAGACGCCGCTGTACTTTCCGCTGGGTTAAGCAGGTGACTTTTAACGGAGAATTTTTATCCCTGATCACGTTATCCGTCATGGGATTTTCTTGTGTAAATACTGTTGAAAAAAAGTCATTTAGCATATTGGCTTTTTCCTCATCCTCATCCACCATTTCACCCAGACTATTTTTAAGGGGACCAACACTATCATTTTTTAGCTTCTTACTATTTATGTAGTTAAAGAATATTTTGGGATTATTTTTACTTTCTCAGGCAATGAGTCTCTCTGTCTCAATCTTTGCAGTCTTGATTTGCTTTTTACAGAATTTATTTAATTTTCTTTATTTATTTAATGCCTCATCACTACCTACTTGCTTTAATTCTCTAAATTCTTTTATTTTTATCTCTTATTGCGCCCCTTACAGCTCTATTTAGCCATAGTGGTTTCCTCCTATTTCTAGCATGTTTATTCCCATATGGTATATATTGTGCACAGGTCCTATTCAGGTTGCTAATAAACGTCTCCCATTTTCTTTGTGTATTTTTATGTCTCAGGATATCGCACCAAGATCATCTCTTATCAGTTGGAAATTTGCCTTCCTGAAGTTTAGTGTCCTTGTAACCCATCTACTACACATCTTATTAAAGGATACATGAAAACTTATTAATTTGTGATCACTATTACCCAAGTGACCCTCAACCCTTACATTTGATATGCGGTCTGGCCTGTTGGTTAATATTAGGTCTAGCAGTGCCCCCCCTCTTGTTGGGTCCTGAACCAGTTGTGAAAGGTAATTGTCTCTCATAGTAGTCAAAAACCTATTACCTTTGCTGGAACTGCAGGTTTCGGTTCCCCAATGTATTTCAAGGTAGTTGAAGTCCCCCATAATAATGACTTCTCCTTGAGTCGCAGCTTCATCTATTTGCTTTATGAGGATATTCTCTGTTGCTTCCATTATTTTTGGAGACTTATAACAAACCCCTATCAGTAATTTATTATTTTTCCCCCTCCCCTTATCTCCACCCACAGGGACTCTACATTTTCATTAGATTCATATATATTATCACGAAGGATGGGTTTTAAGGATGATTTTACATATAAACACACACCTCCCCCTCGCTTATTTGTTCGGTCATTTCTGAACAGACTATAGCCCTGTAAATTAACCGCCCAGTCGTGGCTCTCGTCCAGCCATGTCTCAGATATCCCCACCATGTCATAATTATGCTCCAACAACATTAACTCCAATTCCTCCATTTTGTTGGCGAGACTTCTGGCATTAGTATACATGCACTTTATGTATCTCTCTGTACCTCTATTCTTTCTTAAATTATTAACTGTTCTAACCCCACCCTCCATGCCACCCCCACCTCCAATGTCATTATTTGTGCCCAGGTCTCTATCTGCACTGTCTTCCCCTCCTTTAAAAGGAATACCTTCCCCCCTCATCCCTAGTTTAAACACTCCTCCAACCTTCTAGCCATTTTCTCCCCCAGCACAGCTGCACCCTCCCCATTGAGGTGCAGCCCGTCCCTAGCGTAGAACCTGTAGCCAACTCAGAAGTTGGCCCAGTTCTGCAAGAACCCAAACCCCTCCTTCCTACACCAATTCCTGAGCCACTTATTAACCTCCCTAATCTCTTGTTGCCTCTCTGGTTTGGCACGTGGTACAGGAAGTATTTCCGAAAATACCACCTTGGAGGTCCTTGCTTTAAGCTTACAGACTAATTCCCTGAAATCATCTTTAACCCCTTCACCCCCAAGGGTGGTTTGCACGTTCATGACCGGGCCAATTTTTACAATTCTGACCACTGTACCTTTATGAGGTCATAACTCTGGAACGCTTCCATGGATCCCGGTGATTCTGACATTGTTTTCTCGTGACATATTGTACTTCATGTTAGTGGTAAAATTTCATTCAAATAACTTGCGTTTATTTGTGAGAAAAACGGAAATTTGGCGAAAATGTTGAAAATTTCGCGATTTTCCAACTTTGAATTTTTATGCCCTTAAATCACAGAAATACGGCACACAAAAAACTTGATAACTAACATTTCCCACATGTTTACTTTACATCAGCACAATTTTGGAACCAAAATTTTTTTTTGTTAGGAAGCTATAAGGGTTAAAATTTGACCAGCGATTTCTCATTTTTACAACACCATTTTATTTTTAGGACCACATCACATTTGAAGCCACTTTGAGGGGTCTATATGATAGAAAATACCCAAAAGTGACACCATTCTAAAAACTGCACCCCTTAAGGTGCTCAAAACCACATTCAAGAAGTTTATTAACCCTTTAGGTGCGTCACAGGAATTTAAAAAAAAAATGAACATCTAACTTTTTTTCATAAAAAAAATACTTCAGGTTCAATGTTTTTTATTTTACCAAGGGTAACAGGAGAAATTGAACTGCAAAAGTTATTGTGCAATTTGTCCTGAGTACGCAGATACCTGATATGTGGGGGGGAACGACTGTTTCGGCGCATGGCAGAGCTCAGAATGGAAGGAGCGCCGTTTGACTTTTTCAATGCAAAATTGGCTGGAATTCAGATTGGACGCCATGTCACGTTTGGAGAGTCCCTGATGTACCTAAACAGTGGAAACCCCCTACAAGTGACCCCATTTTGGAAACTAGACCCCCCAAGGAACTTATCTAGATATGTGGTGAGAACTTTGAACCCACAAGGGCTTTACAGAAGTTTATAACGTACAGCGGTACAATTAAAAAATCATATTTTTTCCACAAAAATGATCTTTTCACCCCAATTTTTATTTTCCCAAGGGTAACAGGACCCTAAAAGTTATTGTGCAATTTGTCCTGAGTACGCTGATACCCCACATGTGGGGGTAAACCACTATTTGGGCGCATGGCAGAGCTCGGAAGGGAAGCAGCGCCATTTGACGTTTTTGGCTGGAATTGAGATCGGACACCATGTCACATTTGGAAAACTCCTGATGTACCAAAACAGTGGACACCCCCCACAAATGACACCATTTTGGAAACTAGACCCCCTAAGGAACTTATCTAGATGTGTGGTGAGAACTTTGAACCCCCATGGGCTTCACAGAAGTTTATAACATAAAGCCATACAATTAAAAAATCATATTTTTTCCACAATAATGATCTTTTCACCCTCAATTCTTATTTTTCCAAGGGTAACAGGACCCTAAAAGTTATTGTGCAATTTGTCCTGAGTACGCTGATACCCCACATGTGGGGGTAAACCACTATTTGGGCGCATGGCAGAGCTCGGAAGGGAAGCAGCGCCATTTGAAGTTTTGGGCTGGAATTGAGATCGGACACCATGTCACGTTTGGAAAACTCCTGATGTACCTAAACAGTGGAACCCCCCCACAAATGACACCATTTTGGAAACTAGACCCCCTAAGGAACTTATCTAGATGTGTGGTGAGCACTTTGACCCCCCCAGTGCTTCACAGAAGTTTACAACGCCCGGGCATGAAAATAAAAAAATTCGTATTTTTTCCACAAACATGATCTTTTAGTCACCATTTTTTATTTTCCCAAGGGTACCAGGAGAAATTGGACCCCAAAAGTTGTTGTCCAATTTGTCCTGAGTATGCTGATACCCCATATGTGGGAGAAAACTACTGTATGGGCACACGTCGGGGCTCGGAAGGGAAGTAGTGATGTTTTGGAATGCAGACTTTGATGGAATGGTATGCGGGTGTCATGTTGCCTTTGGAGAGCCCCTAATGTACCTAAACAGTGGAAACCCCCACAAATCACACCATTTTGTATACTAGACCCCCCAAGGAACTTATCTAGATGTGTGGTGAGCACTTTGAACCCCCCAGTGCTTCACAGAAGTTTACAACGCCCGGGCGTGAAAATAAAAAATTCGTATTTTTTCCACAAACATGATCTTTTAGTCACCATTTTTTTATTTTCCCAAGGGTACCAGGAGAAATTGGACCCCAAAAGTTGTTGTCCAATTTGTCCTGAGTATGCTGATACCCCATATGTGGGAGAAAACTACTGTATGGGCACACGTTGGGGCTCGGAAGGGAAGTAGTGACGTTTTGGAATGCAGACTTTGATGGAATGGTCTGCGGGTGTCATGTTGCCTTTGGAGAGCCCCTAATGTACCTAAACAGTGGAAACCCCCCACAAATGACCCCATTTTGAAAACTAGACCCACTAAGGAATGTATCTAGATGTGAGGTGAGCACTTTGAACCCCCAAGGGCTTCACAGAAGTTTATAATGCCAGGGCATGAAAATAAAAAAATCGTATTTTTTCCACAAACATGATCAATTAGTCCCCAATTTTTTCATTTTCCCAAGGGTAACAGGAGAAATTGGACCCCAAAAGTTGTTGTCCAATTTGTCCTGAGTACGCTGACACCCCATATGTGGGAGAAAACTACTGTATGGACACACGTCGGGGCTCGGAAGGGAAGCAGTGACGTTTTGGAATGCAGACTTTGATGGAATGGTCTGCGGGTGTCATGTGCGTTTGGAGAGCCCCTGATGTACCTAAACTATTGAAACTCCCCACAAGTGACCCCATTTTGGACACTAGACCCCCCACAGAACTTATCTAGATGTGTGGTGAGCACTTTGAACCCCCAAGTGCTTCACAGAAGTTTATAACACTCGGACGTGAAAATAAAAAAATCATTTTTTTCCACAAAAATGATATTTTTGCCCCCAATTTTTTATTTTCCTAAGGGTAACAGGAGAAATTGGACCCCAAAAATTGTTTTGCAATTTGTCCTGAGTAGGCTGATACCTTACATGTGGGGGTAAAACACTGTTTGGGCGCATAGCAGAGCTTGGAAGGGAAGGAGCACCATTTGACTTTTTCAACTCAGAATTGGCTGGAATTGAGATCAGACGCCATGTTGCATTTGGAGAGCCCCTGATGTGCCCAAACAGTGGAAACCCCCAATTCTAACTCCAACCCGAACCCCAACACGCCCCTAACCCTAACCCTAGCCCTAACCCTAGCCCTAACCCTAACCCTAGCCCTAACCCTAACCCTAGCCCTAACCCTATCCCTACCCTAACCCTAACCCTACCCCAACACACCCCTAGCCCTAACCCTAGCCCTAACCCTAATGGAAAAATGGAAATAAATACATTTTTTTAATTTTATTATTTTTCCCTAACTAAGGGGGAGAAAACGGGTGGTTTGATTTACTATTTATGGCGGTTTTTATGTTTGGCGGCTGTCGCACGCTAAAAGACGCTTTTTATTGTAAAAATAGTTTTTGCATCACCACATATTGAGAGCTATAATTTTTCCGTATTTTGACCCACCGAGTCATGTGAGGTCTTATTTTTTGCGGGACAAGTTGACGTTTTTATTGGTACCATTTTCAGGCACGTGAAATTTTTTGATCGCTTTTTATTCCGATTTTTGGGACGCAGAATGAACAAAAAACAGCGTTTCATGAATTTCTTTTGGGGGGGTGCGTTTACACCTTTCCGCGTGCGGTAAAATTGATAAAGCGGTTTTATTCTTCGGGTCAGTACGGTTACAGCGATACCTCATTTAGGTCGTTTTTTTATGTTTTTGTCGGTTTTATGCAATGAAAACTATTTTATATAAAAAATAATTATTTTTGCATCGCGAGCTATAACTTTTTTATTTTTTCACTGATGATGCTGTGCGGCAGCTCGTTTTTTGCGTGACAAGATGACGTTTTCAGCGGTACCATGGCTATTTATATGCGTCTTTTTGATCGCGCGTTATTACACTTTTTGTTTGGCAGTATGATAATAAATCACTATTTTTTGCTTCGTTTTTTATTTTTATTTTTTAAGGGGTTCGCTAAAGGGGTTAACTAATGGGACAGTTTTATAGGGCGGGTCGTTACGGACGCGGCGATACCTAATATGTGTACTTTTATTGTTTTTTTTTTTATTATTTCCAAAAAATGGATTTATTGGGGGAATATTTTTTTTTTTTTTTCTAATTTATTTGGCGATTTTTTTTTAAATTATTTTTACACTTTGTTTTATTTTTTTTTTTACTTTATTAAATAGTCCCAGGTGGGACATCACTGTCCTGTGACAGATCGCTGATCTGTCACATCACAGGTCACTGTGACAGATCAGCGATCTGACACAGGCACTGCAGAAGGCTTCCTCATGCCTGCGCTTTGCAGGCACTGAGGAAGCCAGCTTCCGCAGGCCCCCGAAGGCCCCCGTCGCCATCTTGGATTCGGGGGCCTGGAGGAAGGGAGTCCCCCGCAGCAGCGCTGCACATTGCGCTGCCGTGGGGGGCTCAGGGAAGCACTGAGGGAGCCCCCTCCCTGCCGATGCTTCCCTTTAACCCCCGGTACACCGCGATCGTGTTTGATCGTGGTGTGCAAGGGGTTAACGTGTCGGGGGCGGTCCGTGACCGCCCCTGACACATTGTGCCGGGTGTCAGCTGTGATAATCAGCTGACACCCGGCCGCGATCAGCGGCGCTCACCACGTGGGCGCCGCTGATCGCGCCGACGTACTATCCCATCCCCGGTCATACGGGCCCGGGTACCGTGGACGGGATAGTACGTCGGATGGCAGGAAGGGGTTAAGGACCTTCCACCTACCTCTAACTTTGTCATTTGTGCCAATGTGCACCATGACCGCTGGATCCTCACCAGCCCCTCCCAGTAATCTGTGAACCCGATCAGCGAAGTGTTGGACTCGAGCGCCAGGTAGGCAGCACACCGTTCGACGATCCCTGTCTTTGTGACAGATTGCCCTATCTGTTCCCCTAATAATTGAGTCTCCCACTACCAGAATCTGTCTGGCCTGCCCTGCTCTCCTATTTCCCCCCTTACTGGAGCAGACACTCCTCCGGCTTTCAGAGGACATGCCTTGCTGCAGCAGTGCTACTCCTGCACTAACACTCCCCTCATCTGCCAACTTAGCAAACTTATTGGGGTGTGCCAGATCAGGACTAGACTCCCTGGTGCTCTTCCCTCTACCCCGCCTTCTAACTGTCACCCAGCTAGCTGCTTCATTATCCTGCAGCACGTGTACGGGCACAACGAGTGTACCAGTGGTCCTTTGTGGAAGAACGACCTGCTAAGTTCCAGACATATGACTTATTACAGCTAGTATCTATGATACCTCTTTCCATGGTCTGCATAGAGTATGATACCACAAAAAAATGACAATTAATGATGTTACCACATCTTTCCATCTAAATAGCATCATGGCTCCACACAATAAGATGGTCAGTGTCACCCCTGCCTCCTACACAGTATGATGGTCACTACAGCCCCCTCACACAATACAGTGGGTAAGGAAAGTATTCAGAACCCTTAAAATTTTTCACTCTGTTTCATTGCAGCCATTTGGTAAATTCAAAAAAGTTCATTTTTTTCTCATTAATCTACACTCTGCACCCCATATTGACTGAAAAAAAACCAGAAATGTAGACATTTTTGCAAATTTATTAAAAAAAAGAAAAAGTAGTTAAATATTACATGGTCATAATTATTCAGACCCTTTTCTCAGTATTGAGTAGAAGCACCCTTTTGAGCTAATAAAGCCATGAGTCTTCTTGGGGATAATGCAACAAGTTTTTCACACCTGGATTTAGGGATCCACTGCCATTCATCCTTGCAGATCCTCTCCAGTTCCGTCAGGTTGGATGGTGAGCGTTGGTGGACAGCCCTTTTCAGGTGTCTGCTGAGATGCTCAATTGGGTTTAGGTCAGGGCCCAGGCTGGGCCAGTCAAGAATGGTCACAGAGTTGTTCTGAAGCCACTCCTTTATATTTTTAGCTGTGTGCTTAGGGTCAGTCTCTTGTTGGAAGGTGAACCTTCGGTCAAGTCTGAGGTGCAGAGTACTACGGAAAAGGTTTTCATCCAGGATACTCTGTACTTGGCCGCATTATTGTTTTCTTGAATTGCAGTCGTCCAATACCTGCAGCTGAAAAACACCCCCATAGCATGATGCTGCCACCACCACGTTTCACTGCTGGAATTGAATTGGGCAGGTGATGAGCAGTGCCTGGTTTTCTCCACATACAGCTTAGAATTATCAAGAAAAAGTTATAGCTTATTTCTCATAGTCTGGGAGTCCTTCATGTGTTTTTCCGCAAACTATGCAGGCTTTCATATATCTTTCACTGAAGAGAGGCTTCCGTTGGGCCAGTCTGCCATAAAGGCCTGACTGTTGTAGGGATGAAGTGATAGTTGACTTTGTGGAACTTTCTCCCATCTCCCTACTGCATCTGTGGAGCTCAGCTACAGTGATCTTGGGGTTCATCTTTACCTCTCTCACCAAGGCTCTTCACTCCCACAATTGCTCAGTTTGGCTGAAAGACCAGGTCTTGGAAGACTTTTGATGGTCCCAAACTTCTTCCATTTAAGGATTATGGAGGCCACTGTGCTCATAGGAACCTTGAGTACTGCAGAAATTCTTTTGTAACCTTGGCCAGCTTTGTGCCTTATCACATTTCTGTCTTCTGAGCTCCTTGGCCAGTTCCTTTGACCTCATGATTCTCATTTGGTCTGACATGCACTGTGAGCTGTGAAGTACTATACAGACAGGTGTGTGCCTTTACAAATCAAGCCCTATCAGTTTAATTAAGCACAGCTAGACTCCAATGAAGAAGTAGAACCATCTCAAGGAGGATCACAAGGAAATGGACATCGTGTGACTTAAGTATGAGTGTCTGAGCAAAGGGTTTAAATACTTCTGACCATGTGATATTTCAATTTTTTTTTTAATTAATTTGTTATTTTTCAGTCAAGATGGGGTGCAGAGTATACATTAATGAGAAAACAATGAACTTTTTTGAGTTTACCAAATGGCTGCAATGAAACAAAGAGTAAAAATTTAAAGGGGTCTGAATACTTTCCATACCCACTGTATAATGTCCACCACAACCTCACAGCATATTGTCCACCACAGACTCCTCACACATGATGATCTCCACAGCCCGCCACACAATATGATGGTTAACGCACAGCCCTCCACACAGTATGATAGTCACCACACACAATACGATGGCCTTACAACAGCCCTCTATATAATATGATGGTCCCCCACAGTATAATAGTCCCCCCACATAGTATGATGGTCCCGTACAGCTCTAATTCAGTGTCATGGTTCCCCACACCCCCCATATAGTATGATGGTCCCCCCACAACCACAATACAATACGATGGTGCCCCAATACAGTACGATGGTCTGGGAGAGACCATGCCGCAATATATTATGATGGTCTCCCACAGTCCTAATACAGTATGATGATCACCATAGCCCCCTATATAGTATGACAGTCCTCCCAAAGGCTCCTAATATAGTATGATGGTCCCCCACAGGCACCAATATAGTATGATGGCCCCCCACAGGCACCAATACAGTACCATGGTTTCCCATAATCCACCACAAAATATGATTGTCCCCCCACAGACTCTTATATAGTATGATGGGCCCCCACCAGGCCCCTTTATAGTATGATGGCTTCACTCAGTTTTCCATATATTATGATTGCCCCCTATATAGTATGATGGTTCGCAAGCAGGCCCTTATCTAGTATCATGGTCCTCCACGGCCCCAATAAAGTACGATGGTCTGAACACAGGCCCCTATATAGTATGGTGGTCCCCAGAGCCCCAATACAGGATAGAAGCATACTGCAGCCTGCAAGAGTAAGTGACGGAGTACGGAGCTAGCGGCTCTGTGCTCTGTCACTGCTATTAACAGTACCAACGTATGGCCAACACCAATATAGTTAACAAAGTCGCAAAAGATGCAGATCGGCACATCTGGCGTTTGCCAGAATTGCCAGATGGAAAAGCATCATCGGCCTGGTAGACCTGCATGCTATTTTCCTTCTATAAATTTAGCACACCGACAGCTTTCAAAACGAGTTGTTCAGTAGTGAATAACCCCTTTAAAAACAGACATGCTGTCAACTGGATACAAACATGATGCAAAAAAAGGCCTAATTAACAATACTTCCTATAAATACCTCAAATCAACAAAGAAAAGGGAAGTATACACCATTTAATAGAAAAGACAAAAAGTTTATTAAATAGTACTCATTATACAATTAAAATGCAAAAACAGAGATACAAAATGCAAAGCAGCTCCCAGCAGCAAGATATCTTTTCTATTAAATGTTGGATACAAACATGATTGTTGGTCTATGGTGGCTGCACACGTGTATTTTTTATGTCAGAGAGCAGAGTAATAACACAAACTGCATTAAATAATTGTGCTCCATGTTGCTATGACAGTCAAATGTCCAGCCAATCAGATGCCAGTATACAGTGGAAGAATCAATATTTTCCATTATAGGGGGAGGGTATTATTATATAGATGTTTTATTATGCATTATTTTGATGAAGAAACATGTGAAAGTCAATAAATTCCTCCTAACATAATGCAATATATCATTATTAGTAATGATTGTATCCAAAAATAGTATTCGAAGACAGGTGCTCTTTAAATAATATGTGAATACGATCCTACAGCAAGTAGTTCTGCCCAGTGAGCGACGGCATCACTAACTGCCGTATTATGTCATCATCCAAACATTCTAACTCTATGGCAACGAAACCGACCGCTAGTAACAGTTTTAGTGACAGTGAAAAAGCGACACTTCATATTCACTTTCTGTGAAAACCGAAATCGCTATCAGCTATAATGACTGAAAGAAGGTCTGCTAGGACAAATAAAGGGGCCCGATACAAGAAATATGTATCCAACGGCCTGCTCGAGATTTTATGCAAAAAGGAAAAACCTCGTAAGTGTAAAATGGAGACATTAAAATTATTGTACAGTAAAATTCATTTAACGGGAACCTGGTCATTAGATAAATGCTTCCCGAGCTGTAGGCAGCATGAATCAGAGCTTGGCGGCACCGCTGCAGCCAGATAGGTTTTTCCTGAAATGCTCCGGCAGCTTTTCCCTGCACCACTCCGGTTGACTGAAAGGTCTCAAGTGTGTTAGCGAGTGATCTGTCAGTGACCTGGAGCGAAGCCGGGAGAAGCCGGGAAGGTCACCGGAGGGCGACAGGGAAACGGACGGCTCTTTATATATACCATGTGATTTCAAACTCCAAACTGTTTTTAGAAAAAATCATACCTGGTTGCAGTCGTGCAGTCCGGCTCAGATTCATGCTACACGTGTTTGGGCACAGAGAATTAAGTGACAGGTTCCCTTTAATATGGCATAAGAGCAGCCAGACAAGTGCCGGATTAACAGTTATTAACAGTTATTTGCTAACATCAATATACCTAGTAAAATAGATATTTTTTAGAAAAATGGAACAGCACATCATTTAGTTAGGTTGAGAAAGGCTCATGTGAGGCGAAACGTCTCCAAGCCATGTGGGCCAAATAAAGTCCACTACATCTTTTTGGTAATGATGGAGCGCTGCTTCATTTTTTTTTTACTTCTACTAAAACAGATAGAAATTACTGATAAGGGGAGAAAACCTTCTGGAAGAAAGTCCAAGTTAAAATATATACCCCAAATCAGCTGCTATCATTTCCTAAGCAGAAGGTTCTCCTAATATTCCATTTTCTCCACTTTTAGCTGTTCGGCGCATTAAACCAACAAATAGAAAGGAGAGAAGAACCTTAAAATATTTCCTGGAACAGGCCGCAGTACTGCCTGAGATCGGAGAGCCTGATACAGAAATAGAATGCACACTGTACTCCATGTAAGTCACCATTTGTATAATGCTACACCTGCTGTTACAGAGGGTTCACTACCTTATAAGTCCATGTATCAAGGATAGATGGGGTTTTGTCTTTTAGGGAAGGTGCCATCAAAAAAAAAATTTTCTCAACAACTAAAAAAATTTCAAGTCTTAATGTTTTCATTTAAAAAAAATATCAGTTGTTTTTAATCAAATATGAAAAATAATTTAAAAAGGGTCACACATTTCACTACTGCTCTCATGGAAGTGGACAGCGTGAGGTAACATATTACACCACTGCTCCCATAGAAGTGAATGGAGTTGGGTCATGCATTAGATCACTGTTCCCATAGATGTGGACAGAACGGGTATACACATTACACCACTGCTCCCATAGAAGTCGACAGAGCGTAAATCACTCCACCGATATAATTGGAAGGAGGGGAGCACGCATTACACCACTGCTCCCTTAGAAATGTGTAACCCTGGTCTGTCCACTTCTATGGGAGCAGTGCAGTAATAGAATAGATAACTAAAATAAACGTCCTGTAAATATATAATTTAACAAGCCCTCTACATATAACAAACTTGCACCTTTTAGTGCCTTTCATGGAGCACTTAAAATGACGTGGCGCCCCCTCACCCTTTTTACTGTAACCAGCAAGGGTAAAGCAGACAGCTGGGGGCTTAGATTATCAGACTGGGAAGGTCCCTGGTTATTGGGCCCTTCCTAGCCTAAAAATACAAGCCCCAGAATTGGTGCATCACATTAGATGTGCCAATTCTGAAGCTTTGCCTAGCTCTTCCAAATTGATCTGGTTTGGTGGCAATTGGGGTAATGGTAGTTGGGGGTTGATAACAGCTGTGAATTGTCAAAAATCACATCTGGCATCAAGTCCTGTGGTTAGTAATGGAAAGGTGACTATCAGACACTGCTCATTATTAACACACTAATTAATGAGAGAGAAAATAAAACAAACATTTTTTTCTTTATTTGAATAAAGACTCCCTCGACTCTTTTCCGGTTTCCATATTTATTTTTGAAATGAAAAACCCATGCAAGTCCTATTTCGTCCACAAAGGGAAACCTAGAAAAAATAAACAAGAGAAATAAAGACAAGACATTCTCCCTCGTTCACCAATTTATTAGAAAATAAAAAGTTCCCATGCAGGTCCACCGTAATCCATGACTTTCCCACGACTATCCCAGATTCTGACGTCTAACGCTGTGTGCACACGCTGCGGATTTTGCTGCGGTTCCGCAGCGGTTTTGGCCGCTGCGGACCCGCAGCGGTTTTGGCCGCTGCGGACCCGCAGCGGTTTTGGCCGCTGCGGACCCGCAGCAGTTTCTGCTGCGGTGTACAGTACCATGATTCCCTATGGGAATCAAAAACCGCAATGCAGACGGTGCGGAATTTTCCGCGCGGATTATCTGCGGTTTTCAATCCGCAGAAAGAATTGACATGTCAATTCTTTCTACGGATTCTCCTGCGGTTTGCCATCTCCTCCATTGAGGAGATGAAAAACCGCAGGGCAAAATCGCAGAGCAATCTGCAGGTAAAACCGCAGGTATTTTGACCTGCGGTTTCACCTGCGGATTTTACAAAATCCGCGCAGATGAATCCGCACCTAATCCGCAGCGTGTGCACACAGCCTAAAGGCTATGGAGCCTCGTTCAGAGAACAAAGATTCATAGGCTGTAGCAGCAGCCTCTCTGGGACCCGCTGAACTCCTTGAGAAGCGGCGGCTGTGATGAGCAGTGACGTCAGTAACTACACCACTCATGAGAGTGGCTGATCCTCTGTTTAATGGTCCCATATAGTGCTCCACAGTATAAAGACCTCATATAGTGCACCACAGTATAATTGCGGCTCTACATAGTGCCCTACAGTATACTGGCCCCATACAGTGCAATACAGTATACTAGCCCCGTATAGTGCGCTATAGAATAAAGGCCTCATAAAGTGCCCTACAGTATCATGGCCCCATACAGTACCCTACAGTATCATGGCCCCATATAGTACCCTACAGTATCATGGCCCCATATCGTGCCCTACAGTATCATGGCCCCATATAGTACCCTACAGTATCATGGCCCCATACAACGCTCCACAGTATAATGGCTCCTTAGAGTGCCCTACAATATAATGGCCCCATATAGTGCCTGACAGTATAATGGCCCTATATGGTGCCCTACGGTATAGTGGACCCATATATTACCCTACAATACAATAGCTCCATATAGCACTCTACAGTAAAATAACTCCATATAGTGCCCTAGAGCATGATGGCCTCATGTAGTGACCTACAGTAAAATATCCCCATATAGTGCGCCATACTTTAAGGTGCCCCACAGTATAATGGCCCTATAGTGTGTTCTACAGTACAATGGTCTCATATAGTGCTCCAGAGTATAATGTGATTGTCTAATCTAAATAGAGAGGAGATTGAGGCCGAGCTTAAGAAACCAGCAAGAAAATTTAAGGAGCCCAGATCACCCGACCCGTGAGTAACGTGATGGCACCAGCCATACACTAAAAGTTAAACGTAATATATTATTTCTTGTCTGTTAATCACGTACAATGTCAGGATTTCGTTCTGTTTTTGTTGTTTTTTTTACAGGCCAGAAAATCAAAACGAGGAGATTGACTCAGGGACAGCAGCTGATACGAGCAGCCAGCCGCCCCCCAAGAAAAAAGCGAAAAAGAACCATTAGTGATGAGGTAATATAGAGCGCCGATATCTTAATTTTTGTATGGGTGAGGAGAGAGGAGGATCACTATATATTAGCCCTTTTAGATTGATAATTGGGGAATATAGTCTCATAAAAATATTACAAGTATAAACATAAACGCATAAAATAATGACATGCTACATATTGTAACAAAGACTGACACATCACAGTGGTCAGGAATGGTACAAAGAACCATAATTGTATATTTTTCTTTTCTTGTTTTAGATGGTGACTGCCTCCACCAGTCACCTACAACCAATCCCCCAAAATGAGCTCCAACCCTTTACTATCTACCAGCCCCCATCTATGTCGAACTACCATCAACTAACATCACCTACCACTAATTCCTACCTCATGCAAGCAAATATGACCAGCTACCATCATCAACTACTACGAAGTGCCACCTATTTCCTCAAAATGTGACCACCTGCCAGCAACATCTTTGGCCGTCCTTCACCCGCCAGCAACATCTTTGGCCATCCTCCACCCGCCAGCAACATCTAGGGCTATCCTCCACCCGCCAGCAACATCTTTGGCCGTCCTCCACCCGCCAGCAACATCTAGGGCCATATTCCAACCGCCAGCAACATCTAGGGCCGTCCTCCACCCGCCAGCAACATCTAGGGCAGTCCTCCACCCGCCATCAACATCTTTGGACGTCCTCCACCCGCCAGCCACATCTGTGGCCGTCCTCCACCCGCCAGCAACATCTGTGGCCATCCTCCACCCGCCAGCAACATCTGTGGCCGTCTTCCACCCGCCAGCAACATCTTTGGCCGTCCTCCACCCGCCAGCAACATCTTTGGCCGTCCTCCACCCGCCAGCAACATCTTTGGCCGTCCTCCACCCGCCAGCAACATCTTTGGCCGTCCACCACCCGCCAGCAACATCTTTGGCCGTCCTCCACCCGCCAGCAACATCTTTGGCTGTCCTCCACCCGCCAGCAACATCTTTGGCCGTCCTCCACCCGCCAGCAACATCTTTGTCCGTCCTCCACCTGCCAGCAACATCTTTGGCCGTCCTCCACCCGCCAGCAACATCTTTGGCCATCCTCCACCCGCCAGCAACATCTTTGGCCGTCCTCCACCCGCCAGCAACATCTTTGGCCGTCCTCCACCCGCCAGCAACATCTTTGGCCGTCCTCCACCCGCCAGCAACATCTAAAGCAATCCTCCACCGGCCAGCAACATCTAGGGCCATCCTCCACCCGCCAGCAACATCTAGGGCCATCCTCCACCCGCCAGCAACATCTAGAGCTATCCTCCACCCGCCAGCAACATCTAGGGCTATCCTCCACCCGCCAGCAACATCTAGGGCTATCCTCCACCCGCCAGCAACATCTAGGGCTATCCTCCACCCGCCAGCAACATCTAGGGCTATCCTCCACCCGCCAGCAACATCTAGGGCTATCCTCCACCCGCCAGCAACATCTAGGGCCATCCTCCACCCGCCAGCAACATCTAGGGCCATCCTCCACACGCCAGCAACATTTAGGGCTATCCTCCACCCGCCAGCAACATCTAGGGCTATCCTGCACCCGCCAGCAACATCTAGGGCTATCCTCCACCCGCAAGCAACATCTAGGGCTATCCTCCACCCGCCAGCAACATCTAGGGCTATCTTCCACACGCCAGCAATATCTAGGGCTATCCTCCACCCGGTAGCAACATCTAGGGCCATCCTCCACACGCCAGCAACATTTAGGGCTATCCTCCACCCGCCAGCAACATCTAGGGCTATCCTCCACCCGCATGCAACATTTAGGGCTATCCTCCACCCGCCAGCAACATCTAGGGCTATCCTTCACCCGCCAGCAACATCTAGGGCTATCCTCCACCCGCCAGCAACATCAATGGCTATCCTCCACCCGCCAGCAACATCTAGGGCTATCCTCCACCCGAAAGCAACATCTACAGCTATCATCCACGAGCCAGGAACATCTAGGGCTATCCTCCACCCGCCAGCAATATCTAGGGCTATGCTTCACCAGCCAGCAACATCTAGGGCTATCCTCCACCCGCCAGCAACATCTAGGGCTATCCTTTACCCGCCAGCAACATCTATGGCTAACCTTTACCCGCCAGCAACATCTACGGCTATGTATTAAACAATTGAAAAAATGTACTGTATTATAGTTTTAGTTTAAAAAAAAAAAATTTATACCAGGAAAACAAAAAACATGATAATTTTAAAAGGTTTGCTATTTTCGACTTTAGACCACTTACTGCCAGCTGACAGACTAGTACGTCAGCTGGCAGTATCCCACGCTTTGAGGTGGGCTGCGGTGGTGATCCCAACTCAAAGCCCCAACATGTCAGCTGTTTTCAACAATGCTGCTGTCAATCTCTGACAGGGGGCATTTAAATGCATTTCCGGACGCTGGTCCGGAAATACACACAGCGACGACCCCTGTCACGTGATCGGCGGGGTCATCGCTGCGTTGCCATCACAACCAGAGGTCTCATCGAGACGTCTATGGTTGTTGATGGCAGATTACTATGAGCGCCACTCTGTGGTTGGCACTCATAGCAAGCCTGTAATTCTGCTGCATAGAGGTGATCTGAGCATCACCTCTACACTCCCTGACAGAAGTTATGTCGCTTATCCATGTTGTGTAAATAAAAGCTTTTAACCTGACGTTAAATTCATCCATTGGTTGTATAAAATATTCTTTTGAAAGCTGAAACCCTCCGAAGTGTGGTTTAGGTTAAAAAAATAATTTGGCATGAATGCAGAAATATTGATCATTTAATGGACACAGAATGGTCAGATTTTGGCAAGACAAAAGTTTTGCCGGCCACAGAAAGTAAGGTGATATTCAAACAAATAATTAACTTAAAATACAAATATATGTTGCATTACATTGGTGAATGAAGTTGTGGTGCCACTTTTCCAGCGTCCATTTGTTTAGCAGGCTGTGGGACTTTGCAAATGCCCCACAGTTTTTTATTTGCCATTTATTTAGTGCTGGCTTCTGGGGACTGATTCGACCATGGAGATCCTTTTAAGACAGAATCCTACAAACTGTTCTAGTTGACTCAGGGACTTGACGTGACCAGGCCTGTTGGAGCTCTGCTGCAGTGGAAGAGGGGCTTGCTTTGGATTTTCTAACCAACAAGCGTTCCTCTTGAGCAGTTGTCTTGCGGGGTCTGCCGAACCTGGGCTTGTCAAACATCTCCAGTCTCTTCGAATCTTTTTTTAATTCTTTGTACTTGACACTGAGACACATTTAAGGTGCCAGCCACCTCTGCAGTGGATCTGATCTTCAGCCTCTTGATAATCCAGGCTTTGGTCACAGGCTGGATTTTTGGCATGTTCTCAGAGCTCAAGTTGCAGCTCAAGTGAAGGTCTGGGGAGCTGGGTTTCTTTTTATACACACCCACTAATTAACAGATCATTTACTAAGCACAGGTGAGGATGTAAACTAGGATTGGGTGTATTATATGACCAGGCGACAAAACTTTTGTCTTGCCAAAATCTGACCATTCTGTGTCCTTTAAATAATTCTGCATTGATGCCAGTAAATTTTCTTAACCGAAACCACATTTCGGAGGGCTTCAGCTTTCAAAAGAATAATTTATATAACCAATGGATGAATTTAACGTCAGGTTATAAGCTTTTATTTACATAACATGGATAAGCGACATAACTTCTGTCAGGGAGTGTATGTAGCAGAGGCGATCGCGCTATGGCAGCTTCTAACCTCCTATAAACACTATTGAAGCATGCCAAAAGTAAAAAAAAAAAAAAAAAAGGTTTAAAAATATAAAAAAACAAAAAAAAAAAACAAATTCAAATGACCCCCCTTTCGCTGCATTCAGAATCGCCCGATCTATCAATAAAAAAAGAATTAACCCGATCGCTAAACAGCATAATGATAAAAAAGCCAGAATTAACAGAATTACGATAACGGGCAATTAAAAGAGCGAATCTGCACAAAAGTGGTATCGTTAAAAACGTCAAATCGGCACGCAAAAAATAAGCCTGCACCCAACCCGAGATAACAAAAATAGAGACGCTACGGGTCTCAGAAAATTGCGGAATTTATTTTTTTTAGCAAAATTTGGAATTTTTTTTCACCACTTAGATAATAGAGAATCTACACATGTTTGGTGTCTATGAACTTGTAATGACCTGTAAAATCATAATTGCAGGTCAGTTTTAGCATTTAGTGAACCTAGCAAAAAACCCAAACAATAAACAAGTGTGGGATTGCACTCTTTTGCAATTTCACCACACTTGGAATTTTTTCCTGTTTTCGAGTACACGACATGGTAAAATCAATGGTATTGTTCAAAAGTACAACTCGTCCTGCAAAAATTAAGCCCTCACACAGTCATATTGATGGAAAAATAAAAAAGTAATGGCTCTAGAAAGAAGGGGAGAGAAAAATGAAAAATAGATAAAAGCTCCGGTCATGAAGGCGTTAAACATGGAAGCAGGTGGCGAAATTTGCCTTGGAAACCTGCTATCTCCCAAATGGGCTTTAGACATGAGGCACTGCAGGCTGCATCCTACATGAGTGGCAATAGATATGCAGGACTGCAGGCTGTATGACACATAATAAGATTAGATACATGGCTCTGTGAGCTGTATGACACATAATAAGATTAGATACATGGCTCTGTGAGCTGTATGACACATGATGGGATTATATTCACGGCTCTGTGAGCTGTATCACACATGACGGGATTATATTCACGGGCTCTGTGAGCTGTATCACACATGACGGGATTATATTCACGGCTCTGTGAGCTGTATCACACATGATGGGATTATATTCACGGCTCTGTGAGCTGTATCACACATGATGGGATTATATTCACGGCTCTGTGAGCTGTATCACACATGACGGGATTATATTCACGGGCTCTGTGAGCTGTATCACACATGATGGGATTATATTCACGGCTCTGTGAGCTGTATCACACATGATGGGATTATATTCACGGGCTCTGTGAGCTGTATCACACATGACGGGATTATATTCACAGGCTCTGTGAGCTGTATCACACATGATGGGATTATATTCACGGCTCTGTGAGCTGTATCACACATGATGGGATTATATTCATGGCTCTGTGAGCTGTATCACACATGATGGGATTATATTTACGGCTCTGTGAGCTGTATCACACATGATGGGATTATATTCACGGCTCTGTGAGCTGTATCACACATGATGGGATTATATTCACGGCTCTGTGAGCTGTATCACACATGATGGGATTATATTCACGGCTCTGTGAGCTGTATCACACATGATGGGATTATATTCACGGCTCTGTGAGCTGTATCACACATGATGGTATTATATTCACGGCTCTGTGAGCTGTATCACACATGATGGGATTATATTCACGGCTCTGTGAGCTGTATCACACATGATGGGATTATATTCACGGCTCTGTGAGCTGTATCACACATGATGGGATTATATTCACGGCTCTGTGAGCTGTATCACACATGATGGGATTATATTCACGGCTCTGTGAGCTGTATCACAAATGATGGGATTATATTCAGGGCTCTGAGCTGTATCACATATGATGGGATTATATTTGCGGCTCTGTGGGATTTATCACACATGAATGGATTATATACGTGGCTCTCTGCGCTGTATCACACATGATGAGCATTAGAGACTGTAAGACACTGCAGGAGATCATATACAAGGGTCATTACTTGTACCCCAGGATGTGCATCGAAATATTCTAAACCCACACAAGAGCATTGTAATTACAGCCACAGATGTGACTACAATGCAAAATAAAAGAGAGTGTGGACTTGGTCAATCTATTTGACCAAGTTAGATTTAGGAAAACCTAACATGGGCTTTTATTTTTGGAGAGATCAGTAGGTAGGTACTGGGACGGATCTCTCACTCCAGTTTGGGTCTTGGGATTTGCCCATGTCCATGAGTCCCATTTAATCTTTCAGGTAAGGTTAGGGTGTGTCCGTATATGGTTTTGCAAGCACACAGCCGAAGCTCTATGTATGTTTGGTCTGTGTGAGACTGAACACAGGTCACAGCCAGAGAAAGCAAAGCCATTGCCTCACCCACAAGCTACACGGTGGAGTAGTCGCCCTCAGCAATGGACTAATACGGACTGTTACGGACAATCCGGCTGCGAACGGAGGATAACGTTTGAGGATATTTTCGTAAATTGCCAAAATAAAGACATTTAAGTTGAACTATCTTGGGTCACTGCCTCATTACTGCACTGACATGAAAGCCATTGCATTACGTATGGTTGAGAATTCATGCAGTGTAAACTAAGGGAAGCCTTGAAGAAAGCTGAAGGTCCATGGACAGGATGGAGGAACTCCTGAGGCAATTGTTCCCCTCCCATACGCAGCAACAACAGCAGCAGCAGTTTCTGGAGCAACAATAACAGCAGCAGTAGACTATCCACCTGATTCTGCAGTAGACTGCAGCACTGGGAGAGACTCTCCCACCGCCGACCCCGGTTCTTCCCGAGGCCCGGGACGTCAAGTCTGCACTGAGGAAGATGAGCTAGGAGGGCGACATGTAAGCTTTCTGCTCCGTGTTTGAATATACTGCGGAGTGGGATAGCTTGCCGCTCTCCCAGTGGGCTGAAGTGGTGGCCCCGTTCCTGATGGGGGTGCCCAGAAGGCTTACTTTGACCTCAGTCGGGAGGCCGCCAAGGACTATGGGAAACTCAAGGGGTAGGTCCTTGCCTGACTGGGGGTTAACATAGTAACATAGTAACATAGTTATTAAGGTTGAAGGGAGACTTTAAGTCCATCTAGTTCAACCCATATCCTATCCTAACTTGCCCTAACATGTTGATCCAGAGGAAGGCAAAAAAAACCCATGTGGCAACAGTAAGCTTCACATTGGGGAAAAAAATTCCTTCCCGACTCCACATACGGCAATCAGACTAGCTCCCTGCATCAACGTAATATTAAGGAAACTAGTGTATATACCCTGTAATATTATACTTTTCAAGAAAGGCATCCAGTCCCTTCTTAAATATTAGTAGGGAATCACTCATTACAACATCATATGGCAGAGAGTTCCATAGTCTCACTGCTCTTACAGTAAAGAATCCGCGTCTGTGAGTATGCTTAAACCTTCTTTCCTCCAGGCGTAGAGGATGCCCCCTTGTCCCCGTCACAGGTCTAAGAGTAAAAAGATCATTAGGAAGGTCTTGGTATTGTCACCGCATATATTTATACATTGTAATAAGATCACCCCTAACCCTTCGATTCTCCAAACTAAATAACCCCAAGTGTAATAACCTGTCTTGGTATTGCAGACCCCCTAGTTCCCTAATAACCTTGGTCGCTCTTCTCTGCATCCGCTCCAGTTCAGCTATGTCTTTCTTATACACCGGAGACCAGAACTGTACACAGTATTCTAAGTGTGGTTTCACTAGTGACTTATATAGAGGTAAACTTATGTTCTCCTCATGAGCATCTATGCCTCTTTTAATGCATCCCATTATTTTATTTGCCTTTGCAGCAGCTGCCTGACACTGGCCACTAAATGTGAGTTTATCGTCCACCCATACACCCAGGTCTTTTTCAGTGACTGTTTTGCCCAGTGTTTTACAATTAAGCACATAATTATACATCTTGTTTGTTCTACCCAAGTGCATGACCTTACATTTATCCCCATTAAAGCTCATTTGCCATTTATCAGCCCAAGCTTCTAGTTTACATAAATCCTCCTGTAATATAAAATTGTCCTCCTCTGTATTGATTACCCTGCAGAGTTTAGTGTCATCTGCAAATATTGAAATTCTACTCTCTATGCCCCCTACAAGGTCATTAATAAATATGACCCCTGTGGTACCCCACTGCTAACCGTGACCCAGTCCGAGTGTGCTCCATTAATAACCACCCTTTGTTTCCTATCCCTGAGCCAGCTCTTAACCCACCTACAAATATTTTCCCCTATCCCCATTGTTCTCATTTTATGTATCAACCTTTTGTGTGGCACCGTATCAAAAGCTTTTGAAAAGTCCATGTACACCACGTCCACTGCATTCCCTTGGTCCAGTCCGGAACTTACCTCTTCATAAAAGCTTATCAGATTAGTCTGACAGGAACGGTCCCTTGTAAACCCATGTTGATATTGGGTCATAAGGTTATTCTTCTCCAGATACTCCAGTATAGTATCTCTTAGAAAACCCTCCAGGATTTTACCCACAGTTGAGGTTAAACTTACTGGCCTATAATTTCCAAGTTCAGTTTTTGTCTCCTTTTTGAATATACGCTATTTGCTATACGCCAGTCCTGTGGTACAGACCCTGTTATTATGGAATCTTTAAAGATTAAAAATAATGGTCTATCTATGACTGTGCTTAATTCCTACAGTACTCGGGGGTGTATCACATCCGGGCCCGTGGATTTGTCAATTTTAGTGATTTTTAGACGCCGCTGTACTTTCCGCTGGGTTAAGCAGGTGACTTTTAACGGAGAATTTTTATCCCTGATCACGTTATCCGTCATGGGATTTTCTTGTGTAAATACTGTTGAAAAAAAGTCATTTAGCATATTGGCTTTTTCCTCATCCTCATCCACCATTTCACCCAGACTATTTTTAAGGGGACCAACACTATCATTTTTTAGCTTCTTACTATTTATGTAGTTAAAGAATATTTTGGGATTATTTTTACTTTCTCAGGCAATGAGTCTCTCTGTCTCAATCTTTGCAGTCTTGATTTGCTTTTTACAGAATTTATTTAATTTTCTTTATTTATTTAATGCCTCATCACTACCTACTTGCTTTAATTCTCTAAATTCTTTTATTTTTATCTCTTATTGCGCCCCTTACAGCTCTATTTAGCCATAGTGGTTTCCTCCTATTTCTAGCATGTTTATTCCCATATGGTATATATTGTGCACAGGTCCTATTCAGGTTGCTAATAAACGTCTCCCATTTTCTTTGTGTATTTTTATGTCTCAGGATATCGCACCAAGATCATCTCTTATCAGTTGGAAATTTGCCTTCCTGAAGTTTAGTGTCCTTGTAACCCATCTACTACACATCTTATTAAAGGATACATGAAAACTTATTAATTTGTGATCACTATTACCCAAGTGACCCTCAACCCTTACATTTGATATGCGGTCTGGCCTGTTGGTTAATATTAGGTCTAGCAGTGCCCCCCCTCTTGTTGGGTCCTGAACCAGTTGTGAAAGGTAATTGTCTCTCATAGTAGTCAAAAACCTATTACCTTTGCTGGAACTGCAGGTTTCGGTTCCCCAATGTATTTCAAGGTAGTTGAAGTCCCCCATAATAATGACTTCTCCTTGAGTCGCAGCTTCATCTATTTGCTTTATGAGGATATTCTCTGTTGCTTCCATTATTTTTGGAGACTTATAACAAACCCCTATCAGTAATTTATTATTTTTCCCCCTCCCCTTATCTCCACCCACAGGGACTCTACATTTTCATTAGATTCATATATATTATCACGAAGGATGGGTTTTAAGGATGATTTTACATATAAACACACACCTCCCCCTCGCTTATTTGTTCGGTCATTTCTGAACAGACTATAGCCCTGTAAATTAACCGCCCAGTCGTGGCTCTCGTCCAGCCATGTCTCAGATATCCCCACCATGTCATAATTATGCTCCAACAACATTAACTCCAATTCCTCCATTTTGTTGGCGAGACTTCTGGCATTAGTATACATGCACTTTATGTATCTCTCTGTACCTCTATTCTTTCTTAAATTATTAACTGTTCTAACCCCACCCTCCATGCCACCCCCACCTCCAATGTCATTATTTGTGCCCAGGTCTCTATCTGCACTGTCTTCCCCTCCTTTAAAAGGAATACCTTCCCCCCTCATCCCTAGTTTAAACACTCCTCCAACCTTCTAGCCATTTTCTCCCCCAGCACAGCTGCACCCTCCCCATTGAGGTGCAGCCCGTCCCTAGCGTAGAACCTGTAGCCAACTCAGAAGTTGGCCCAGTTCTGCAAGAACCCAAACCCCTCCTTCCTACACCAATTCCTGAGCCACTTATTAACCTCCCTAATCTCCCGTTGCCTCTCTGGTTTGGCACGTGGTACAGGAAGTATTTCCGAAAATACCACCTTGGAGGTCCTTGCTTTAAGCTTACAGACTAATTCCCTGAAATCATCTTTAACCCCTTCACCCCCAAGGGTGGTTTGCACGTTCATGACCGGGCCAATTTTTACAATTCTGACCACTGTACCTTTATGAGGTCATAACTCTGGAACGCTTCCATGGATCCCGGTGATTCTGACATTGTTTTCTCGTGACATATTGTACTTCATGTTAGTGGTAAAATTTCATTCAAATAACTTGCGTTTATTTGTGAGAAAAACGGAAATTTGGCGAAAATGTTGAAAATTTCGCGATTTTCCAACTTTGAATTTTTATGCCCTTAAATCACAGAAATACGGCACACAAAAAACTTGATAACTAACATTTCCCACATGTTTACTTTACATCAGCACAATTTTGGAACCAAAATTTTTTTTTGTTAGGAAGCTATAAGGGTTAAAATTTGACCAGCGATTTCTCATTTTTACAACACCATTTTATTTTTAGGACCACATCACATTTGAAGCCACTTTGAGGGGTCTATATGATAGAAAATACCCAAAAGTGACACCATTCTAAAAACTGCACCCCTTAAGGTGCTCAAAACCACATTCAAGAAGTTTATTAACCCTTTAGGTGCGTCACAGGAATTTAAAAAAAAAATGAACATCTAACTTTTTTTCATAAAAAAAATACTTCAGGTTCAATGTTTTTTATTTTACCAAGGGTAACAGGAGAAATTGAACTGCAAAAGTTATTGTGCAATTTGTCCTGAGTACGCAGATACCTGATATGTGGGGGGGAACGACTGTTTCGGCGCATGGCAGAGCTCAGAATGGAAGGAGCGCCGTTTGACTTTTTCAATGCAAAATTGGCTGGAATTCAGATTGGACGCCATGTCACGTTTGGAGAGTCCCTGATGTACCTAAACAGTGGAAACCCCCTACAAGTGACCCCATTTTGGAAACTAGACCCCCCAAGGAACTTATCTAGATATGTGGTGAGAACTTTGAACCCACAAGGGCTTTACAGAAGTTTATAACGTACAGCGGTACAATTAAAAAATCATATTTTTTCCACAAAAATGATCTTTTCACCCCAATTTTTATTTTCCCAAGGGTAACAGGACCCTAAAAGTTATTGTGCAATTTGTCCTGAGTACGCTGATACCCCACATGTGGGGGTAAACCACTATTTGGGCGCATGGCAGAGCTCGGAAGGGAAGCAGCGCCATTTGACGTTTTTGGCTGGAATTGAGATCGGACACCATGTCACATTTGGAAAACTCCTGATGTACCAAAACAGTGGACACCCCCCACAAATGACACCATTTTGGAAACTAGACCCCCTAAGGAACTTATCTAGATGTGTGGTGAGAACTTTGAACCCCCATGGGCTTCACAGAAGTTTATAACATAAAGCCATACAATTAAAAAATCATATTTTTTCCACAATAATGATCTTTTCACCCTCAATTCTTATTTTTCCAAGGGTAACAGGACCCTAAAAGTTATTGTGCAATTTGTCCTGAGTACGCTGATACCCCACATGTGGGGGTAAACCACTATTTGGGCGCATGGCAGAGCTCGGAAGGGAAGCAGCGCCATTTGAAGTTTTGGGCTGGAATTGAGATCGGACACCATGTCACGTTTGGAAAACTCCTGATGTACCTAAACAGTGGAACCCCCCCACAAATGACACCATTTTGGAAACTAGACCCCCTAAGGAACTTATCTAGATGTGTGGTGAGCACTTTGACCCCCCCAGTGCTTCACAGAAGTTTACAACGCCCGGGCTTGAAAATAAAAAAATTCGTATTTTTTCCACAAACATGATCTTTTAGTCACCATTTTTTATTTTCCCAAGGGTACCAGGAGAAATTGGACCCCAAAAGTTGTTGTCCAATTTGTCCTGAGTATGCTGATACCCCATATGTGGGAGAAAACTACTGTATGGGCACACGTCGGGGCTCGGAAGGGAAGTAGTGATGTTTTGGAATGCAGACTTTGATGGAATGGTATGCGGGTGTCATGTTGCCTTTGGAGAGCCCCTAATGTACCTAAACAGTGGAAACCCCCACAAATCACACCATTTTGTATACTAGACCCCCCAAGGAACTTATCTAGATGTGTGGTGAGCACTTTGAACCCCCCAGTGCTTCACAGAAGTTTACAACGCCCGGGCGTGAAAATAAAAAATTCGTATTTTTTCCACAAACATGATCTTTTAGTCACCATTTTTTTATTTTCCCAAGGGTACCAGGAGAAATTGGACCCCAAAAGTTGTTGTCCAATTTGTCCTGAGTATGCTGATACCCCATATGTGGGAGAAAACTACTGTATGGGCACACGTTGGGGCTCGGAAGGGAAGTAGTGACGTTTTGGAATGCAGACTTTGATGGAATGGTCTGCGGGTGTCATGTTGCCTTTGGAGAGCCCCTAATGTACCTAAACAGTGGAAACCCCCCACAAATGACCCCATTTTGAAAACTAGACCCACTAAGGAATGTATCTAGATGTGAGGTGAGCACTTTGAACCCCCAAGGGCTTCACAGAAGTTTATAATGCCAGGGCATGAAAATAAAAAAATCGTATTTTTTCCACAAACATGATCAATTAGTCCCCAATTTTTTCATTTTCCCAAGGGTAACAGGAGAAATTGGACCCCAAAAGTTGTTGTCCAATTTGTCCTGAGTACGCTGACACCCCATATGTGGGAGAAAACTACTGTATGGACACACGTCGGGGCTCGGAAGGGAAGCAGTGACGTTTTGGAATGCAGACTTTGATGGAATGGTCTGCGGGTGTCATGTGCGTTTGGAGAGCCCCTGATGTACCTAAACTATTGAAACTCCCCACAAGTGACCCCATTTTGGACACTAGACCCCCCACAGAACTTATCTAGATGTGTGGTGAGCACTTTGAACCCCCAAGTGCTTCACAGAAGTTTATAACACTCGGACGTGAAAATAAAAAAATCATTTTTTTCCACAAAAATGATATTTTTGCCCCCAATTTTTTATTTTCCTAAGGGTAACAGGAGAAATTGGACCCCAAAAATTGTTTTGCAATTTGTCCTGAGTAGGCTGATACCTTACATGTGGGGGTAAAACACTGTTTGGGCGCATAGCAGAGCTTGGAAGGGAAGGAGCACCATTTGACTTTTTCAACTCAGAATTGGCTGGAATTGAGATCAGACGCCATGTTGCATTTGGAGAGCCCCTGATGTGCCCAAACAGTGGAAACCCCCAATTCTAACTCCAACCCGAACCCCAACACGCCCCTAACCCTAACCCTAGCCCTAACCCTAGCCCTAACCCTAACCCTAGCCCTAACCCTAACCCTAGCCCTAACCCTATCCCTACCCTAACCCTAACCCTACCCCAACACACCCCTAGCCCTAACCCTAGCCCTAACCCTAATGGAAAAATGGAAATAAATACATTTTTTTAATTTTATTATTTTTCCCTAACTAAGGGGGAGAAAACGGGTGGTTTGATTTACTATTTATGGCGGTTTTTATGTTTGGCGGCTGTCGCACGCTAAAAGACGCTTTTTATTGTAAAAATAGTTTTTGCATCACCACATATTGAGAGCTATAATTTTTCCGTATTTTGACCCACCGAGTCATGTGAGGTCTTATTTTTTGCGGGACAAGTTGACGTTTTTATTGGTACCATTTTCAGGCACGTGAAATTTTTTGATCGCTTTTTATTCCGATTTTTGGGACGCAGAATGAACAAAAAACAGCGTTTCATGAATTTCTTTTGGGGGGGTGCGTTTACACCTTTCCGCGTGCGGTAAAATTGATAAAGCGGTTTTATTCTTCGGGTCAGTACGGTTACAGCGATACCTCATTTAGGTCGTTTTTTTATGTTTTTGTCGGTTTTATGCAATGAAAACTATTTTATATAAAAAATAATTATTTTTGCATCGCGAGCTATAACTTTTTTATTTTTTCACTGATGATGCTGTGCGGCAGCTCGTTTTTTGCGTGACAAGATGACGTTTTCAGCGGTACCATGGCTATTTATATGCGTCTTTTTGATCGCGCGTTATTACACTTTTTGTTTGGCAGTATGATAATAAATCACTATTTTTTGCTTCGTTTTTTATTTTTATTTTTTAAGGGGTTCGCTAAAGGGGTTAACTAATGGGACAGTTTTATAGGGCGGGTCGTTACGGACGCGGCGATACCTAATATGTGTACTTTTATTGTTTTTTTTTTTATTATTTCCAAAAAATGGATTTATTGGGGGAATATTTTTTTTTTTTTTTCTAATTTATTTGGCGATTTTTTTTTAAATTATTTTTACACTTTGTTTTATTTTTTTTTTTACTTTATTAAATAGTCCCAGGTGGGACATCACTGTCCTGTGACAGATCGCTGATCTGTCACATCACAGGTCACTGTGACAGATCAGCGATCTGACACAGGCACTGCAGAAGGCTTCCTCATGCCTGCGCTTTGCAGGCACTGAGGAAGCCAGCTTCCGCAGGCCCCCGAAGGCCCCCGTCGCCATCTTGGATTCGGGGGCCTGGAGGAAGGGAGTCCCCCGCAGCAGCGCTGCACATTGCGCTGCCGTGGGGGGCTCAGGGAAGCACTGAGGGAGCCCCCTCCCTGCCGATGCTTCCCTTTAACCCCCGGTACACCGCGATCGTGTTTGATCGTGGTGTGCAAGGGGTTAACGTGTCGGGGGCGGTCCGTGACCGCCCCTGACACATTGTGCCGGGTGTCAGCTGTGATAATCAGCTGACACCCGGCCGCGATCAGCGGCGCTCACCACGTGGGCGCCGCTGATCGCGCCGACGTACTATCCCATCCCCGGTCATACGGGCCCGGGTACCGTGGACGGGATAGTACGTCGGATGGCAGGAAGGGGTTAAGGACCTTCCACCTACCTCTAACTTTGTCATTTGTGCCAATGTGCACCATGACCGCTGGATCCTCACCAGCCCCTCCCAGTAATCTGTGAACCCGATCAGCGAAGTGTTGGACTCGAGCGCCAGGTAGGCAGCACACCGTTCGACGATCCCTGTCTTTGTGACAGATTGCCCTATCTGTTCCCCTAATAATTGAGTCTCCCACTACCAGAATCTGTCTGGCCTGCCCTGCTCTCCTATTTCCCCCCTTACTGGAGCAGACACTCCTCCGGCTTTCAGAGGACATGCCTTGCTGCAGCAGTGCTACTCCTGCACTAACACTCCCCTCATCTGCCAACTTAGCAAACTTATTGGGGTGTGCCAGATCAGGACTAGACTCCCTGGTGCTCTTCCCTCTACCCCGCCTTCTAACTGTCACCCAGCTAGCTGCTTCATTATCCTGCAGCACGTGTACGGGCACAACGAGTGTACCAGTGGTCCTTTGTGGAAGAACGACCTGCTAAGTTCCAGACATATGACTTATTACAGCTAGTATCTATGATACCTCTTTCCATGGTCTGCATAGAGTATGATACCACAAAAAAATGACAATTAATGATGTTACCACATCTTTCCATCTAAATAGCATCATGGCTCCACACAATAAGATGGTCAGTGTCACCCCTGCCTCCTACACAGTATGATGGTCACTACAGCCCCCTCACACAATACAGTGGGTAAGGAAAGTATTCAGAACCCTTAAAATTTTTCACTCTGTTTCATTGCAGCCATTTGGTAAATTCAAAAAAGTTCATTTTTTTCTCATTAATCTACACTCTGCACCCCATATTGACTGAAAAAAAACCAGAAATGTAGACATTTTTGCAAATTTATTAAAAAAAAGAAAAAGTAGTTAAATATTACATGGTCATAATTATTCAGACCCTTTTCTCAGTATTGAGTAGAAGCACCCTTTTGAGCTAATAAAGCCATGAGTCTTCTTGGGGATAATGCAACAAGTTTTTCACACCTGGATTTAGGGATCCACTGCCATTCATCCTTGCAGATCCTCTCCAGTTCCGTCAGGTTGGATGGTGAGCGTTGGTGGACAGCCCTTTTCAGGTGTCTGCTGAGATGCTCAATTGGGTTTAGGTCAGGGCCCAGGCTGGGCCAGTCAAGAATGGTCACAGAGTTGTTCTGAAGCCACTCCTTTATATTTTTAGCTGTGTGCTTAGGGTCAGTCTCTTGTTGGAAGGTGAACCTTCGGTCAAGTCTGAGGTGCAGAGTACTACGGAAAAGGTTTTCATCCAGGATACTCTGTACTTGGCCGCATTATTGTTTTCTTGAATTGCAGTCGTCCAATACCTGCAGCTGAAAAACACCCCCATAGCATGATGCTGCCACCACCACGTTTCACTGCTGGAATTGAATTGGGCAGGTGATGAGCAGTGCCTGGTTTTCTCCACATACAGCTTAGAATTATCAAGAAAAAGTTATAGCTTATTTCTCATAGTCTGGGAGTCCTTCATGTGTTTTTCCGCAAACTATGCAGGCTTTCATATATCTTTCACTGAAGAGAGGCTTCCGTTGGGCCAGTCTGCCATAAAGGCCTGACTGTTGTAGGGATGAAGTGATAGTTGACTTTGTGGAACTTTCTCCCATCTCCCTACTGCATCTGTGGAGCTCAGCTACAGTGATCTTGGGGTTCATCTTTACCTCTCTCACCAAGGCTCTTCACTCCCACAATTGCTCAGTTTGGCTGAAAGACCAGGTCTTGGAAGACTTTTGATGGTCCCAAACTTCTTCCATTTAAGGATTATGGAGGCCACTGTGCTCATAGGAACCTTGAGTACTGCAGAAATTCTTTTGTAACCTTGGCCAGCTTTGTGCCTTATCACATTTCTGTCTTCTGAGCTCCTTGGCCAGTTCCTTTGACCTCATGATTCTCATTTGGTCTGACATGCACTGTGAGCTGTGAAGTACTATACAGACAGGTGTGTGCCTTTACAAATCAAGCCCTATCAGTTTAATTAAGCACAGCTAGACTCCAATGAAGAAGTAGAACCATCTCAAGGAGGATCACAAGGAAATGGACATCGTGTGACTTAAGTATGAGTGTCTGAGCAAAGGGTTTAAATACTTCTGACCATGTGATATTTCAATTTTTTTTTTAATTAATTTGTTATTTTTCAGTCAAGATGGGGTGCAGAGTATACATTAATGAGAAAACAATGAACTTTTTTGAGTTTACCAAATGGCTGCAATGAAACAAAGAGTAAAAATTTAAAGGGGTCTGAATACTTTCCATACCCACTGTATAATGTCCACCACAACCTCACAGCATATTGTCCACCACAGACTCCTCACACATGATGATCTCCACAGCCCGCCACACAATATGATGGTTAACGCACAGCCCTCCACACAGTATGATAGTCACCACACACAATACGATGGCCTTACAACAGCCCTCTATATAATATGATGGTCCCCCACAGTATAATAGTCCCCCCACATAGTATGATGGTCCCGTACAGCTCTAATTCAGTGTCATGGTTCCCCACACCCCCCATATAGTATGATGGTCCCCCCACAACCACAATACAATACGATGGTGCCCCAATACAGTACGATGGTCTGGGAGAGACCATGCCGCAATATATTATGATGGTCTCCCACAGTCCTAATACAGTATGATGATCACCATAGCCCCCTATATAGTATGACAGTCCTCCCAAAGGCTCCTAATATAGTATGATGGTCCCCCACAGGCACCAATATAGTATGATGGCCCCCCACAGGCACCAATACAGTACCATGGTTTCCCATAATCCACCACAAAATATGATTGTCCCCCCACAGACTCTTATATAGTATGATGGGCCCCCACCAGGCCCCTTTATAGTATGATGGCTTCACTCAGTTTTCCATATATTATGATTGCCCCCTATATAGTATGATGGTTCGCAAGCAGGCCCTTATCTAGTATCATGGTCCTCCACGGCCCCAATAAAGTACGATGGTCTGAACACAGGCCCCTATATAGTATGGTGGTCCCCAGAGCCCCAATACAGGATAGAAGCATACTGCAGCCTGCAAGAGTAAGTGACGGAGTACGGAGCTAGCGGCTCTGTGCTCTGTCACTGCTATTAACAGTACCAACGTATGGCCAACACCAATATAGTTAACAAAGTCGCAAAAGATGCAGATCGGCACATCTGGCGTTTGCCAGAATTGCCAGATGGAAAAGCATCATCGGCCTGGTAGACCTGCATGCTATTTTCCTTCTTTAAATTTAGCACACCGACAGCTTTCAAAACGAGTTGTTCAGTAGTGAATAACCCCTTTAAAAACAGACATGCTGTCAACTGGATACAAACATGATGCAAAAAAAGGCCTAATTAACAATACTTCCTATAAATACCTCAAATCAACAAAGAAAAGGGAAGTATACACCATTTAATAGAAAAGACAAAAAGTTTATTAAATAGTACTCATTATACAATTAAAATGCAAAAACAGAGATACAAAATGCAAAGCAGCTCCCAGCAGCAAGATATCTTTTCTATTAAATGTTGGATACAAACATGATTGTTGGTCTATGGTGGCTGCACACGTGTATTTTTTATGTCAGAGAGCAGAGTAATAACACAAACTGCATTAAATAATTGTGCTCCATGTTGCTATGACAGTCAAATGTCCAGCCAATCAGATGCCAGTATACAGTGGAAGAATCAATATTTTCCATTATAGGGGGAGGGTATTATTATATAGATGTTTTATTATGCATTATTTTGATGAAGAAACATGTGAAAGTCAATAAATTCCTCCTAACATAATGCAATATATCATTATTAGTAATGATTGTATCCAAAAATAGTATTCGAAGACAGGTGCTCTTTAAATAATATGTGAATACGATCCTACAGCAAGTAGTTCTGCCCAGTGAGCGACGGCATCACTAACTGCCGTATTATGTCATCATCCAAACATTCTAACTCTATGGCAACGAAACCGACCGCTAGTAACAGTTTTAGTGACAGTGAAAAAGCGACACTTCATATTCACTTTCTGTGAAAACCGAAATCGCTATCAGCTATAATGACTGAAAGAAGGTCTGCTAGGACAAATAAAGGGGCCCGATACAAGAAATATGTATCCAACGGCCTGCTCGAGATTTTATGCAAAAAGGAAAAACCTCGTAAGTGTAAAATGGAGACATTAAAATTATTGTACAGTAAAATTCATTTAACGGGAACCTGGTCATTAGATAAATGCTTCCCGAGCTGTAGGCAGCATGAATCAGAGCTTGGCGGCACCGCTGCAGCCAGATAGGTTTTTCCTGAAATGCTCCGGCAGCTTTTCCCTGCACCACTCCGGTTGACTGAAAGGTCTCAAGTGTGTTAGCGAGTGATCTGTCAGTGACCTGGAGCGAAGCCGGGAGAAGCCGGGAAGGTCACCGGAGGGCGACAGGGAAACGGACGGCTCTTTATATATACCATGTGATTTCAAACTCCAAACTGTTTTTAGAAAAAATCATACCTGGTTGCAGTCGTGCAGTCCGGCTCAGATTCATGCTACACGTGTTTGGGCACAGAGAATTAAGTGACAGGTTCCCTTTAATATGGCATAAGAGCAGCCAGACAAGTGCCGGATTAACAGTTATTAACAGTTATTTGCTAACATCAATATACCTAGTAAAATAGATATTTTTTAGAAAAATGGAACAGCACATCATTTAGTTAGGTTGAGAAAGGCTCATGTGAGGCGAAACGTCTCCAAGCCATGTGGGCCAAATAAAGTCCACTACATCTTTTTGGTAATGATGGAGCGCTGCTTCATTTTTTTTTTACTTCTACTAAAACAGATAGAAATTACTGATAAGGGGAGAAAACCTTCTGGAAGAAAGTCCAAGTTAAAATATATACCCCAAATCAGCTGCTATCATTTCCTAAGCAGAAGGTTCTCCTAATATTCCATTTTCTCCACTTTTAGCTGTTCGGCGCATTAAACCAACAAATAGAAAGGAGAGAAGAACCTTAAAATATTTCCTGGAACAGGCCGCAGTACTGCCTGAGATCGGAGAGCCTGATACAGAAATAGAATGCACACTGTACTCCATGTAAGTCACCATTTGTATAATGCTACACCTGCTGTTACAGAGGGTTCACTACCTTATAAGTCCATGTATCAAGGATAGATGGGGTTTTGTCTTTTAGGGAAGGTGCCATCAAAAAAAAAATTTTCTCAACAACTAAAAAAATTTCAAGTCTTAATGTTTTCATTTAAAAAAAATATCAGTTGTTTTTAATCAAATATGAAAAATAATTTAAAAAGGGTCACACATTTCACTACTGCTCTCATGGAAGTGGACAGCGTGAGGTAACATATTACACCACTGCTCCCATAGAAGTGAATGGAGTTGGGTCATGCATTAGATCACTGTTCCCATAGATGTGGACAGAACGGGTATACACATTACACCACTGCTCCCATAGAAGTCGACAGAGCGTAAATCACTCCACCGATATAATTGGAAGGAGGGGAGCACGCATTACACCACTGCTCCCTTAGAAATGTGTAACCCTGGTCTGTCCACTTCTATGGGAGCAGTGCAGTAATAGAATAGATAACTAAAATAAACGTCCTGTAAATATATAATTTAACAAGCCCTCTACATATAACAAACTTGCACCTTTTAGTGCCTTTCATGGAGCACTTAAAATGACGTGGCGCCCCCTCACCCTTTTTACTGTAACCAGCAAGGGTAAAGCAGACAGCTGGGGGCTTAGATTATCAGACTGGGAAGGTCCCTGGTTATTGGGCCCTTCCTAGCCTAAAAATACAAGCCCCAGAATTGGTGCATCACATTAGATGTGCCAATTCTGAAGCTTTGCCTAGCTCTTCCAAATTGATCTGGTTTGGTGGCAATTGGGGTAATGGTAGTTGGGGGTTGATAACAGCTGTGAATTGTCAAAAATCACATCTGGCATCAAGTCCTGTGGTTAGTAATGGAAAGGTGACTATCAGACACTGCTCATTATTAACACACTAATTAATGAGAGAGAAAATAAAACAAACATTTTTTTCTTTATTTGAATAAAGACTCCCTCGACTCTTTTCCGGTTTCCATATTTATTTTTGAAATGAAAAACCCATGCAAGTCCTATTTCGTCCACAAAGGGAAACCTAGAAAAAATAAACAAGAGAAATAAAGACAAGACATTCTCCCTCGTTCACCAATTTATTAGAAAATAAAAAGTTCCCATGCAGGTCCACCGTAATCCATGACTTTCCCACGACTATCCCAGATTCTGACGTCTAACGCTGTGTGCACACGCTGCGGATTTTGCTGCGGTTCCGCAGCGGTTTTGGCCGCTGCGGACCCGCAGCGGTTTTGGCCGCTGCGGACCCGCAGCGGTTTTGGCCGCTGCGGACCCGCAGCAGTTTCTGCTGCGGTGTACAGTACCATGATTCCCTATGGGAATCAAAAACCGCAATGCAGACGGTGCGGAATTTTCCGCGCGGATTATCTGCGGTTTTCAATCCGCAGAAAGAATTGACATGTCAATTCTTTCTACGGATTCTCCTGCGGTTTGCCATCTCCTCCATTGAGGAGATGAAAAACCGCAGGGCAAAATCGCAGAGCAATCTGCAGGTAAAACCGCAGGTATTTTGACCTGCGGTTTCACCTGCGGATTTTACAAAATCCGCGCAGATGAATCCGCACCTAATCCGCAGCGTGTGCACACAGCCTAAAGGCTATGGAGCCTCGTTCAGAGAACAAAGATTCATAGGCTGTAGCAGCAGCCTCTCTGGGACCCGCTGAACTCCTTGAGAAGCGGCGGCTGTGATGAGCAGTGACGTCAGTAACTACACCACTCATGAGAGTGGCTGATCCTCTGTTTAATGGTCCCATATAGTGCTCCACAGTATAAAGACCTCATATAGTGCACCACAGTATAATTGCGGCTCTACATAGTGCCCTACAGTATACTGGCCCCATACAGTGCAATACAGTATACTAGCCCCGTATAGTGCGCTATAGAATAAAGGCCTCATAAAGTGCCCTACAGTATCATGGCCCCATACAGTACCCTACAGTATCATGGCCCCATATAGTACCCTACAGTATCATGGCCCCATATCGTGCCCTACAGTATCATGGCCCCATATAGTACCCTACAGTATCATGGCCCCATACAACGCTCCACAGTATAATGGCTCCTTAGAGTGCCCTACAATATAATGGCCCCATATAGTGCCTGACAGTATAATGGCCCTATATGGTGCCCTACGGTATAGTGGACCCATATATTACCCTACAATACAATAGCTCCATATAGCACTCTACAGTAAAATAACTCCATATAGTGCCCTAGAGCATGATGGCCTCATGTAGTGACCTACAGTAAAATATCCCCATATAGTGCGCCATACTTTAAGGTGCCCCACAGTATAATGGCCCTATAGTGTGTTCTACAGTACAATGGTCTCATATAGTGCTCCAGAGTATAATGTGATTGTCTAATCTAAATAGAGAGGAGATTGAGGCCGAGCTTAAGAAACCAGCAAGAAAATTTAAGGAGCCCAGATCACCCGACCCGTGAGTAACGTGATGGCACCAGCCATACACTAAAAGTTAAACGTAATATATTATTTCTTGTCTGTTAATCACGTACAATGTCAGGATTTCGTTCTGTTTTTGTTGTTTTTTTTACAGGCCAGAAAATCAAAACGAGGAGATTGACTCAGGGACAGCAGCTGATACGAGCAGCCAGCCGCCCCCCAAGAAAAAAGCGAAAAAGAACCATTAGTGATGAGGTAATATAGAGCGCCGATATCTTAATTTTTGTATGGGTGAGGAGAGAGGAGGATCACTATATATTAGCCCTTTTAGATTGATAATTGGGGAATATAGTCTCATAAAAATATTACAAGTATAAACATAAACGCATAAAATAATGACATGCTACATATTGTAACAAAGACTGACACATCACAGTGGTCAGGAATGGTACAAAGAACCATAATTGTATATTTTTCTTTTCTTGTTTTAGATGGTGACTGCCTCCACCAGTCACCTACAACCAATCCCCCAAAATGAGCTCCAACCCTTTACTATCTACCAGCCCCCATCTATGTCGAACTACCATCAACTAACATCACCTACCACTAATTCCTACCTCATGCAAGCAAATATGACCAGCTACCATCATCAACTACTACGAAGTGCCACCTATTTCCTCAAAATGTGACCACCTGCCAGCAACATCTTTGGCCGTCCTTCACCCGCCAGCAACATCTTTGGCCATCCTCCACCCGCCAGCAACATCTAGGGCTATCCTCCACCCGCCAGCAACATCTTTGGCCGTCCTCCACCCGCCAGCAACATCTAGGGCCATATTCCAACCGCCAGCAACATCTAGGGCCGTCCTCCACCCGCCAGCAACATCTAGGGCAGTCCTCCACCCGCCATCAACATCTTTGGACGTCCTCCACCCGCCAGCCACATCTGTGGCCGTCCTCCACCCGCCAGCAACATCTGTGGCCATCCTCCACCCGCCAGCAACATCTGTGGCCGTCTTCCACCCGCCAGCAACATCTTTGGCCGTCCTCCACCCGCCAGCAACATCTTTGGCCGTCCTCCACCCGCCAGCAACATCTTTGGCCGTCCTCCACCCGCCAGCAACATCTTTGGCCGTCCACCACCCGCCAGCAACATCTTTGGCCGTCCTCCACCCGCCAGCAACATCTTTGGCTGTCCTCCACCCGCCAGCAACATCTTTGGCCGTCCTCCACCCGCCAGCAACATCTTTGTCCGTCCTCCACCTGCCAGCAACATCTTTGGCCGTCCTCCACCCGCCAGCAACATCTTTGGCCATCCTCCACCCGCCAGCAACATCTTTGGCCGTCCTCCACCCGCCAGCAACATCTTTGGCCGTCCTCCACCCGCCAGCAACATCTTTGGCCGTCCTCCACCCGCCAGCAACATCTAAAGCAATCCTCCACCGGCCAGCAACATCTAGGGCCATCCTCCACCCGCCAGCAACATCTAGGGCCATCCTCCACCCGCCAGCAACATCTAGAGCTATCCTCCACCCGCCAGCAACATCTAGGGCTATCCTCCACCCGCCAGCAACATCTAGGGCTATCCTCCACCCGCCAGCAACATCTAGGGCTATCCTCCACCCGCCAGCAACATCTAGGGCTATCCTCCACCCGCCAGCAACATCTAGGGCTATCCTCCACCCGCCAGCAACATCTAGGGCCATCCTCCACCCGCCAGCAACATCTAGGGCCATCCTCCACACGCCAGCAACATTTAGGGCTATCCTCCACCCGCCAGCAACATCTAGGGCTATCCTGCACCCGCCAGCAACATCTAGGGCTATCCTCCACCCGCAAGCAACATCTAGGGCTATCCTCCACCCGCCAGCAACATCTAGGGCTATCTTCCACACGCCAGCAATATCTAGGGCTATCCTCCACCCGGTAGCAACATCTAGGGCCATCCTCCACACGCCAGCAACATTTAGGGCTATCCTCCACCCGCCAGCAACATCTAGGGCTATCCTCCACCCGCATGCAACATTTAGGGCTATCCTCCACCCGCCAGCAACATCTAGGGCTATCCTTCACCCGCCAGCAACATCTAGGGCTATCCTCCACCCGCCAGCAACATCAATGGCTATCCTCCACCCGCCAGCAACATCTAGGGCTATCCTCCACCCGAAAGCAACATCTACAGCTATCATCCACGAGCCAGGAACATCTAGGGCTATCCTCCACCCGCCAGCAATATCTAGGGCTATGCTTCACCAGCCAGCAACATCTAGGGCTATCCTCCACCCGCCAGCAACATCTAGGGCTATCCTTTACCCGCCAGCAACATCTATGGCTAACCTTTACCCGCCAGCAACATCTACGGCTATGTATTAAACAATTGAAAAAATGTACTGTATTATAGTTTTAGTTTAAAAAAAAAAAATTTATACCAGGAAAACAAAAAACATGATAATTTTAAAAGGTTTGCTATTTTCGACTTTAGACCACTTACTGCCAGCTGACAGACTAGTACGTCAGCTGGCAGTATCCCACGCTTTGAGGTGGGCTGCGGTGGTGATCCCAACTCAAAGCCCCAACATGTCAGCTGTTTTCAACAATGCTGCTGTCAATCTCTGACAGGGGGCATTTAAATGCATTTCCGGACGCTGGTCCGGAAATACACACAGCGACGACCCCTGTCACGTGATCGGCGGGGTCATCGCTGCGTTGCCATCACAACCAGAGGTCTCATCGAGACGTCTATGGTTGTTGATGGCAGATTACTATGAGCGCCACTCTGTGGTTGGCACTCATAGCAAGCCTGTAATTCTGCTGCATAGAGGTGATCTGAGCATCACCTCTACACTCCCTGACAGAAGTTATGTCGCTTATCCATGTTGTGTAAATAAAAGCTTTTAACCTGACGTTAAATTCATCCATTGGTTGTATAAAATATTCTTTTGAAAGCTGAAACCCTCCGAAGTGTGGTTTAGGTTAAAAAAATAATTTGGCATGAATGCAGAAATATTGATCATTTAATGGACACAGAATGGTCAGATTTTGGCAAGACAAAAGTTTTGCCGGCCACAGAAAGTAAGGTGATATTCAAACAAATAATTAACTTAAAATACAAATATATGTTGCATTACATTGGTGAATGAAGTTGTGGTGCCACTTTTCCAGCGTCCATTTGTTTAGCAGGCTGTGGGACTTTGCAAATGCCCCACAGTTTTTTATTTGCCATTTATTTAGTGCTGGCTTCTGGGGACTGATTCGACCATGGAGATCCTTTTAAGACAGAATCCTACAAACTGTTCTAGTTGACTCAGGGACTTGACGTGACCAGGCCTGTTGGAGCTCTGCTGCAGTGGAAGAGGGGCTTGCTTTGGATTTTCTAACCAACAAGCGTTCCTCTTGAGCAGTTGTCTTGCGGGGTCTGCCGAACCTGGGCTTGTCAAACATCTCCAGTCTCTTCGAATCTTTTTTTAATTCTTTGTACTTGACACTGAGACACATTTAAGGTGCCAGCCACCTCTGCAGTGGATCTGATCTTCAGCCTCTTGATAATCCAGGCTTTGGTCACAGGCTGGATTTTTGGCATGTTCTCAGAGCTCAAGTTGCAGCTCAAGTGAAGGTCTGGGGAGCTGGGTTTCTTTTTATACACACCCACTAATTAACAGATCATTTACTAAGCACAGGTGAGGATGTAAACTAGGATTGGGTGTATTATATGACCAGGCGACAAAACTTTTGTCTTGCCAAAATCTGACCATTCTGTGTCCTTTAAATAATTCTGCATTGATGCCAGTAAATTTTCTTAACCGAAACCACATTTCGGAGGGCTTCAGCTTTCAAAAGAATAATTTATATAACCAATGGATGAATTTAACGTCAGGTTATAAGCTTTTATTTACATAACATGGATAAGCGACATAACTTCTGTCAGGGAGTGTATGTAGCAGAGGCGATCGCGCTATGGCAGCTTCTAACCTCCTATAAACACTATTGAAGCATGCCAAAAGTAAAAAAAAAAAAAAAAAAGGTTTAAAAATATAAAAAAACAAAAAAAAAAAACAAATTCAAATGACCCCCCTTTCGCTGCATTCAGAATCGCCCGATCTATCAATAAAAAAAGAATTAACCCGATCGCTAAACAGCATAATGATAAAAAAGCCAGAATTAACAGAATTACGATAACGGGCAATTAAAAGAGCGAATCTGCACAAAAGTGGTATCGTTAAAAACGTCAAATCGGCACGCAAAAAATAAGCCTGCACCCAACCCGAGATAACAAAAATAGAGACGCTACGGGTCTCAGAAAATTGCGGAATTTATTTTTTTTAGCAAAATTTGGAATTTTTTTTCACCACTTAGATAATAGAGAATCTACACATGTTTGGTGTCTATGAACTTGTAATGACCTGTAAAATCATAATTGCAGGTCAGTTTTAGCATTTAGTGAACCTAGCAAAAAACCCAAACAATAAACAAGTGTGGGATTGCACTCTTTTGCAATTTCACCACACTTGGAATTTTTTCCTGTTTTCGAGTACACGACATGGTAAAATCAATGGTATTGTTCAAAAGTACAACTCGTCCTGCAAAAATTAAGCCCTCACACAGTCATATTGATGGAAAAATAAAAAAGTAATGGCTCTAGAAAGAAGGGGAGAGAAAAATGAAAAATAGATAAAAGCTCCGGTCATGAAGGCGTTAAACATGGAAGCAGGTGGCGAAATTTGCCTTGGAAACCTGCTATCTCCCAAATGGGCTTTAGACATGAGGCACTGCAGGCTGCATCCTACATGAGTGGCAATAGATATGCAGGACTGCAGGCTGTATGACACATAATAAGATTAGATACATGGCTCTGTGAGCTGTATGACACATAATAAGATTAGATACATGGCTCTGTGAGCTGTATGACACATGATGGGATTATATTCACGGCTCTGTGAGCTGTATCACACATGACGGGATTATATTCACGGGCTCTGTGAGCTGTATCACACATGACGGGATTATATTCACGGCTCTGTGAGCTGTATCACACATGATGGGATTATATTCACGGCTCTGTGAGCTGTATCACACATGATGGGATTATATTCACGGCTCTGTGAGCTGTATCACACATGACGGGATTATATTCACGGGCTCTGTGAGCTGTATCACACATGATGGGATTATATTCACGGCTCTGTGAGCTGTATCACACATGATGGGATTATATTCACGGGCTCTGTGAGCTGTATCACACATGACGGGATTATATTCACGGCTCTGTGAGCTGTATCACACATGATGGGATTATATTCACGGCTCTGTGAGCTGTATCACACATGATGGGATTATATTCACGGCTCTGTGAGCTGTATCACACATGATGGGATTATATTCACGGCTCTGTGAGCTGTATCACACATGACGGGATTATATTCACGGGCTCTGTGAGCTGTATCACACATGATGGGATTATATTCACAGGCTCTGTGAGCTGTATCACACATGATGGGATTATATTCACGGCTCTGTGAGCTGTATCACACATGATGGGATTATATTCATGGCTCTGTGAGCTGTATCACACATGATGGGATTATATTTACGGCTCTGTGAGCTGTATCACACATGATGGGATTATATTCACGGCTCTGTGAGCTGTATCACACATGATGGGATTATATTCACGGCTCTGTGAGCTGTATCACACATGATGGGATTATATTCACGGCTCTGTGAGCTGTATCACACATGATGGGATTATATTCACGGCTCTGTGAGCTGTATCACACATGATGGTATTATATTCACGGCTCTGTGAGCTGTATCACACATGATGGGATTATATTCACGGCTCTGTGAGCTGTATCACACATGATGGGATTATATTCACGGCTCTGTGAGCTGTATCACACATGATGGGATTATATTCACGGCTCTGTGAGCTGTATCACACATGATGGGATTATATTCACGGCTCTGTGAGCTGTATCACAATTGATGGGATTATATTCAGGGCTCTGAGCTGTATCACATATGATGGGATTATATTTGCGGCTCTGTGGGATTTATCACACATGAATGGATTATATACGTGGCTCTCTGCGCTGTATCACACATGATGAGCATTAGAGACTGTAAGACACTGCAGGAGATCATATACAAGGGTCATTACTTGTACCCCAGGATGTGCATCGAAATATTCTAAACCCACACAAGAGCATTGTAATTACAGCCACAGATGTGACTACAATGCAAAATAAAAGAGAGTGTGGACTTGGTCAATCTATTTGACCAAGTTAGATTTAGGAAAACCTAACATGGGCTTTTATTTTTGGAGAGATCAGTAGGTAGGTACTGGGACGGATCTCTCACTCCAGTTTGGGTCTTGGGATTTGCCCATGTCCATGAGTCCCATTTAATCTTTCAGGTAAGGTTAGGGTGTGTCCGTATATGGTTTTGCAAGCACACAGCCGAAGCTCTATGTATGTTTGGTCTGTGTGAGACTGAACACAGGTCACAGCCAGAGAAAGCAAAGCCATTGCCTCACCCACAAGCTACACGGTGGAGTAGTCGCCCTCAGCAATGGACTAATACGGACTGTTACGGACAATCCGGCTGCGAACGGAGGATAACGTTTGAGGATATTTTCGTAAATTGCCAAAATAAAGACATTTAAGTTGAACTATCTTGGGTCACTGCCTCATTACTGCACTGACATGAAAGCCATTGCATTACGTATGGTTGAGAATTCATGCAGTGTAAACTAAGGGAAGCCTTGAAGAAAGCTGAAGGTCCATGGACAGGATGGAGGAACTCCTGAGGCAATTGTTCCCCTCCCATACGCAGCAACAACAGCAGCAGCAGTTTCTGGAGCAACAATAACAGCAGCAGTAGACTATCCACCTGATTCTGCAGTAGACTGCAGCACTGGGAGAGACTCTCCCACCGCCGACCCCGGTTCTTCCCGAGGCCCGGGACGTCAAGTCTGCACTGAGGAAGATGAGCTAGGAGGGCGACATGTAAGCTTTCTGCTCCGTGTTTGAATATACTGCGGAGTGGGATAGCTTGCCGCTCTCCCAGTGGGCTGAAGTGGTGGCCCCGTTCCTGATGGGGGTGCCCAGAAGGCTTACTTTGACCTCAGTCGGGAGGCCGCCAAGGACTATGGGAAACTCAAGGGGTAGGTCCTTGCCTGACTGGGGGTTAACATAGTAACATAGTAACATAGTTATTAAGGTTGAAGGGAGACTTTAAGTCCATCTAGTTCAACCCATATCCTATCCTAACTTGCCCTAACATGTTGATCCAGAGGAAGGCAAAAAAAACCCATGTGGCAACAGTAAGCTTCACATTGGGGAAAAAAATTCCTTCCCGACTCCACATACGGCAATCAGACTAGCTCCCTGCATCAACGTAATATTAAGGAAACTAGTGTATATACCCTGTAATATTATACTTTTCAAGAAAGGCATCCAGTCCCTTCTTAAATATTAGTAGGGAATCACTCATTACAACATCATATGGCAGAGAGTTCCATAGTCTCACTGCTCTTACAGTAAAGAATCCGCGTCTGTGAGTATGCTTAAACCTTCTTTCCTCCAGGCGTAGAGGATGCCCCCTTGTCCCCGTCACAGGTCTAAGAGTAAAAAGATCATTAGGAAGGTCTTGGTATTGTCACCGCATATATTTATACATTGTAATAAGATCACCCCTAACCCTTCGATTCTCCAAACTAAATAACCCCAAGTGTAATAACCTGTCTTGGTATTGCAGACCCCCTAGTTCCCTAATAACCTTGGTCGCTCTTCTCTGCATCCGCTCCAGTTCAGCTATGTCTTTCTTATACACCGGAGACCAGAACTGTACACAGTATTCTAAGTGTGGTTTCACTAGTGACTTATATAGAGGTAAACTTATGTTCTCCTCATGAGCATCTATGCCTCTTTTAATGCATCCCATTATTTTATTTGCCTTTGCAGCAGCTGCCTGACACTGGCCACTAAATGTGAGTTTATCGTCCACCCATACACCCAGGTCTTTTTCAGTGACTGTTTTGCCCAGTGTTTTACAATTAAGCACATAATTATACATCTTGTTTGTTCTACCCAAGTGCATGACCTTACATTTATCCCCATTAAAGCTCATTTGCCATTTATCAGCCCAAGCTTCTAGTTTACATAAATCCTCCTGTAATATAAAATTGTCCTCCTCTGTATTGATTACCCTGCAGAGTTTAGTGTCATCTGCAAATATTGAAATTCTACTCTCTATGCCCCCTACAAGGTCATTAATAAATATGACCCCTGTGGTACCCCACTGCTAACCGTGACCCAGTCCGAGTGTGCTCCATTAATAACCACCCTTTGTTTCCTATCCCTGAGCCAGCTCTTAACCCACCTACACATATTTTCCCCTATCCCCATTGTTCTCATTTTATGTATCAACCTTTTGTGTGGCACCGTATCAAAAGCTTTTGAAAAGTCCATGTACACCACGTCCACTGCATTCCCTTGGTCCAGTCCGGAACTTACCTCTTCATAAAAGCTTATCAGATTAGTCTGACAGGAACGGTCCCTTGTAAACCCATGTTGATATTGGGTCATAAGGTTATTCTTCTCCAGATACTCCAGTATAGTATCTCTTAGAAAACCCTCCAGGATTTTACCCACAGTTGAGGTTAAACTTACTGGCCTATAATTTCCAAGTTCAGTTTTTGTCTCCTTTTTGAATATACGCTATTTGCTATACGCCAGTCCTGTGGTACAGACCCTGTTATTATGGAATCTTTAAAGATTAAAAATAATGGTCTATCTATGACTGTGCTTAATTCCTACAGTACTCGGGGGTGTATCACATCCGGGCCCGTGGATTTGTCAATTTTAGTGATTTTTAGACGCCGCTGTACTTTCCGCTGGGTTAAGCAGGTGACTTTTAACGGAGAATTTTTATCCCTGATCACGTTATCCGTCATGGGATTTTCTTGTGTAAATACTGTTGAAAAAAAGTCATTTAGCATATTGGCTTTTTCCTCATCCTCATCCACCATTTCACCCAGACTATTTTTAAGGGGACCAACACTATCATTTTTTAGCTTCTTACTATTTATGTAGTTAAAGAATATTTTGGGATTATTTTTACTTTCTCAGGCAATGAGTCTCTCTGTCTCAATCTTTGCAGTCTTGATTTGCTTTTTACAGAATTTATTTAATTTTCTTTATTTATTTAATGCCTCATCACTACCTACTTGCTTTAATTCTCTAAATTCTTTTATTTTTATCTCTTATTGCGCCCCTTACAGCTCTATTTAGCCATAGTGGTTTCCTCCTATTTCTAGCATGTTTATTCCCATATGGTATATATTGTGCACAGGTCCTATTCAGGTTGCTAATAAACGTCTCCCATTTTCTTTGTGTATTTTTATGTCTCAGGATATCGCACCAAGATCATCTCTTATCAGTTGGAAATTTGCCTTCCTGAAGTTTAGTGTCCTTGTAACCCATCTACTACACATCTTATTAAAGGATACATGAAAACTTATTAATTTGTGATCACTATTACCCAAGTGACCCTCAACCCTTACATTTGATATGCGGTCTGGCCTGTTGGTTAATATTAGGTCTAGCAGTGCCCCCCCTCTTGTTGGGTCCTGAACCAGTTGTGAAAGGTAATTGTCTCTCATAGTAGTCAAAAACCTATTACCTTTGCTGGAACTGCAGGTTTCGGTTCCCCAATGTATTTCAAGGTAGTTGAAGTCCCCCATAATAATGACTTCTCCTTGAGTCGCAGCTTCATCTATTTGCTTTATGAGGATATTCTCTGTTGCTTCCATTATTTTTGGAGACTTATAACAAACCCCTATCAGTAATTTATTATTTTTCCCCCTCCCCTTATCTCCACCCACAGGGACTCTACATTTTCATTAGATTCATATATATTATCACGAAGGATGGGTTTTAAGGATGATTTTACATATAAACACACACCTCCCCCTCGCTTATTTGTTCGGTCATTTCTGAACAGACTATAGCCCTGTAAATTAACCGCCCAGTCGTGGCTCTCGTCCAGCCATGTCTCAGATATCCCCACCATGTCATAATTATGCTCCAACAACATTAACTCCAATTCCTCCATTTTGTTGGCGAGACTTCTGGCATTAGTATACATGCACTTTATGTATCTCTCTGTACCTCTATTCTTTCTTAAATTATTAACTGTTCTAACCCCACCCTCCATGCCACCCCCACCTCCAATGTCATTATTTGTGCCCAGGTCTCTATCTGCACTGTCTTCCCCTCCTTTAAAAGGAATACCTTCCCCCCTCATCCCTAGTTTAAACACTCCTCCAACCTTCTAGCCATTTTCTCCCCCAGCACAGCTGCACCCTCCCCATTGAGGTGCAGCCCGTCCCTAGCGTAGAACCTGTAGCCAACTCAGAAGTTGGTCCAGTTCTGCAAGAACCCAAACCCCTCCTTCCTACACCAATTCCTGAGCCACTTATTAACCTCCCTAATCTCCCGTTGTCTCTCTGGTTTGGCACGTGGTACAGGAAGTATTTCCGAAAATACCACCTTGGAGGTCCTTGCTTTAAGCTTACAGACTAATTCCCTGAAATCATCTTTAACCCCTTCACCCCCAAGGGTGGTTTGCACGTTCATGACCGGGCCAATTTTTACAATTCTGACCACTGTACCTTTATGAGGTCATAACTCTGGAACGCTTCCATGGATCCCGGTGATTCTGACATTGTTTTCTCGTGACATATTGTACTTCATGTTAGTGGTAAAATTTCATTCAAATAACTTGCGTTTATTTGTGAGAAAAACGGAAATTTGGCGAAAATGTTGAAAATTTCGCGATTTTCCAACTTTGAATTTTTATGCCCTTAAATCACAGAAATACGGCACACAAAAAACTTGATAACTAACATTTCCCACATGTTTACTTTACATCAGCACAATTTTGGAACCAAAATTTTTTTTTGTTAGGAAGTTATAAGGGTTAAAAGTTGACCAGCGATTTCTCATTTTTACAACACCATTTTATTTTTAGGACCACATCACATTTGAAGCCACTTTGAGGGGTCTATATGATAGAAAATACCCAAAAGTGACACCATTCTAAAAACTGCACCCCTTAAGGTGCTCAAAACCACATTCAAGAAGTTTATTAACCCTTTAGGTGCGTCACAGGAATTTAAAAAAAAATGAACATCTAACTTTTTTTCATAAAAAAAATACTTCAGGTTCAATTTTTTTTATTTTACCAAGGGTAACAGGAGAAATTGAACTGCAAAAGTTATTGTGCAATTTGTCCTGAGTACGCAGATACCTGATATGTGGGGGGGAACGACTGTTTCGGCGCATGGCAGAGCTCAGAATGGAAGGAGCGCCGTTTGACTTTTTCAATGCAAAATTGGCTGGAATTCAGATTGGACGCCATGTCACGTTTGGAGAGTCCCTGATGTACCTAAACAGTGGAAACCCCCTACAAGTGACCCCATTTTGGAAACTAGACCCCCCAAGGAACTTATCTAGATATGTGGTGAGAACTTTGAACCCACAAGGGCTTTACAGAAGTTTATAACGTACAGCGGTACAATTAAAAAATCATATTTTTTCCACAAAAATGATCTTTTCACCCCAATTTTTATTTTCCCAAGGGTAACAGGACCCTAAAAGATATTGTGCAATTTGTCCTGAGTACGCTGATACCCCACATGTGGGGGTAAACCACTATTTGGGCGCATGGCAGAGCTCGGAATGGAAGCAGCGCCATTTGACGTTTTTGGCTGGAATTGAGATCGGACACCATGTCACGTTTGGAAAACTCCTGATGTACCAAAACAGTGGACAACCCCCACAAATGACACCATTTTGGAAACTAGACCCCCTAAGGAACTTATCTAGATGTGTGGTGAGAACTTTGAACCCCCATGGGCTTCACAGAAGTTTATAACATAAAGCCATACAATTAAAAAATCATATTTTTTCCACAAAAATGATCTTTTCACCCTCAATTCTTATTTTTCCAAGGGTAACAGGACCCTAAAAGTTATTGTGCAATTTGTCCTGAGTACGCTGATACCCCATATGTGGGGGTAAACCACTATTTGGGCGCATGGCAGAGCTCGGAAGGGAAGCAGCGCCATTTGACATTTTGGGCTGGAATTGAGATCGGACACCATGTCACGTTTGGAAAACTCCTTATGTACCAAAACAGTGGAACCCCCCCACAAATGACACCATTTTGGAAACTAGACCCCCTAAGGAACTTATCTAGATGTGTGGTGAGCACTTTGACCCCCCCAGTGCTTCACAGAAGTTTACAACGCCCGGGCGTGAAAATAAAAAAATTCGTATTTTTTCCACAAACATGATCTTTTAGTCACCATTTTTTTATTTTCCCAAGGGTACCAGGAGAAATTGGACCCCAAAAGTTGTTGTCCAATTTGTCCTGAGTATGCTGATACCCCATATGTGGGAGAAAACTACTGTATGGGCACACGTTGGGGCTCGGAAGGGAAGTAGTGACGTTTTGAAATGCAGACTTTGATGTAATGGTCTGCGGGTGTCATGTTGCCTTTGGAGAGCCCCTAATGTACCTAAACAGTGGAAACCCCCCACAAATCACACCATTTTGTATACTAGACCCCCCAAGGAACTTATCTAGATGTGTGGTGAGCACTTTGAACCCCCCCAGTGCTTCACAGAAGTTTACAACGCCCGGGCGTGAAAATAAAAAATTCGTATTTTTTCCACAAACATGATCTTTTAGTCACCATTTTTTTATTTTCCCAAGGGTACCAGGAGAAATTGGACCCCAAAAGTTGTTGTCCAATTTGTCCTGAGTATGCTGATACCCCATATGTGGGAGAAAACTACTGTATGGGCACACGTCGGGGCTCGGAAGGGAAGTAGTGACGTTTTGGAATGCAGACTTTGATGGAATGGTCTGCGGGTGTCATGTTGCCTTTGGAGAGCCCCTAATGTACCTAAACAGTGGAAACCCCCCACAAATGACCCCATTTTGAAAACTAGACCCACTAAGGAACGTATCTAGATGTGAGGTGAGCACTTTGAACCCCCAAGGGCTTCACAGAAGTTTATAATGCCAGGGCATGAAAATAAAAAAATCGTATTTTTTCCACAAACATGATCAATTAGTCCCAAATTTTTTCATTTTCCCAAGGGTAACAGGAGAAATTGGACCCCAAAAGTTGTTGTCCAATTTGTCCTGAGTACGCTGACACCCCATATGTGGGAGAAAACTACTGTATGGACACACGTCGGGGCTCGGAAGGGAAGCAGTGACGTTTTGGAATGCAGACTTTGATGGAATGGTCTGCGGGTGTCATGTGCGTTTGGAGAGCCCCTGATGTACCTAAACTATTGAAACTCCCCACAAGTGACCCCATTTTGGACACTAGACCCCCCACGGAACTTATCTAGATGTGTGGTGAGCACTTTGAACCCCCAAGTGCTTCACAGAAGTTTATAACACTCGGACGTGAAAATAAAAAAATCATTTTTTTCCACAAAAATGATATTTTTGCCCCCAATTTTTTATTTTCCTAAGGGTAACAGGAGAAATTGGACCCCAAAAATTGTTTTGCAATTTGTCCTGAGTAGGCTGATACCCTACATGTGGGGGTAAAACACTGTTTGGGCGCATAGCAGAGCTTGGAAGGGAAGGAGCACCATTTGACTTTTTCAACTCAGAATTGGCTGGAATTGAGATCAGACGCCATGTTGCATTTGGAGAGCCCCTGATGTGCCCAAACAGTGGAAACCCCCAATTCTAACTCCAACCCGAACCCCAACACGCCCCTAACCCTAACCCTAGCCCTAACCCTAGCCCTAACCTTAACCCTAACCCTAACCCTAGCCCTAACCCTAACCCTACCCCAACACACCCCTAGCCCTAACCCTAGCCCTAACCCTAATGGAAAAATGGAAATAAATACATTTTTTTAATTTTATTATTTTTCCCTAACTAAGGGGGTGATAACGGGGGGGTTTGATATACTATTTATGGCGGTTTTTATGTTTGGCGGCTGTCGCACGCTAAAAGACGCTTTTTATTGTAAAAATAGTTTTTGCATCACCACATATTGAGAGCTATAATTTTTCCGTATTTTGACCCACCGAGTCATGTGAGGTCTTATTTTTTGCGGGACAAGTTGACGTTTTTATTGGTACCATTTTCAGGCACGTGAAATTTTTTGATCGCTTTTTATTCCGATTTTTGGGACGCAGAATGAACAAAAACCAGCGTTTCATGAATTTCTTTTGGGGGGGGTGCGTTTACACCGTTCCGCGTGCGGTAAAATTGATAAAGCGGTTTTATTCTTCGGGTCAGTACGGTTACAGCGATACCTCATTTAGGTCGTTTTTTATGTTTTTGTCGGTTTTATGCAATGAAAACTATTTTATATAAAAAATAATTATTTTTGCATCACTTTATTCAGCGAGCTATAACTTTTTTATTTTTTCACTGATGATGCTGTGTGGCAGCTCGTTTTTTGCGGGACAAGATGACGTTTTCAGCAGTACCATGGCTATTTATATGCGTCTTTTTGATCGCGCGTTATTACTAGTGTTGAGCATTCCGATACCGCAAGTATCGGGTATCGGCCGATACTTGCTGTATCGGAATTCCGATACCGACTTCCGATATTTTTTCAATATCGGAAGTCGGTATCGGAATCGGAAGTTCAAAGTTGATTGACAGCCTGACGTCATCATGATGCGCGGTGTGTGCGCATCATGATGCGCCGTCATTTCGGGCCTTCCGGGGGTCTCTGCCGGCCTGCCGGGGGGCTGTGCCGGCCTGCCGGGGGGCTGTGTGGACTGCCCGGGGTCTGTACCGGCCTGCCGGGGGGCTGTGCCGGCCTGCCGGTGGTCTGTGCACCCTGTGGGGGTCTGTACCGGCCTGCCGGGGGACTGTGCCGGCCTGCCGGGGGGCTGTGCTGATGTCCGGGGGTCTGTGCAGGCATCGTCCGATGGGACTACAAGTCCCATCGGGCGATGCCTGCTACCATGACAGTGATTGACACATTAGCCAATGATGGGACAGTAGTAGTCCCATCATCCGGCTAATGTGTTAAATGTTAAAAAAAAAAAAAATACTACATACATACTACATGCATGCTACATACATACTACATGCTACATACATACTACATACATACCACATATATACTACATACATACTACATACATAACACATATATACTACATACATACTACATACATACTACATACATACTACATGCATGCTACATACATACTACATGCTACATACATACTACATACATACTACATGCATGCTACATACATACTACATGCTACATACATACTACATGCATGCTACATACATACTACATGCTACATACATACTACATATATACTACATACATACTACATACATACTACATGCATGCTACATACATACTACATGCTACATACATACTACATATATACTACATGCATGCTACATACATACTACATGCTACATACATACTACATATATACTACATACATACTACATACATACTACATGCATGCTACATACATACTACATGCTACATACATACTACATATATACTACATGCATGCTACATACATACTACATGCTACATACATACTACATATATACTACATACATACTACATACATACTACATGCATGCTACATACATACTACATGCTACATACATACTACATGCTACATACATACTACATATATACTACATGCATGCTACATACATACTACATGCTACATACATACTACATATATACTACATGCATGCTACATACATACTGCATGCTACATGCATGCTACATACATACTACATACATACTACATGCTACATACATACCACATATATACTACATACATACTACATACAATACATTCATACAATACATACATAGACATACAGTACATATAACATAGAGTAACATACTTACCAATACTTGTCACATTGTTCCCCGAAGCCATTGTCTTTTACGGAATAAATATTAACATAACAAACCACAAAAATACTCACCCACGATCCGAAGCAGTCCACGAGTGTGTCCCACGACGATCTTGGGTAGAGAACTGCAGCATCAGCTGTTGCTGCCGTTCTCTACGGGCTGCAGGAATCCAATGACGGAAGGTAGGTATCCTTCCGCACTGTATTCCTCCGCCACTTAAAAAAAAAAAAAGTCCCTAGTCTCACTTTATGCCATTGCTGCGTGGGAAATTCCCACGCAGCAATGGCATAAAGTGAGACTAGGGACTTTTTTTTTTTTTAAGTGGCGGAGGAATACAGTGCGGAAGGATACCTACCTTCCGTCATTGGATTCCTGCAGCCCGTAGAGAACGGCAGCAACAGCTGATGCTGCAGTTCTCTACCCAAGATCGTCGTGGGACACACTCGTGGACTGCTTCGGATCGTGGGTGAGTATTTTTGTGGTTTGTTATGTTAATATTTATTCCGTAAAAGACAATGGCTTCGGGGAACAATGTGACAAGTATTGGTAAGTATGTTACTCTATGTTATATGTACTGTATGTCTATGTATGTATTGTATGAATGTATTGTATGTAGTATGTATGTAGTATATATGTGGTATGTATGTAGCATGTAGTATGTATGTAGTATGTATGTAGCATGCATGTAGCATGCAGTATGTATGTAGCATGCATGTAGTATATATGTAGTATGTATGTAGCATGTAGTATGTATGTAGCATGTAGTATGTATGTAGCATGCATGTAGTATATATGTAGTATGTATGTAGCATGTAGTATGTATGTAGCATGCATGTAGTATGTATGTAGTATGTAGTATATATGTAGTATGTATGTAGCATGTAGTATGTATGTAGCATGCATGTAGTATATATGTAGTATGTATGTAGCATGTAGTATGTATGTAGCATGCATGTAGTATGTATGTAGTATGTATGTAGTATATATGTAGTATGTATGTAGCATGTAGTATGTATGTAGCATGCATGTAGTATATATGTAGTATGTATGTAGCATGTAGTATGTATGTAGCATGCATGTAGTATGTATGTAGTATGTATGTAGTATATATGTAGTATGTATGTAGCATGTAGTATGTATGTAGCATGCATGTAGTATGTATGTAGCATGTAGTATGTATGTAGCATGCATGTAGTATGTATGTAGTATGTATGTAGTATATATGTAGTATGTATGTAGTATGTATGTAGTATATATGTGGTATGTATGTAGTATGTATGTAGTATGTATGTAGCATGTAGTATGTATGTAGCATGCATGTAGTATGTATGTAGTATGTATGTAGTATATATGTAGTATGTATGTAGCATGTAGTATGTATGTAGCATGCATGTAGTATATATGTAGTATGTATGTAGCATGTAGTATGTATGTAGTATGTATGTGGTATGTATGTAGTATATATTTAGTATGTATGTAGCATGTAGTATGTATGTAGCATGCAAGTAGTATATATGTAGTATGTATGTAGCATGTAGTATGTATGTAGCATATATGTAGTATGTATGTAGCATGCATGTAGTATATATGTAGTATGTATGTAGCATATATGTAGTATGTATGTAGCATGTAGTATATATGTAGTATGCATGTTGCATGCATGTAGTATATATGTAGTATGTATGTTGCATGTAGTATGTATGTAGTATTATGTTGCATGTAGTATATATGTAGTATGAATGTAGCATGTATGTAGTATTTAGTATGAATGTAGCATGTATGTAGTATGCATGTTGTATGTATGTAGCATGTAATTTTTTTTTTTTTTTTTTTTACATTCAACACATTAGCCGGATGATGGGACTACTACTGTCCCATCATTGGCTAATGTGTCAATCACTGTCATGGTAGCAGGCATCGCCCGATGGGACTTGTAGTCCCATCGGACGATGCCTGCACAGACCCCCGAAGCCTGCACAGCCCCCCGGCAGGCCGGCACAGCCCACCGGAGCCTGCACAGCCCCCCTGGCAGGCCGGCACAGCCCCCCGGCAGGCCGGCACAGACCACCGGAGCCTGCACAGACCCCCTGGCAGGCCGGCACAGCCCCCCGATAGGCCCGTACAGACCCCAGAGAGGCTGTACAAGGGAAAAACAGGATTTTTCTTATTCCGATACCGGAAGTCCCATAGACTTGAATGGGACTTCCGGTATCGGAATCGGCGATACCGATACTTTTTTTTAAGATCGGCCGATCCATTCCGATCCGATACTTTGAAGTATCGGACGGTATCGCTCAACTCTAGTTATTACACTTTTTGTTTGGCAGTATGATAATAAATCATTATTTTTTGCTTCGTTTTTTATTTTTATTTTTTAAGGGGTTCGCTAAAGGGGTTAACTAATGGGACAGTTTTATAGGGCGGGTCGTTACGGACGCGGCGATACCTAATATGTGTACTTTTATTGTTTGTTTTTTTTATTATTTCCAAAAAATGGATATATTGGGGGAATATATATTTTTTTTTTTTCTAATTTATTTGGCGATTTTTTTTTAATTATTTTTACACTTTTTTTTATTTTTTTTTTTACTTTATTAAATAGTCCCAGGTGGGACATCACTGTCCTGTGACAGATCACTGATCTGTCACATCACAGGTCACTGTGACAGATCAGCGATCTGACACAGGCACTGCAGAAGGCTTCCTCATGCCTGCGCTTTGCAGGCACTGAGGAAGCCAGCTTCCGCAGGCCCCCAAAGGCCCCCGTCGCCATCTTGGATTCGGGGGCCTGGAGGAAGGGAGTCCCCCGCAGCAGCGCTGCACATTGCGCTGCCGTGGGGGGCTCAGGGAAGCACGGAGGGAGCCCCCTCCCTGCCGATGCTTCCCTTTAACCCCCGGTACACCGCGATCGTGTTTGATCGCGGTGTGCAAGGGGTTAACGTGTCGGGGGCGGTCCGTGACCGCCCCTGACACATTGTGCCGGGTGTCAGCTGTGATAATCAGCTGACACCCGGCCGCGATCAGCGGCGCTCACCACGTGGGCGCCGCTGATCGCGCCGACGTACTATCCCGTCCCCGGTCATACGGGCCCGGGTACCGTGGACGGGATAGTACGTCGGATGGCAGGAAGGGGTTAAGGACCTTCCACCTACCTCTAACTTTGTCATTTGTGCCAATGTGCACCATGTCCGCTGGATCCTCACCAGCCCCTCCCAGTAATCTGTGAACCCGATCAGCGAAGTGTTGGACTCGAGCGCCAGGTAGGCAGCACACCGTTCGACGATCCCTGTCTTTGTGACAGATTGCCCTATCTGTTCCCCTAATAATTGAGTCTCCCACTACCAGAACCTGTCTGGCCTGCCCTGCTCTCCTATTTCCCCCCTTACTGGAGCAGACACTCCTCCGGCTTTCAGAGGACATGCCTTGCTGCAGCAGTGCTACTCCTGCACTAACACTCCCCTCATCTGCCAACTTAGCAAACTTATTAGGGTGTGCCAGATCAGGACTAGACTCCCTGGTGCTCTTCCCTCTACCCCGCCTTCTAACTGTCACCCAGCTAGCTGCTTCATTGTCCTGCAGCACGTGTACGGGCACAACGAGTGTACCAGTGGTCCTTTGTGGAAGAACGACCTGCTAAGTTCCAGACATATGACTTATTACAGCTAGTATCTATGATACCTCTTTCCATGGTCTGCATAGAGTATGATACCACAAAAAAATGACAATTAATGATGTTACCACATCCCTCCACCTAAATAGCATCATGGCTCCACACAATAAGATGGTCAGTGTCACCCCTGCCTCCTACACAGTATGATGGTCACTACAGCCCCCTCACACAATACAGTGGGTAAGGAAAGTATTCAGAACCCTTAAAATTTTTCACTCTGTTTCATTGCAGCCATTTGGTAACTTCAAAAAAGTTCATTTTTTTTCTCATTAATCTACACTCTGCACCCCATATTGACTGAAAAAAACACAGAAATGTAGACATTTTTGCAAATTTATTAAAAAAAAGAAAAAGTAGTTAAATATTACATGGTCATAATTATTCAGACCCTTTGCTCAGTATTGAGTAGAAGCACCCTTTTGAGCTAGTAAAGCCATGAGTCTTCTTGGGGATAATGCAACAAGTTTTTCACACCTGGATTTAGGGATCCACTGCCATTCATCCTTGCAGATCCTCTCCAGTTCCGTCAGGTTGGATGGTGAGCGTTGGTGGACAGCCCTTTTCAGGTGTCTGCTGAGATGCTCAATTGGGTTTAGGTCAGGGCCCAGGCTGGGCCAGTCAAGAATGGTCACAGAGTTGTTCTGAAGCCACTCCTTTATATTTTTAGCTGTGTGCTTAGGGTCAGTCTCTTGTTGGAAGGTGAACCTTCGGTCAAGTCTGAGGTGCAGAGTACTACGGAAAAGGTTTTCATCCAGGATACTCTGTACTTGGCCGCATTCATGTTTTCTTGAATTGCAGTCGTCCAATACCTGCAGCTGAAAAACACCCCCATAGCATGATGCTGCCACCACCACGTTTCACTGCTGGAATTGAATTGGGCAGGTGATGAGCAGTGCCTGGTTTTCTCCACATACAGCTTAGAATTATCAAGAAAAAGTTATAGCTTATTTCTCATAGTCTGGGAGTCCTTCATGTGTTTTTCAGCAAACTATGCAGGCTTTCATATATCTTTCACTGAAGAGAGGCTTCCGTTGGGCCAGTCTGCCATAAAGGCCTGAATGTTGTAGGGATGAAGTGATAGTTGACTTTGTGGAACTTTCTCCCATCTCCCTACTGCATCTGTGGAGCTCAGCTACAGTGATCTTGGGGTTCATCTTTACCTCTCTCACCAAGGCTCTTCACTCCCACAATTGCTCAGTTTGGCTGAAAGACCAGGTCTAGGAAGACTTTTGATGGTCCCAAACTTCTTCCATTTAAGGATTATGGAGGCCACTGTGCTCATAGGAACCTTGAGTACTGCAGAAATTCTTTTGTAACCTTGGCCAGCTTTGTGCCTTATCACATTTCTGTCTCTGAGCTCCTTGGCCAGTTCCTTTGACCTCATGATTCTCATTTGGTCTGACATGCACTGTGAGCTGTGAAGTACTATACAGACAGGTGTGTGCCTTTACAAATCAAGCCCTATCAGTTTAATTAAGCACAGCTAGACTCCAATGAAGAAGTAGAACCATCTCAAGGAGGATCACAAGGAAATGGACATCGTGTGACTTAAGTATGAGTGTCTGAGCAAAGGGTTTAAATACTTCTGACCATGTGATATTTCAATTTTTTTTAAAATTAATTTGTTATTTTTCAGTCAAGATGGGGTGCAGAGTATACATTAATGAGAAAACAATGAACTTTTTTGAGTTTACCAAATGGCTGCAATGAAACAAAGAGTAAAAATTTAAAGGGGTCTGAATACTTTCCATACCCACTGTATAATGTCCACCACAACCTCACAGCATATTGTCCACCACAGACTCCTCACACATGATGATCTCCACAGCCCGCCACACAATATGATGGTTAACGCACAGCCCTCCACACAGTATGATAGTCACCACACACAATACGATGGCCTTACAACAGCCCTCTATATAATATGATGGTCCCCCACAGTATAATAGTCCCCCCACATAGTATGATGGTCCCGTACAGCTCTAATTCAGTGTCATGTTTCCCCACACCCCCATATAGTATGATGGTCCCCCCACAACCACAATACAATACGATGGTGCCCCAATACAGTACGATGGTCTGGGAGAGACCATGCCACAATATATTATGATGGTCTCCCACAGTCCTAATACAGTATGATGATCACCATAGCCCCCTATATAGTATGACAGTCCTCCCAAAGGCTCCTAATATAGTATGATGGTCCCCCACAGGCACCAATATAGTATGATGGCCCCCCACAGGCACCAATACAGTACCATGGTTTCCCATAATCCACCACAAAATATGATTGTCCCCCCACAGACTCTTATATAGTATGATGGGCCCCCACCAGGCCCCTTTATAGTATGATGGCTTCACTCAGTTTTCCATATATTATGATTGCCCCCTATATAGTATGATGGTTCGCAAGCAGGCCCTTATCTAGTATCATGGTCCTCCACGGCCCCAATACAGTACGATGGTCTGAACACAGGCCCCTATATAGTATGGTGGTCCCCAGAGCCCCAATACAGGATAGAAGCATACTGCAGCCTGCAAGAGTAAGTGACGGAGTACGGAGCTAGCGGCTCTGTGCTCTGTCACTGCTATTAACAGTACCAACGTATGGCCAACACCAATATAGTTAACAAAGTCGCAAAAGATGCAGATCGGCACATCTGGCGTTTGCCAGAATTGCCAGATGGAAAAGCATCATCGGCCTGGTAGACCTGCATGCTATTTTCCTTCTATAAATTTAGCACACCGACAGCTTTCAAAACGAGTTGTTCAGTAGTGAATAACCCCTTTAAAAACAGACATGCTGTCAACTGGATACAAACATGATGCAAAAAAAGGCCTAATTAACAATACTTCCTATAAATACCTCAAATCAACAAAGAAAAGGGAAGTATACACCATTTAATAGAAAAGACAAAAAGTTTATTAAATAGTACTCATTATACAATTAAAATGCAAAAACAGAGATACAAAATGCAAAGCAGCTCCCAGCAGCAAGGTATCTTTTCTATTAAATGTTGGATACAAACATGATTGTTGGTCTATGGTGGCTGCACACGTGTATTTTTTATGTCAGAGAGCAGAGTAATAACACAAACTGCATTAAATAATTGTGCTCCATGTTGCTATGACAGTCAAATGTCCAGCCAATCAGATGCCAGTATACAGTGGAAGAATCAATATTTTCCATTATAGGGGGAGGGTATTATTATATAGATGTTTTATTATGCATTATTTTGATGAAGAAACATGTGAAAGTCAATAAATTCCTCCTAACATAATGCAATATATCATTATTAGTAATGATTGTATCCAAAAATAGTATTCGAAGACAGGTGCTCTTTAAATAATATGTGAATACGATCCTACAGCAAGTAGTTCTGCCCAGTGAGCGACGGCATCACTAACTGCCGTATTATGTCATCATCCAAACATTCTAACTCTATGGCAACGAAACCGACCGCTAGTAACAGTTTTAGTGACAGTGAAAAAGCGACACTTCATATTCACTTTCTGTGAAAACCGAAATCGCTATCAGCTATAATGACTGAAAGAAGGTCTGCTAGGACAAATAAAGGGGCCCGATACAAGAAATATGTATCCAACGGCCTGCTCGAGATTTTATGCAAAAAGGAAAAACCTCGTAAGTGTAAAATGGAGACATTAAAATTATTGTACAATAAAATTCATTTAACGGGAACCTGGTCATTAGATAAATGCTTCCCGAGCTGTAGGCAGCATGAATCAGAGCTTGGCGGCACCGCTGCAGCCAGATAGGTTTTTCCTGAAATGCTCCGGCAGCTTTTCCCTGCACCACTCCGGTTGACTGAAAGGTCTCAAGTGTGTTAGCGAGTGATCTGTCAGTGACCTGGAGCGAAGCCGGGAGAAGCCGGGAAGGTCACCGGAGGGCGACAGGGAAACGGACGGCTCTTTATATATACCATGTGATTTCAAACTCCAAACTGTTTTTAGAAAAAAATCATACCTGGTTGCAGTCGTGCAGTCCGGCTCAGATTCATGCTACACGTGTTTGGGCACAGAGAATTAAGTGACAGGTTCCCTTTAATATGGCATAAGAGCAGCCAGACAAGTGCCGGATTAACAGTTATTAACAGTTATTTGCTAACATCAATATACCTAGTAAAATAGATATTTTTTAGAAAAATGGAACAGCACATCATTTAGTTAGGTTGAGAAAGGCTCATGTGAGGCGAAACGTCTCCAAGCCATGTGGGCCAAATAAAGTCCACTACATCTTTTTGGTAATGATGGAGCGCTGCTTCATTTTTTTTTTACTTCTACTAAAACAGATAGAAATTACTGATAAGGGGAGAAAACCTTCTGGAAGAAAGTCCAAGTTAAAATATATACCCCAAATCAGCTGCTATCATTTCCTAAGCAGAAGGTTCTCCTAATATTCCATTTTCTCCACTTTTAGCTGTTCGGCGCATTAAACCAACAAATAGAAAGGAGAGAAGAACCTTAAAATATTTCCTGGAACAGGCCGCAGTACTGCCTGAGATCGGAGAGCCTGATACAGAAATAGAATGCACACTGTACTCCATGTAAGTCACCATTTGTATAATGCTACACCTGCTGTTACAGAGGGTTCATTACCTTATAAGTCCATGTATCAAGGATAGATGGGGTTTTGTCTTTTAGGGAAGGTGCCATCAAAAAAAAAATTTTCTCAACAACTAAAAAAATTTGAAGTCTTAATGTTTTCATTTAAAAAAAATATCAGTTGTTTTTAATCAAATATGAAAAATAATTTAAAAAGGGTCACACATTTCACTACTGCTCCCATGGAAGTGGACGGCGTGAGGTAACATATTACACCACTGCTCCCATAGAAGTGAATGGAGTTGGGTCATGCATTAGATCACTGTTCCCATAGATGTGGACAGAACGGGTATACACATTACACCATTGCTCCCATAGAAGTCGACAGAGCGTAAATCACTCCACCGATATAATTGGAAGGAGGGGAGCACGCATTACACCACTGCTCCCTTAGAAATGTGTAACCCTGGTCTGTCCACTTCTATGGGAGCAGTGCAGTAATAGAATAGATAACTAAAATAAACGTCCTGTAAATATATAATTTAACAAGCCCTCTACATATAACAAACTTGCACCTTTTAGTGCCATTCATGGAGCACTTAAAATGACGTGGCGCCCCCTCACCCTTTTTACTGTAACCAGCAAGGGTAAAGCAGACAGCTGGGGGCTTAGATTATCAGACTGGGAAGGTCCCTGGTTATTGGGCCCTTCCTAGCCTAAAAATACAAGCCCCAGAATTGGTGCATCACATTAGATGTGCCAATTCTGAAGCTTTGCCTAGCTCTTCCAAATTGATCTGGTTTGGTGGCAATTGGGGTAATGGTAGTTGGGGGTTGATAACAGCTGTGAATTGTCAAAAATCACATCTGGCATCAAGTCCTGTGGTTAGTAATGGAAAGGTGACTATCAGACACTGCTCATTATTAACACACTAATTAATGAGAGAGAAAATAAAACAAACATTTTTTTCTTTATTTGAATAAAGACTCCCTCGACTCTTTTCCGGTTTCCATATTTATTTTTGAAAAGAAAAACCCATGCAAGTCCTATTTCGTCCACAAAGGGAAACCTAGAAAAAATAAACAAGAGAAATAAAGACAAGACATTCTCCCTCGTTCACCAATTTATTAGAAAATAAAAAGTTCCCATGCAGGTCCACCGTAATCCATGACTTTCCCACGACTATCCCAGATTCTGACGTCTAACGCTGTGTGCACACGCTGCGGATTTTGCTGCGGACCCGCAGCGGTTTTGGCCGCTGCGGTGTACAGTACCATGATTCCCTATGGGAATCAAAAACCGCAATGCAGACGGTGCGGAATTTTCCGCGCGGATTATCTGCGGTTTTCAATCCGCAGAAAGAATTGACATGTCAATTCTTTCTACGGATTCTCCTGCGGTTTGCCATCTCCTCCATTGAGGAGATGAAAAACCGCAGGGCAAAACCGCAGAGCAATCTGCAGGTAAAACTGCAGGTATTTTGACCTGCGGTTTCACCTGCGGATTTTACAAAATCCGCGCAGATGAATCCGCACCTAATCCGCAGCGTGTGCACACAGCCTAAAGGCTATGGAGCCTCGTTCAGAGAACAAAGATTCATAGGCTGTAGCAGCAGCCTCTCTGGGACCCGCTGAACTCCTTGAAAAGCGGCGGCTGTGATGAGCAGTGACGTCAGTAACTACACCACTCATGAGAGTGGCTGATCCTCTGTTTAATGGTCCCATATAGTGCTCCACAGTATAAAGACCTCATATAGTGCACCACAGTATAATTGCGGCTCTACATAGTGCCCTACAGTATACTGGCCCCATACAGTGCAATACAGTATACTAGCCCCGTATAGTGCGCTATAGAATAAAGGCCTCATAAAGTGCCCTACAGTATCATGGCCCCATACAGTACCCTACAGTATCATGGCCCCATATAGTACCCTACAGTATCATGGCCCCATATCGTGCCCTACAGTATCATGGCCCCATATAGTACCCTACAGTATCATGGCCCCATACAACGCTCCACAGTATAATGGCTCCTTAGAGTGCCCTACAATATAATGGCCCCATATAGTGCCTGACAGTATAATGGCCCTATATGGTGCCCTACAGTATAGTGGACCCATATATTACCCTACAATACAATAGCTCCATATAGCACTCTACAGTAAAATAACTCCATATAGTGCCCTAGAGCATGATGGCCTCATGTAGTGACCTACAGTAAAATATCCCCATATAGTGCGCCATACTTTAAGGTGCCCCACAGTATAATGGCCCTATAGTGTGTTCTACAGTACAATGGTCTCATATAGTGCTCCAGAGTATAATGTGTTTGTCTAATCTAAATAGAGAGGAGATTGAGGCCGAGCTTAAGAAACCAGCAAGAAAATTTAAGGAGCCCAGATCACCCGACCCGTGAGTAACGTGATGGCACCAGCCATACACTAAAAGTTAAATGTAATATATTATTTCTTGTCTGTTAATCACGTACAATGTCAGGATTTCGTTCTGTTTTTGTTGTTTTTTTTACAGGCCAGAAAATCAAAACGAGGAGATTGACTCAGGGACAGCAGCTGATACGAGCAGCCAGCCGCCCCCCAAGAAAAAAGCGAAAAAGAACCATTAGTGATGAGGTAATATAGAGCGCCGATATCTTAATTTTTGTATGGGTGAGGAGAGAGGAGGATCACTATATATTAGCCCTTTTAGATTGATAATTGGGGAATATAGTCTCATAAAAATATTACAAGTATAAACATAAACATGAACAGAAAAGGTATTTCACAGAAGACAGATTGGGAATGAGGAAACACATAAAATAATGACATGCTACATATTATAACAAAGACTGACACATCACAGTGGTCAGGAATGGTACAAAGAACCATAATTATATATTTTTCTTTTCTTGTTTTAGATGGTGACTGCCTCCACCAGTCACCTACAACCAACCCCCCAAAATGAGCTCCAACCCTTTACTATCTACCAGCCCCCATCTATGTCGAACTACCATCAACTAACATCACCTACCACTAATTCCTACCTCATGCAAGCAAATATGACCAGCTACCATCATCAACTACTACGAAGTGCCACCTATTTCCTCAAAATGTGACCACCTGCCAGCAACATCTTTGGCCGTCCTTCACCCGCCAGCAACATCTTTGGCCATCCTCCACCCGCCAGCAACATCTAGGGCTATCCTCCACCCGCCAGCAACATCTTTGGCCGTCCTCCACCCGCCAGCAACATCTAGGGCCATATTCCAACCGCCAGCAACATCTAGGGCCGTCCTCCACCCGCCAGCAACATCTAGGGCAGTCCTCCACCCGCCATCAACATCTTTGGACGTCCTCCACCCGCCAGCCACATCTGTGGCCGTCCTCCACCCGCCAGCAACATCTGTGGCCATCCTCCACCCGCCAGCAACATCTGTGGCCGTCTTCCACCCGCCAGCAACATCTTTGGCCGTCCTCCACCCGCCAGCAACATCTTTGGCCGTCCTCCACCCGCCAGCAACATCTTTGGCCGTCCTCCACCCGCCAGCAACATCTTTGGCCATCCTCCACCCGCCAGCAACATCTTTGGCCGTCCTCCACCCGCCAGCAACATCTTTGGCCGTCCTCCACCCGCCAGCAACATCTAGGGCAATCCTCCACCGGCCAGCAACATCTAGGGCCATCCTCCACCCGCCAGCAACATCTAGAGCCATCCTCCACCCGCCAGCAACATCTAGAGCTATCCTCCACCCGCCAGCAACATCTAGGGCTATCCTCCTCCCGCCAGCAACATCTAGGGCTATCCTCCACCCGCCAGCAACATCTAGGGCTATCCTCCACCCGCCAGCAACATCTAGGGCTATCCTCCACCCGCCAGCAACATCTTTGGCTGTCCTCCACCCGCCAGCAACATCTTTAGCCGTCCTCCATCTGCCAGCAACATCTTTGGCCGTCCTCCACCCGCCAGCAACATCTTTGGTCGTCCTCCACCCGCCAGCAACATTTTTGGCCGTCCTCCACCCGCCAGCAACATCTTTGGCCGTCCTCCACCCGCCAGCAACATCTTTGGCCGTCCTCCACCCGCCAGCAACATCTAGGGCAATCCTCCACCGGCCAGCAACATCTAGGGCCATCCTCCACCCGCCAGCAACATTTAGGGCCATCCTCCACCCGCCAGCAACATCTAGAGCTATCCTCCACCCGCCAGCAACATCTAGGTCTATCCTCCACCCGCCAGCAACATCTAGGGCTATCCTCCACCCGCCAGCAACATCTAGGGCTATCCTCCACCCGCCAGCAACATCTAGGGCCATCCTCCACCCGCCAGCAACATCTAGGGCCATCCTCCACACGCCAGCAACATTTAGGGCTATCCTCCACCCGCCAGCAACATCTAGGGCTATCCTGCACCCGCCAGCAACATCTAGGGCTATCCTCCACCCGCAAGCAACATCTAGGGCTATCCTCCACCCGCCTGCAACATCTAGGGCTATCCTCCACACGCCAGCAATATCTAGGGCTATCCTCCACCCGGTAGCAACATCTAGGGCCATCCTCCACACGCCAGCAATATTTAGGGCTATCCTCCACCCGCCAGCAACATCTAGGGCTATCCTGCACCCGCCAGCAACATCTAGGGCTATCCTCCACCCGCATGCAACATTTAGGGCTATCCTCCACCCGCCAGCAACATCTAGGGCTATCCTTCACCCGCCAGCAACATCTAGGGCTATCCTCCACCCGCCAGCAACATCTACGGCTATCCTCCACCCGCCAGCAACATCTAGGGCTATCCTCCACCCGAAAGCAACATCTACAGCTATCATCCACGAGCCAGCAACATCTAGGGCTATCCTCCACCCGCCAGCAACATCTAGGGCTATGCTTCACCAGCCAGCAACATCTAGGGCTATCCTCCACCCGCCAGCAACATCTTGGGCTATCCTTTACCCGCCAGCAACATCTACGGCTAACCTTTACCCGCCAGCAACATCTACGGCTATGTATTAAACAATTGAAAAAATGTACTGTATTATCGTTTTAGTTTAAAAAAAAAAAAATTATACCAGGAAAACAAAAAACATGATAATTTTAAAAGGTTTGCTATTTTCGACTTTAGACCACTTACTGCCAGCTGACAGACTAGTACGTCAGCTGGCAGTATCCCACGCTTTGAGGTGGGCTGCGGTGGTGAGCCCAACTCAAAGCCCCAACATGTCAGCTGTTTTCAACAGCTGACATGTGCCCGCAATAGGCGAACAGAAACGCGATCCGCCCACGCCTATTAATTAGTTAAATGCTGCTGTCAATCTCTGACAGGGGGCATTTAAATGCATTTCCGGACGCTGGTCCGGAAATACACACAGCGACGACCCCTGTCACGTGATCGGCGGGGTCATCGCTGCGTTGCCATCACAACCAGAGGTCTCATCGAGACGTCTATGGTTGTTGATGGCAGATTACTATGAGTGCCACTCTGTGGTTGGCACTCATAGCAAGCCTGTAATTCTGCTGCATAGAGGTGATCTGAGCATCACCTCTACACTCCCTGACAGAAGTTATGTCGCTTATCCATGTTGTGTAAATAAAAGCTTTTAACCTGACGTTAAATTCATCCATTGGTTGTATAAAATATTCTTTTGAAAGCTGAAACCCTCCGAAGTGTGGTTTAGGTTAAAAAAATAATTTGGCATGAATGCAGAAATATTGATCATTTAATGGACACAGAATGGTCAGATTTTGGCAAGACAAAAGTTTTGTCGGCCACAGAAAGTAAGGTGATATTCAAACAAATAATTAACTTAAAATACAAATATATGTTGCATTACATTGGTGAATGAAGTTGTGGTGCCACTTTTCCAGCGTCCATTTGTTTAGCAGGCTGTGGGACTTTGCAAATGCCCCACAGTTTTTTATTTGCCATTTATTTAGTGCTGGCTTCTGGGGACTGATTCGACCATGGAGATCCTTTTAAGACAGAATCCTACAAACTGTTCTAGTTGACTCAGGGACTTGACGTGACCAGGCCTGTTGGAGCTCTGCTGCAGTGGAAGAGGGGCTTGCTTTGGATTTTCTAACCAACAAGCGTTCCTCTTGAGCAGTTGTCTTGCGGGGTCTGCCGAACCTGGGCTTGTCAAACATCTCCAGTCTCTTCGAATCTTTTTTTAATTCTTTGTACTTGACACTGAGACACATTTAAGGTGCCAGCCACCTCTGCAGTGGATCTGATCTTCAGCCTCTTGATAATCCAGGCTTTGGTCACAGGCTGGATTTTTGGCATGTTCTCAGAGCTCAAGTTGCAGCTCAAGTGAAGGTCTGGGGAGCTGGGTTTCTTTTTATACACACCCACTAATTAACAGATCATTTACTAAGCACAGGTGAGGATGTAAACTAGGATTGGGTGTATTGTATGACCAGGCGACAAAACTTTTGTCTTGCCAAAATCTGACCATTCTGTGTCCTTTAAATAATTCTGCATTGATGCCAGTAAATTTTCTTAACCGAAACCACATTTCGGAGGGCTTCAGCTTTCAAAAGAATAATTTATATAACCAATGGATGAATTTAACGTCAGGTTATAAGCTTTTATTTACATAACATGGATAAGCGACATAACTTCTGTCAGGGAGTGTATGTAGCAGAGGCGATCGCGCTATGGCAGCTTCTAACCTCCTATAAACACTATTGAAGCATGCCAAAAGTAAAAAAAAAAAAAAAAAGGTTTAAAAATATAAAAAAACAAAAAAAAAAAACAAATTCAAATGACCCCCCTTTCGCTGCATTCAGAATCGCCCCATCTATCAATAAAAAAAGAATTAACCCGATCGCTAAACAGCATAATGATAAAAAAGCCAGAATTAACAGAATTATGATAACGGGCAATTAAAAGAACGAATCTGCACAAAAGTGGTATCGTTAAAAACGTCAAATCGGCACGCAAAAAATAAGCCTGCACCCAACCCGAGATAACAAAAATGGAGACGCTACGGGTCTCAGAAAATTGCGGAATTTATTTTTTTTAGCAAAATTTGGAATTTTTTTTCACCACTTAGATAAAAGAGAACCTACACATGTTTGGTGTCTATGAACTTGTAATGACATGTAAAATCATAATTGCATGTCAGTTTTAGCATTTAGTGAACCTAGCAAAAAACCCAAACAATAAACAAGTGTGGGATTGCACTCTTTTGCAATTTCACCACACTTGGAATTTTTTCCTGTTTTCGAGTACACGACATGGTAAAATCAATGGTATTGTTCAAAAGTACAACTCGTCCTGCAAAAATTAAGCCCTCACACAGTCATATTGATGGAAAAATAAAAAAGTAATGGCTCTAGAAAGAAGGGGAGCGAAAAATGAAAAATAGATAAAAGCTCCGGTCATGAAGGCGTTAAACATGGAAGCAGGTGGCGAAATTTGCCTTGGAAACCTGCTATCTCCCCAAATGGGCTTTAGACATGAGGCACTGCAGGCTGCATCCTACATGAGTGGCAATAGATATGCAGGACTGCAGGCTGTATGACACATAATAAGATTAGATACATGGCTCTGTGAGCTGTATGACACATAATAAGATTAGATACATGGCTCTGTGAGCTGTATGACACATAATAAGATTAGATACATGGCTCTGTGAGCTGTATGACACATGATGGGATTATATTCACGGCTCTGTGAGCTGTATCACACATGACGGGATTATATTCACGGGCTCTGTGAGCTGTATCACACATGATGGGATTATATTCACGGCTCTGTGAGCTGTATCACACATGATGGGATTATATTCACGGCTCTGTGAGCTGTATCACACATGACGGGATTATATTCACGGGCTCTGTGAGCTGTATCACACATGATGGGATTATATTCACGGCTCTGTGAGCTGTATCACACATGATGGGATTATATTCACGGCTCTGTGAGCTGTATCACACATGACGGGATTATATTCACAGGCTCTGTGAGCTGTATCACACATGATGGGATTATATTCACGGCTCTGTGAGCTGTATCACACATGATGGGATTATATTCACGGCTCTGTGAGCTGTATCACACATGATGGGATTATATTCACGGCTCTGTGAGCTGTATCACACATGATGGGATTATATTCACGGCTCTGTGAGCTGTATCACACATGATGGTATTATATTCACGGCTCTGTGAGCTGTATCACACATGATGGGATTATATTCACGGCTCTGTGAGCTGTATCACACATGATGGGATTATATTCACGGCTCTGTGAGCTGTATCACACATGATGGGATTATATTCACGGCTCTGTGAGCTGTATCACACATGATGGGATTATATTCACGGCTCTGTGAGCTGTATCACACATGATGGTATTATATTCACGGCTCTGTGAGCTGTATCACACATGATGGGATTATATTCACGGCTCTGTGAGCTGTATCACACATGATGGGATTATATTCACGGCTCAGTGAGCTGTATCACACATGATGGGATTATATTCACGGCTCTGTGAGCTGTATCACACATGATGGGATTATATTCACGGCTCTGTGAGCTGTATCACAAATGATGGGATTATATTCAGGGCTCTGAGCTGTATCACACATGATGGGATTATATTTGCGGCTCTGTGGGATTTATCACACATGAATGGATTATATACGTGGCTCTCTGCGCTGTATCACACATGATGAGCATTAGAGACTGTAAGACACTGCAGGAGATCATATACAAGGGTCATTACTTGTACCCCAGGATGTGCATCGAAATATTCTAAACCCACACAAGAGCATTGTAATTACAGCCACAGATGTGACTACAATGCAAAATAAAAGAGAGTGTGGACTTGGTCAATCTATTTGACCAAGTTAGATTTAGGAAAACCTAACATGGGCTTTTATTTTTGGAGAGATCAGTAGGTAGGTACTGGGACGGATCTCTCACTCCAGTTTGGGTCTTGGGATTTGCCCATGTCCATGAGTCCCATTTAATCTTTCAGGTAAGGTTAGGGTGTGTCCGTATATGGTTTTGCAAGCACACAGCCGAAGCTCTATGTATGTTTGGTCTGTGTGAGACTGAACACAGGTCACAGCCAGAGAAAGCAAAGCCATTGCCTCACCCACAAGCTACACGGTGGAGTAGTCGCCCTCAGCAATGGACTAATACGGACTGTTACGGACAATCCGGCTGCGAACGGAGGATAACGTTTGAGGATATTTTCGTAAATTGCCAAAATAAAGACATTTAAGTTGAACTATCTTGGGTCACTGCCTCATTACTGCACTGACATGAAAGCCATTGCATTACGTATGGTTGAGAATTCATGCAGTGTAAACTAAGGGAAGCCTTGAAGAAAGCTGAAGGTCCATGGACAGGATGGAGGAACTCCTGAGGCAATTGTTCCCCTCCCATACGCAGCAACAACAGCAGCAGCAGTTTCTGGAGCAACAATAACAGCAGCAGTAGACTATCCACCTGATTCTGCAGTAGACTGCAGCACTGGGAGAGACTCTCCCACCGCCGACCCCGGTTCTTCCCGAGGCCCGGGACGTCAAGTCTGCACTGAGGAAGATGAGCTAGGAGGGCGACATGTAAGCTTTCTGCTCCGTGTTTGAATATACTGCGGAGTGGGATAGCTTGCCGCTCTCCCAGTGGGCTGAAGTGGTGGCCCCGTTCCTGATGGGGGTGCCCAGAAGGCTTACTTTGACCTCAGTCGGGAGGCCGCCAAGGACTATGGGAAACTCAAGGGGTAGGTCCTTGCCTGACTGGGGGTTAACATAGTAACATAGTAACATAGTTATTAAGGTTGAAGGGAGACTTTAAGTCCATCTAGTTCAACCCATATCCTATCCTAACTTGCCCTAACATGTTGATCCAGAGGAAGGCAAAAAAAACCCATGTGGCAACAGTAAGCTTCACATTGGGGAAAAAAATTCCTTCCCGACTCCACATACGGCAATCAGACTAGCTCCCTGCATCAACGTAATATTAAGGAAACTAGTGTATATACCCTGTAATATTATACTTTTTAAGAAAGGCATCCAGTCCCTTCTTAAATATTAGTAGGGAATCACTCATTACAACATCATATGGCAGAGAGTTCCATAGTCTCACTGCTCTTACAGTAAAGAATCCGCGTCTGTGAGTATGCTTAAACCTTCTTTCCTCCAGGCGTAGAGGATGCCCCCTTGTCCCCGTCACAGGTCTAAGAGTAAAAAGATCATTAGAAAGGTCTTGGTATTGTCACCGCATATATTTATACATTGTAATAAGATCACCCCTAACCCTTCGATTCTCCAAACTAAATAACCCCAAGTGTAATAACCTGTCTTGGTATTGCAGACCCCCTAGTTCCCTAATAACCTTGGTCGCTCTTCTCTGCATCCGCTCCAGTTCAGCTATGTCTTTCTTATACACCGGAGACCAGAACTGTACACAGTATTCTAAGTGTGGTTTCACTAGTGACTTATATAGAGGTAAACTTATGTTCTCCTCATGAGCATCTATGCCTCTTTTAATGCATCCCATTATTTTATTTGCCTTTGCAGCAGCTGCCTGACACTGGCCACTAAATGTGAGTTTATCGTCCACCCATACACCCAGGTCTTTTTCAGTGACTGTTTTGCCCAGTGTTTTACAATTAAGCACATAATTATACATCTTGTTTGTTCTACCCAAGTGCATGACCTTACATTTATCCCCATTAAAGCTCATTTGCCATTTATCAGCCCAAGCTTCTAGTTTACATAAATCCTCCTGTAATATAAAATTGTCCTCCTCTGTATTGATTACCCTGCAGAGTTTAGTGTCATCTGCAAATATTGAAATTCTACTCTCTATGCCCCCTACAAGGTCATTAATAAATATGACCCCTGTGGTACCCCACTGCTAACCGTGACCCAGTCCGAGTGTGCTCCATTAATAACCACCCTTTGTTTCCTATCCCTGAGCCAGCTCTTAACCCACCTACACATATTTTCCCCTATCCCCATTGTTCTCATTTTATGTATCAACCTTTTGTGTGGCACCGTATCAAAAGCTTTTGAAAAGTCCATGTACACCACGTCCACTGCATTCCTTTGGTCCAGTCCGGAACTTACCTCTTCATAAAAGCTTATCAGATTAGTCTGACAGGAACGGTCCCTTGTAAACCCATGTTGATATTGGGTCATAAGGTTATTCTTCTCCAGATACTCCAGTATAGTATCTCTTAGAAAACCCTCCAGGATTTTACCCACAGTTGAGGTTAAACTTACTGGCCTATAATTTCCAAGTTCAGTTTTTGTCTCCTTTTTGAATATACGCTATTTGCTATACGCCAGTCCTGTGGTACAGACCCTGTTATTATGGAATCTTTAAAGATTAAAAATAATGGTCTATCTATGACTGTGCTTAATTCCTACAGTACTCGGGGGTGTATCACATCCGGGCCCGTGGATTTGTCAATTTTAGTGATTTTTAGACGCCGCTGTACTTTCCGCTGGGTTAAGCAGGTGACTTTTAACAGAGAATTTTTATCCCTGATCACGTTATCCGTCATGGGATTTTCTTGTGTAAATACTGTTGAAAAAAAGTCATTTAGCATATTGGCTTTTTCCTCATCCTCATCCACCATTTCACCCAGACTATTTTTAAGGGGACCAACACTATCATTTTTTAGCTTCTTACTATTTATGTAGTTAAAGAATATTTTGGGATTATTTTTACTTTCTCAGGCAATGAGTCTCTCTGTCTCAATCTTTGCAGTCTTGATTTGCTTTTTACAGAATTTATTTAATTTTCTTTATTTATTTAATGCCTCATCACTACCTACTTGCTTTAATTCTCTAAATTCTTTTATTTTTATCTCTTATTGCGCCCCTTACAGCTCTATTTAGCCATAGTGGTTTCCTCCTATTTCTAGCATGTTTATTCCCATATGGTATATATTGTGCACAGGTCCTATTCAGGTTGCTAATAAACGTCTCCCATTTTCTTTGTGTATTTTTATGTCTCAGGATATCGTCCCAGTTAATTGCACCAAGATCATCTCTTATCAGTTGGAAATTTGCCTTCCTGAAGTTTAGTGTCCTTGTAACCCATCTACTACACATCTTATTAAAGGATACATGAAAACTTATTAATTTGTGATCACTATTACCCAAGTGACCCTCAGCCCTTACATTTGATATGCGGTCTGGCCTGTTGGTTAATATTAGGTCTAGCAGTGCCCCCCCTCTTGTTGGGTCCTGAACCAGTTGTGAAAGGTAATTGTCTCTCATAGTAGTCAAAAACCTATTACCTTTGCTGGAACTGCAGGTTTCGGTTCCCCAATGTATTTCAAGGTAGTTGAAGTCCCCCATAATAATGACTTCTCCTTGAGTCGCAGCTTCATCTATTTGCTTTATGAGGATATTCTCTGTTGCTTCCATTATTTTTGGAGACTTATAACAAACCCCTATCATTAATTTATTATTTTTCCCCCTCCCCTTATCTCCACCCACATGGACTCTACATTTTCATTAGATTCATATATATTATCACGAAGGATGGGTTTTAAGGATGATTTTACATATAAACACACACCTCCCCCTCGCTTATTTGTTCGGTCATTTCTGAACAGACTATAGCCCTGTAAATTAACCGCCCAGTCGTGGCTCTCATCCAGCGATGTCTCAGATATCCCCACCATGTCATAATTATGCTCCAACAACATTAACTCCAATTCCTCCATTTTGTTGGCGAGACTTCTGGCATTAGTATACATGCACTTTATGTATCTCTCTGTACCTCTATTCTTTCTTAAATTATTAACTGTTCTAACCCCACCCTCCATGCCACCCCCACCTCCAATGTCATTATTTGTGCCCAGGTCTCTATCTGCACTGTCTTCCCCTCCTTTAAAAGGAATACCTTCCCCCCTCATCCCTAGTTTAAACACTCCTCCAACCTTCTAGCCATTTTCTCCCCCAGCACAGCTGCACCCTCCCCATTGAGGTGCAGCCCGTCCCTAGCGTAGAACCTGTAGCCAACTCAGAAGTTGGCCCAGTTCTGCAAGAACCCAAACCCCTCCTTCCTACACCAATTCCTGAGCCACTTATTAACCTTCCGTTGCCTCTCTGGTTTGGCACGTGGTACAGGAAGTATTTCCAAAAATACCACCTTGGAGGTCCTTGCTTTAAGCTTACAGACTAATTCCCTGAAATCATCTTTAACCCCTTCACCCCCAAGGGTGGTTTGCACGTTCATGACCGGGCCAATTTTTACAATTCTGACCACTGTACCTTTATGAGGTCATAACTCTGGAACGCTTCCATGGATCCCGGTGATTCTGACATTGTTTTCTCGTGACATATTGTACTTCATGTTAGTGGTAAAATTTAATTCAAATAACTTGCGTTTATTTGTGAGAAAAACGGAAATTTGGCGAAAATGTTGAAAATTTCGCGATTTTCCAACTTTGAATTTTTATGCCCTTAAATCACAGAGATACGGCACACAAAAAACTTGATAACTAACATTTCCCACATGTTTACTTTACATCAGCACAATTTTGGAACCAAAATTTTTTTTTGTTAGGAAGTTATAAGGGTTAAAAGTTGACCAGCGATTTCTCATTTTTACAACACCATTTTATTTTTAGGACCACATCACATTTGAAGCCACTTTGAGGGGTCTATATGATAGAAAATACCCAAAAGTGACACCATTCTAAAAACTGCACCCCTTAAGGTGCTCAAAACCACATTCAAGAAGTTTATTAACCCTTTAGGTGCATCACAGGAATTTAAAAAAAAATGAACATCTAACTTTTTTTCATAAAAAAAATACTTCAGGTTCAATTTTTTTTATTTTACCAAGGGTAACAGGAGAAATTGAACTGCAAAAGTTATTGTGCAATTTGTCCTGAGTACGCAGATACCTGATATGTGGGGGGGAACGACTGTTTCGGCGCATGGCAGAGCTCAGAATGGAAGGAGCGCCGTTTGACTTTTTCAATGCAAAATTGGCTGGAATTCAGATTGGACGCCATGTCACGTTTGGAGAGTCCCTGATGTACCTAAACAGTGGAAACCCCCTACAAGTGACCCCATTTTGGAAACTAGACCCCCCAAGGAACTTATCTAGATATGTGGTGAGAACTTTGAACCCACAAGGGCTTTACAGAAGTTTATAACGTACAGCGGTACAATTAAAAAATCATATTTTTTCCACAAAAATGATCTTTTCACCCCAATTTTTATTTTCCCAAGGGTAACAGGACCCTAAAAGTTATTGTGCAATTTGTCCTGAGTACGCTGATACCCCACATGTGGGGGTAAACCACTATTTGGGCGCATGGCAGAGCTCGGAATGGAAGCAGCGCCATTTGACGTTTTGGGCTGGAATTGAGATCGGACACCATGTCACGTTTGGAAAACTCCTGATGTACCAAAACAGTGGAACCCCCCCACAAATGACACCATTTTGGAAACTAGACCCCCTAAGGAACTTATCTAGATGTGTGGTGAGCACTTTGACCCCCCCAGTGCTTCACAGAAGTTTACAACGCCCGGGCGTGAAAATAAAAAAATTCGTATTTTTTCCACAAACATGATCTTTTAGTCACCATTTTTTTATTTTCCCAAGGGTACCAGGAGAAATTGGACCCCAAAAGTTGTTGTCCAATTTGTCCTGAGTATGCTGATACCCCATATGTGGGAGAAAACTACTGTATGGGCACACGTTGGGGCTCGGAAGGGAAGTAGTGACGTTTTGGAATGCAGACTTTGATGGAATGGTCTGCGGGTGTCATGTTGCCTTTGGAGAGCCCCTAATGTACCTAAACAGTGGAAACCCCCCACAAATCACACCATTTTGTATACTAGACCCCCCAAGGAACTTATCTAGATGTGTGGTGAGCACTTTGAACCCCCCAGTGCTTCACAGAAGTTTACAACGCCCGGGCGTGAAAATAAAAAATTCGTATTTTTTCCACAAACATGATCTTTTAGTCACCATTTTTTTATTTTCCCAAGGGTACCAGGAGAAATTGGACCCCAAAAGTTGTTGTCCAATTTGTCCTGAGTATGCTGATACCCCATATGTGGGAGAAAACTACTGTATGGGCACACGTCGGGGCTCGGAAGGGAAGTAGTGACGTTTTGGAATGCAGACTTTGATGGAATGGTCTGCGGGTGTCATGTTGCCTTTGGAGAGCCCCTAATGTACCTAAACAGTGGAAACCCCCCACAAATGACCCCATTTTGAAAACTAGACCCACTAAGGAACGTATCTAGATGTGAGGTGAGCACTTTGAACCCCCAAGGGCTTCACAGAAGTTTATAATGCCAGGGCATGAAAATAAAAAAATCGTATTTTTTCCACAAACATGATCAATTAGTCCCAAATTTTTTCATTTTCCCAAGGGTAACAGGAGAAATTGGACCCCAAAAGTTGTTGTCCAATTTGTCCTGAGTACGCTGACACCCCATATGTGGGAGAAAACTACTGTATGGACACATGTCGGGGCTCGGAAGGGAAGCAGTGACGTTTTGGAATGCAGACTTTGATGGAATGGTCTGCGGGTGTCATGTGCGTTTGGAGAGCCCCTGATGTACCTAAACTATTGAAACTCCCCACAAGTGACCCCATTTTGGACACTAGACCCCCCACGGAACTTATCTAGATGTGTGGTGAGCACTTTGAACCCCCAAGTGCTTCACAGAAGTTTATAACACTCGGACGTGAAAATAAAAAAATCATTTTTTTCCACAAAAATGATATTTTTGCCCCCAATTTTTTATTTTCCTAAGGGTAACAGGAGAAATTGGACCCCAAAAATTGTTTTGCAATTTGTCCTGAGTAGGCTGATACCCTACATGTGGGGGTAAAACACTGTTTGGGCGCATAGCAGAGCTTGGAAGGGAAGGAGCACCATTTGACTTTTTCAACTCAGAATTGGCTGGAATTGAGATCAGACGCCATGTTGCATTTGGAGAGCCCCTGATGTGCCCAAACAGTGGAAACCCCCAATTCTAGCTCCAACCCGAACCCCAACACGCCCCTAACCCTAACCCTAGCCCTAACCCTAGCCCTAACCCTAACCCTAGCCCTAACCCTAACCCTAGCCCTAACCCTAACCCTAACCCTAACCCTACCCCAACACACCCCTAGCCCTAACCCTAGCCCTAACCCTAATGGAAAAATGGAAATAAATACATTTTTTTAATTTTATTATTTTTCCCTAACTAAGGGGGTGATAACGGGGGGTTTGATTTACTATTTATGGCGGTTTTTATGTTTGGCGGCTGTCGCACGCTAAAAGACGCTTTTAATTGTAAAAATAGTTTTTGCATCACCACATATTGAGAGCTATAATTTTTCCGTATTTTGACCCACCGAGTCATGTGAGGTCTTATTTTTTGCGGGACAAGTTGACGTTTTTATTGGTACCATTTTCAGGCACGTGAAATTTTTTGATCGCTTTTTATTCCGATTTTTGGGACGCAGAATGAACAAAAACCAGCGTTTCATGAATTTCTTTTGGGGGGGGTGTTTACACCGTTCCGCGTGCGGTAAAATTGATAAAGCGGTTTTATTCTTCGGGTCAGTACGGTTACAGCGATACCTCATTTAGGTCGTTTTTTATGTTTTTGTCGGTTTTATGCAATGAAAACTATTTTATATAAAAAATAATTATTTTTGCATCACTTTATTCAGCGAGCTATAACTTTTTTATTTTTTCACTGATGATGCTGTGTAGCAGCTCGTTTTTTGCAGGACAAGATGACGTTTTCAGCAGTACCATGGCTATTTATATGCGTCTTTTTGATCGCGCGTTATTACACTTTTTGTTTGGCAGTATGATAATAAATCATTATTTTTTGCTTCGTTTTTTATTTTTATTTTTTAAGGGGTTCGCTAAAGGGGTTAACTAATGAGACAGTTTTATAGGGCGGGTCGTTACGGACGCGGCGATACCTAATATGTGTACTTTTATTGTTTGTTTTTTTTATTATTTCCAAAAAATGGATATATTGGGGGAATATTTTTTTTTTTTTTCTAATTTATTGGGCGATTTTTTTTAAATTATTTTTACACTTTTTTTTATTTTTTTTTTTACTTTATTAAATAGTCCCAGGTGGGACATCACTGTCCTGTGACAGATCGCTGATCTGTCACATCACAGGTCACTGTGACAGATCAGCGATCTGACACAGGCACTGCAGAAGGCTTCCTCATGCCTGCGCTTTGCAGGCACTGAGGAAGCCAGCTTCCGCAGGCCCCCGAAGGCCCCTGTCGCCATCTTGGATTCGGGGGCCGGGAGGAAGGGAGTCCCCCGCAGCAGCGCTGCACATTGCGCTGCCGTGGGGGGCTCAGGGAAGCACGGAGGGAGCCCCCTCCCTGCCGATGCTTCCCTTTAACCCCCGGTACACCGCGATCGTGTTTGATCGCGGTGTGCAAGGGGTTAACGTGTCGGGGGCGGTCCGTGACCGCCCCTGACACATTGTGCTGGGTGTCAGCTGTGATAATCAGCTGACACCCGGCCGCGATCAGCGGCGCTCACCACTTGGGCGCCGCTGATCGCGCCGACGTACTATCCCGTCCCCGGTCATACGGGCCCGGGTACCGTGGACGGGATAGTACGTCGGATGGCAGGAAGGGGTTAAGGACCTTCCACCTACCTCTAACTTTGTCATTTGTGCCAATGTGCACCATGTCCGCTGGATCCTCACCAGCCCCTCCCAGTAATCTGTGAACCCGATCAGCGAAGTGTTGGACTCGAGTGCCAGGTAGGCAGCACACCGTTCGACGATCCCTGTCTTTGTGACAGATTGCCCTATCTGTTCCCCTAATAATTGAGTCTCCCACTACCAGAATCTGTCTGGCCTGCCCTGCTCTCCTATTTCCCCCCTTACTGGAGCAGACACTCCTCCGGCTTTCAGAGGACATGCCTTGCTGCAGCAGTGCTACTCCTGCACTAACACTCCCCTCATCTGCCAACTTAGCAAACTTATTAGGGTGTGCCAGATCAGGACTAGCCTCCCTGGTGCTCTTCCCTCTACCCCGCCTTCTAACTGTCACCCAGCTAGCTGCTTCATTGTCCTGCAGCACGTGTACGGGCACAACGAGTGTACCAGTGGTCCTTTGTGGAAGAACGACCTGCTAAGTTCCAGACATATGACTTATTACAGCTAGTATCTATGATACCTCTTTCCATGGTCTGCATAGAGTATGATACCACAAAAAAATGACAATTAATGATGTTACCACATCCCTCCACCTAAATAGCATCATGGCTCCACACAATAAGATGGTCAGTGTCACCCCTGCCTCCTACACAGTATGATGGTCACTACAGCCCCCTCACACAATACAGTGGGTAAGGAAAGTATTCAGAACCCTTAAAATTTTTCACTCTGTTTCATTGCAGCCATTTGGTAAATTCAAAAAAGTTCATTTTTTTCTCATTAATCTACAGTCTGCACCCCATATTGACTGAAAAAACCCCAGAAATGTAGACATTTTTGCAAATTTATTAAAAAAAAGAAAAAGTAGTTAAATATTACATGGTCATAATTATTCAGACCCTTTGCTCAGTATTGAGTAGAAGCACCCTTTTGAGCTAGTAAAGCCATGAGTCTTCTTGGGGATAATGCAACAAGTTTTTCACACCTGGATTTAGGGATCCACTGCCATTCATCCTTGCAGATCCTCTCCAGTTCCGTCAGGTTGGATGGTGAGCGTTGGTGGACAGCCCTTTTCAGGTGTCTGCTGAGATGCTCAATTGGGTTTAGGTCAGGGCCCAGGCTGGGCCAGTCAAGAATGGTCACAGAGTTGTTCTGAAGCCACTCCTTTATATTTTTAGCTGTGTGCTTAGGGTCAGTCTCTTGTTGGAAGGTGAACCTTCGGTCAAGTCTGAGGTGCAGAGTACTACGGAAAAGGTTTTCATCCAGGATACTCTGTACTTGGCCGCATTCATGTTTTCTTGAATTGCAGTCGTCCAATACCTGCAGCTGAAAAACACCCCCAAAGCATGATGCTGCCACCACCACGTTTCACTGCTGGAATTGAATTGGGCAGGTGATGAGCAGTGCCTGGTTTTCTCCACATACAGCTTAGAATTATCAAGAAAAAGTTATACCTTATTTCTCATAGTCTGGGAGTCCTTCATGTGTTTTTCAGCAAACTATGCAGGCTTTCATATATCTTTCACTGAAGAGAGGCTTCCGTTGGGCCAGTCTGCCATAAAGGCCTGACTGTTGTAGGGATGAAGTGATAGTTGACTTTGTGGAACTTTCTCCCATCTCCCTACTGCATCTGTGGAGCTCAGCTACAGTGATCTTGGGGTTCATCTTTACCTCTCTCACCAAGGCTCTTCACTCCCACAATTGCTCAGTTTGGCTGAAAGACCAGGTCTAGGAAGACTTTTGATGGTCCCAAACTTCTTCCATTTAAGGATTATGGAGGCCACTCAAGGTGCTCATAGGAACCTTGAGTACTGCAGAAATTCTTTTGTAACCTTGGCCAGCTTTGTGCCTTATCACATTTCTGTCTCTGAGCTCCTTGGCCAGTTCCTTTGACCTCATGATTCTCATTTGGTCTGACATGCACTGTGAGCTGTGAAGTACTATACAGACAGGTGTGTGCCTTTACAAATCAAGCCCTATCAGTTTAATTAAGCACAGCTAGACTCCAATGAAGAAGTAGAACCATCTCAAGGAGGATCACAAGGAAATGGACATCGTGTGACTTAAGTATGAGTGTCTGAGCAAAGGGTTTAAATACTTCTGACCATGTGATATTTCAATTTTTTTTTAAATTAATTTGTTATTTTTCAGTCAAGATGGGGTGCAGAGTATACATTAATGAGAAAACAATGAACTTTTTTGAGTTTACCAAATGGCTGCAATGAAACAAAGAGTAAAAATTTAAAGGGGTCTGAATACTTTCCATACCCACTGTATAATGTCCACCACAACCTCACAGCATATTGTCCACCACAGACTCCTCACACATGATGATCTCCACAGCCCGCCACACAATATGATGGTTAACGCACAGCCCTCCACACAGTATGATAGTCACCACACACAATACGATGGCCTTACAACAGCCCTCTATATAATATGATGGTCCCCCACAGTATAATAGTCCCCCCACATAGTATGATGGTCCCGTACAGCTCTAATTCAGTGTCATGTTTCCCCACACCCCCCATATAGTATGATGGTCCCCCCACAACCACAATACAACACGATGGTGCCCCAATACAGTACGATGGTCTGGGAGAGACCATGCCACAATATATTATGATGGTCTCCCACAGTCCTAATACAGTATGATGATCACCATAGCCCCCTATATAGTATGACAGTCCTCCCAAAGGCTCCTAATATAGTATGATGGTCCCCCACAGGCACCAATATAGTATGATGGCCCCCCACAGGCACCAATACAGTACCATGGTTTCCCATAATCCACCACAAAATATGATTGTCCCCCCACAGACTCTTATATAGTATGATGGGCCCCCACCAGGCCCCTTTATAGTATGATGGCTTCACACAGTTTTCCATATATTATGATTGCCCCCTATATAGTATGATGGTTCGCAAGCAGACCCTTATCTAGTATCATGGTCCTCCACAGCCCCAATACAGTACGATGGTCTGAACACAGGCCCCTATATAGTATGGTGGTCCCCAGAGCCCCAATACAGGATAGAAGCATACTGCAGCCTGCAAGTGTAAGTGACGGAGTACGGAGCTAGCGGCTCTGTGCTCCGTCACTGCTATTAACAGTACCAACGTATGGACAACGCCAATATAGTTAACAAAGTCGCAAAGGATGCAGATCGGCACATCTGGCGTTTGCCAGAATTGCCAGATGGAAAAGCATCATCGGCCTGGAAGACCTGCATGCTATTTTCCTTCTATAAATTTAGCACACCGACAGCTTTCAAAACGAGTTGTTCAGTAGTGAATAACCCCTTTAAAAACAGACATGCTGTCAACTGGATTCAAACATGATGCAAAAAAAGGCCTAATTAACAATACTTCCTATAAATACTTCAAATCAACAAAAGGGAAGTATACATAATTTAATAGAAAAGACAAAAAGTTTATTAAATAGTACTCATTATACAATTAAAATGCAAAAACAGAGATACAAAATGCAAAGCAGCTCCCAGCAGCAAGGTATCTTTTCTATTAAATGTTGGATACAAACATGATTGTTGGTCTATGGTGGCTGCACACGTGTATTTTTTATGTCAGAGAGCAGAGTAATAACACAAACTGCATTAAATAATTGTGCTCCATGTTGCTATGACAGTCAAATGTCCAGCCAATCAGATGCCAGTATACAGTGGAAGATACAATATTTTCCATTATAGGGGGAGGGTATTATTATATAGATGTTTTATTATGCATTATTTTGATGAAGAAACATGTGAAAGTCAATAAATTCCACCTAACATAATGCAATATATCATTATTAGTAATGATTGTATCCAAAAATAGTATTCGAAGACAGGTGCTCTTTAATATGTGAATACGACCCTACAGCAAGTAGTTCTGCCCAGTGAGAGACGGCATCACTAACTGCCGTATTATGTCATCATCCAAACATTCTAACTCTATGGCAACGAAACCGACCGCTAGTAACAGTTTTAGTGACAGTGAAAAAGCGACACTTCATATTCACTTTCTGTGAAAACCGAAATCGCTATCAGCTATAATGACTGAAAGAAGGTCTGCTAGGACAAATAAAGGGGCCCGATACAAGAAATATGTATCCAACGGCCTGCTCGAGATTTTATGCAAAAAGGAAAAACCTCGTAAGTGTAAAATGGAGACATTAAAATTATTGTACAGTAAAATTCATTTAACGGGAACCTGGTCATTAGATAAATGCTTCCCGAGCTGTAGGCAGCATGAATCAGAGCTTGGCGGCACCGCTGCAGCCAGATAGGTTTTTCCTGAAATGCTCCGGCAGCTTTTCCCTGCACCACTCCGGTTGACTGAAAGGTCTCAAGTGTGTTAGCGAGTGATCTGTCAGTGACCTGGAGCGAGGACGTGAGAAGCCGGGAAGGTCACCGGAGGGCGACAGGGAAACGGACGGCTCTTTATATATACCATGTGATTTCAAACTCCAAACTGTTTTTAGAAAAAATCATACCTGGTTGCAGTCGTGCAGTCCGGCTCAGATTCATGCTACACGTGTTTGGGCACAGAGAATTAAGTGACAGGTTCCCTTTAATATGGCATAAGAGCAGCCAGACAAGTGCCGGATTAACAGTTATTAACAGTTATTTGCTAACATCAATATACCTAGTAAAATAGATATTTTTTAGAAAAATGGAACAGCACATCATTTAGTTAGGTTGAGAAAGGCTCATGTGAGGCGAAACGTCTCCAAGCCATGTGGGCCAAATAAAGTCCACTACATGTTTTTGGTAATGATGGAGCGCTGCTTTTTTTTTTTTACTTCTGCTAAAACAGATAGAAATTACTGATAAGGGGAGAAAACCTTCTGGAAGAAAGTCCAAGTTAAAATATATACCCCAAATCAGCTGCTATCATTTCCTAAGCAGAAGGTTCTCCTAATATTCCATTTTCTCCACTTTTAGCTGTTCGGCGCATTAAACCAACAAATAGAAAGGAGAGAAGAACCTTAAAATATTTCCTGGAACAGGCCGCAGTACTGCCTGAGATCGGAGAGCCTGATACAGAAATAGAATGCACACTGTACTCCATGTAAGTCACCATTTGTATAATGCTACACCTGCTGTTACAGAGGGTTCATTACCTTATAAGTCCATGTATCAAGGATAGATGGGGTTTTGTCTTTTAGGGAAGGTGCCATCAAAAAAAAATTTTTCTCAACAACTAAAAAAATTTGAAGTCTTAATGTTTTCATTTAAAAAAATATCAGTTGCTTTAATAAAATATGAAAAATAATTTAAAAAGGGTCACACATTTCACTACTGCTCCCATGGAAGTGGACGGCGTGAGGTAACATATTACACCACTGCTCCCATAGAAGTGAATGGAGCGGGGTCATGCATTAGATCACTGTTCCCATAGATGTGGACAGAACGGGGATACGCATTACACCACTGCTCCCATAGAAGTCGACAGAACGTAAATCACTCCACCGATATAATTGGAAGGAGGGGAGCACGCATTACACCACTGCTCCCTTAGAAATGTGTAACCCTGGTCTGTCCACTTCTATGGGAGCAGTGCTGTAATAGAATAGATAACTAAAATAAACATCCTGTAAATATATAATTTAACAAGCCCTCTACATATAACAAACTTGCACCTTTTAGTGCCTTTCATGGAGCACTTAAAATGACGTGGCGCCCCCTCACCCTTTTTACTGTAACCAGCAAGGGTAAAGCAGACAGCCGGGGGATTAGATTATCAGACTGGGAAGGTCCCTGGTTATTGGGCCTTTCCTAGCCTAAAAATACAAGCCCCAGAATTGGTGCATCACATTAGATGTGCCAATTCTGAAGCTTTGCCTAGCTCTTCCAAATTGATCTGGTGTGGTGGCAATTGGGGTAATGGTAGTTGGGGGGTTGATAACAGCTGTGAATTGTCAAAAATCAAATCTGGCATCAAGTCCTGTGGTTAGTAATGGAAAGGTGACTATAAGACACTGCTTATTATTAACACACTAATTAATGAGAGAGAAAAACAAACAAACATTTTTTTCTATATTTGAATAAAGACTCCCTCGACTCTTTTCCGGTTTCCATATTTATTTTTGAAAAGAAAAACCCATGCAAGTCCTATTTCGTCCACAAAGGGAAACCTAGAAAAAATAAACAAGAGAAATAAAGACAAGACATTCTCCCTCGTTCACCAATTTATTAGAAAATAAAAAGTTCCCATGCAGGTCCACCGTAATCCATGACTTTCCCACGACTATCCCAGATTCTGACGTCTAAAGGCTATGGAGCCTCGTTCAGAGAATAAAGATTCATAGGCTGTAGCAGCAGCCTCTCTGGGACCCGCTGAACTCCTTGAGAAGCGGCGGCTGTGATGAGCAGTGACGTCAGTAACTACACCACTCATGAGAGTGGCTGATCCTCTGTTTAATGGTCCCATATAGTGCTCCACAGTATAAAGACCTCATATAGTGCACCACAGTATAATTGCGGCTCTACAAAGTGCACTACAGTATACTGGCCCCATACAGTGCAATACAGTATACTAGCCCCATATAGTGCGCTATAGAATAAAGGCCTCATAAAGTGCCCTACAGTATCATGGCCCCATACAGTACACTACAGTATCATGGCCCCATATAGTACCCTACAGTATCATGGCCCCATATAGTACCCTACAGTATCATGGCCCCATATCGTGCCCTACAGTATCATGGCCCCATATAGTACCCTACAGTATCATGGCCCCATATCGTGCCCTACAGTATCATGGCCCCGTATAGTACCCTACAGTATCATGGCCCCATATCGTGCCCTACAGTATCATGGCCCCATATAGTACCCTACAGTATCATGGCCCCATATCGTGCCCTACAGTATCATGGCCCCATAAAGTACCCTACAGTATCATGGCCCCATACAATGCTCCACAGTATAATGGCTCCTTATAGTGCCCTACAATATAATGTCCCCATATAGTGTCTGACAGTATAATGGCCCTATATGGTTCCCTACGGCAGAGTTTCCCAACTCCAGTCCTCAAGGCACACCAACAGATCATGTTTTCAGGAGTTCCTTTGTATTGCACAGGTGAAGCAATTATCACCTGAGCAATACTAAGGAAATCCTGAAAACATGATCTGTTGGTGTGCCTTGAGGACTGGAGTTGGGAAACCCTGCCCTACGGTATAGTGGCCCATATATTACCCTACAATACAATAGCTCCTTATAGCACCCTACAGTAAAATAACTCCATATAGTGCCCTAGAGCATGATGGCCTCATGTAGTGACCTACAGTAAAATATCCCCATATAGTGCGCCATACTATAAGGTGCCCCACAGTATAATGGCCCTATAGTGTGTTCTACAGTACAATGGTCTCATATAGTGCTCCAGAGTATAATGTGATTGTCTAATCTAAATAGAGAGGAGATTGAGGTCGAGCTTAAGAAACCAGCAAGAAAATTTAAGGAGCCCAGATCACCTGACCCGTGAGTAACGTGATGGCACCAGCCATACACTAAAAGTTAAACTTAATATATTATTTCTTGTCTGTTAATAATCACATACAATGTCAGGATTTCGTTCTGTTTTCGTTGTTTTTTTTTACAGGCCAGAAAATCAAAACGAGCAGATTGACTCAGGGACAGCAGCTGATACGAGCAGCCAGCCGCCCCCCAAGAAAAAAGCGAAAAAGAACCATTAGTGATGAGGTAATATAGAGCGCCGATATCTTAATTTTTGTATGGGTGAGGAGAGAGGAGGATCACTATATATTAGCCCTTTTAGATTGATAATTGGGGAATATAGTCTCATAAAAATATTACAAGTATAAACATAAACATGAACAGAAAAGGTATTTCACAGAAGACAGATTGGGAATGAGGAAACACATAAAATAATGACATGCTACATATTGTAACAAAGACTGACACATCACAGTGGTCAGGAATGGTACAAAGAACCATAATTATATATTTTTCTTTTCTTGTTTTAGATGGTGACTGCCTCCACCAGTCACCTACAACCAACCCCCCAAAATGAGCTCCAACCCTTTACTACCTACCAGCCCCCATCTATGTCGAACTACAATCAACTAACTTCACCTACCACTAATTCCTACCTCATGCAAGCAAATATGACCAGCTACCATCATCAACTACTACGAAATGCCACCTATTTCCTCAAGATGTGACCACCCGCCAGCAACATCTTTGGCCGTCCTAAACCCGCCAGCAACATCTTTGGCCATCCTCCATCCACCAGCAACATCTTTGGCCGTCCTCCACCCGCCAGAAACATCTTTGGCCGTCCTCCACCCGCCAGAAACATCAAGGGCCGTCCTCCACCGGCCAGCAACATCAAGGGCCGTCCTCCACCCGCCAGCAACATCTGTGGCCGTCCTCCACCCGCCAGCAACATCTGTGGCCGTCCTCCACCCGCCAGCAACATCTGTGGCCGTCCTCCAACCGCCAACAACATCTTTGGCCATCCTCCACCCGCCAGCAACATCTTTGGCCGTCCTCCACCCGCCAGCAACATCTTTGGCCGTCCTCCACCCGCCAGCAACATCTTTGGCCGTCCTCCACCCGCCAGCAACATCTTTGTCCGACCTCCACCCGCCAGCAACATCTTTGGCCGTCCTCCACCCGCCAGCAACATCTTTGGCCGTCCTCCACCCGCCAGCAACATCTTTGGCCGTCCTCCACCCGCCAGCAACATCTTTGTCCGACCTCCACCCGCCAGCAACATCTTTGGCCGTCCTCCACCCACCAGCAACATCTTTGGCTGTCCTCCACCCACCATCAACACCTGTGGCCGTCCTCCACCTGCCAGCAACATCTTTGGCCATCCACCACCCGCCAGCATCATCTTTGGCTGTCCTCCACCCGCCAGCAACATCTTTGGCCGTCCTCCACCCGCCAGCAACATCTTTGGCCGTCCTCCACCCGCAAGCAACAGCTTTGGCCGTCCTCCAATCGCCACCAACATCTATGGCCGTCCTCCACCCGCCAGCAACATCTTTGGCTGTCCTCCACCCGCCAGCAACATCTTTGGCCGTCCTCCACCCGCCAGCAACATCTTTGGCCATCCTCCACCCGCCAGCATCATCTAGGGCAATCCTCCACCCACCAGCAACATCTAGGGCCATCCTCCACCCGCCAGCAACATCTAGGGCTATCCTCCACCCGCCAGCAACATCTAGGGCTATCCTTCACCCACCAGCAACATCTAGGGCTATCCTCCACCCGCCAGCAACATCTAGGGCTATCCTCCACACACCAGGAACATCTAGGGCTATCCTCCACCCGGCAGCAACATCTAGGGCCATCCTCCACACGCCAGCAACATTTAGGGCTATCCTCCACCTGCCAGCAACATCTAGGGCTATCCTGCACCCGCCAGCAACATCTAGGGCTATCCTCCACCCGCAAGCAACATCTAGGGCTATCCTCCACCTGCCAGCAACATCTAGGGCTATCCTCCACCTGCCAGCAACATCTAGGGCTATCCTCCACCCGCCAGCAACATCTAGGGCTATCCTCCAGCCGCCAGCAACATCTAGGGATATCCTCCACCTGTCAGCAACATCTAGGGCTATCCTCCACCCACCAGCAACATCTACGGCTATCCTCCACCCGCCAGCAACATCTAGGGCTATCCTCCACCCGAAAGCAACATCTAGGGCTATCCTCCACCCGAAAGCAACATCTACAGCTATCCTCCACGAGCCAACAACATCTAGGGCTATCCTCCACCCGCCAGCAACATCTAGGGCTATCCTTTACCCGCCAGCAACATCTACGGCTATCCTTTACCCGCCAGCAACATCTACGGCTATGTATTAAACAATTGAAAAAATGTACTGTATTATAGTTTTAGTTTAAAAAAAAAATTTATACCAGGAAAACAAAAAAAAATGATAATTTTAAAAGGTTTGCTATTTTCGACTTTAGGCCACTTACTGCCAGCTGACAGAATAGTACGTCAGCTGGCAGTATCCCACGCTTTGAGGTGGACTGCGGTGGTGAGCCCAACTTAAAGCCCCAACATGTCAGCTGTTTTCAACAGCTGACATGTGCCCGCAATAGGCGCGAACAGAAATGCGATCCGCCCACGCCTATTAATTAGTTAAATGCTGCTGTCAAACTCTGACAGGGGGCATTTAAATGCATTTCCGGATGCTGGTCTGGAAATACACACAGCGACGACCCCTGTCACGTGATCTGCGGGGTCTTCGCTGCGTTGCCATCACAACCAGAGGTCTCATCGAGACGTCTATGGTTGTTGATGGCAGATTACTATGAGCGCCACTCTGTGGTTGGCACTCATAGCAAGCCTGTAATTCTGCTGAATAGAGGTGATCTGAGCATCACCTCTACACTCCCTGACAGAAGTTATGTCGCTTATCCATGTTATGTAAATAAAAGCTTATAACCTGACGTTAAATTCATCCATTGGTTGTATAAAATATTCTTTTGAAAGCTGAAACCCTCCGAAATGTGGTTTAGGTTAAAAAAATAATTTGGCATGAATGCAGAAATATTGATCATTTAATGGACACAGAATGATCAGATTTTGGCAAGACAAAAGTTTTGTCGGCCACAGAAAGTAATGTGATATTCAAACAAATAATTAACTTAAAATACAAATATATGTTGCATTACATTGGTGAATGAAGTTGTGGTGCTATTAGAGTCATATTTAATATTTTGTGTGACTTCCATGAGCATGAAGGGCTGCATCCATGCGATTCAACAATGATTCATACAATTTATTAATGAAGTCATCAGGAATAGCAAAGAATGCAGTCTTACATGCCTTTCAGAGTTCATCTAGATTCTTTGGTTTTGTCTTCCAAGCTTCCTCTTTCATCCTACCCCAAACTTGCTCAATGATGTTCATGTCTAGTGACTGGGCTGGCCCGTCATTGAGCACCTTGATCTTTTTTGCCTGGATGAACTTTGTTGTAGAGATGGAGCAACATCCTGCTGCAGAATTTGACCCCTTTCATGATTTGGAATATAAGAGGTAGCTAATACTTCTTGATATTTTAGGCTACTGAGATTGCCTTTCACCTTGCAAATGTTTCGCACCCCCCCATAATGAATCTAACCCCAGACCATGATCTTTTCACCACCAAATTTAACTGTTTTCTGGGTGTACTTTGGATCCATATGGACTCCTGTAGGTCTCCTGCATTAGTTGCGGCAGCTGTGATGTAATTCTACTGAAGAGTCATCAAAGAAATCCACCTTCTGCCACTTTTCCAGCGTCCATCTGTTTACCAGGCTGTGGGACTTTGCAAATGCCGCAAAGTTTTTTATTTGCCTTTTATTTAGTGCTGGCTTCTGGGGACTGATTTGACCATGGAGATCCTTTTGAGACAGAATCCTACAAACTGTTCTAGTTGACTCAGGGACTTGACGTGACCAGGCCTGTTGGAGCTCTGCTGCAGTGGAAGAGGGGCTTGCTTTGGATTTTCTAACCAACAAGCGTTCCTCTTGAGCAGTTGTCTTGCGGGGTCTGCCGAACCTGGGCTTGTCAAACATCTCCAGTCTCTTCGAATCTTTTTTTAATTCTTTGTACTTGACACTGAGACACATTTAAGGTGCCAGCCACCTCTGCAGTGGATCTGATCTTCAGCCTCTTGATAATCCAGGCTTTGGTCACAGGCTGGATTTTTGGCATGTTCTCAGAGCTCAAGTTGCAGCTCAAGTGAAGGTCTGGGGTGCTGGGTTTCTTTTTATGCACACCCACTAATTAACCAATCATTTACTAAGCACAGGTGAGGATGTAAACTAGGATTGGGTGTATTGTATGACCAGGCGACAAAACTTTTGTCTTGCCAAAATCTGACCATTCTGTGTCCATTAAATGATTCTGCATTGATGCCAATAAATTTTCTTAACTGAAACCGCATTTCGGAGGGCTTCAGCTTTCAAAAGAATAATTTATATAACCAATGGATGAATTTAACGTCAGGTTATAAGCTTTTATTAACATAACATGGATAAGCGACATAAGCTTAACATCTGTTGTGGGTAAAATTTTTGAGGGGTTTCTAAGGGATACCATTATGGAATATCTCAATGTTAATAAATGTTTAACTCCATATCAACATGGATTTATGAAGGATCGCTCCTGTTAAACTAACATGATCAGCTTCTATGAGGATGTAAGCTCTCAAATGGACCAAGGAGAATCATTGGATGTCATTTATCTCGACTTCTCTAAAGCATTTGACACTGTCCCAAATAAAAGTTTGGTAAGTAAGATGAGAAAGCTTGGGCTAGAGGAAAATGTGTGTAGATGGGTAGGTAGCTGGCTTAGTGATAGAAAACAAAGAGTGGTTACTAATGGTGCATACTCAGATTGGGCCAGGGTTACCATTCTAAAAACTGCACCCGTTAAGGTGCTCAAAACCACATTCAAGAAGTTTATTAACCCTTTAGGTGAGTCATAGGAATTTTTTTGAATATTTAAAAAAAAAATGAACATCTAACTTTTTTCACAAAAAAAATACTTCAGGTTCAATTTTTTTTATTTTACCAAGGGTAACAGGAGAAATTGGACTGCAAAAGTTATTGTGCAATTTGTCCTGAGTACGCTGATACCTGATATGTGGGGGGAACGACTGTTTCGGCGCATGGCAGAGCTCAGAATGGAAGGAGCGCCGTTTGACTTTTTCAATGCAAAATTGGCTGGAATTTAGATCGGACGCCATGTCACATTTGGAGAGGCCCTGATGTACCTAAACAGTGGAAACCCCCTACAAGTGACCCCATTTTGGAAACTAGACCCCCCAAGGAACTTATCTAGATATGTGGTGAGAACTTTGAACCAACAAGGGCTTTACAGAAGTTTATAACGTACAAAGGTACAATTAAAAAATCATATTTTTTCCACAAAAATGATCTTTTCACCCCAATTTTTATTTTCCCAAGGGTAACAGGACCCTAAAAGTTATTGTGCAATTTGTCCTGAGTATGCTGATACCCCACATGTGGGGGTAAACCACTAACTACAGACAGATTTGAGTAAATTGGAGAATTGGGCTGAAAAATGGCAAATGAAGTTTAACACAGATAAGTGTAAGGTTATGCACATGGGAAGGAGAAACAGATGCTACAATTACTTACTAAATGGGAAACTGCTGGGGAAATCAGACATGGAAAAAGACTTAGGCATCTTAGTCAATAAGAAGCTAAATTGGAGTGCCCAGTGTCAGGCAGCTGCCACCAAAGCAAATAGGGTCATGGGATGCATTAGAAGAGGTCTGGGGACACGAGATGAAAACATAATTCTCCCTCTGTACAAATCACTCGTCAGACCACACTTGGAGTATTGTGTGCAATTTTGGACGCCGGTGCTCAAGAAAGACATTACTGAACTTGAAAGTGTTCAAAGGTGGGCTACTAAAATGATAAATGGAGTTGGTTCACTACAATACTCAGAAAGGTTATCAAAATTAGGTCTATTTACTCTAGAAAAGAGAAGACTTAGGGGAGACCTAATATATATGTACAAGTATATCAGAGGGCAACACAGAGATCTCTCCAATGAACTGTTTGTACCAAGGACTGTGACAAGAACAAAGGGGCATTCTTTTCGTTTGGAGGAAAGACAATTTCTGCACCAGCATAGAAGAGGGTTCTTCACGGTAAGAGCAGTGAGGCTCTGGAATTCTCTTCCTGAGGAAGTGGTGATGGCCAACTCACTGAATGAATTGAAGAAAGGAATGGATAGTTTTCTTGTGAGTAACAGTATAGAAGGTTACGAATAACATAATATTATAGGTAGATGGTTGACCCAGCTTAGGGGAAGGAATTTTTTTCCCTATGGAGAAAATTGGCTTCTACACTGTGGGTTTTTTGCCTTCCCCAGGATCAACAATGCAGAACAGCTGCACTAAAAATAGGCTGAACTAGATGGACATAAGGTCTTCCTTCAGCCTTCAAAACTATGTTACTATGTTACATGGGGTTAATAATGAGCAAGAAGAGGACAAATAAATAAATGCACAAAAATCTCCAAATAATAAGTATCGTACAATTAATCTTGTATGTATCACCATACACACACATGTAAGGAGAATGCATAAATAAAAACACACACAAATGCCCAAATGCCTCTCAAATATATGAAAGACAATATATATAAATACATCCAAACGAGTATGAAAATGCAATCCCAATAATATAAGGTTCTCAAGTTATACATCAAATACAGTATTGGAGATGCACCAAGGCATCTATGTTTTAGTAAGAATTTTTCTTCTTCTTTATCTTCGTTCTTGATCACTGTACCCAGATGTTTCCAGGAAATACACCAAATTCAGATGGAGAATGATGAGTAGCGCAAAAATGGCAAAAAGACAGGTAGATAACTATGAGCAAAAAATATAAAACAAAATATTAAAATCATACAAAATATACAAATAAAAATGAAATATACAATATGGGGGGCAGAAAATGCAGAGAGGCAGGAGGAACTACCCTGAGAAATCGTCTCATAAGAAAGACGCAAAACCCAGGGACTCATTGAGTCCATGGGGAGTCATTATACCAAGGATGGTTATCCACCTACATTCATTCTGGGCAAGGAGGCGTTTTATATCACCACCTCTAATCCCACTCTGAATGTGTTGGATGCCCCTCACCATAAAAGATTTGGGATTACAGTCATGATGAGTTAATGTACTGGCGGATAGAAAAGGTACGTGTTCCATCGGCTGACTGAAACGAGGACGTCCGCAAAACATTTTTGCAGGCTACACAATGCCCACAGGGAAAACATCCCTGTGGAGGTCCACGGGAATCAAAGCGATTCTTTCTCTGAGGGACATAATGGGAGTGTGCTAGTAAATCTCCCAAATTGGGGCTCCTGCGATACGTCATCAACGGGCGCCTTGGAAAGGACCCTTTCAAACTAGGCTCAGACTGTAAGATGTCCCAGTGTCTATCGAGACATTGCCTCATTGTGTCCCATTCCCCATTAAAGGTGGAAATAAATCTTACTATGTCTCGTGAATCCCTTTTCTTAGGTGGGGGATGTAATAAAGCAGAACGTGCTGATTGCTTGGCTCTATTATAGCCCCTTTTTATACTCCGATGACTGTAACCCCTCATAAGGAACTGTTCCTTAAGGTCCTCAGCCTGTTGTTCAAATCTGTCGTCAGAGGAGCAGATGCGCCGCATGCGCAAAAATTGTCCAACTGGGATGGCCCTTATTGTTGAATATGGATGGCAGGACTGTGCATGCAAAAGAGAATTAACAGAAGTGGGCTTCCTGTAGACATCCGTTTGTAAATGTAGTTGAGAGTCCACTATGATTTTGATGTCCAGGAAATCCACCTCCATTTGACTATGATTATAAGTCAATTTAATATTGAATCTGTTAGAATTCAATTCTCCCATAAAGCATTGAAGTTGGTGTTGTGACCCCTGCCAGATGATGAAAACATCATCTATATACCGAAGCCAGCACTGCACATGGTCCATGGCCCGGACACCCCCCCCCACCGAAAATCTCCCTCTCCCAGTACCCTAGGAACAGGCTGGCGAAAGAGGGCGCACAGGCCGCGCCCATAGCAGTGCCGCATTGCTGTAAATAAAAAGAATCTTTAAAAATAAAGAAGTTATGAATCAAAATATATTCCAATAACTCCAAAAACAAATCACACATAGGGCCATCCCAGTTGCTGCCCCTCAGAAGGAACCTATAGGCTTCAATACCATCCTGGTGACGTATACAAGTATACAGGGATTCTATGTCGGCTGTGACTAATATCATGTCAGATTCAAGGAACATCCCATCAATCCTTGCCAGGACATCCATCGTGTCACGGGCAAAGGAGGGCAGCGCTGCTACTAATGGTTTGAGATAATGATCAATAAATTTACAAACTGGTTCGCACAGCCCCCCAGTACCCGACACAATTGGACGTCCTGGTGGATCCAAAGTATCTTTATGGATCTTGGGCAAGAAATAGATGGTGGGAATTTTTGGAAATTTAGTCAACAACCCATCACACACTTTCTTGGGGATAATCCCCTTGTCTAATGCTGCGGAAAGAATTTCCACCAAATCATCTGAAAAAGTTTTTACAGGATTATGGTCTAACCTGAGATATGTCCTCCCATCCCTCAACTGTCTCAAAGCCTCTTTTTCATACATCACATTTGGCCATATTACTATGTTCCCCCCTTTGTCCGCTGGTTTTATCACTATATCCTGATATGACCGTAATTCATTCAGCGCAACGCGCTGTTTAGCGGTCAAGTTGTCAGATCTCCGATTGTAGTAATCCTCCGGAAATCTTCGACAACTAGTCTAGTGAATATCTCTACTGCCGGACATAAGGACAGAGGGGGAACCTAGTAGACCGGGGCAAGACATATGAAGGAAAATTACCTGTAGGGCCAACATCCTGTTCCCTCAATAGTTCCTCCTATACTGACAAGGCCTCATCCTCCATTTGACTGTTGGTGAGGGGCTCCTGTTTTTCCCCACCATATAATTTCCTGCAGACCAATTTCCGTGAAAATAAATAAAGGTCCTTTATGGCTGTAAAGAGATCGAATTGGTTAGTGGGGGAAAAGGTAAAACCTTTTGACAAAACCTCCACCTGAACTGGAGTAAGACAATGGGTAGAGAGATTAATTACCTGTGGGTTCTGATTTCTAGCCTTATCTGTTTTTTTAGAGGACACAATGCCCTTGGATTTGATTTGGGAGTCACGGTTGACGCCAGCACGCGACTCCACAGATTTAGACTTAGATCTTACAGATCCATCACTAGAAGCAAAAGAAGTAATTGATGTAGACCTCTTTCGGGAGAAATTTCTGGATTGCTTTGATTTACGATTCCATCGATAAACAGAATTGGATTGATGATCACACATATCTCTCTGAAATTTTTTGGTTTTCAATCCATAAATCTCCTTTTCCCATTTTAAGAAATCCACATCCAACTCACGGTTGAGGGCTGTCAATTCATCCCCTGACGTGTCCTTTTTAAGTAAATTTTGTAAATCCTTTATTTCAATGTCCAGGGTTGCAATAGTATTCTTATTCAGCTGAATATGTAATTCCATGAAACCATTGGAACACACACTCGCCAAATCTACCCATTTTTGTCGTATATCAGCATCTTCAACCAAAAAGGAGGGGAAAACTTGAACTCGTTAGCCACGTGGGATCAGGCCCTTTTCAATGTATTTGTTCAAGAAGGCACAATTCCACCAAACCTTGGTGCGTCTGTTCAATAGAGACCTAAGTTTCCTGCCTGCCTCTCTGACATCTCTACCACCACCTGCCACATTTGTTCCGGTATTATCATTGAAAACTTCATCAATTTGAGATAACCATGCCTGCTCCCGTGCCTTATAGTCCATATGGGGCTTAGAACGGGTTGCTGTGAAAAACACAGAAACAATTAGAACAAAACAAAAACAAGAACCCTCAAAATGCATTACAACTCATACTGTGCAAGTGCACATAAAGGCCCCAGCATAAGAGGTAGACACGACTCAAGGAGAACTGAAAAAAGGAGGAGAAATCTGAATCCAAACTACATGCAAATAAACATCTTTAGTATGTTAAAATGCAAAAGATCGGAGCAGAATCATGAGTGAAGGAAGTTAAAACAGAGTACAAAAACCAGTGTCATGAATAGCTGGATACAAAATGAAAACCCTGTGCGGCACAATCAATAGCTCCAGAGGGTGAGTAAACACAGATGGTTGTCTCATTTATAATACTGGCAAGAGGCAAAAAAGACAAAAAGGTCTCTCTAAAATACAATAACATTAATTCACAAGGAATGTAAGGCTGAGTGCACACGTACTTTTTGGCCCTGCGGATTTTTCCACGCAGAATGGAAGAAATCCGCAGGTCAAATGACCTGCATTTTTCCTGCGGATTTCTTCCATTTTTCATGCGGTTTTCTTGCGGTTTTTGTGCGGTTTTCCACTGCGGTTTTCCCCCTGCGGATTTGGTGACAGGGGAGATGGAAAATCACACAAAAGAAGTAACATGCTGCGGATTTTGTACAGCGGGAAAACCGCACGGAAAAATCCGCAGCGTCTGCACAGCGTTTTTTTTTTTCCATTGATTTTAAGGCCACTGTACATCACAATGCAGATATGCAACGTTTCTGCGCGGTAAAATCCACTGCGGAACCGCAGCAAATCTGCATCGTGTGCACACAGCCTAACACTCCTAAATAGTAATGTTAAGAGAGCCGAAACCATCTAGTGAAAGACTGTAGTCCCAAATCTTTTATGGTGAGGGGCATCCAACACATTCAGAGTGGGATTAGAGGTGGCGATATAAAATGCCTCCTTGCCCAGAATGAATGTAGGTGGAAAACCATCCTTGGTACAATGACTCCCCATGGACTCAATGAGTCCCTGGGTTTTGCGTCTTTCTTATGAGACGATTTTTCAGGGTAGTTCCTCCTGCCTCTCTGCATTTTCTGCCCCCCCATATTGTATATTTCATTTTTATTTGTATATTTTGTATGATTTTAACTTGCTTCACTCATGATTCTGCTCCCCTCTTTTGCCTTTTAACATAATAAAGATGTTTATTTGCATGTAGTTTGGACTCCTTTTTTCAGTTCTCCTTGAGTCGTGTCTACCTCTTATGCTGGGGCCTTTATGTGCACTTGCACAGTATGAGTTATAATGCATTTTGAGGGTTCTTGTTTTTGTTTTGTTTCAAAGTGTGCTCCATGCAGCCAAAAATATAAAGTCAAGTGGGCAGTATACAAGCACAGAAAAACTCTATGGTGGTTAGAAATAGACCCCTGACCACTATATTCACAACTATAATAGATCCATGTGGATATAAATGCAGTGAAATAGGATCTATGTGGAACAAATCGTATACATGAAATTGCAGTACGTCATATAAAGTGCATAATGCTTAATATTACAGTGTGCTGAATTCATGAATTATTGCAAAATTTGTACCAAAGTGCATCGTGCTATAGGATTAACTAGTTATAAACCCATGAGCCCAGGGAATATCCCAGTTACAATAAACCCAGTTATGCCAAGCAGCAGTGCTATAAAGTGCATAATGTAGGGACAGTTGATCATAAGCTAGCCAAAAGGCTTAGATAGCAGAGTACAGTGTATACCTGTCAATTGGTTGCATGGAGATGGAAAACCCCGATGCGCGTTTCACTGAGTCGCTTCTTCCAAGGGGGCATCAGTGTGTACACAGAGAGTGATAACTATATATAGGGTATCCAAACAACAACGAATTGGGCCTTAGATTGATGGCACTTCCCACCTATTAACCAATTCACAAGAGAAATCATGGAAGTTTACAGCCATAAAAGTATCAACGCTTTATTAAATCCAATACAAAAATACATAGACAAATAGACAAATTTAAAAAGAGAGAAATACCCAATATAACGCCACACATGGCATATACAATATGATGCTGAATGAAGAATCATGCACTTAAAAAAGTTACTGAAAAACTGTCATACACAATAGGTCAAAAATGTTGAAAAAGCATCTAGAAATATATACATGCATCATGTATATATTTCGCCACTCAGGTCATATGCTTCATCTTTTTATGGGTATGGTTGGGTTTACATTAAGCATGGGAGTAGCGCGATGCTGTACTTCTATGGCACCATTTCCTCTTACTGAGTATTGAAATAGCTATGTATGGCGCTCTCTTCCCTTACTAACTTGCATATTATCTGCAGCTTGGTCAACCTCACTTTTTCACCCTTGCTACTTTGGTAGGCTTTATAGCCAGTTAAATTTATGATTGATTTTGCAAACTTGTGCATTATCTATTTATATTTATAATTGAGGGTTATGGCCTGCAGATTAATCTGCTCTTCCCCCAGCATGTACCCCTGATACTAATTTACATATGGGTATGATGCATGTATATATTTCTAGATGCTTTTTCAACATTTTTGGCCTATTGTGTATGACAGTTTTTCAGCAAGTTTTTTAAGTGCATGATTCTTCATTCAGCATCATATTGTATATGCCATGTGTGGCGTTATATTGGGTATTTCTCTCCTTTTAAATTTGTCTATCTGTCTATGTATTTTTGTATTGGATTTAATAAAGTTTGATACTTTTATGGCTATAAACTTCCATGATTTTTAAATTTGTCTATCTGTCTATGTATTTTTGTATTGGATTTAATAAAGTTTGATACTTTTATGGCTATAAACTTCCATGATTTGTGAATTGGTATATATAGGGTATATTGACACCGCACATGAAGCGGCGCTGGTGGAGGCAATCCAGAAACCAGAAGCGGCGGGTCCGGCGTCCCACGTCATCAATCCCCACCCACCTCTGACGCGCCAGAGGGAGGAAGGGAGAGACAGCGCTGAAGGGCGCGTTACCACGGCAATCGGACGCTGTAAGCCTGCACAAGCGCACAGTGCAGGAAGTGAAGAGCTTGCCATGATGGATCAGGGAACACAACCAAATGTAAAATGTAAAATGTAAAAGGAGGACGTGACAGTAAATGCAAGACTTTCGTGAAATATTTACCAAACCTATGAATAATAGAGTGAATAATGAAGATTGTACTAATATAAAACCTCCAAATAAGGAAAAAGGAGGAAGTGTCAGTTGTAAACATATATAAGAAAAGTGTAAAATAGTGCATACATCAATATGAATTGTGTATAAGTGACACAAGAAAAACAACAAATGGATTATAAAAAATATACAAATATAATTAATAAAATAATTCAAATATATATTAGTATATATAGTAATAAACTATAATATTAGACATTAAGTAATAAAGTTGTGCATAATATTAAATAGTCCCAACTTGACACGACGATCCTTGGACCAAAGGAAAGCTGCCAATCCAAATAGAAGCATGATTACAATATCAATCACCATCAAGGCTAGAGAGATACTAAAGAAAAATAAAAATGTTAAAATCATGTTACATAAAATAAATAAAAAAACACTATTAGCATAATGTTATTCTAAAGAAAGGGAGCAAAGCTAATCACTTCATTTAATCCACAAGGCTGTACCGAACCTATTTTGGAGATCCAACGTGTCTCCATTTGGGCCAATTTTATTCTCATATCACCACCCCGTGAGTCAATCAAAATGCAGTCAATCCCAATCACACGAAGCAGATTGGAGTTACACTTGTGTACCTTTTTAAAGTCACGACGAGGTATCAGTTTAAACAATGTCAAATCATTGCCTTCACAGGCATGTATGATATCACGTACATGTTCCCGAACGCGTACCTTGAGTGGATGAGTGGTCATACCCACGTAAACCAGGGGGCATGAACAGGTCGCGTAGTAGATAACATGATCCATGACACACGTGATGTTATGAGTGATATTAAAAATCTTGTCACCCTGGACATTCTTAAATTGTGTGGGTTTATCCATACTAGTACAGGCCGAGCAATTTTTACAAGGGAAGAAACCCCATCTTGGTCCCTTAGTGCCAAAGTGACCACCCGTAGAAATGCCTTTGTAATGGCTATGGACCAATTCGTCCCTTAAATTCTTGGCTCTCCTATACGTAATGGATGGTGAAGCATTGAGATTTCTGGCCAAGACAGGGTCTCTCATAATAATTGGCCAAAATTTAGACAAGACTGGCTTCATAAGATTCCATTTTTCGTTGTATGTTGATATAAATCTCACCTCATTATATCCAAGTTTAGTTTTCCTTCTTTGTAGCAAATCAGTTCTTGTTTTATTGCGTGCTTTGGCCCATCCATGATTGATTACCCAATTGGAATACCCTCTTTGGGAAAATCGGTTGGCCAACTCCGATGCTTGAGTCTCAAATGAGGATTCGCTGGAACAAATTCTCTTTGTTCGTAGAAACTGGCTGTATGGAATACTGTCCTTTAAGGGTTTCTGGCGTTAAGTAAGTGAACTAATAGGTGGAATAAACATAGTTTAGATATTAGGCTAATCTAATCATGCACCAAGTGTACAGTGATGAGCAAAAGGGTAACAATGTTTTGAACATTTGACTTTCAGGCTCCATATCTCACTATCCACTACTGCTTTGAATGTGAGACTACCATCATTTTATGGACAATCATCCTGGCTATCTCATACATAATTTTGACTCGCAACTATGTAGAATATGATTAGTTATGCAGATTCTTGTCATGTCACTGCATTGTTAATGTTTTGCTCCTGGATGTGGAAAAATCTTTTTCTTCCTGAATACTACAAAATACAAACTGTTCTCACATTCTCACAATGTGTTATTAGGTTGATTCTTAAGCAAAAGGTCACTGGTTCGAATCGAAGAGCAGTCATGAAGATTTCTCATGAAAAGAGAAATAGCATCATCTAGCTCATCAATAGCAGTCTCTCGGCCAAGAGAATTGCAAAACTGCATCATGTGAGTGCCATGACAGTTGGAAGAAAACAAAATGAAGTCTATCCATTCATCCAGAAGCGAAGAGGTGGACATACAGGGAATTCGTCAGTCAAAAAGTCTGCTCATCACAAAGTCTATCAGTTCTGGCACGACAAACACGGCAGTTGAGGTGGCTGATATGCTTCGTGATAGTGAGATCACAGACGTCCATGCATGCACAAGGAAGAGAAAAAATACTAGACTAAATATGGTATACACCACCACAAGTAAAAGATGAAAAATCCTTTATTACACCTCAAACCAAACACCCATAAAAACAATTAAAAACAATGAGGAAGCTGCCAAGTGCAGCGATACGCGTGGGGCTTTGCCTCTCCACACCCCCTCCTTTTCTCTGTAGCAGCGCAACCACATGACTTTATTTTAAGCCATTATAGCTGGCATTGTGACTGGGTTTGTCCGCATTCCTCCTGGGCGTCCATGCCCCTTTGGTTCATTTGGTTCAAATCGCCATTTATCAGGTTGTATGGTCATTTTCTCCTTGTGACTATCAGAAATTTTTTCAGCTTCTTATAGTGTCTAGTGACTTAATTCATGCTCACCATATAACTTATAGGGACTAGATCCCTTTTCACGTTCATCTGATTTCTGTTATGGAGTTTGGGACCTATTGTATTTTCATGCGGCTCCCGTATTCATTACGGTGCCAGGATTTGCATATGTGAGGGCCTATCACATCTGGTGGTACATTTATCATTATCAGTTTTGTGCTTTTCAGGGCATTTATTATCATTATACTGTTCACATTGTACCACATATAAATGTTCCATTTATGCACCATCCAGGTGTTTTCATGTATATGTGTTTCTTATTAGCCGGTATAAACTGCTACTTAGGGTGGATTTCCGCACATTGATTGTCTATATGGGGGTGTTGGTTTACCATCACGCATTGTTTTTAATTGTTTTTATGGGTGTTTGGTTTGAGGTGTAATAAAGGCTTTTTCATCTTTTACTTGTGGTGGTGCATACCATATTTAGTCTAGTCTTTTTTCTCTTCCTTGTTCATGTATTGTTACATACTAGGTTTTGCACACCCTTTCCCTAATTATTCTAGTTCATTATTTTTGATAGCAGTGCGCCCCTATCGCTAAATACAACAGACGCCTATGCATGCGTCGTGCGATGCACATTACACCAGTATGGAATGGTGGGTCGAATAAATGTGAAGGGGCCTCGAGTTCAATATGATTATAAGAAGCGTCAGTTTGAGTTTGCTGAAAAGTACAAAAAGTGGAAAGTAGAAGATTGGAATGGGTGATTTGGAGCAATGATATGAAAATCAATAGACTAGGCTCTGATGGGTGCATATGGGTCTGTAAAAATAAGGCAAAAAGGGGCTAATGAATCGAGATTTTGAAGGAACTGTTACGTTCGTTGAAGGAAGCTTGATGAGATGGGGTTATTTACAGCCAAAAGCGTTGAAAACTTGACCAAAATCAATGGTGGTCTCAACGCTGAGCTACATGTGAGTACCCTACAAGATGAGTTACTTTGTACATCAAGTACTATGGGTATGAAAAGGTCAAAATAGTGTTCCAGGAGGACAACAACCCGAAACATATGTTGAGATTGACGAAATGAAGTAGAGGTGCTGGATTGCCCCCCACAGTCCTCAGACCACAACCCAATTCTTGGGGCTAAAGTTGAAGGAAAAACTGTATGTATACCCAAGTGAGTTGACCAGTGTACACCAACTTTGGAAAAGTATAGAAAAGACGTGGGATAAGATTTCATTTGATGCATGTTTCTGTTAGAGAGCATGTCTAAAAGGATTCAGGAAGTGTTGAAAGCCAAAGGTGGATTTACAAAATTCTAACAAAATAATAAAAATTAAAATTTAGATTTTGAGGAGCAAAACAGTAACAATGCAGTGACTTGGCAATAATCTGCATAGTTAATCATATGCTAAATAGTGGCAAGTCAAACTTATGTATGAGATAGCCAAGATGATTGACTATAAAATGATGGCTTGAAGCAGTACTGGATGGTGAGATATGGAGCCTGAAAGACAAAAGTTCAAAACATTGTTACCCTTTTGCTCATCACTGTATCATCAGCATGAGCCACTATGGTAAATTTGGCACAATTTAGAATTGTGTAGCCTACGTTTTTGCTCTCAGCCCCAGTTTATTTGAACTTGAATATGTGAATTAATGTGTAAAAGCACTGCTATCGTACATTACAGATAACTACCACGATTAACCGCATATTTTATTTGAATGTATATGTTTTTTATATGCTGCCATTGTCATATATTACAGAAAATATACAGTCATATGTAAAAGTTTGGGCACCCCTATTAATGTTAACCTTTTTTCTTTATAACAATTTTGTTTTTTGCAACAGCTATTTCCATTTCATATATCTAATAACTGATGGACTCAGTTATATTTCTGGATTCAAATGAGGTTTATTGTACTAACAGAAAATGTGCAATCTGCATTTAAACAAAATTTGACCGGTGCAAAAGTATGGGCACCCTTATCATTTTCTTGATTTGAACACTCCTAACTACTTTTTACTGACTTCCTGAAGCACTAAATTGGTTTTGTAACCTCATTGAGCTTTGATCTTCATAGCCAGGTGTATCAAATCATGAGAAAAGGTATTTAAGGTGGCCACTTGCAAGTAGTTCTCCTATTTGATTCTCCTATGAAGAGTGGCATCATGGGCTCCTCAAAACAACTCTCAAATGATCTGAAAACAAAGATTATTCAACATAGCTTTTCAGGGGAAGGATACAAAAAGTTGTCTCAGAGATTTAACCTGTCAGTTTCCACTGTGAGGAACATAGTAAGGAAATGGAAGAACACAGGTACAGTTCTTGTTAAGCCCAGAAGTGGCAGGCCAAGAAAAATATCAGAAAGGCAGAGAAGAAGAATGGTGAGAACAGTCAAGGACAATCCACAGACCACCTCCAAAGACCTGCAGCATCATCTTGCTGCAGATGGTGTCACTGTGCATCGGTCAACAATACAGCGCATGCATAACGCCTTTTTGTATGACCAAACAACTCAATCTTTGTTTCATCAGTCCACAGGACCTTCTTCCAAAATGTAACTGGCTTGTCCAAATGTGCTTTTGCATACCTCAGGCGACTCTGTTTGTGGCGTGCTTGCAGAAACGGCTTCTTTCGCATCACTCTCCCATACAGCTTCTCCTTGCGCAAAGTGCGCTGTATTGTTGACCGATGCACAGTGACACCATCTGCAGCAAGATGATGCTGCAGGTCTTTGGAGGTGGTCTGTGGATTGTCCTTGACTGTTCTCACCATTCTTCTTCTCTGCCTTTCTGATATTTTTCTTGGCCTGCCACTTCTGGGTTTAACAAGAACTGTACCTGTGTTCTTCCATTTCCTTACTATGTTCCTCACAGTGGAAACTGACAGGTTAAATCTCTGAGACAACTTTTTGTATCCTTCCCCTGAAAAGCTATGTTGAATAATCTTTGTTTTCAGATCATTTGAGAGTTGTTTTGAGGAGCCCATGATGCCACTCTTCATAGGAGAATCAAATAGGAGAACTACTTGCAAGTGGCCACCTTAAATACCTTTTCTCATGATTTGATACACCTGGCTATGAAGTTCAAAGCTCAATGAGGTTACAAAACCAATTTAGTGCTTCAGGAAGTCAGTAAAAAGTAGTTAGGAGTGTTCAAATCAAGAAAATGATAAGGGTGCCCATACTTTTGCACCGGTCAAATTTTGTTTAAATGCAGATTGCACATTTTCTGTTAGTACAATAAAGCTCATTTGAATCCAGAAATATAACTGAGCCCATCAGTTATTAGATATATGAAACTGAAATAGCTGTTGCAAAAACCAAAATTGTTTTAAAGAAAAAAGGTTAACATTAATAGGGGTGCCCAAACTTTTACATATGACTGTACTTCCTGTCATTGCCACCATTGTTTCCACTTTGGCCTGTATGACTTATTTCTTGGCAGGGTATGGTAGTGCGATTTATATCTAAATGAAAATGTGAAATATATAACTGGTTTTGTAAATGTTGTTTGCAGTGTAGCTTAGCCAGGCACTTTTGTGACAGGATATCCATCCTCTCCTAAAAGGTTCTGTTCGTTTTCTCCTAAAGAAAAATCTGGCACTAAGGAAGATGAACTATGTGAACCATATTTAGAGGAAAGAGAGAGTTCCCAGCAGAAAAGCACGTCCTCGAGAGACCAAGTTTGACAGGCCAATGCTGTCGCACTGTATTGATCCAATAGATGAACATGCTCCAGTAACAAATCCAGTAGAGAGCTGGCGCTTGTGCAAAGACCTTTTCAAATCCCCCTATAATCACTAACTGCAAAACAGTAAATTAAAGCGATCTCAAATATTGAAAGCTGTAGCAGCCAGGGTGAACAGGCGCAAAGCGGTGACTTATTGTATTGTTACCGTAACATGTTTGCTGGGGTGACAAATACTCTTTAAAAGAAAGTAAGTACCATTTAAATATCTGAACTAGTGTTCTCTCTCTATCTTTTTATTACCCAGCCTTTATTAAAACTCCCCACAGGAAACATAATGTCACAATGCATGTCATTTACTTCTACAAATTGCAAAAAATTCGCTAAAAGGAAAATAGTTTTCACAGCAGGTTTTTCCTTTTGTCTCCATGTATGCTGCACGTCAGTATTATTAGATGTGGATTCTAATCCGGAGGGACAGGTTTTTGTCTAAAGACAATCATTGTGTGAGGTCTCGCCCTTTCCAGACACTGTAAATTATATGGCAAGTGATAGACTAAGGGAACTCATAAGGGATTCACAATAACAAGCCTGTCCTGTAATTTATCGAAATATCAAGATGTTCTTACTAAAGTATTATATATTTACTTGTTGGAAATATGAAACCAAATATCAACGACTAAAAAGGGATCAGGGAGACATAAATGCCGGGCTGGATACAAGTGTTAACAGAGTCGTCTGAAGAAAAAAAAAAAACTTGAAACAACCTATAGACGTGACATCATGTCTGTGCATTTCACTTTTTCTAAACTAGCATAAGCTGTGTGACATCATCGCTTTATTCTCTGTGATATGAGTCTTCGTTGTCATGATTTTCTTTGAGATAATTAGCGAGTGACAGTGCATTCTTCCAATTGATTTTAATAGTTAAATCTGTTGAATACACCCCACTTCCACGTCATGTACTATGGCATTAATTTGCTCTTTCTATCAGTCCTAAATGGATTTTCCTATTTTCATTTACAGGCACAACTGAATATTCTTTGTGATAACAAGCAACGTTCCAATTTACTGTTATTATAAAGTCATTCCCCTTTTGCTCATAAGTACGTTTGATTTTTTTATTCACTTTTCACTACCTAGGTTACACGGTTTCTGCGGTCTAGTAGCAGTGGCCAAAAATACTCACTTTTGGCAATGGAGCTTGTATGCACTGCTGTGAAGTTGGCCAGATTGGTGTAGTGCATTGTTAGCCCCCAACCAGGTTCCGTGCCATGGCACCAGAGAGTGTACGGCTTGGGCCAACATCACAGTGATGCCACAGGTATGAACTGTCAATGAAGCAGGAGTGCGCCATTCCCCAACAAAGAGGAAGCTGGAAGAGTGGGAAGCACTGTCCTCTACCAAAGAATAATGGGACAACACCTTTTAAACTAAAGGAACACAGTGGTTTTGGCTGCTGTCAAGTGTGTATGTGCTTGAGGTAGGTGTCCAAAAGTGGGCTTGGGCTGGATGGATGTCATTTCGTCCATCCATCCACCATATAAACCCATTGCAAATAAACATATACTATACAGTTAGCTAAAAAATGAACTGGAAGTTGGTATGCAAGCATGTTCACACTGGCCATTAAACAGACAAAACCTAAGACAGTAAAAAATGAACATATACCCTGCTGTAAGTAAGAAAGAAAAAGCAATAGTGCATATAAATAAAATGGCGGGTGGTACATAAACACCATTTTGCTAAATAGAATGGTAAAAGCCATCTCACCAACATCAAGGTGTACCCAAATAAACATATACTGTACAGTGTACACTTTTTAGCGGTGGCCCTCTGTATAGGAAGGTAAAGTCCACATTTATTGGATATTTATATGATGATGTTCAAGGATCCTTACCGCTGTAAGCAATAGAAGGCCACAGAGGTAACAAGGCAGGAAAATCGTGACATCACTTCCGGTGCTGACTCAGATCTGCAATGGATGCATTGGGGTGACAGCAGGTGAGTGTAGTAAATGTTATTATTTTGACATAATCCAATATTGCATTTATGAAAAAAGTGACATGCGCTAACATGTCCGAGGTGAAATATAAAAGACGGGATTATAGGAGACGTTTTTGCCCACAAAGGAGCCCATAGCTAGTGACGTCACAATAGCACAGGAGGCAGTTTTTGTTTTCACTTGAGTGCACGATACCTCGGGACCGGCCGGAATGCTGAACACTGAGAGCACCATGGATCACAGAACGAATAGCCTACACTGAGACGCTGGATGTGTGGAGCAATTTTCTGACAACTACTCCTAATCGACAGAAAGAAAACCAGCTTAGGCTACTTTCACACATCAGTTTTTTGCCGTCAGGCATGATCCGGCTTTTTTTAGAAAAAACGGATCCGGCATAAATTTTGGAGAACTGTAGAAACGGATCCGTTTTTTTGCTGGATCCGTCTCTGTTCCTGGAGGCTGGCCAATTGGATCTGAGCATGCGCAGACTTAAAAAAACCGGATCCGGTTGCTGGATCCGTCTTTTTCTGGATCCGGCGCATTCCGGCGCCCATAGACTTTCATTGTAGCAAAAAGCTGGAAGCGCCGGATCCGGCTTTTTCGCCGGAGACAAAAAACGTTACAGTAGACGTTTTTTCAAGACGCCGGAATGAGACAAGTTGCCGGATCCGGCAAAAAACGGATGAAACGCAATGCCATCCGGCACGATCCGGCACTAATGCAAGTCAATGGGGAAAAACCGGATCCGGCATTGCATTTTGCCGGATCCGTTTTTTCCAAAAAAAGCCGGATCGCGCCTGAAGGCAAAAAACTGATGTGTGAAAGAGGCCTTACACAGAGGATCTACATGTACAGGTCTGATTGTCTTTTACATTTGACCTCATATATTAGCACATATCACTTTCTTTATTTTTCTCTTATTACAGCACAAAGGTAGTCAGTGCATTCGTTTATGCTGCTTTATGCACCTAGTTTAGCACATTCTATAGAAGTGGGAGCGCTGGTTTATATACATTGATTTGTACAATATTGCATTTAGCCTGCCCAACCCCTTTAAAGAGGTCTCCTCAGAAAAGGCAATGAAGCACTATGACTAGGATATTAATATTAAAGGGGCAGCTTTAAAACAATTGTGGCATATTGCTAAGATATTCCAATGTTGGCTAATGGGCTTCTTCCAGAGTCAGCATAACCAGCACATTATATAGTCAATGGCATACCATATGTAATACAGAAAAGCAGGACTGGGCTAACGGGAGACAAAGGGGCACAGAGCAATCCTAGCACCATGAATAGCAGGTATTACAGCAGTCTAACTCTGGCCAGTATATCTCAGCTACCGTCTGTGCCATAAATATCCTTTGTGATGCCACACTATCAACAATGAAACCTAGTTTCACCATTTATTTTCATATTGAAATAATTGAAAAATGTGATATACATTATTACCCGTCACATGTTTTTCCATTACAAAACAAGAAAACAAAACACTTTAAATACTAAAAGATGAATTCTCTTTCTCACTAGAGATATTACATTGGGAATGCCTTTATATTGTTGTCAGTAATGAATGGTGCCTGAAAACCCAACAATTATTAACCTGAACTCTACCATTTTTTAATGGTTGCCCGTAGTTCTTCTGGTTTGTGACGGATTGCCATTTTTGTTTTTGATGGACTTTAGGCTTTCAATGGCAAGTGAGATCATGCACATCAAGATCATTATTACTTTCTCAAGTGAAATTATGTGCTTCTGGTGCAATATTAAGTGCTTATTGATTTGACGTAATGATAATAAATAAAGTTATCATGGCCTCTAAAAGCTGAAGGAAAAAACAACAAAGAGAACATTTCCATCTGTTACTATTACCATGCCGTAGAGTACAGAAGACATATGATTCCACTTATCCGTATAAATGTACCGTAATATGTCATCTTTCCCAAATTCCCAACAACTGACAGAATTAAAGTGACTTTGTTTCTATCATCTATACCTTTCATGCCTACCCAAGGACTTTAGAGGGGTCGGACAGTTTATCTTTCTTTTGATAAATGTGTTTGGAACGTGATAATGCGGCACTTACCAATGTATAAATATTACAGGCAGCTATTAGCAAATGGATCCAATAAGATCCAAATTTATGTCAAATTTTGGGGAATTTGTTTGACCTGGCAAATGTAAGTGGGTCGCCCCTCACACCCAGGGCAGCGGGGTACTCAGTACCGGGCCGGTGTCACGGGGGAAGGTGTCACAGCAGCGGTGACCCGGTCCGTGGCCCTGGGCGCCCAATATCAATGGCGGTGATGTTTATAGTATAGTTTATATGGATAGTATAGTTCATGACACCACCCGTGGTGTTTGGCAAGGGAGATGGTAAGCCAAAGCTGCGTGCAGATCCGCTGGGACTGATGGTGTGGTGCAGCAAAGATGGTGTAGCTCCCCACAGGTGGAGCTGTAGTCCCAGGGCAGTGTAGGTGCAATGTATAGATGCTAGTACCCAGATGTAGCGGTGTTGAAGGTGTTAGCGGCGAATGAATGGAGGATGCCAGGGCTTGCAGTTTCAACGCTTTACTCACAGTTCTCAGTGACCACTGGTGCCTGAGTCCATGCCGTATCCTCCGGGGCAGAGACTCAATCAACCTCCTGGGCAAGTCAGGGTTCTCCTCTCCAACACTCCGCCAACGTGTGCCTTTCTGAACGACTCCTCAAATGCGCCTTGTGGTGCGAAGCACTCCAGTACTCAGTTACCCTGGAATGCCTCTCTCTAGGTGTTCCTAGTCTCTACTTGTATGACAGACAGCTGTAGCCTCTATCGGGGACTCCTCTCAGAGTCCTGGCTCGCGAATCGGTTGCTGTTGTGTCCCAAGTCTTGGATGGGACTAGTGCATTTACAGCCAACTACTCCACCGGTGTCTGCTGCAGAACCATAAGTGTCCATACAACCTCGGGGACTGGGCCCCGGCCTTGCGCTAAGAACCTATAGCCAGGGTACTCTCTCAACCCACCACTCCTCTCTGTTCTCCTTCTCCTTCGTTCCACGCTGTTCCTTCTCTCTCTTATGGAAGCTTAGGTTGCAGGTCTACGTCTCTCTCCTTCTCTTCTCTTTCCCGTGCCAGCTGGCTCAGGTCACTGAGGCAGCTGCAGCACTTTTTCTAAACTGAGCTCAAACTGAACTCAAAGTAACTTCAGAACTGAACTCTTCTTGCCTGACCTTCTGTCAGACTAACCTGTAATTCTAACCTTTCCCTCTCTTTTATACTAACTCCACCCACCTCCCAGCTCATCTCTTGCTACGAAGCAGGGTTCCACGAAGGGTGCTCTGCTACCCCCAGCCTGAAGCTGCTAGGTGGACCTACTGAACTATCCTGTGTGTGGGATGAAGATGTTGGAGTGTGGAAAGGAGTTCCCAACTTACCTAGGCGGTGGGGCACCACACCTTAGGAGAAGGTACAGTACCTCTGTGGCGACTGAGCCTCAGGGGCGCCACATACCCCCCCGTTAAACACAGCACGTCTGCGGGCTGCAAGATAACAAAGCAGACAGCAAAGAAACATACAAACATTTTGTACTGCATAACAAACTTTCTTATACTAATCTTCCTAATATAGGAGGTACTCCTCTTGAACGTTACCAACAATCCTATCTTAAATTCTATCTAAAAATTTTTTAATTCTAAGTGCAATTCTCAATTCAAAGTGCTATTCTCTGTAACATATTTTCTTTTATTACCTTTCTCTCATTCTATCAGTTTTCTCTTCTTTCAGTTTCTTCTAGACGCACACCGCTGACCGCAAGTACCTGGTCTGTCACCTGTCTACTTTCAATTCTTTATTCACATTTCTCATCTCTTGATCAGACTTTCCTAATTCTTCTATAAAAGCCATTTCTCTGTTATCACTATTCTTAATAAAACACGTTATCAAATACTTCACAGTAAAACATTCAACAATTATTCTTGTAAGTGCTGGACACTGCTCCCAGCCGGGATTTCTTGCAGTGTCCTTTGAGGTAGACATCATCTTCGAAAAGTGACCATGCAAAAACATTATCTTTGCAAAGTGTCTTTGTATGTAAAACCAAGAAAGGGCACCTAAAGAGGTGCAAGCTATTTACAATAAAAGTTTTGGATCATACAGCGTTCATGATCTCCTCAGTTCCAATTGTAGAAACGCTGCCAATCAAAAACAGGGCAACAAAAGTGCTACCGAAAAAACATGATAGCAAAAATAGAAAAGGGGCACAACTGGTGCCAACAAACCCTCCTGGGTAACGAGATTTTAAAGTTTCTAATGGTGGTCCCCTCCTGGGGTTCTGGAATTGTTCTCATCCTGATCCTCGATATGCGGTTCCGCTGTTGTTATACGGGGTCTAGCTCCTAGGGCCTCTGCAGTGTGTTGGTGCTGACGAGCAACTGCCTGGGAATTTGGCAGTGAAAAGATCCCAAGATCACCATCCCAAAATGATCCAGACCCCCCTCTGGTCTGTAGATGTCGGATCGGGCATGCCGGCTCTAACCGTACCCCCAGCAACATGGTCCTCTCCCTCCTCCCCATCAACCCATTAGGAAGGCCAGGGTATATACCTGGGAGTTCCCGGTGGCGCGGCCTCTGCTCCGGTGCAGGCATGGTGGCAGCAGGTGCTGTCCGGTGAGACATCGGGGACGGCGGTGAAGCCAGCAGCAGCCCCGATTCCGCGGGGGCCACTGGCGGGGCCTGCACAGCCGCACCAGGTCCGGGCAGGAGCTTCTCTTCCTCTGCTTCAGCTCCCGGGTCTGTATATAACTCCTCTGATATCAGCGGTAAAGAGGGGACTGAGTACACTGCTGATGGCATGGCAGTGGCTCCAAGCTCCGCAGGGTCTGTCAGGAAAAGATCCGGTGCAGCAGCGGCGGGTACCGGTGTCGCGAGTACCGCAGTTGTAGGCCCTGCCGGGGCACGCTGCCGTCTCAGCTTCCTTAAGGCTTCCTTCCTCAGCTGCAGACGGGTGGTCAATTCGGTGATTTCGTCTTCCAGTTGCTAGCGGTTCATTCCGGAGCTTGGGTTGGAGCCGTCAGCCATGGCGTCAGGGAGATCTGCTTCCCCGCGCTCCGCAGGCCTCCTTCCCTCACTCTCCAAAATTGAGTTCTGGCGCTCTTCTTCCTGCCTCGGCCCTTTTCCCGCCACTGGCTTCTTCTGCCCCTCCTTCCGGGGGCGGCGCCTTCTTCCCGCGCCTCCATACCAAGCCAGCATACGAACCCCTCGGGGGGTGGGCCATGTCGCTGTCACATAGTAATTCAGGCAGGGAAGGCCCAATACCCTTCGCAGTCTTTCTTAGCACCTCCCATCTCTTCACGCCCTTCTTCTCCGCGCCAGCGGCCATTTCTAATGTCCATTTTACAGTCTATTAAATCAGGTCTTCTGCACATTTTCAAAATTGTAAAGTCCAATAAATTTCAGGCGCACTTCTTGTCATCCTGCTCGTGATGCCAAAATTGGGTCGCCCCTCACACCCAGGGCAGCGGGGTACTCGGTACCGGGCTGGTGTCAGGGGGGAAGGTGTCACAGCAGCGGTGACCCGGTCTGTGGCCCTGGGCGCCCAATATCAATGGTGGTGATGTTTATAGTATACTTTATATGGATAGTATAGTTCGTGACGCCACCCGTGGTGTTTGGCAAGGGAGATGGTAAGCCAAAGCTGCGTGCAGATCCGCTGGGACTAATGGTGTGGTGCAGCAAAGATGGTGTAGTTCCCCACAGGTGGAGCTGTAGTCCCAGTGCAGTGTAGGTGCAATGGATGAGGAGAGGCGCAGAATGGTATAGATGCTGGTACCCAGATGTAGCGGTGCTGAAGGTGTTAGCGGCAAATGAATGGAGGACACCAGGGCTTGCAGTTTCAACGCTTTACTCACAGTTCTCGGTAACCACTGGTGCCCGCTTCCATGCCGTGTCCTCCGGGGCAGAGACTTAATCAACCTCCTGGGCAAGTCAGGGTTCTCCTCTCCAACACTCCGCCAATGTGTGCCTTTCTGAACGACTCCTCCAATGCGCCTTTTAGGGCGAAACACTCCAGTACTTAGTTAACCTGGAATGCCTCTCTCTAGGTGTTCCTAGTCTCTACTTGTATGACAGACAGCTGTAGCCTGATCAGGGACCTCCTGGATTCCGGCTCTCTATCCAGTTGCTCTTGTGTCCCAAGTCTTTGATGGAAGTAGTGCATTTACAGCCAATTACTCCACCGGTGTCTGCTGCAGAACCATAAGTGTCCATACAACCTCGGGGACCGGGCCCCGGCCTTGCGCTGAGAACCTATAGGCAGGGTTCCTCTTCCAACCCACAACTCCTCTCTGTTCTCCTACTCCTTCGTTCCGCGCTGTTCCTTCTCTCTCTTATGGAAGCTTAGGTTGCAGGTCTACGTCTTTCTCCTTCTCTTCTCTTTCCCGTGCCCTCTGGCTCAGATCACTGAGGCAGCTACAGCACTCTTTCTAACTGAACTCAAACTGAACTCAAACTAACTTCAGAACTGAACTCTCTCGCCTGACCTCCCGTCAGACTGACCTGTAATTCTCAACTTTCCCTCTCTTTTATACTAACTCCACCCACCTCCCAGCACATCTCGTGTTACGAAGCAGGGTTTTACGAAGGGTGCTTTGCTACCCCCAGCTTGAAGCTGCTAAGTGGACCTACTGAACTATCCTGTGTGTGGGATGCAGGTGTTGGAGTGTGGAAAGGAGTTCCCAACTTACCTAGGCGGTGGGACACTACACCTTAGGAGAAGGTGCAGTACCTCTGTGGCAACTGAGCCTCAGGGGCGCCACATATGCATGCCTGGGCTCACCTCGCGCGGTCCCTGCATGTAACTTGTTTACTGCTCTAGGCGCCGACATTTTTCCTGTTTCAGTAATGAGCGGTACCTTGTGACCGCTCACAAACACAGGAAGAATGCCGGCGCCGGAGACCATCGGAGCTGCAGGCACCGCTGGTGGAGGTGACAGGCGAGTATGATGCCTTCAAGATGGGAGGGGAGTGGAGGAGAGGAGAGGGGAGGAGAAGGGAGGATCCGACCTTGACTTCCTTTATAAGAAAAATTTTTTTGCCCAGGTGCCGCCCTCCCGCATCGTCCCGCCCTAAGCACGTGCCGGTGGGTGCCTAGTGGCAAATATGGCCCTGTCTACACCCTTATAAGCAAAAAGAAAGGAAATATTGTGTGAAATGCTAACCTAAGGGTAATCAGGGAAATACCTCAAAATAATTCTCAAGAAAATGAGTGAGATATATAGGAAGATAGGAAGGGGTGTTAAATGATATATATTATATATTGATTCAAGTAAGTTTGTAATATTGTAAGAATAATTAATGTGTTTTCATATGAAAGTCTTATGCCTCAATGTGCAAATTGGATAAATTTGGATCAGTATATAACCCCCTAAGTTTGTCAAGATACCTGTACCTTGAGAGAAAGAGGCCACCCAGGCAATAGATTCTAGTATATAATAATAAAGTGCAGTTTTACCTTATCACAGGGTGTCAATGATATCCCAGTTGGAGAAATCATCTCAGCGTCCCCTCACCCAAATGCTTGTTTTGCCGCAAGCTTCTTCTCCCCAGAACAAGTTGTTTAGGAGGAATGTGAAGCACTTGATGGCCTTTCAGGAAGCATAGTTCTGAGTTGCCATAGTGTAGTCTGTTTTTAGGGCCATCTCAGCTCATGCAGGAACCACTACTGACTGTGGGGTCAGGATTTCTAGTCTGTTCAGGAACCTGCAGGGTGAGTTGCAGGTTGCAGCTTTTAGAGTTACCTATATTCCCGAGTTAGTTGCTACACTTTTATTACACCTGGGTCTATGCCGTAACCCCTTATACATCCCTCATACTGCCTCTTCACACTTTTCCCCATACTATCTCCCACTTCACCCTATACTTTCCCCATACACATTTCCCCATACTCAAACCTCAGACTTCCTTTACATATTGTTCCCTAACACATTTCTTCACCCATACTGACACCTCACTTTCCTCCCATAATGTCCCCTTATACATTTCTCCTACCATACTGTTCTCTCACACTTTTCTCCCCATAATAGTCCTTCACACTATTCCCCTTACACTTTTCTCCTCATACTCTCTTCTTACACATTTCTCCCCATACTGTCCCATCACACTTCTCCCCAATAATGTCTCCGAATACTTCCACCTCCATACTGTCCCATCACTTTTCTACCTTATACTGTCCTTTCACACTTTCCCCCTCAAACTGTCCCCTCAATTTTCTCTACATATATTGTCTGCTTACACTTTATTTCACTGTACAGTCGTCTCACACTGCTCCCTCATACTGTCTGCTCACAGATTTGTCCCCCATTCTGTCCCCTCATGCTTTTCTCCACCATACTGTCCCATCTCACACTTTACTCCCCCCTTCATATTTAACTCTCACAGTTTTCTGCCTAATACAGTCCCCAATATACTTTTGCATCACATTTCTCCACCATACTGTCCCCCAAATCTGCCCCCAAAAATTCCTCTGTATTTTGAACTCCAATGGAGCGATTACCTTATCGCCGACTTTCCTCTTCTGTGGCATAGGCGTGACATCAGCAGTGATGAAAAATGGACACCTTAATAAGACCAAAGTGTGAAGCCGATCTTGAATAGAATCTGTTAGGAGGATTTCAGACCCCAAACCACTTTCATGCACATGTAGCTCTTTCAAAGACAAGTCCAGCAATACCTTTACAAGGCCAGTCAGTTCCTCCTTTAATGACAAATCAGCATTTGAAGTGATGTGCAAATATGGCTGAAGAGCTATTTGTAGCTGTGAAGCTTCTGTGACTCCAGCTCTATTCTGAGCCCAACACTGCCTCATCCTGCTTAACTAATAGTTCCTATGTTGTGTGTGTGTGACTTAAGGCAAAGGACATGTCAATCAAGCAGGAGGCAGTAAAACTAGGTGGAGAATAGAGCTGGAGTGACACAGGCATCAGATATGCAAATGAGTTTGAAGATCGTTTTGTAGATCAATTCAAATGCTGATTTCCCAGTAACGGAGGTATGGACTCATCATGCAACGGTATTAATGTAATTGGTTTTAAAAAGCTACATGCACATAGAAATAGTTTGGAGGGTGAAATCTGACACACTCCCTTTAAGTAGGAGATGGTCCCAAACTACCAATTCAGATCACTCTTCTATAATTCCCTGTGTACAGTTCTTATTGTCTTCACATTATTAGTCAGAATTATAAGTAAAGCAATTAAAAAACTGATGTGCTATATTACACTTCCTAAATGTTGCATTTTTCATGGATAACAATTTCTGTCATGGAATAAGTGATGATGGACTTACATTTGTTTAAAATGATCTTCTGATATTTCATAGATTATCTAAATAGGCACAAAACCTTGGTCCTTACAGTAAAATCAAGATGACTTTTCCAATCATAGGAATCCGCAGTTTTTTCTTATCTAGATACATCATTAACAAGATTATGTAATACTATTAATATGCCAATTATACTTTATTTATTAATAACATGGTGCAGGTATCAGAAAATGTAACGTAAGGGTAAAAAAAAAGTATATATTTTGCTCTCTAAATGGACTGTATTAGAACGAATGCTACATAAATCCAGCAGAGGGCAGGTAATCTCCATGTAAAACATTCGTAGATTAGTCTGGATTAAATTAAAAAGTAATTTGAGAATATATGTATATTTTTTTAGCAGTCACCCTCTCCAAATCCTCTGTTTTGTACAAAGTTTTTTTTTAAATAAATTCATCAGTTGGAGACTACAAGTGTCACACTACTGAAGAACGTATAGTTGTTTCTTCCGCAGTCTTTGATCACCTTTTTTTTGATCCACCAGTGTGAATGTGATAGCATCCTGTCCACTGGTCTCTCGGCCAAGTAGCCAGTTAGTGGCCGCAGCAGTCAGGTCACTTGTGGTTGTTACTTTATCGTCAAAAATAGGGATTTATTGGCGCAAATCAGGCCAGAATTTTGACACATTTAGCTTGACAAAATACGTCCCATTGTTTTTTCTCATAAACTCCTCTTCATGTTCTTCAATCATTCCTTCTGGAGAAAAGAAGGTAGCTCAAAACTTCCAATCAGAAAGTGTATTTTTCCAAATTAAAAAAATAAAATAACAATAAAAGAGCAATATCATCAAAGTGCAGCAGATTCCTCCATACTGCATATTTTCTGCTTTTTATTATTATTATATTATTATTTTTATAGCACCATTGATTCCATGAATATAAAATATATAGATATCACTTACAGTAACCATAGTAACAATGACAGACTGATATAGAGGTAAGAGGACCCTGCCCTTGCAGGCTTACATTCTACAGGATTTCTCATTATAACCCAGACTACACCTCTATATGGACAAAGCAGAATTATTTGCAGTGAATTCACATGGACTGCCTGTCAGTTAGATGAATTATCTAGTCTAAGAATAAAAGACAGGGGTTGTAACCAATACTAAAATAAACGTCTCAAAAAGCACTAATCAAATGCAAGACCAAAAATGAGAGGAATAAATGGATAAAAAGTGATCAAGAAATCTTTATTAAATATTTTGTTTAAAAAAAGGGGAATAATTAGTCCAGAATGGTGGGTGAGCCAAAAAGAGAAAAATTACCCCTAGGACCAAAGCAATTCAAGAGGACACCAAATTAGAAGAATTACATAACCCTTAATGTTTGATTAGATATTGCATGTAAAGTGGATTGTTCTAAAAATATAAGTGACATAAAAACCATAAGGTGCAGTCACAGGATGAATTCATAGTTAAACCTTTTAAAACAGGGTAGAAAAATAATAAATAGAGCTGTCAACAATGTTAAAGTTGAATATAATAAATAATATAAACTGCAAACAGTACATATGAAGAGGACGCATTAAGGCTCACCTACCAAACATCAGACGCACATTTCAACAATGCTTCATCAAGGGTGCAAATAATTAAGAATAAATGTCTGCAGTCAATCTATGTGCCTGTGGATTGTCCCTGTATTTCCTATGCAGGTGGGCTGTTACGTGCTGAATAGAATTATAGAATTATTCGGCTTCTCTCAATAGTTGCAGCTAAAATTAATTTTTCCAATTGAGTTTCATTAAAAATTTTGCCCCATTCGCCTACACTTTAGATTAATTTGGGCCAAACCCGCCAATATCAGCAGGATTAGCCACCGGTCTAATGTGTATTGGGGCTTTCGAACCTCCTTTGTCATATGATTTTACAGAACAAAATAATTCAGCTTGTTGGATTTTCAATGGTTAATTTTTTCGTTCTTTAATACATAAGTCACCGAGACAAAAGCCACTGAGTGCTGAGGCGACATCGGAGCTGAGCTCCATCAGTATGCAATAAATGTAGGCTACATCACATATGTGCTATATCACATATCAGACATCTGTTTCTAACAGCAGCAGCCGCTGCTGAGCATGAGCTCGAACTGCTGCTGTTAACGATTTAGTTGCCACTGTTGCAGACGGGCCATTGTCGCTATCATTTTGGTAATCTTGTAAGCAAAGACATAGCAAAGTCATAGCATGATTGTTATTTTCACTATAAATTGTGATATGGTATTGCAGTATATTGTATAAGTGATCAAACGATCACAGGTTCAAGTGCCCTAAAGGGACTAAAAAATAAAGCAAAAAAAGCTAAAACTTCAAATCACTGCTTATTATCCTATTAAAAATAAAGGAATAAAAATAAACATATTTTGTATTGCAACATCTGTAAAATTAAGTTCTATCAAAAATCAAATTAATGAATCCAGATGGTAAATACTGTAAAGAGACCGAAAATCAAAACGACAGAGTTGCTGTTTTTCAGTCCCTTCACCTGCCAAAAAATGAAATAATAAACAATCAAGACATCATATGCACACTCAATTTTTATCAATTAAAGTGTCAGCTCAAAATGTGAAAACAAGCCGTCAGACAGCTCCATTGAGAGAAAAATGAAAGGAAATTATGTGTCTTGGAAACCAAAATGTTTTTCATATAAATATCTACATTTTTTTAACCAATTAAAGGGGCTGCCCATTGCTTTCCACAGCCCTTTCTTAATTACTATTCATTCCAGCGATATCAGCTGTTGGTCTTTCAGGGCTTGCGTGACATTGTGGCTGCAGCCAACCAGCGGCTGCAATAGGCACGCTCACTTTATTCAGACAAACTGATATCCTGAGGTGGTTAGAGAGCAGCAGGAGCTCTCACTTCTTCCTGATGTTAGCTTTGTTAGAAGGTAATGAGAGTACAGTGGCCGCTGATTGGCTGCAATGCTCACGTGACACAACGTCACGCAAGATCTGGCACCAGCATCACTGGGATGGTGCCTACTAAATAAAAAAAAAAATCTATGGAATTTTTGTTGTATCCATAAAGTCTGGTACTGACCTATAGAATCCTGTTTCTAGATGCTTTTTTTTCATGAGCTTCAATTGATTTATGGGGTAAAGGTGAGTATAACTTTGTTGTTTTTTTTTAAGCAAATGTGTAAAACAGGGTGTTGAGTTTTATTTCAAATAATGGATTTTATTCTTGCTGTGTTTATTTCCAAACTTACTATGGGGTTAGTAATGGGGGCAGCTTATAAAAGTCTCTCCATTACTAACGCCTGGGATTGATGTCACCTAACAATGCAAGGCTGACATCAACCTCAATACTATTACCCCACTTGGCACCGCCACAGTGTAAGTGGGAAGAGCAATGCTAAGCTCCAGATTTGGTGTATCTTATGGATGTGCCATTTCGGGGGCAGCTGACAGCTCATGTTGATAGCCTGGAGGGGGAAAATATCTCTGGCCTCTTCCCAGGCTATTAATATCAGCCCACAGCTGTCTGTTTAGCCTTTGCTAGTTTGAATTTATAGGGGGACCCTATGTAATTTTCTTTCTGGGGTCCTTGGCAAATTAATCAGTAAAGTCTAAGCAAACAGCTGTGAGCTGTTATTAATAGCCTGGGAATCTTACGGGATATTGCACCTTTTCCCAGATTATTAACATCAACCCCCAGCCATGGGTTTTCCCTTTGCTGGTTATGAAAATTACACTTGAGTCCACACCATTTTTTTTTATTTCATTCTTAAATTTACACAGGAGGTACACAGCGGGTGCTGAATACAGCTCCTGTTATGCGGGGCTTAGGTCAAAGGAGGCTGAAATACCCGGGGCCCCTGCGGAATCCCTCCAACTAGGGAAAACCCTGTCTGACCCTCAACCCAGGGTTTTTGCTAATGGTGCAAATGCCTGAGCCTCCAACCTTTCCTTATCTCCTGCTCAGCCCTAAGCTGAACCCTCCACCCAGTGAGTTGTCAAACCACCAAAGCCCACACAGTAATGACAGACAGGGAGAACTTAAACCACACCGCGCCGCAAACACACAGGACAATACTGTAATGTGAACAGGGCAAAACAAAGCACAAATATAGGAAGGCGAAAAGGTAACAATGGATCATACGACACCAGATATGAATTTCTCTCTCCAACACCTCCTCTCCAGACCGGAACCACTTGGCATAAAACACAAGCTATAATCAGCGACGCCCACAGGCCAGCACGACTATTTAAAGACCGTGGGCGTGACCAAACATCCCACCTGATTTCCAGCTAGATTAACCCGAGATAACCTGAGTAAAATCAAGCCGGTGCCACTGAGGCTATAGTGGACGGAGATGGAACTACCGCTGCCTGCCGGACGCTGTGGTGTGAATAGAGTCCGACATGACAGCTCCCTTCATTGTCGCCTGGTCGCGCTAATCTCAGGGAGACTAGGCGACAATGATGAGAGCTGCCTTTAGCAGATGGCTGTTGGAACAGAACAAAATGTACTGCTTCTTACCGGTACATGATTCCATGATGATATACGGATGTCATCCAAGTGTCATTAGCGTGCAGCCGCATTTTGCCTGTGCTGTGCGTATAAAAACTGACATGCCTGCGGGTTTTTCACACGTTCACGTGGTCCGCCTGAAAAACTTGACATGTGCGCACCACCATTGAAAAACAATGGTGCAATTGTGTTTTTTCACCATTTCACTACACTTGGAACTTTTTTCCCAATTTCCTGTAAACTATTTGGCAAAATGAATGGTGTCTTTCAAAAATTCAACTCGTCCGGCAAAAAACAATCCTTCATTTCTATGTCGACAGAAAAACAAAAACATTATGGCTTTATGAAAATGAGGATGAAAAACTGAAAATGCCAAAACAAACATTGGCTGATATCAGTGATATCTTCTCTACTGTGCTAGTTCTGATCTCATTGTAGAGCTGTGTGTCAGTATGAGAGTAGACTATCAGTCATTACATGTATCACACTGGTTTTGTTCCATTCATTTAAAATAAGCTCAGGAGGCAGATTCTCGGGGAGAGCAATGTCAGGCCCATAGATCTTAACAGAACATTTACATACTAAGAAAAGTGTGGATTTCTCTGGAACATGATCTCAGATTGTAGATATCAAGGTATCACTTTATTCAGCTTCCTATGATCTACATGCCCATATAGATTGCTTATGAGGGTCAAAGATTCCCATTAAGGCATTGAAAAGATGATGTTTAGCCACAAATACATGTTTTTAAGGCTACATTCACATAAGTGATTGAAATGTCCATGTGCTACCTACATTTTTGTCGGACAGCACAGAGACTAAAGCCCCGTTACACACTGCGATATCGCTAGCTATATCGCTGTAAAGTCACCGATTTTGTGACGCTGCAGCGATATTGCTAGCGATATCGCTGCATGTGATACTTACCTCTGACCGGCTCCCCTGCTGGTTATCGCTGATCGCGCGAGAAGCTCCTGGACCATTCCTTGTCGGTCACTTCCTGCAGCGCTTCCTGTGGCGCCGACGAGCGACGCGTGGAGCCGGGCGGGAGGAAGCAGGATCGCCGCGTCTGACAGGTAAGTAGCGATCCCCGACCCCTGCGATGTCGCTGGTGAGATCTGCCTGTGTGGCAGCTCACTAGCGACCACCTAGCGATGCACCAGCGATCCTGACCGCGTCATATCGCTAGTCAGGATCGCTGGTGCATCGCTAGGTGTAACGGTACCCTAAGGCCGGTTTCACACGCCCTGACATATCCGGTACCGAAAAAAACGGAACTGGAGATATCAGTGTCCGTGTGTGTACTACATGCGGCATATATGTGGCAACTGTGTGCCTCCCGTATGCCGCATCAGTACCACAAAGACAGCTGCCGGGGTAGAAGAGCTACTGTAAGCACTGTTCCCCGGCGGCAGGTGCTGAAAACGGCTGTCATTCTCCCCTGCCCTGTCGGCGGCCATCTGAGAGGGGAGCAAGCACCGGGGAGTCCGCTGGTGAGTGTGGGTGCCCGGGGCTGGAGGACAGGGCTGGTGTCTGGCACCAGATGAGAGGGGAGCACACATCGGAGGACACCAGGAGGGCTCCAGCTGCAGGAGCTCTGAGCTGGGTTCCTTTCATCACTGCTGTGTGTCATGGAGTTCTGCAGACAGGGGGCAGAGCTGGACGTGGACTCGCTGAGCTCTGTGCCAGGAATTCCTGGAGGAACTCTCCCAGCAGCAGAGCAGATGAGAATGGCAGCCGTCTTCATCTCCTGCTGCCGGGAAAGAGCGCTTACAGTAGTGCTTCTTCCCCGGCAGCAATCCGTGCACACTAAGGACAGTGTGCACTGTTCTCCGTGTGCACGTTTTGCGGCCCCTCTGTCCTGGTGAAAACAGACATGTCTGCGTGTTTTGCACACAGACACACGGTTCGTGAAAACACGCTTACATGTGCATAGACCCACTCATTTGAATTGGTATACGTGTGTCAGTGTCTCCGGTACGTGAGAAAACTGTCACCACACGTACCGGAGACACTGACGTGTGAAACCGGCCTAAGAGAGTTTCATAGATCTAGTCACACATCCGTGAAAGTCGGGGCATGTCCTATCCTGACACAATTTTGAGGTTCAGAATAGTACATACTAACACGGGGTTGTGTTCATGATATGTGAATATAACCTTTATAAAATAAAAAGTCTCCAAAAGTGGACACCCCCTTTAATAAAGTATGGTGCTTAGACTATGTGGGATCTTGAAGAGGACCAGTATGAGTTTCCATTGGCCATAAAACTATAAACATGCCATTCTCAGAGTTTGCATCATAAACTTTATTATTACTTTTATTAATTCATAAGGTATTACTGTTTAGGATGAGTTGTAATTTTCTTGCTCACAGTGTGGGAGTTTTTTATGTTTATCTTACTAATGAGGTGAAAAAACATCCTGGGCTATGTGGAAAATAACGCTTTTGCCATTCTCATTTATGTTCAGCATGGTTTTCATTATGTCACGCCGATAGTTTAAGTAAACTGTTTTTCCAGGAGGATAACAAGCTTCATTGGTTACAGGAGCAGTGGGGGATTAAATGAAAGCTAATTTGATCAATTACTTACAGTTACAGAGGTCTCTCTATGAGACAGAAGCCAGTGTACATACTTTGGCAGATGACGAATCAGTGCAGTCAACACATGCCGTAAAGGTAATGAACATTCCTTTGGACTTCATTTTTTATCCAGCTGAGAGGAGAAAAGATTAATCCCAATAACAGAGCTACTTAAAGCCCTACAGATACAATGTAGATAAGAAAAGATTCCACTCAAGAAAATACTTATCCATTTACTATTTTATATTTCGTAGTCTGCAAAATATACCTGAGCAATCAAGGATGGTAATTTATCAGCCAACGGCATCAGAAAGAAGCAGAGAGCAATAGGAGGATTTACTGACTCCTCTAAGGGGCTTTTGTCGTGTTTCTTCTTTGAACAGAATAGTAAAAAAATATTTAATTGGTAAATTCTCTATTTTTCAGTGATTTGTTGACAGCCGCTATAGTTAGCGAACCATAAAAACACAATTCTGATTTATAGTGCTTGTTTGCTGTAAGTGCCATCATATGTGCTCATTTTGAAAAATTATCACATTACTATGATATATCTTCCAATATTTGTGGATAAAGAAGATTCAGATCCTTTTACAGAAGCCTACACTTAATGATTTACTCCGGAAATAGAAAAAAAACCTAAAGAAATAAAATGCCATTATGAATGAATTCTAAGTAAATATCTTTAATTATGAAGTCACACATTTTGTCTAGGGAGTTAATCACCAGCTGCTGCTCTCTCGCTTCCTCCGGATGTATGTGTTTTGTCTCAAGGAGGGCAGAGTGCAGCTGTTGCTGATTGGCCTCAGAGATTGCTTAACATTACAATGTAACGTGATCCCTGGGGCAGCCAGTGCCGACATTGTATTGTACCGGCAGCGAAGGTATGTTTAGGTGTTATTACTTTACAAGGGAGAAATGACATGATCCAGGCCGGGATTTGTTTTTTGTTATTCTCTCCCCGGTCTGGTCATGCAGGACTTAACCTTCTCTGCCTCCTTTTGGGTACAGTGGGGCTATTTGAGTCTGCTGTGGCCTGCAGACCAATGTCAGTGATAGTTCATGCTCCCAGGATAGAGCAGCTAACCCCATGATACCGTGTTTTTTCCTCTGCCCGTGCACTCTGATCCCGTGACTTCCCTTTCCTGCCACCCCGCTTGCCTTAGTGTTCACTCCCTGTGTTTGGACCTCTTGGTATGTGACCCGGCTTGTCTTTTGACCTGTTTGACTGTCTCACGTCTCTGTTACCTCTGTTTCCATCTGGTTCTGACTTGTGGCTTGTATTTGACTATGTGTATTGCTGTGACCTCTGGTACTTCTTTCCCTCTCGGTTTTTGACTCGGCTCATCTGACCTCTCTTTCACCAGCAGGTGGTGCCTGAGCTTCTGCTCAGTGGTGCTGCGCTGTGTGTGCAATCTCTCTTCCCTCACCAGCACCCCCTGGTGGAGGTTGCGCTGTACTGCACTGCAGCACCATTACAGGAAATACAGTATGCAGATTGAGTAGAGATTGTCCGAGTAGCAGGCAACCCTTATAATGTAGCAGCTGTATTATACTGACGGAAGCCTATCCTAGAGTGTTAATAGGACAGGTGACTGTGAGCATGGGCAGTAGTAAGCACCGTTGCTATGACCTACGTGGTTTGGGTTATTTCCAGGTCACAGCAGCTGCTCAGCATTCATACAGATAGGGTGGAAAGCAGTGTTAGCAGCCTCTGGTATCTTCAGCATTAAATCAGATAGACAGGGTGTACAGCGGTATGAGCAGCCTCTTCTTACCTCAGTGTCCCGGTTACCTCCCATATTAGATCAGATAGACAGGGTGGACAGGATAGTGAGAAGCCTCTTCTTACCTCAGTGCCACTGGTATCTCCAGTATTATATTTGGGTAGACAGGGTATATTGCAATGTGAGCGGCCTCTTCTTATTTCTGCAATCCTGTTATTTCCAGCAATAGATCAGAATGACAGAGTGAGAAGCATCGTCTTTACATCAGGACAACTGGAATCACCAGTATTATATCGGAAAGACACGGTGACAGCAGTGTAAGCAGCCTCTTCTTACCTTAGCAATCCTGGTATCCAGAATTATACCACAATATTCACTGGCAAAATAGTAGAAAAGTGATGTTCACTGTCACAGCAATACAGGATATAATAAGATTGAGTCTTTAATAGGAAAAAAATGATCAACCCCTTCATGACCTGAGGTATTTTCATTTTTGTGTTTTCGCTTTTTACTCCCCTTCTTTCCAGATGCATAACATTTTTATTTTTCAGTCAAAATGGCCAAGTGAGGGCTTGTTTTTTGCAGGACAAGATGTACTTTTGAAATACACCATTGATTTTAACATATCATGTACTGAAAAACGGAGAAAAAAAATTCCAAGTGCGGTGAAATTGCAAAAAAAGTGCAATTCTACAGGTTTTTTTTTATTTTTATTTTTACCAACTTTGCTAAATGCTACAACTGACCTTCCATTATGATTCTTCAGGTTATTACGAGTTCATAGACACCAAAGTTTGTTAAAAAAAATAAAATGGCGCCATTTTCCGAGACCTGTAGCATCACAAATTTTCATGATCTGGGGATGGGTGAGAGCTTATTTATTGCATGCTGAGCTGATGCCTTTATTGATACCATTCTGCTGTAGATAAGACCTTTTGATCGCCCATTATTGCAATTTATTGCAATGTAGCAGCGGCCAAAAAAACATTGAATTTTTTCTCATTACGCCGTTTAGTGATCGGGTTAATCGCGGGTGGATCGCGATTCCACCCATTTCTGTTAGAGGCACATGTCAAGAAAAGATGTGGGCTCAGCGCCAGATCCCATATCAAAGGTAGGGATTCCGACGTGGGCGTATTAAAACGCCCAATGTTGGAAAGGGGTTAAAATAGAAACCGTAGGTTCTGGGGCTTCTTTTTTAATGCTTTAATCATTTTTTCTTAATAAAGAATCAATTTTATTATATCCTGGATGGTGGTGTCGTTGAACTTTACTTTTCTACTATTTTGCCTGTGATCACCACTGGGTGCGGCACCCTGAGGGGAAACTCCAGTTTAAAATTCACCTGCTGGGGAACAACATGGTAATCTCCATAATCCCTCTTCCTCCTCCCCTACCTTTCTACAATATCCACTGACAGTACATCTTACTACACATAAAGGGAGGAGACAGAGCTTCTACCACACATGCTCACAGTTGTTTTTTACTTTACAACTGGAGTGGTGTCATTAATCTAAGTTCGCTGCCATAAATATTCTACTTACCAGCTGCCATCTTCATCTGTTAATGGTGCGGCTCCGGTCTGTCTTCTGCAGGTTGTGATCTGCCAGATCGTACCAGTGTTTGCTGGATGAGTTAGAAGTCACTTTTCAATAGAGGTCTGTGACAGTATGGAAGCCAGAATGAGGCCAGAATTAGGCTCTCATAGACTTGTATTGACTGTTACTTCTGACTTCCGATCATTCAAAACTTGCAATCACAATAGGGACTAAGGTGGTGCCGGGAACAGCTGAAGATGGCGATGGGTAAATATATTATTAGCATCTAAAAACTTACATTTGTAGCATCACTCCAGTACTGAAATAAAAATGCTGGCATGGTGCTTTAAATGTAGTTTTAGCTTTACATGTATTTTTATTTTTTAAAAAAACTTTATTGTAAAAAAAAAATTATTAATCTTGCATTTTGCACAGTTGGCTATTGAAAACTCACACTTCCTGTCCCTTCAATAAAAGTTTTTAGCAAGGTCCCATAAGGTCAGGGTTACAATGACAGGTTATACCTCTACACACAGCTGATCCACCATACACAATAGGTGGTATCACAGATGACACTGATGACTTCCTTCAAAATGACGTTTGCACACCCTCATTAGACTCTCCAATACAAAAGATAGGGTGTAGTATAATGGCTATGTACACATTATTTTCTGAAAACAGGAAGTTAGAGTCTAAAATAGATCCAGTGGCAGTTGGAAAAAATGCAGGATTTCTATATTTCATTTTTTAATAGAGATATTAAAAAAATAAGAAAAAAACTACATTGTCAAAAATACAGTTAACAAAAAAACTTAAGTAATAGGTCATAGCCTAATGATAGCTTTCCTTTAGCATCCGTTCTATTGATTACTTTGTATCTCTGTTCATACTCCACCCACACAAAATACAGTTTAAACATTAATTTTCATAAACCTGCAGTTAAGAAAAATGACCAGCAGGTGGCACCACACTACCCCAAAGCACACTACCACACACTACCACAAAGCTGCTTACAGACATCACAAACAAATCCAAACATTTGCCTTGGGGGTCTTTCCAGCTTGCCGAACTGCTTGCGCAGCCTATTTTAGCCAAATTGGAGGATTGCACACTTCACTGCAGGTGAGCCACATATGCAAACACATTTGTATACATGCACTGCTTTTTCGGTGATTACTTCGCCCCACACACACACACAAATAATACACCACTTGAAATGTAAACTTGCTTCCTTCAGCAAGAAAAGAGCCAAACAAACCACACATTCACAATTTTATACAGTTTAAACATTCATTTTCACAAACCTGCAGGTGGCACCTCAACCGGAAGACATTTTTTGGCCTCTACTTATCAAACCAATTTATTGTATTACCAATCTACATATATACATACCTGTCTGTGTTCATCAGCTCACAAAATACATTTTACATTTGACCAGCTTGGTTTGTCTGAAATTGCCTGAGCCCCCGACGACTAGTTCTATTATAATATGCTGAACAATTTTTATTACTTTTTTTGCTAATGATACAAGACAGAACGACGACGTAGGTATTATTGCTATTTTAGACTGTAAACTCTTACACGCAGGGTTCATATATTGTCTCATTGTATATTTGTTATTTCTCACTTTTTTAATCATTTAGTCATTTTACATTATTATTATTATTATCATTCTTGCTCTGTTATAAAGCACAGAGGAATATGTTGGAAAAATATAAATAAAGCTTTTTGTTATGATGCGTCATCTGCTTCTATTTAATTGACCAACATTTCAAGTACATAAAAGTTCTGCATGAATAGCACAAGTATGTGATCAAATAGGTAACTTTAAAACCAGAGGAATGTTACTGATCAGCAGATCTGTGCAGTCTTGTTGGTCTTATAATCAGTTATGTATCGCTACTGTTTAATACCAGTTGTCTACTAATTTACCAGTGACAACATAAAAACTGAACTTGCAGGCAAGAAATGACATACATGATGCTCCACAGCAATAATTATTCTTATGTTTTACACATCTTCCTGCTCCTATATCACAAAACAGCACATGGTATTCAACAGTCAAGAATATGATAATGTGATTATATATACAGTGTGTGTATATATATATATATATATATATTTGAATAAAACTAATCCTTCTTATGTAACAAATAAAATAAACAGAATAGTTAAATCTGAAGAATATAGCTAAGGCCTCTTTCACACTTCAGTCTTTTGACGTCAGTCGAAATCCGCCATTTTTAGAAAAAAACGGATCCGCCTTTTTTTTGGCGGAATCCGTTTTTTTTCTCATAGACTTGGATTAGCGACGGATTGCGATGGATGGCTGTCCGTTTCATCCGTCATTTGACGGATCCATCGGAATTTCAGTCTCGAGCAGACAGACTTTGGAACATTTTTTGTCTGCGTTGAAAAGACAGATCGCGACAGATCCTGCGCCATCCTTCGTTGGCTATAATGGAAGCCTATGGGTGCAGGATCCGTCGCTGTCCATTAAAAACTGTCTTTATTTTAACCCCTACGACTGCATTTTCCATTTTGGAATAAACTTTTTCTTTCTCTCTTGCTCTCTCATCCTATTCCTTTAAATTCCAAAAGCTATGCTGCAGCTTCAATGGATCTCGACGGATCCATAAAAAAAAACTGATCCAGTGCATCATTTTTTTTTTGTAATCTTCACTGGATCCGTTTTTTGACACTTTGACGGATTTTGACCTGCGCCAAAAGACTGAAGTATGAAAGAGGCCTTAGGCTACTTTCACATTGCGCTTAGGCACTAGTTCAGTGGGCCTGTTGGAGTTTACATCCAAACCCCCACGGGATTTGGACGTATGGGTTATAGACTGTAATCTTTGATCGGCAGCTTGAATCAGCTGTCAGGTTTACTTCAGCAATTGGCATTTCAAAGTTAAAAAGCCAATTTTCTTAATGTATTAAAATACTTACATGTCATGCAACTAAGTCACTAGGTAAGAGAAATACAATATAGTGCTAGCACAGAAAAGTGACATTCACTGCAGAAATCAATATCAGTACCAGTCATGTGGATGAGGTTGATATTTATTGTTAATATTTATCAAGGATTTCACCCATTTGCATTTAGAGAGCTGAAATATGAAATGAATTCCAAAGTAAATCTGCAGTAAAGTGCACATGGATTTTGGTGTAGATTCACTGTCAATTTGTGGTAAAATAGAGTTCCAGTGATTTTTTTGCATAAGCTTCCGTTCACACATCCGTGTAATATGTCCTAGTGCTGTACATCTTTTTCTCGGAACCATAGACACATTTTGCAGATCAGACTCAACTATTAAAGTCTATGAAGATCCATGAAACACAGATAAAACTTGGAAGACTTACTTTGTACTTCAAAGTTTCATCCAAGGTTCATTCATTTTTTTTTTTAATCAGGTCATTTTTTGTTAGTCTTTTTCATTTCTTTTTAATTACAGCAACAAAATGCAAATTCAAACAACTCCATATGTCACAAATAAGAGTAAGAAATAATATCCTATCCGAATATAACTGAAACAAAACCCAACTCAAGGAACAGGTCTTTGTAGATTAGGGACATCTTCTGCAACCAACAATATCACTACATTTTTGTGTGAAATGTTCAAAGATAAAATGTATGGTTCTTTTTCCTCATGACAGCACACCTGAGAGAGGGATCTGCCCACAAAGGACAGGAAACCTACTGAAATAAAAGGGTGGTACCTCTCCCCCACATCAGTTGGTTTCAGTCCTTGATAGGGGACCTGATGCTTGAAACAAGGAAGTGGAAGAAGCACTTACCTAGGCCTGTCCCGAAGTCTGGAAGAGTGGCTGTGAGACTGCAACATCGGCTTTTGATGCTGGAAGCTCTGTCCGCTGGTCCACTAGGGGCTCATGCATGCCTGCGGTTGGCAGTGCCCCTCATGTCTTCAGCTGCTGGTTAGTCCCAAACTGTGTGTCATGGAGGGGGAGTGCGGGGAAGATGGCAGGGGTGACGCACTCACTGGTGTCACTAAAGCAGGGTGTGCTGGGACATTGGAAATGGCACGCCCTGAGGGGTCACATAGACCAGCATGTGACCAGAAGTAAGACACTTCCGCTGGGGGAGGAGGAGGCGTGCTCAGGAGGGAGATTCCGTGGCGTTCCCTCAATCAAAATTAGGTCTGACCACAGGTACAGTGCTTGTGCTCCACCTCTTCTTCTTGATTACCATGAAGGATCATAAGCAGCAGTAGCCTCAGCAATGTGGACACAGTGGGGGCAATTGTTCAAGTGGCTGGAACAGGAGCAGATCAGCCTGAGGAACAGAGTTACTCTGGTCTCCTTAGTATCCAGAGAGGATCAAATGTGCATCCCTCCTCGGTGTAAGGGGGGGTTCCCTTTTTATCCAGGCCTGGGAAAACATCTTACAGCAACTCAATATTAGACATAACAAGGACGGGCCTACAGTTAGAATTGTGTCAATTCCTCAGCGGACCTTCATGCTCACACCCCTCAGAAGGTCATGAAAGTGAATAACTGGCCATAGTTGGAAGTTCTGGGTCTAGTCAAGAAACTAAATGGTACATTCAGGACTATTATCAATTTAAAAAACACAAAAATTACATCTTTATGCCACTTAAATCCAAAAGGGTTAATCCAATCTACCTGCTTACAGTATTAAAAAAAGGATGAAAAAAAAGTAATACAAATAGGATGGAACTATGGTGACACATGAATAAAAATCATTCCATTTCTCTCAGGTGGTAACACTCATACGCATGTGTAAAGCTTCGAACCAGAGCGTTCAGCTGCATAGAAATACATGCAGCCGCACACTCCGGTCCCAAGTGCCGGCGGCAGTGCCTGGTATTGCGGTGATAGACTTGAGTTTCTCGCATTGCACTCGCAAGTGTGACCCCGGCCTAACAACTAATCCCACTAGCTTAACTTGTGGTGCTATTAATTAATAAGTACAGTATGTCACTTACTAATTATCTTAGGACAGTCATGTACAGTGCACTGTAATGTAAATGATAGAGTATTTAGCACCAGTCTGTGGCTGTCCTTTATTTAATATACCGTAACTGTGGTCAGCCATAGACAGATGATTTTAATAAATCTAACTCACTAACAAAAATGCTTCTGACTATCCCTAACGCCATCGTAAAGGTATGTGTACAAGACAACTTTAAGACACCAGTGCACAACTGTGCTTTTCAGGAAGAAGACTCTTCAGTACACACATCTTTTGTCCTAAAACATGTTTTTTGGTATCTTTTCAGTAATAATTGGCTTGGGTGTTTTTTTACTACTTTTTTATATAAATTAGTGAGTGGCTTCCATGCAGAAGCTGACTAAGGAATGGTTGGGTCACTTCTTTTTTTAATACACCAAAAGGAGAAATGCAGTGTGTAAGTAACATCCGCTTAAGGTCACGGGTGACGTTGCGTAGGAATATTTTCTCCTATGCCAATAAAAAATTAAGTATACTTCATTCAATGCCAAACATCAGAACAAGTCCCCCAGAAGCAGAAATTGCAATTTCATATGTACTAATTTAATGCATCTGTATGTTGGCATTGGAAAAATTTTTACTGGTGGCCCCATGGCACCCCCAATCTGACAGTGAATGCGGTGGGGTCAATCCATATCCGTTAATATTTTAATTACTTGTAATGATCCTTTAGACACAACTTGGACAAAGGAATAAGCAGCATTTTAATATCCATAGACACAGGTCTAGTTCTTCACTTTCCTTTGTGAGTGGAAACATTTGTGGAAACTCTTCTATGCAACATTTGCTTGCAAATTCATATGTCTATTTGTTATTGTAGAGTACGACGATGATTCCAAGCCCAGTTTATTGTTAATTTACACAGGATGTGTCTTAGATGTGGCAGGTTTTATAGATTGTTCCTTTATGCAGCCCCACCAACTGCAATGGAGAGTGCAGTCACCTGTCCATTGATTTCTAAAAGGAAAGCAGTTGGTGTGACAGATAACAGCCCTTTGAGGGGCGGACATATCAGCAGCACTGAGCCCTAGAGGTAGGGGGGGCCATTGCTCCCGCAAAAGCATGTGGAATTTTGCATTATCATGAGCTATAGGACTACAAAGAGCCCATATACAGTCCTCGCACAGGGGCCCTGTTCTCTGTGTCCGGCACTAGGCCCTATAGGATTCTAAAATGTTGCATGCACTCTCCTCATTCTAGAGCAAGCTGGCAACAAATTGAACAAAGCTCTTTATCTGAAAACTTCCAGACATGAACCAAATTTATGAAAACTATCTATGACAGTTTTGACATATATGCCTACATGTCCTTTATACTCAATGGACTGTGCCGTGAAGTATTGCAAACATGTAGTGTTGCACAAATAGGAAAAATGGGGTGCTCACTGTAAAATAGGTGCTCTGGAGAGAAAAATCAATAAATGGGTAGAACTCCGGCACTCATGACTGAAAATGTATTAATGCATCAATATGAAAAGTTCACAATCATAGATCCAAGGTGAATACAGATGCAAATGTTTCAACGTTTCGGCAAAACACTGCCTTTTTCAAGAAACATCTGTGAGGGTTATGGGTCTCCGGGTAGGAAAAAGCCCCATGCATTGACGCCAATGCACAGGGTTTTTTCCTACCCGGGGACCTATAACCCTCACAGATGTTTCTTGAAAAAGGCAGTGTTTAGCTGAAATGTAGGGTTGTACAGTCATGGCCGAAAGTATTAGCACACTTGAAAATTAGAATGAATTTTGTCCAGCCCTTTTTTAGGGTTTTGTGTGAAATTATGTCCAATTTCCCTTTTTTTTCTCTGTTTTGTGTGTTAATTCCAATACACACAATGGAAATAAATGTGTATAACAAAACATTTGTAATTGCAATAATTTTCTGGGAGAAATACTTTATTTTCTGGAACAATTTCAAAGGTGCCAACACTTTAGGCCATGACTGTGTATAATCCCTGACTACAGCATGGCAACACAATAACCCGTGCATGTAAAATTAGTTGTTTGTTCGACCTGACAGAAGATGAACAACATTCATTTCATCAAATCATTCTTACCTTGTGTAGTGATTTTCTCGCCATTAGGCTGCATACATCTCATTAGTCAGCAGTACATCGGATGACCAGTAACTACTGTCCTTGGTTCTGGCGACAGATTGGAACAAATCTATCGATAATCCATTTGTCTTAGAAGATTTTCAGTCAAGCTACAATCATCTTTTCCACCCTGCTCATTTCACAGTTACACCATTATTTACTGTGTGGATCCTGTCACAAACACCACAAAGGCGCTATCAGGAGTAAACTATTAGACTGGAACTGCAAAAGTGGGTGATGAGCAAGAGCCAATAAATCACTATTGATTTGTGCAGCTCAGGAGCTATCTACAAATGAACAATGAGAGGTGCACCATGCTAACATCCTTCTCCCTCAGTGTCATGGTGTGGAAATAGTAGAAACAAATACTGATACTGTAAGTTGCACCAGTGCCAATCAGGCTGTGGTGCAGCCAGTAGCGTAGCTACCGAGGGGGGCAGTGGGGGGCGGTCACCCCGGGCCCCGAGCTCTGAGGAGGCCCACCAGAGTTACGCTACTGTAACTGTATCGGCGTGCACAGCGTGCCCATACAGTTACATTCTGCGGCAGAGCAGGGATAATCGATCTCCCTACTCTGCCGCCCAGCCGCTATGGGCCCCTAAGATGGCGGTGGGGGGCCCCGGTACCAGCAGTGCGCCCCCCACTCACAGCCAGCAATGTCATCCTGGGCTATACTGTGCGCACAGGACCTGTGATGAGGTCACGAGAGGGGCGGAGACAAGGGGTCACATGATCAGGGGCTTCAGCACAGGGCTCTGCTGTGCTGGTTGTCATGGTGCTGGCAGGGCCGGCTCGAACGTATAGGCGAACAAGGCGGCCGCCTAGGGCGCCGACCCAAAGGGGGCGCCAGAGAAAAAATAGAAAAAATTATAAAAAATCTTTTCAAAAGGCAAAAAGTTTTAGGGATGGAAAGAAAAGTGTACATATTTAAGGGCAAATATGACGCAAGAGAGGTTGGTTGGGTTGGCAACAATTTTGATAGAATCTGAAGTTGCTAAACAAATTTATCTCTGTGACTTAGTGTCATCCTTTTCCAAAAAAAAGGCAAGGAAACAAAAATTTTAATTACCTATGGTCGTTTTTGTTTTGTGTTATTGATTACTTTGTATATATTTGTCCTATACAACTTCTCAGAAGATTAAAGAGTTAGGAGAGAGTTAATTAATCATTGTTGTTGTGGTTTATTTTGCTCCTAAATTTATATCCCAAGTTTTCATCTACTGCCAAGAATAGTAGGGGCGCAACAAAATAGTTTCGCCTAGGGCGCTGTAATCTCTCGGGCCGGCCCTGGGTGCTGGATGAGGTGAAGTAAGTTTCTGTGTGGGCTCAGGAGGGGTTTACAGGGTGGATGTAGCAGAGCCGTGTGTGTATGAGGTGTACATAGCGGAGCCGTGTGTGTAGAAGGTGTACGGAGCAGAGATATGCATGTATGAGGTGTACAGAGGAGCGGAGCCGCGTGTGCATGGGGTGAGCGGAGCTGTTTGTGTACGGAGCGGAGCCAAGTGTGTATGGGTTGGGGTGTACAGGGCAGAGCCATGTGTGTACGGGGTGTACGGAGCAGAGCCGTGTGTGTGCGGGGTGTACGGAGTGGAGCCGTGTGTGCAATGTGTACGGATTGGAGCCGTATGTGTACGAGGTGTATGGTGTGGAGCCGCGTGTGTATGGGGTGTGCGGAGCAGAACCGTGTGTGTACAAGGTGTACGGAGCGGAGCCGCATGTGTACAGAGCAGAGCTGCATGTGTACAGCATGTACAGAGAAGAGCCGAGTGTGTACGGGGTGTAGGGAGCAGAGCTGCATGTGTACAAGGTGTACGGAGCAGAGCCGCATGTGTACAAGTGCACGGAGCGGAGCCAGGTGTGTACTAGGTGTACGGAGCGGAGCCGCGTTTGTACAGCGTGTACGTAGCAGAGGCGTGTGTGCACAGCGTGTACATAGCAGAGGCGCCTGTGTACAGCATGTATGTAGCAGAGGTGCGTATGTACAAGGTGTACGGAACAGAGCGGCGTGTGTACAAGGTGTATGGAACAGAGCCGCATGTGTACAAGGTGTACAGAGCTGTGTGTGTATAGGTGGTGTGGAGCAGAGCCGTGTGTATAGGGGGTATCAGGTGCAGTAATAGGGACACATACGGCAGCAGCGGCTCAGCATTGGGGTATCAAGTGCAGTAATAGGGACACATACGGCAGCAGCGGCTCAGCATTGGGGTATCAAGTGCAGTAATAGGGACACATACTGCAGCAGCGGCTCAGTATTGGGGTATCAGGTGCAGTAATAGGGACACATACGGCAGCAGCGGTTCAGCATTGGGGTATCAGGTGCAGTAATAGGGACACATATGGCAGCGGCTCAGAATTGGGGTATCAGGTGTAGTAATAAGTACACATACAGCAGCAGCAGCTCAGTATTGGGGTATCAGGTGCAGTAATAGGGACACATACAGCAGCAGTGGCTCAGCATTGGGGTATCAGGTGCAGTAAGAGGGACACATACAGCAGCAGTGGCTCAGCTTTGGGGTATCAGCAGGATGAGTGGTTTGTGCAGGTTGGGGATACATGGTGATGGGTCTGGAATATGAGAAGTGAAACGTGTCTTTGTTGTATTCTCTGTAGCAGAGCCGTGGCTGGAGGAGTTGCCATGTCGGTCTGGGTCAGATGGAAAAGACGTGAAAAGTGACCGATTCCATCAGAAAGAACGTCAGCGGTAAGACACCAACTATACCTGTGCAGTAATCACATATGTTTTGTAGGACTGGTATTTACCACTGATCATATTGCGGTAATATCCATGTTGGTCTTTATATAGGGATTATTTTCAGTAACAGCGCAGTCATCTCCTACATCCACTATTAGGGTGCGTCACCGAGTTGTAATCACAGTTACCTAGTTAGGGGCCCACTCAGAAGTTTTGCCCCCCCGAACCGAAACCCTAGCTACGCCTCTGGGTGCAGCATATGGAGGACACAAGGGAGGATGCACCGAATATCTATTTTTATACAAGTGCCAAATTTTGGATGCCCTCAATGACAAATGATCCAGGAGGAGCAGCACTAGTGAATCACCACTGCACCAAGCAGCACTGATGAGCGCCACTTATAGGAGTGGCATAGGGGTGCAGCGAATCCCCGCCATGAAGCCAGTTTGCTACATGTGTAGAGCTGCTTTCTCATCTCGGTCGCTGTGCCTGATCCGGATGACAGGCACTTCTTTATGATGAAAGTTTTCCCATCTTGGTTTCTGCTTAGGCCTCCTCCACACACTCATTTAACCCGAAATTCTTTCTGGGTGCCGGACAAAAAAAAAATTCTCTCTCTCTCTCTCTCTCTCTCTCCCAGCGTTATACCTTTAAATTTTCTCATTTTCAGGATCCGTCTGAAAACGGATCCTGTGCCATCAGTTCACATCAGTTGACAACGGATCCGCTTGTCTGACTTTTTGGCGGATTTGAACTGATGCAAAAAACTGAAGTGTGAAAGAGGCCTTACGCAGAGTGCAGCAGCCGATGACAAACTCATGTTAACTGCTGCACTCTGCACTCTGCATAAGCGGCAATCAAAATGACAAAGGCTTGTAAGCTAATGGATGAAAATAGCAGTGAATTATATGCATTGTATATGTGTTGAACTCAGCTCTCTGACTCTTTTCTCAACTCAGGGAATGAGGATTTCAATACTGAACTGGTGAAAGGGACTCAGGAAGCCTTGCTGCAGGCGCTGCCAACCCACCCTATGCCACTACAACCAAGAAATATCCGCCAGGATTTATCACTGTACAGTGATAAAACCCCGTATTCAGCAGTGATTAGAAAGATAGTAAAAGTATTGAGTTCCAAAAACAGACCAGCACCTCCAAACAGAATAAAAACAAGTGTGAACAGGAGCAAGCTGAGCTAACTGAATAATATACAAGTAAAAGAATACAGCAGCTTTATGTGAGGCTAAGATGTATGCAAACACTGAATATATGAAATTGGGATTGCATTACTGCTGTATAGAATATATTTAGAAAAAAATGAAGGTACTTAAGTCATAAATTGGCCAATTCATGAGATCCCACCAGCCACTAAAAGGTATACCTTTCTTTGATGGGGCATTAACCTAATATTTATCAAACATGCTTCTCTTGGGCTAAAAGCCTACTTATTTAAAGGGCAGGTAGGATCTAGCAATAGTTAAAAACAGCCTAAAGCTTCATTCAGAAGTCTGATATTTGCATATTACTGCCATCCATTGTTTCACGGATAGCATTTATAGAACTCATACATGTGATAGTCACATTTCCGTGAACTTTCCTGAAAATCCCGGAGATATGTCTGATTTTGATCTGAAAGGTGGATCAAATTCGGCAATGCAAGTCTATGAGTAGGAGAAAAAATCATGAAGGCATCCAAGTGCGGTCTGATTTTCACAAACTGTCATAGTAAGATGTATATTTTTTTTCTCCATTTGGGAGATACACTCAGACCACTCTCTGATCAAACTCTAATCAAAGTCTGATCAGAGTCTGATCAAAATAATTGTCCTGTTTTTCCTGTGTAGACCCTCAGTCAGAGGCCTTTCATCTGGCTAAATCAGAGCTCCTGCTTTACACTGATGAGTGGCAAACATCCCAAAACATGTGTCTGCAAATGGAGTTCCTGGTTTGGCTTCTTATGATTCTTACGTTAAGTCATGTGCCAAGGTTCGATATTGACTTTTTGAATTGCTACAGCCAATGGCGGGTCTAGAATTCAAATCCTCTTCCACTCTGAAGAGACTATTTGCATGGCTTTCCATTCACTCACAGTGAGTTTTCAAACTTTTAGTACAAAAAAATTATGCAAATTTTGAAAGCTTTTTACTCTGCATGTATAGTACAGAATATCAAGGTTGGTGGTTTGGAAATAATTGAAATTTAATAAAAATCTGTGTGCTTGATTCACCTTTGAATTTGTTCCTTTTATTGTGTAGATTTTGCTGTTTTTCACCTGTTTTTTTCAGTTGCACTTTAATTTTTTAATTTACATCTTTTGTCTTTTTTAAAGTCTATTTTATATGTCAACTTGTAAAGCTACTGCTCATCACAGTCACCGGGTTTCGCTGACCACACCATGAGACGGATTTGGGGAACGTCGTGGGTAGCTCTGGACTTTGGTGGACCTGCGTGGGAACTGTTTTTCTAATAAATTGGTGAACAAGGGACAGTGTATTTTTTTTCTCTCTTTTTATGCTTTTCAGGTTTCTATTTGTGGACTACATCAGACTTCCCTGGACTAAATTGGACCTGTTTGGTTTTGGTTTTTTTTCTATATAAATTGGTGAACCAGGGAAAGTGTGGGGGAGTATTTATTTAAATAAAGTATTTTTGTGTGTGCGTGATTTTTTTTATTTTTATTACTTGGTCAATAATGGGGGTGGCTGATAAACACCTCTCCATTACTAACATCAGGGCTTGATGACAGAAAATTCACAGCTGACATCAACCCCAAGCTCCATAACCCAGTTTGCCAATGCACCAGGGCAATCGGGATGAGCAAAGGCTACAAACCAGAATTAGTGCATCTCATGTGATGTGACACTCCGGGTGACTGCGGGCTACTATTTTTAGGCTGGGAAGGGCCCAATAACCAGGGACCTTTCCAGCCTAATAATATCAGCTCACAGCTGTCTGCTTTACCTTTGCTGGTTATCAAAACTAGGGGGGACCCAACATAATTTTTTTTTCATTTATTTATTAGGTTAATACATTTTCAGTAAGCTACACACACAATTCACTATATATCACAGATATCTATCTGTCTACACCATATACAGTTGTGTTCAAAAGTTTACAAACCCCAGCAGAATTTTTGCCTTTTTTCCAGAGAATATGAATGATAACACCAAAACTTTTTCTCCACTCATGTTTAGTGGTTGGGTGAAGCCATTTATTGTCAAACTACTGTGTTTTCTCTTTTTAAATCATAATGACAACTCAAAACATCCAAATGAACCTGATCAAAAGTTTATATACCCTGGTTATTTTGGCCTGATAAAATGCACAGAAGTTGACAAAAATAAGTTTGAATGGCTACTAAAGGTAACATCCTCACCTGTCACCTGTTTGCTTGTAATCAGTGTGTGTATAACAGCTGAGTGATTTTTTGGGATCCAGACAGACTCTTGCATTTTTCATCCAGCCACTGACGTTTATGGATTGTGAGTAATGGGGAAAGCAAAAGAACTGTCAACGGTTCTATGGGAAAAGGCAGTTGAACTGTATCAAACAGGAAAGGGATACAAAAAGATATCCAAGGAATTGATAATGCCAGTCACCAGCGTTCAAACTGTGATTAACAGATGGAAAGTCAGGGGCTCTGTAAAAACAAAACCTCAGTCAGGTAGACCAACAAAAATTTTGTCCACATATGCCAGGAAAATTGTTCTGGATGCAAAGAAAAACCCACAAATAACAACAGCTGACATACTGGACTCTCTGAAAACTAGTGGTGTGGCTGTTTCAAGATGCACAATAAGGAGGCACTTGAAGAATAATGGACTGCATGGTCTAGTCACCAGCAGAAAGCTATCACTGCGCAAATGCCACAAAGTATCTTGCCTACAATTCACAAACCAGCACAGAGACAAGCCTCAAAACTTCTGGAACAAGGTAATTTGGGGTGATGAGACCAAAATTGAACTTTTTTGCCACAACCATAAACGTTACATTTGGAGAGAGGTCAACAAGGCCTATGATAAAAGGAACACCATTCCTACTATAAAGCACTGAGGAGGATCGCTGATATTTTGGGGATATGTAAGCTACAAAGGCACAGGAAACTTGGTCAAAGTTGAAGGAAAGATGAATGCAGCACGTTATCAGCTAATACTGAAGGCAAATTTGCAATCATCAGCCCGGAAGCTGTGCATGGGACGTATTTGGAGGTTCCAGCATGACACAAGTCTCCTGACCTCAATATCATTGAGCCACTCTGGGGAGATCTCAAGCCCATAGTTCATGCTAGACATCTCAGGAATTAACAGGAACTGGAGGCTTTTTGCAAAGATGAGTGGGCAGCTTTACCATCTGAGAAAATAAAGAACCTCGTCCACAACTACCACAAAAGACTTCAAGCTGTCATTTATGTTAGAGGGGACAATACACGATATTAAGAAATAGAGTACTTTTGATCAGGGTCATTTGGATGTTTTGGGTTGTCATTATGATTTGAAAAGAGAAAATACAGCATTTTGACAATAAATGGATTCACCCAATCACTAACCAAACCATGAGTGGAGAAAAAGTTTTGGTGTTATCATTCATATTATCTGAAAAAAAGACCAAGAAAGCAAAAATTATGCCGGGGTATGTAAACGTTTGAGCACAACTGTACATCTATCTATTTTCCATATATCTATCTATATCCAGTAGAATGGAGGCAGCACACCAAGGTCAAAAAAGTGACGCATTGTGATGACAACACTTAGTTCCAAGTGTGGAAATTTCTCAAGCTTGAGAAGATGGTACAATGCTGACGAACATGTATGATGCACACTGACACACAGACAGGGATAACACCGGTACTGTTTTTTCCAGTACCGGAAAAATCAGGAGGTGCAAAAGGGACGTAATTCTTTGTTGCCCGCAGCAACCAATCAGAGCTCAGTTTTCATTTCCTACACTACTCTGTAAAATTGAAATCTATGCGTTGATTGGTTGCTATGGACAACAAATACATTATTATTACTAGGTAACTTTGATAGATAAGTTCCGATAAGCTTTAACATTGTATTAATTCTTTTCAATATAACACACTGAAATAAAGTGAAACTTCGGAGGTAGTCCTTTTAAATACAGACATAAATCAGTCTTTGATGCCTCTGATCTGCTTTTCAGTCGCAAATCTGTACTCCAGCAGCAATATCTGTGACTGATGAAGAAAAATATACCCGAAATGTACAATGCAAGTATCTGAATGTGGTGGATTTGCCAAAAGCACTCCCTTCATGGAAGCTGCTCCCTACACTCACACATCATTTATTGACTATGAACAGCAGTCAGATAGAGGCTCAGGCTGTGACCTGCCAATTAGTCTCATGTCTTCATGTCTTTGCGGCACTGCAACCTTAACATCATAATCCTTTACTTTGATGTATCTTATTATTTATATTGTAAAGGGTGAATAAGCAGAAATTCCTATGAGTTTATGGGAAGACAGAGACAGCTGGGATATGCTTTTTATGTATTTTGATGGATGCTATCATAACAAGAGTAGGAGTGGATGGGGGTTGCTTTAGTTTGTGGATGAAGTCAAGTGGCTGTAGCGCAATTAGGTTAACCCAGTGATGCTGAACATACCATTGTAATCAATATTATGACAGGTCAGAGGCATGTGATTAATAACCATATTAGTATGTGACATATGTCACAATCTGTTAGAGGTAAACACAGCTTAGTCTATCTGTGATAATCATCTAGCTACTTGCCGGCACTTCCATAAGAACATACAAAGATTAATGAGATTTATTAAGAGCTAAGGCTAACTGGTCATAATGGGACGACTGCTGGAAGTTCACTAGTTGTTAATGAGGAGCGTTTCTGATGTCTAGACACATTTGTTCTGCACTTTCTTTGTGGAGCACTTTCTTTCTGAGTGAAGTCCTATGTTCTTGAGAACACAAAGGCAAACCATTTTGTATTTCATTACCAAACATATTAGCCTTATTCACTAATACATTTATACTAACAATTGTGTTGGCATGGATTCAAGTGTTTGCTATCATAGCCACCATCAGGTTTGCCAACTTGACTTTTTATTTTTTCTGGAGAGCTTTTTATAAAATCACGAACAGACAATATTTTATACAAACCCATTGGAAAACCATAGTAAATCATTATGATTAGAAGTGATACACACCTATAGCCCATAATTCTGATATGAAGACATCAGGTGCATTCACTGTAATCTGTAAAATTATGGTAATTATCTGTATAAGTTTCAAAAAAAAAAATTTCTTACTTTCTTTTTTTTACAGATAAAGCATAAAAGTGCCCTATTTTTACAGGTTGACCTGGAATTTGTGGATGGTTAGCAACCATGACCACCACGTTGTATTGAACATATCTATTTTTCCTACCTTAAAATATTACAGTCATTGCCTCCCTATTATAAAAAAGAAAATTAAGCCAATAGCGTATAATAAAAGGTGTTTTTTTATTTTATTCATTGCTCAAACAAAAATTTCACAACACATGTAGAATAATCAGAGCAGCAATAATTTGGCTGGTATTATCCAAAAGATAAAATATATATACAATATACCAACGGCGCTAGTGTGCAGGGTTGATTCAGCAGCGAGTAAGGAACCCCCACACCACCAGGGGTGAAAATAAACAATTTAAACAAAATGATACTCGCGCTATGAATCAATGGAGAATAAAAATATATATATATAGTTACCTGTAGGATCAAGGCAACAAACTCATAAGCATTAGATGTTAGAGGATACTGAGTATTGATGGATCAAACTCTGAATAGGAGTGCAGTGGGAAACGCCCGATGGTTCACTAATGTGAACAGACTTTTAAACAGTAGATTCACCACTGTGAGCGGACTTTTGCTTTTGAGCGGTAGAAGCCAGCGGCATATACTTGCTAATCGTTTAGGAAGTCTCTCAATCAGTAGAAAAAAACAAATAAAACACCGAGCTCTGTTCCGGCCGGTAACAGGCTCCAGGTGCTGGCAAACGTCCGATAATTCTCCGATGGTGATAGATCCCACGTGAATGGCGTGAGAGCAGGGAAAAGAGCATAAATGATCGCTCACCAAAGTAGACACAGTCCAACGGCGGTCAGCATACCAGCCGCATTATAGATTGTAGACACCCGCGGTCAGCGTGGTGTGAATCTGGCAGGACCTGTGATAATCCAGATCACCAGAGGCGCGCAATCACGTGATGTCTGATAACAAGAGTGCTGCTTGAGCCAAAATTCATGGAACAGAGCTCGGTGTTTTATTTGGTTTTTTTAATACTGATTGAGAGACTTCCTAAACGATTAGCAAGTATATGCCGCTGGCTTCTATCGCTCAAAAGCAAAAGTCCGCTCACAGCGGTGAATCTACTGTTTAAAAGTCTGTTCACATTAGTGAACCATCGGGCGTTTCCCACTGCACTCCTATTCAGAGTTTGATCCATCAATACTCAGTATCCTCTAACATCTAATGCTTATGAGTTTGTTGCCTTGATCCTACAGGTAACTATATATATATATATTTTTATTCTCCATTGATTCATAGCGCGAGTATCATTTTGTTTAAATTGGTATTATCCAAAGTTAAGGTTTAATGGTAACAATCCTTGTTGTCTACAGTAGTAACGCAAAGAATACTTACACAGTCTATGGAGTAAAAGAGGTAAGGCTAACCACGCTGATGCTCAAGTTTAATAATTACATTCCTAGTGGTGTAGGGGGTCAAAACCAACATTTCTGGTGATATAGGGTATTGAAGGGGTTCAATCCAACTTCACCAGTAGTCTAGGGCAGTGAAGGATTTAATGGGAGTCTGTCAACACAAAATGACTGTTCAAACCAAACACAGGTGCTAGCTAGTGTGTCCTTGGCCAAAAGTCTCAGTGCACCTTCCCACCTGCTTGTTTTCCATCAATTGTAGAGATCCAGCTTTAAAGTCAGAGCTGCCAGTTAAGAAAGAGGGGGATGGAGATAGATGCAAAACAATTGGGTAAGATGTGCTGAACTGTTTGGCGATGGCAAGAGTCGACCATGGGCATGTGCTTGTTTTGAAAAGTCATTTAGTGCTGACAGCCTCTCTTTAAAGTCAGCATCCCTTATGCTTAGGGGGAAGTGATTATACAGGCTTGTCCATGGCAGGGATCAAGAGGACAGTGTGGTTGTCAATTAACTGCTCGACACTTGTTTGTGTCATTAGGTAGTTTATTTTATGAGTGCAATGCTTGATCATTAATAGGATCACAGGGAGTCTAGTCACAATTTCCACTCCTCAACATTGAAATTGCAACACCAAGAAGGAAACGTCTTGGAATTAATTGGATAATTAATTAATTGGATAAGCAAATGATAAAAAATGAAAACAAAATTTTAATAATATCTTGGTTTATTCAGCATCCAGTATGAGCACCACATGCAGAAATACATGGATTTACACACCTTGGCTGCTATCATTGATATTATTAATGGTTGTCTGAGGAATGTTCTGCCACGCTGAATGCACTTGGGCACGCAAATCCTCGCAATCGGCTATAACTGTATCCAAGATAAAAGTGGGACTCATTGCTAAAAAGGATAGACCTCCATTTAACCTCCGTTGCTCCATTTCTTCCTCTGAATATTACGTGGGCAACATCATGAAGAGGCCTTCAAGAGTATATGTCATACCAGTCCTACTCCAGAGATTATGATGTGAAGGGCATAATGTACATCAGCCAGACCACTCTAGTCTTTACTCCAGGTACACTAGCAGCTCAGAGTTGCAATGATTTGATTGAACCAATGGTACCATCACCGAAGCTTCCCAAGAGCTGTTTTTCATCATAACAATTCTAGGCCGCATGCTGCTCGTTTTACCATGTCCTGCAGTGTCTCTGATCTTGTTTCCCATCATGCACATCTGAGAAGTCATTAGTCGGCAATTGTAAAAGGAGCTACCAGCAGTGGATCTTGATGATTTGCGTAATCAAGTGCATTCATCGTGGCAGAACATTCCTCAGGCAACATTAATAACCTCATTAATAGCATGATAAGGCACCAAATGTACTGTGTTGCATTTTTGTGTGCTCGGCGCAGAGCCAAAAGGGCGGATGCGCCGGCAAAAGTGTGCCAGCGCACGACCAGCGTACCCAACGCTAAATATAGGGTACGCTGATCACATTCAGCATCATACGATCAGAGGAGGAGCTGACCGGAGGGGGCACGGCCGGGGGCGAAGCTTAGCGGTGGCCCTGCGCTGCGCCCGGTAACGCTAGTGTGAAACTAACCTAGATGTGTAAATGTACATGTTTCTGCACGAGGCCTCATACTTGATACTGAAATGTTTTAAAAATGTTGATTACGTTTTTTCATCATTTGCATAGCATCAACATATCTACCTATATTTCCATAATGCCACTACTTTTCTTTCATGTTGCAATTTCAATGTTGAGAAGTATAGAAACTATTTCTCTTATTTGTAATTTTTATCTTACTTTGTGACAAATAAGCATACTAGTTGTATGATTCCAGTCAAAAGTTTGAAATTGGCACATTGTAGATTGAAACTAAAAGGAAAAAAATCTAAGCATAATGTATAGAAGCATGTGTGAAAAAAACTAGAATATGCGATAACACCTTAATGCTGTAGCCAATTTTGATCTTGAAGGGGTTTTCCCACTACTATTTGACCCCCTTCATAATTTCCAATTCTTCCTATAAATCAGTTAATATACTTTTTATTATCTACAGGTGCTTCTCACAAAATTAGAATATCATCAAAAGGTTAATTTATTTCAGTTCTTCAATACAAAAAGTGAAACTCATATATTATATAGAGTCATAACAAACAAAGTGATCTATTTCAAGTATTTATTTCTGTTAATGTTGATGATTATGGCTTACAGTCAATGAAAACCCAAAAGTCATTTATCTCAATAAATTTGAATATTTTATAACACCAGCTTGAAAAAATAATTTTAAAATCCGAAATGTTGGCTCCTTTTGCATCAATTACTACATCAATGCGGTGTGGCATGGAGGCAATCAGCCTGTGGCACTGCTGAGGTGTTATGAAAGCCCAGGTTGTTTTGATAGCAGCCTTCAGCTCGTCTGCATTGTGGGGTCTGGTGTCGCATCTTCCTCTTGACAATACTCCATAGATTCTCTATGTGGTTAAGGTCAGATGAGTTTGCTGGCCAATCAAGCACAGTGATACTGTTGTTTTTAAACCAGGACTTGGTACTTTTGGCAGTGTGGACAGGTGCCAAGTCCTGCTGGAGAATGAAATTATCATCTCCAAAAAGCTTGTCGGCAGAGGGAAGCATGAAGTGCTCTAAAATTTCCTGGTAGATGGCTGCGCTGACTTTGGTCTTGATAAAACACAGTGGACCTACACCAGCAGATGACATGGCTCCCGAAACTATCATTGATTGTGGATACTTCACACCAGATCTTGGAAATTAAGGTCCCAGAGTCAGGAGGAAGAGTAGAGAGACAGACAATCCAAACTACTTGAGGTATAGTGTGAAGTTTCCACAATCAGTGATGGATTGGGGAGCCATGTCATCTGCTGGTGTACAGTCATGGCCAAAAGTTTTGAGAATGACACAAATATTAATTTTTACAAAGTCTACTGCTTCATTTTTTCTAATGGCAATTTGCATATACTCCAGAATGTTCTAAAGAGTGATCAGCTTAACAGCAATTACTTGCAAAGTCAATATTTGCCTAGAAAATTAACTTTATCCCCCAAAACACATTTCAACATCATTGCAGCCCTGCCTTAAAAGGACCAGCTAACATCGTTTCAGTGATTGCTCCATTAACACAGGTGTGGGTGTTGATGAGGACAGGGCTGGAGATCAATCTGTCATGATTAAGTAAGAATGACACCACTGGACACTTTAAAAGGAGGCTGGTGCTTGGCATCATTGTTTCTCTTCTGTTAACCATGGTTATCTCTAAAGAAACACGTGCAGTCATCATTGAACTACACAAAAATGGCCTAACAGGGAAGAGTATCGCAGCTAGAAAGATTGCACCTCAGTCAACAATCTATCGCATCATCAAGAACTTCAAGGAGAGAGGTTCCCTTGTTGCCAAAAAGGCTCCAAGGCGCCCAAGAAAGACCAGCAAATGCCAGGACCGTCTCTTAAAAGTGTTTCAGCTGCGGGATCGGGCTACCAGCAGTGCAGAGCTTGCTCAGGAATGGCAGCAGGCAGGTGTGAGTGCATCTGCACGCACTGTGAGGCGGAGACTCTTGGAGCAAGGCCTGGTCTCAAGGAGGGCAGCAAAGAAGCCACTTCTCTCCAGAAAAAACATCATGGACAGACTGATTGTCACGGTCAACGTGTGTCTGGACGCAGCGGTTACCGCAAGGCAGACCCATAACACACGTGACCCTGGATACAGCGCCTCCAGTGGGGCGAATTTAAATAATAATACGTGCAGATGGATACACCGCCTCCACCTGGCGAATTTAGGTATTACACGTTAATATAAATTCTGGAAACTCCGCCTCCAGTACGGCGAAGGGGGACCTGGGAAACATTAACAATGGTGGGCCCTGCGATAGGGAATGGGGACATGGAGACCACCTGCACTCCCCTGAGCCAGTGTCCCTGCACTCCTCACATTCCCTATACAGGCTCCGCACCTGTCGCCGCACGCGAACCTTAAACCCTTGCTCGCCCTGACCCTAAACCCTCACTAGGGAATTGGGCGGTGCGGAGACTAATCCCACCACTGCACTAATAACACACATGAGGGAAAGAGACAATACAGGGGGACACCACTTAGCTTTATGCTCTGTGCTTATGCTCCTGCAACAGAGCCCTCCACCTGCGTGCGTCTTCTCCTCCACCCGGATCCATCACATAACAGGATCCTTCACCATAGTGCAGCCTTGGAGCAGAGTCCACCACCAGTTGCTGCTGCTTAGTAACAGAGTCCCAAGGATGAGTTCAGCTTCTGCCACGAAGTCAAGCATGCCTGAGTCCAGCTCAGCAGCCAAGTCCCACATGGTGAGTGCCACTCTCCATAGTAGCCACTCCACCAGTCCATGCAGACACTTCCTGCTGACACCATCACTGCGACCCCACCACGCCATGCCAGCACTTCGTCCAGACACCATATCTGACACACGTCCCCCCTGGCTAAGCTGCACAGGACTCTTCCTCAGCTCCATCCTTCCACCAGGCTCTCAACAACTCAGAATGAATGAATGAATGAATGAATATCACCAGCAGTGATTGCACACCCTGAGTCTCATTTATAGAGCCCCACACCTGAATCATAATTACAGAGAACTTTAAACTGAAAACCTAAGGTGCGATACCACTAACCACCACCGGGGACAGGCAAGTCACCTTGGCAACTTGCCAAAAGGAAAAAAGTTCACTCTGTGCTTTTAAAACTGTCAGATCACTTCAGATCATGACAGTACCCCCTCCTTAATGAGGGGCCTCTGGACCCTCAAGACCACCCCTCATTAGGGAAACACCTACAGCGGGGACGCCCAGATCCTGAGTTCACCCCACCACTACCTGACACTTCAGGTTTATGACAAACACACCGCTGGTATTGGCAATACAGTTCATTTTGGAGGCACCACTCATCTCCACAGCGCCGACCTGGGGAACGAGTTTATGTATGTGTATGTTTGTTTGTTATGAGCTGATCAGGCTCCACAACACCCTTCCACAAGATGTTTCTTGGTGGCACCCATACATGCTCGTTCACACACAGGTCCGGACCTGATCGTTTATTGCACACATTCGTTTGCCATATATTTGGTGAACTCATTCTGGACACGACAACAGAGGCGTCCCCCTGTGTCACCACACTCACACCCCTGCTATTCACCACGGGACACCACCCTCCAACCCTCTTTACCATGAGGTCTACGCCTCCCAGGGTTGGTTAATGGCGAGGGTTGAGATTTGTCCCTACTCCCCCGCAGCACACCTGCTGCACACACCTGGAGGAGAAGGGGACATGAATATGGAGGAAATATACACTCGCTGGTCGCCTTCCTCCAAACGACCAGGAGGCGCGGCTTCTTCGGTGGTATAGAAGATTTGGCGTGAGCCCCGCGGACTATACACCAGTCTGCTCACTACAGGGACGTACCCCTTCACCTCGGGGAACCCCAGACAGCACCATGGGGATCACCAACTCCACCCACCTGTCTGGTTACGTCCACCTGTATGAACAAGTCCCGCTCCCCAGCAGCGACTCAAGGGTGCTTTTACCAAAGCCACAGGGACATGGAGAAAAAATACACTCGCTGGTTGCCTCCACACGACCAGGAGGGGCGGCTTCTTCAATGGTATGGCAGATTTTGCGTGAGCCCCGCGGACTATCACCAGTCTGCTCACTACAGGGACGTACCCCTTCACCTCGGGGAACCCCAGACAGCACCATGGGGATCACCAACTCCACCCACCTGTCTGGTTACGTCCACCTGTATGAACAAGTCCCGCTCCCCAGCAGCGACTCAAGGGGGCTTTTGCCAGACCCGCAATTTGCCAAAGCCGCCATTTTGATTTCCTGGTTACCTGAGCAGAGGCCCCAGACCCTGATAACTGCTGCTGAAGCGGCTCTAACACACCTTGCCGCTCCCCACTCACCTCAGTGAGGCCCGGCAGCAATTACTCACAGATCTCCACATGGCCAAAGCTCACCAGAAAGAAAAATGTATGGCTGGTGATAATGTCACGGTCAACGTGTGTCTGGACGCAGCGGTTACCGCAAGGCGGACCCATAACACACGTGACCCTGGATACAACGCCTCCAGTGGGGCGAATTTAAATAATAATACGTGCAGATGGATACACCGCCTCCACCTGGCGAATTTAGGTATTACACGTTAATATAAATTCTGGAAACTCCGCCTCCAGTACGGCGAATTTAAATAATAAGGGGGACCTGGGAAACATTAACAATGGTGGGCCCTGCGATAGGGAATGGGGACATGGAGACCACCTGCACTCCCCTGAGCCAGTGTCCCTGCACTCCTCACATTCAATATACAGGCTCTGCACCTGTCGCCGCACGCGAACCTTAAACCCTTGCTCGCCCTGACCCTAAACCCTCACTAGGGAATTGGGCAGTGCGGAGACTAATCCCACCACTGCACTAATAACACACATGAGGGAAAGAGACAATACAGGGGGACACCACTTAGCTTCATGCTCTGTGCTTATGCTCCTGCAACAGAGCCCTCCACCTGCGTGCGTCTTCTCCTCCACCCGGATCCATCACATAACAGGATCCTTCACCATAGTGCAGCCTTGGAGCAGAGTCCACCACCAGTTGCTGCTGCTTAGTAACAGAGTCCCAAGGATGAGTTCAGCTTCTGCCACGAAGTCAAGCATGCTTGAGTCCAGCTCAGCAGCCAAGTCCCACATGGTGAGTGCCACTCTCCATAGTAGCCACTCCACCAGTCCATGCAGACACTTCCTGCTGACACCATCACTGCGACCCCACCATGCCATGCCAGCCCTTCGTCCAGACACCATAGCTGACACACTCCCCCCTGGCTAAGCTGCACAGGACTCTTCCTCAGCTCCATCCTTCCACCAGGCTCTCAACAACTCAGAATGAATGAATGAATATCACCAGCAGTGATTGCACACCCTGAGACTCATTTATAGAGCCCCACACCTGAATCATAATTACAGAGAACTTTAAACTGAAAACCTAAGGTGCGATACCACTAACCACCACCGGGGACAGGCAAGTCACCTTGGCAACTTGCCAAAAGGAAAAAAAGTTCACTCTGTGCTTTTAAAACTGTCAGATCACTTCAGATCATGACACTGATATTCTGCAAGAGGTACAGGAAGTGGACTGCTGAGGACTGGGGTAAAGTCATTTTCTCTGATGAATCCCCTTTTCGATTGTTTGGGACATCTGGAAAACGGCTTATTCGTAGAAGACCAGGTGAGCACTACCATCAGTCTTGTCTCATGCCAACTGTCAAGCATCCTGAAACCATTCATGTGTGGGGTGGCTTCTCAGCCAAGGGAATGGGCTCGCTCTCAGTCTTGCCTAAAAACACAGCTATGAATAAGAATGGTACCAGAATGTCCTCCAAGAGCAACTTCTCCCAACCGTCCAAGAGCAGGTGGCGATCAACAATGCCTTTTTCAACATGATGGAGCACCTTACCATAAAGCAAAGGTGATAACTAAATGGCTCAGGGAACAAAACATAGAGATTTTGGGACCATGGCCTGGAAACTCCCCAGATCTTGATCCCATTGAGAACTTGTGGTCAATCATCAAGAGACGGGTGGACAAACAAAAACCTTCAAATTCAGACAAAATAAAAGCATTGATTTTGCAAGAATGGACTGCTATCAGTCAGGATTTGATCCAGAAGTTGATTGAGAGCATGCCAGGGAGAATTGCTGAGGTCCTGAAGAAGAAGGGTCAACACTGCAAATATTGACTTGCTGCATTAACTCATTCTAACTGTCAATATAACCTTTTGTTACTCATAATATGATTGCAATTATATTTCTGTATGTGATAAAAACATCTGACAAACACACATAAAAACCAGAGGGCAGCAGATCATGTGAAAATATAATATTTGTGTCATTCTCAAAACTTTTGGCCATGACTGTAGGTCCACTGTGTTTTATCAAGACCAAAGTCAGCACAGCTGTCCACCAGGAAATTTTAGAGCACTTCATGCTTCTCTCTGCCGACAAGCTTTTTGGAGATGGAAATTTCATTCTCCAGCAGGACTTGGCACCTGTCTATGGGTCGCCCTCCCAGGGCTGTAGGGTGCTCGGTACCGGGCCCGATGAGCTTCAATGGGAGATGTCACGGCAGCTGGGACCCGGCCCATGGCCCTGGGTGCCCATTGTGAAAGGGGAATGTTCAGTGTGCTTATGATGAGTGATTTGTGATGTCACCTGTGGTGTTCGGCAATAGAGATGTAAGCCGACGCTGCAGACAGATCCTCTGGGACAGATGGTGTGGTGCTGCAGTGATGGTATAGCCCTCCACAGGCAGGACTGTAGTCCCAGGGCAGTGTAGGTGAAGTGACACTTAGATGGTGTAGTGTCAGGCGCAAGGGATGTAGCCGTGCTGGGCAGGTTGGCGCAGGAATAAGTGGAGGACACCAGGGCATGCAGTTCCAATGTTGCAGGTACAGGTGCCCGCATCCGTGCCGTGTCCTCCGGGTCAGGAGCTCAGCCAACTTCCAGGCAAGATGAAGTACTCCTTTCCAACACTCCGCCAACATATGTGCCTTTTCATAACATCTCCTCTTATAGCGCCTTTACTCCTAGTACTGAGTTACACTGGAGTTCCTCCTGTCAGATGTTCCTATGAACTCTACTTATACTGCAGACAGCTGTAGCCTGCTTCGGGGACTCCTTGCTACTAAGTCCCAGCTCACTAATATGTTGCTGTTGTGCCCCCAAGTCTTGTGTGGGAATAAAGTGGTCACTACTTCTATTCCCCCTGTGTCTGCTGCAGGACCATTAGTATCCGTACAACCTCGGGGACCGGACCCCGGCCTTGCGCTTAGAACTTGAAAAGGGTTCTCCTTTAACCCTGGTCCTTGTTCACTTATTCTCCTCACGTTCCGTACTAATCCTTCTTCCCAATGGAGAATCAAGTTTTTTTTCTCTGTCTCTTTCCTGTGCCAGCAGCCCCAGATCACTGTGGCCTGCTGCAGCACTTCCTTCTTCCATCCCTCTCCCGGGGATCTTCTCTGCTCACACTCTGTCCTTCTACATCCTCACTCATTGACTGAATGAAAGACTGACTGACTGACTCAACTCTTCCCGCTCTTATATGTGAACTAACTCCACCCGCCTCCCAGCACGTTTTGTGTTCCAAGCAGGGAGCCACCATGGGGTGCTATGCTATACTCCAAGCAGGGAGCCGCCGAAGGTGCTTTGCTACACTACTTTGTGGTGTGGGATGGTAGGTGTTGGAGTGTGGTCAGGTGTCTCCACCTTACCTGGATGGTGTGGTACCACACCTCAGGAGGAGATGCAGTACCTCTGTGGTGACTGAACCCTCAGGGACGCCACATATACACTGCCAAAAGTACCAATACCTGGTTTAAAAACAGTATCACTGTCCTTGATTGGCCAGCAATTTCTCCTGACCTTAACCCCATAGAGAATCTATAAGGTATTGTGAAGAGGAAGATGAGAGACACAAGATCCAACAATGCAGACGAGCTGAAGGCTGCTATCAAAGCAACTTGGGCTTCCATAATGTCAGGAACACAGCACTGCACTTGCTCACTGAGCCAGTGCGCGTGTCCTGAGTTCAAAAACTGTGCTCAAAGGTACCTGTGGAGCGGGGCAGCAGCAGTGAAGATGTGTGCTTCAGACTAACAGGCCAGATCAGGCCAGGGTCAAAGCACGAGATAGCATGACAGTACCAAAGGATTAGACAAAACGGATAGTCAGGATGTAGCGAGAGATCAGTAAACCAGAATGGGCAATAGACGGTACAATAGGGACAAACTGTAGCGGAGTAGCAATAGCCAAGCCAGGGGGTCAGAAATGGAGAAGACAATAGTACCAAAAAGTGAGACAGAGAAGAGAGTGAGGGGACAGACCGGGTCATACATGAGAGGTAATCAAGCAAACCAGAATACACACAGCCAGAACAACAGTATAGCTGACAGGGAATCCTAGTCTGGAGTGAGTATAAATAGCCCTCCCAGATCCAAAGGGAGGCCAGCAAAAGTTAACCCTGAGAGAACAGGACATTAACCATGTAGTATACCATTACACATAACACAGCAGTGCCACAGGCTGATCAGCTCCATGCCACTCCACATTGATTCAGTAATTGATGCCAAAGGAGCCCCGACCAAGCATTGAGTGCATTTACTGAATATACATTTCAGTAGACCAATATTTCGGATTTTAAAATAATTTTTCAAGTTGGTGTTATAAAGTATTCTAATTTACTGAGATAATGACTTTTGAGTTTTCATTGACTTTTAGCCATAATCATCAACATTAACAGAAATAAACACTTGAAATAGATCACTCTGTTTGTAATGACTCTATATAATATATGAGTTTCACTTTTTGTATGGAAGAACTGAAATAAATTAACTTTTTCATGATATTTGAATTTTGTGAGATGCACCTGTACTTCTATGAGCACAAGTCTGTGTGGGTCACATAATCCTTTGTTGTCATATAGACACTGCTTCCTGCTCTGTTACTTCAGATTTAGGCACCACAATTGGATGAAATTACATAAGGATGTCAAAGATTAGACAGACATGCCTTTCAATAATTGACAGGAGACTAAACATGCATGGTCAGATAACTGACTTCACAGTCTTCCTCTGCACAGATCCTGCTAATGCTTTGGAGCATTGGCCCCTTCAGCTGACAAGCGCTGCAATGTGCTGCTTGTAATTAACCCCTTAACGACCGCCGATACGTCTTTTAACAGCGATAGTTAAGGGTACTAAAACCACAGCGCCGTTAATTCTTGGCGCTGTGGAGAAAGTACATAGCGCCCCCCAGTGTCGGATTTTCTCCGGGGTCTTGGCTGCCAGGGGTAGCCGAGACCCCAGAGAACATGAATCGGTCATTTTTTACCGACCCCGCTTTTGCGATTGCCGTTATTAACCCTATAACGGTGACCGCAAAAAAAAGAAGCCGCGATTATGCATTAAATTTCTCTTTCCTCTAATGTGATCGCACATCAGAGGAGAGAGAAATAGGGTCCCCGATCCCCCCGATTCCCCCCCCGGTACCTCTCCGTGGTCCTCCGTCCCTCCCGGTTGTCCCACGTCCCGCCATCTTGAAAATGGCGGGCGCATGCACAGTGGACCCGCCGTGAATCTGCCGGCTTCGGTTGGCAGATTCCATTCATTATTTTGATCACTATGATAAACGATCATAGTGATCAAAATAAAAAAAAGTACTTAACCCCCCCCCCGTTTATCACCCCCTTATATAGGCAAACATAATGAAATAAAGAAAATATTTTTTTTTTCAGTTTTCCATTAGGGTTAGGGTTAGGGCTAGGGCTAGGGTTAGGGTTGGGCTAGGGTTAGGGTTGGGCTAGGGTTAGGGCTAGGTTTAGAGTTGGGCTAGGGTTAGGGTTGGGCTAGGGTTAGGGCTAGGGTTAGGGTTGGGCTAGGGTTAGGGCTAGGGTTAGGGCTAGGGCTAGGGTTAGGCTTAGGGCTAGGGTTAGGGCTCGGGTTAGGGCTAGGGTTAGAGTTAGGGTTAGGACGAACTAGGATTAGGGTTAGAATTAGGATTAGGGATTAGGGTTGGGATTAGGGTGGGGGTGTGTTGGGGTTAGGGATGGAGCAAGAAATGAGGGGTTTCCACTATTTACCAACTTTAGGGGTCTAAAAAATCACTTTTGTGGAAATAAAAAAGACTTTTTATTTTCACGACTCTGCGTTTATAAACTTCTGTGAAGCGCTTGGGGGTTCAAAGTGCTCACCACACATCTAAATAAGTTCCTTAGGGGGTCTAATTTCCAAAATGGGGTCACTTGTGGGGGGTTTCCACTGTTTAGGCCCATCAGCGGCTCTGCAAACACAACATGATGCCCGCAGACCATTCCATCAAAGTCTGCATTCCAAAATGGCACTCCTTCCCTTCCAAGCGCTCCCATGCGCCCAAACAGTGGTTCCCCCCCACATATGGGGTATCGGCGTACTCCGGACAAATCGCACAACAACTGTGGGGGTATGATTTCTCCTGTTACCCTTGTAAAAATAAAAATTTGGGGGCGAAAAGATCATTTTTGTGGAAAAAAATGGATTTTTTATTTTCACGGCTCTACGTTATAAACTTCTGTGAAGCACTTGAAGGTTCAAAGTGCTCACCACACATCTAGATAAGTTCCTTAATGGGTCTAGTTTCCAAAATGGGGTCAGTTGTTGGGGGTTTCCACTGTTTAGGCCCATCAGGGGCTCTGCAAATGCAACATGATGCCCGCAGACCATTCCATCAAAGTCTGCATTCCAAAATGGCACTCCATCCCTTCCAAGCTCTCCCATGCGCCCAAACAGTGGTTCCCCCCCACATATGGGGTATCAGCGTACTCAGGACTAATCGCACAATAACTGTGGTGGTATGATTTCTCCTGTTACCCTTGTAAAAATAACAATTTGGGGACGAAAAGATCATTTTTGTGGAAAAATAATGGATTTCTTATTTTTACGGCTCTATGTTATAAACTTCTGTGAAGCACTTGAAGGTTCAAAGTGCTCACCACACATCTAGATAAGTTCCTTAATGGGTCTAGTTTCCAAAATGGGGTCATTTGTTGGGGGTTTCCACTGTTTAGGCCCATCAGGGGCTCTGCAAATGCAACATGATGCCTGCAGACCATTCCATCAAAGTCTGCATTCCAAAATGGCACTCCATCCCTTCCAAGCTCTCCCATGCACCCAAACAGTGGTTCTCCCCCACATATGGGGTATCAGCGTACTCAGGACTAATCGCACAATAACTGTGGTGGTATGATTTCTCCTGTTACCCTTGTAAAAATAACAATTTGGGGACGAAAAGATCATTTTTGTGGAAAAAAAATGGATTTCTTATTTTCACGGCTCTATGTTATAAACTTCTGTGAAGCACTTGAAGGTTCAAAGTGCTCACCACACATCTAGATAAGTTCCTTAATGGGTCTAGTTTCCAAAATGGGGCACTTGTTGGAGTTTTCCACTGTTTAGGCACATTAAGGGCTCACCGAACGCAACATGGCATCCGATCTCAATTCCAGCCAATTCTGCGTTGAAAAAGTCAAACGGCGCTCCATCCCTTGCGAGCTCTGCCGTGTGCTGAAAAAGTGGTTTACCCCCACATATGTGGTATCAGCGTATTCAGGAGAAATTTTACAACAAATTTTGTGGTTGATTTTCTCTTTTAACACTTGTAAAAATAAAAAAAATTGGTTCTGAAGTAAATTTTTTGCAAAAAAAAGTTACATGTTAATTTTTTCCTTCCACAGTGCTTTAGTTCCTGTGAAGCACTTAAAGGGTTAATAAACTTCTTGAATGTGGTTTTGAGCACCTTGAGGGGACTAGTTTTTAGAATGGTGCCACTTTTGGGTATTTTCTGTCATGTACACCCCTCAAAATGACTTTAAATATGATGTGGTCCCTAAAAAAAATGGTTTTGTAAATTTTGTTGTAAAACTGAGAAATCGCTGGTCAACTTTTAACCCTTATAACTTCCTAACAAAAGAAAATTTTGCTTCCAAAATTGTGCTGATGTAAAGTAGACATGTGGGAAATGTTGTTTATTAAGAAATTTGTGTGACACATCTCTCTGATTTAAAGGTCATAAAAATTTAAAGTTTTAAAATTGCTAAATTTTCAAAATTTTCGCCATATTTCCGTTTTTTTTTCATAAATAAACACAAGACTTATCGAAGAAATTTTACCACTAGCATGAAGAACAATATGTCACGAAAAAACTATCTCAGAATTAGCAGGATCCATTAAAGCGTTCCAGAGTTATAACCTCATAAAGGGACAGTGGTCAGAATTGTAAAAATTGGCCTGGTCATTAAGCTGCAAACTGGCTCTGTCGCTAAGGGGTTAAAAAGCAGATCATAGTTAAAAGGAACCTATCATCAAGATTGTGCCCAGTAACCTACAGACAGTGTCACATATGCACCATTATACTGATTAAAATGATAGCTTGGTTGATGAAATCCATCTTGTGGTTGTTGTTTAATCTTTATTTTCAGTTTTGAGTTAATGGTATGCTCGTGCCCCGGGGTGGCCTGTGGAGGGAAGGGTGCTTAATGCGGTGCTCTGATTAGGTACTCATCTGTATGGCCTCTGACAGGTCACTGATCCTTCATTGCACTGCCCCCTAGTTTACATAAAGAATGTTATATAGTGGCTAGTATAGCGCAATGGTTAAGTGCACAGCATACAAAATGGAAGATTGGCGTTCAAATCCCGTTTCTGCCCTGTGGAAATCAAATGAAAAATAAATTACAGTGAGGAAAAAAAGTATTTAGTCAGCCTCCAATTGTGCAAGTTCTCCCACTTAAAAAGATGAGAGAGGCCTGTAATTGACATCATAGGTAGACCACATCTATGAGAGTCAAAATGAGAAAGTAAATCCAGAAAATAACCTTGTCTGATTTGGCAAGATTTATTTAGCAAATTATGGTGGAAAATAAGTATTTGGTCATTAACAAAAGTTCATCTTAATATTTTGTTATACAGTATATCCTTTGTTGGCAATGACAGAGGTCAAACATTTTCTGTAAGCCTTCACAATGTTGGCACACACTCTTGGTGGTATGTTGGCCCATTCCTCCATGCAGATCTACTCTATAGCATTGATGTTTTGAGCCTGTACCTGGGCTACACGGATTTTCAAATCCCTCCAAAGGTTTTCTTTGGGGTTAAGATCTGGAGACTGGTTAAGCCACTCCAGGACCTTCATATGCTTCTTACGAAGCCATTCCTTCGTTGCCCTGGCGGTGTGCTTGGGATCTTTATTATACTGAAAGACCCATCCATGTTTCATCTTCAATGCCCTTGCTGATGGAAGGAGGTTTGCACTCCACTCAAAATCTCACGATACATGGCCCCATTCATTCTTTCATGTACATAGATCAGTCGTCCTGGTCCCTTTGCAGAGAAACAGCCCCAAAGCAGATTGTTGCCACCCCCATGCTTCACAGTAGGTATGGTGATCTTTGGATACAACTCAGCATTCTGTCTCCTCCAAGCATGACAAGTTTTGTTTCTACCAAACTGTCCTACTTTGGTTTCATCAGACCATATGACATTCTCTCAATACTCTTATGAATAATTAAAATGCTCTTTAGCAAACTTCAGACAGGCCCGGACATGTACTGGCTTAAGCATGGGTACACATCTAGCACTGCAGGATCTGAGTCCCTGGCAGCGTAGTGTGTTACTGATGGTAGCCTTTGCTATGGTGGTCCCAGCTCTATGCAGATCATTCACTAGGTTCCCCCGTGACACAAAATAATAAAAGAAAAAAATGCCTCACCACACCTATGGGCTAAGTTCACATACAGTGTTTTTACACGTTTGTATTGCTTTCAATGGTGAAAAAAATATTCAACAGGAAATATAATTTTATAATTTTAATACCATATCTGGCCATGTGGTGTGTGAGACATGATCAGACACATTGAAAGTCACAATTTTTTTTATTCAGTCGGCCATTACTACTTGAGGACGGCCATCAGGCGGCCCTTTCTATTGTTAGAGGGACAGCAGGTGTCTTGTGGACAGATGAGACCAATATAGAGTTTTTTGGTAAAGCACATCATTCTACTGTTTGCTGTAAATGGAATGAGACCTACAAATAAAAGAACAAAGTAGTTACAGTCAAACATAGTAGCGGTTCAAAGATATCTTGGGGTTGTTTTGATGCTTATGGCCCTGGGTGCCTTGAAATGTGAAGATTCTCAAAGGATTTTGTTTCGTAATGTAGTGCTCAGGGTCAGAAAGCTGGGTTTGCATCGTAGTAGGTCATGGGTCTTCCAGCAGGACAATGACCCCAAACATACTTCAAGAACCACCCAGAAATAGATGGAAACATAGTACTGGAGAATTTAGAAGTTATAATTCCAGCTCCAGCTTACATATAGATGATACAGAGAAACTGTGAATGGACACATTAAGTCATTTAATTGTGCCTGCTGTCATGAATTTCTGAGTACAGAACACCGTAAAAAACATGAATCGGTCAATGAGTGCATGGAAAAAGAACGGCAGCAAGACTTAGAATTTGTAAGGCAATAATCCCTGACTAGATGACTGTCATACACAATACTTACTGCCACACCCTATACAAATTGCAGATAAGAGCATTATTATTATAACAGAATATAATCTATTTGAATTAGCCCTGAAAAAGCAATTTGTTTAATGTAGCAGCATCAAGGACTGTTATTTCATCAACTCTGCTGGGGAATATAGTGGAGCGTTTCGCATCTACTCAGCCTGATATAGAAGATACCAGAATCTTCTGTACTTACTCTCCTGTCCCGGCTGTGAAATCATGTATGCAGTGTGAGAACTCCCTACGTAATGACGACCTGATAGCCCACAATGAGGCACTGGATCATATAATAATAGAACCCATAGGCTCTTTGGTTTAAATTTTTTTTCTCAACTAGAAGGTGGATCCACAGAAAAGCATTTTTGACCATTACTAAGGAGGTATAGTGTTTGTACTAAGTGCAAGGGATGCCGAAAATTAGAGGAAGGCACTCCAATACCCATTTGAAGAGATGTAGTGGAGGGCCTCAAAAAAAATTTTATTTCCATTTCCATTATTAAGGAGTGGGTATCCTTTATTAAGGAGTGGGTATCCTAGACTGGTAATACCCATGTGCTAAGTGCATCAACTGAAAAACATTTACCCCTGGAGAGTATATATATATATATATATATATATATATACAGTATATAAAAGAATGTTCAAGGTAAGCCTCTAGAAATTGTTACTGCGGGCATCATAAACACCCTTAAAAAATTTATAGCGAGGGTAGCGATAGGTAGCTAGGGTTGTTATATTGGTGGTGGAGAAGGAACACAACGAAACAAAAAAGACGAAATCCTGAAGCGAATACCGATGTTTGGCTGGGAATGGGTGCATGTGAATAAAACAAAAAATCAACACTGGATTTGTCATGTGCTGGTGTACAGAAGTCTGGCCCAATCCCAGCCTTTGTTCATTTTGATAATACGTGCTTGTGTAAGGCAGGAATGGCACACTGGGAGAAATAGTGACTGCTGGGGACCGAGTACCAAGGGATAGCCACCGCCATGAGGTTGCGGAAAGCTTCTGTCCTCACAAGCCTAAATGACAACATTTCCAGGGAAAGCAGTATGGAAATGTGGCCGTTTAGTATTGTAGCCTGTGGGTGGGTGGCTGTGTATTTATTCTTGTGTTCCAAGGACTGGGGTAGCGACAACTAAATGCTGTGCTGGGTCAAGGACTTGGACATGGTTGCTGATGGAGGAACAACAGCTGCAGGATGGGAGGCATCTTTGCCTATGCCATGGACAGCAGATTGGCGTGCATGTAGAACAGGGGAAGAGGCAGTGGTGTCACCTGCAGACACTGTTTCTGGACCCTAGCGCCAGGCTCAAGTAGTCGGGTGCCTTGCTTACATGTACCTGAGCATTCTGATGGTGGTCAGGCTAGTATTTGTGCTACCCCTGCTGATGATTACATGGCAGATGTTACAAATGACCTTTTTTTAGTTAACTGGACTGTCTTTAAAAAGCACCAGACTAGTGAACACCTAAACCTTGGCTTGGCAACTTTATCCGCGTTGGTGCTCTGGGGAACAGTTGCCCACCTATTGTCTCTGGCCACCCCACTGCCTCTTCCTGCCTTTTGTGATGCTGAGGATCCCTCCCCCTGTGCGCTGCTGTCCTTGCTCTGCATGTCACCTTCCCAGATTGCGTCAGTGACTTCATTGTCCACCACCTCGTCTTCCACTGCCACATCCTGGTCCTTCTTCTGACTTGCTGTAGTAACAACGCCATTTGCTGGCAATAGTGTCTCATCATCATCCAGCTCTTGCAACAGTTATTGCATTTTTTCACTATTGCCTTCTTGTGAGGAGCATGGCTGCTCAAATATTTGAGCATCGTTACAGGCAATCTCTTCATGTTCCGCTTGAAACAGGCAGAGCGAGAGACCATAATCTATAAATGGAAATGTGACCAGCTCTTTGGAGTGACCAAGTCTCGGATCACTTTTCTACGGGAGCTCGGCATTGTGGGAGGAAGGAGGATCAGGGAGAGGATTATGTTGTCCAGAATCACAGCTACTGAGACTTGACCGTGTGGTAGACAGAGTGGTGCTATCAAAGGGACTGAAAGCATTATCTGCTGTTCATCCAACAACCTTTTCACACTGGTCTGGTTTTAAGAGTGATGTTCCACGCCCCCTACAAACATAGTAACATAGTTAGCAAGGCCGAAAAAAGACATCTGTCCATCTAGTTCAGCTTATATGCCCTCACTACGTCCTTTTAAAGAACCTAATAACTGTGAGATACAATATTGCTACGCTCCAGGAAGACATCCAGGCCTCTCTTGAACCCCTCGACTGAGTTTACCATCACCACCTCCACAGGCAAGGAATTCCAGATTCTCACTGCCCTAACAGTAAATAATCCTCTTCTATGTTGGTGAAAAACCCTTCTCGCTTCCAGATGCAGAGAATGCCCCCTTGTGACCGACATCTTCCTTGGTATAAAGAGATCCTCAGAGAGATATTTGTATTGTCCCCTTATATACTTATATAAGGTTATTAGATCGCCCCTCAGTCGTCTTTTTTTCTAGACTAAATAATCCTAATTTTGTTAATCTCGCTGGGTATTGCAGTTCCCCCATCCCCTTTATTAATTTTGTCGCCTTCCTTTGTACACGCTCTAGTTCCATTATATCCTTCCTATGTACTCCATGTGCGGTCAAACCAGGGATTTGTGCAGAGGCAGTATAATGCTCTCATCATATGTATCCACATGTAAGTTTATCATTGACTAGGATCTCTAATTCCTACTCCATGTCAGATTTACCCGGTGGTTTCCCATTCAGTGTGTAATGGTGATATTGATTCCTTCTTCCCATGTGCATAACCTTACATTCATCATTGTTAAACCGCATCTGTCACCTTTCAGCCTAAGTTTGCAACTTATCCAGATCCATCTGTAGCAGAATACCATTTTCTCTTGTATTGACTGCTTTACATAGTTTTGTATCATCTGCAGATATCGATATTTTACTGTGTAAACCTTCTACCAGATTGTTAAAAAATATGTTGAAGAGAAAAGGGCCCCAACACCGATCTCTGCGGTACCCCACTGGTCACAGCAACCCAGTTAGAGAATATACTATTTATAACTACCCTCTGCTTTCTATCACTATGTCAGTTACTTACCCATTTACACACATTTTCCCCCAGACCCAGCATTCTTATTTTGTGTACCAACCTCTTGTGTGGCACGGTATCAAACGCTTTGGAAAATCAAGATATACCATGTCCAATGACTCACCTAATCCAGTCTATATATCTGACCTCTTCACAAAAACTTTTAGATTGATTTCACATGAGCAATTCCTCATAAACCCATGCTGATATGGAGATAAACAGTTATTTTCATTGAGATAATCCAGAATAACATCCCTCAGAAACCCTTCAAATATTTTACCAACAAAGTGTGACAGCAAGCTAGATCGACATGATGTGTGTGTTTGCTGTGCTCCCGCAGCAGGCACGGTTTCACCTTGCCCATGGCCTAGGCCTCTGCGCTCACAATCAGCATCACATCATCTTCACCGTCCTTTACCATGTGCCTTGCCTATTTTTAATTATGTATGATATATCCCTGTTGAGAAAACGCTACCAAGAGTATTACAATGCCAGCAAAATTTGCCCACTAAGGATGGACGTTTAAGACTGCAGTATCAATATAGCAATTAAATTTTTTAACAATTTTTGTTAGGAGAGTGGGGTTTGAGGCTCAACTCTAGCACAATAAATGCCATATAAAATGTCACTGCTGTAAAAAATGCAGTATTACAATGTCAGCAAAATTTGCCCACTTCAGATGGTCATATAAGACTGTAGTATCAATATAGCAATGCTATTTGTAACCAAAAAATTTTTGGGAGGGTTTTGAGGCCCAACTATAGCACGATAAATGGCGTATAAAATGTCACTGCAGAAAAAATTGCAGTATTACAGTGCCAGCAAAATATGCAGACTTCGATGGTCATATAAGACTGAAGTTTCAATATAGCAAAGCAATATTTTTTTAGTAAATGATTTTTTAGGGGGGTTGAGACCACACTCTAGCACACTAAATGTCATATAAAATTTCACTGCTGATAAAAATTGCAGTATTACAATGCCAGCAAAATCTTCTGACTTCAGATGAATATATAAAACTGCAATATCAATCTTGCAATGTGATTTTTTTAGCAAACAATCTTTTTTGGGAGGGGATTTGAGGCCCAACTCTAGCACGCTAATTGCGGTATAAAATTTCACAGCTCAAAAAAATTGCAGTATTAAAATGCCAGCAAAATTTGCCCAATTGTTATGGACATGAGAAGTATGCAGTACAAATATAAAAATGCAATATGCGATTAATTTATCAAACAATTTTTTTTCGGGGGGGAGGGCTTTGAGGCCCAACTGTAGCATGCTAAATGCAATATAAAATGTCAAAGCTCAAGAAAAGGCTATATTTCAATGCCAGGCAAATTTGCACACCTCAGGAGGAAGTATGAGACTGCTGTATCAATATAGCAATGAAATTTATTTAGTTAAACTATTTCTTTTTTGTAGGGTTTTGAGGCCAAACTGTAGCATGATAAATTCTGTAAACAGTGGAAACCCTCCACAAGTGAACCCACTTTGGAAATAAACTACACCACTCAAGGAACTAATCTAGAGGTGTGATAAGTACCGTGAACCCACAGTTGCATCACAAATTTTTATAAAAATTATGCTGATGTAAAGTAAACATGTGGTACATATTATTTATTAACTATTTTGTGTGATATAACTATCTGGTTTAAGGGCATAGAAATCATAAAAAGTCTGAAAATTGCTACATTTTCACACATAAAGGCATAAAATATCAGCCTAAATTTACTACTAACATGAAGTATAATGTCATGAAAAAAAACAGTCTCAGAATTACTGGAATCTGTTGAAGCGTTTCAGAGTTATTACCACATAAAGACACAGGTCAGAATTGTAAAATTTAGCCAGTTCAGGAAGGTGAAAACATGCTGGATGGTAAAGTGGGTAAAATATACATTTAATACAATAACCTAATTTAAAGAGGACTTGTCACTTGCTCAAAAAATCTGCGTTAAATATCTGATCAAAATCACTGTGCTCCTCCCAATTCTGCTACTGTTTTTTGTTTTGTGTTGTGTCACTCCATTGCAGAGATATTCACATTAGTTTTTTCTTGAGTGCAACATGTGAAATTTCTGCTTTACAGTCAAACTGGGCATTTCTTTACAGTCTTCTCTGGGGGAAGGATGCTTTCACAACTTCCTCCCAGATGTTGGCAATCACAAGTTAGCAGCTGATCTAGCAGTCTATCAGTCTCAGATCCTGCTGAGATGTGATGGGCAGCATCTAGGAGGGAGGAGTGAAAGCACACACCTCTAGAGAAGACTGTGAAGAAACGCCTAGTGGGACTGCAAAGCAGAGATTTCACATAGTGCAACCTATAAAAAAAATCTGAATACCTCAGCAATGGAGCAACACAGGTCAAAAACGAAAAGAGCTACGTGATCGTGCAAACTTAGGGAATGTTACGATGTACTTGCCTCAGTGTTTATATTAGCAAGTGACAGGTCCTCTTTAATAATAACTAAACAATAAAAAATGCAAAAAATTCCTAAATAAAACAATAGGTCAATTTCTAAACTTAGTTTCTTTTAATAAAATATTATTTTCCCTTTTTTGTGTCTTTCAAAGGTCAAGCCTAACATGATTTTACACAACAGCAGGTTTATTGGGGTAGGATAGTGAAGCCTGAATGTCTCAATGATTTAATACTGTTTTCTAATGAAAATAATGGTATGAAGTCATGTACTTTGCTATGTGGCATGGAAATTGGGAAGGACTGGATTTAGCTCTTGTTAAGCTACGGCCTCTGACCTGTACCAATCATCACCTTTTTAGGAATGGGCTGATTTACTTTCTGTGCCACACATCTCTGAGCAATGCCTGTCACTGCATCTGTGTTTTGTGAGTAATATTTCTATGCAGATAAATGCACACTGGGGACCTCGGCTGAGGCAGTCCTGTATACTTTCTCCAATGGTCATTTCCAAAGTTGTGTCTTGGGAAAAGTAATCATAATATATTATTTTATGTTGCCAGATTTAAATGTTTTCACAAATCATATCAGTGTATTTTCCTTAGAAAATTCTCACTGGCTAAGTGAACGTAAAGAATGTTTGTCTCGATTCTTTAGGAATGGGAAAAAATAGTTGACATTAGTAAAATTTATGGTATGCCTTAAAGCTACAAATTGGGATTATTACTGTTTGATTTTGGTGTAAATCTCAGAGCTTTGCTGAACATTGTACAGAGCTAGCTAGAAAACGGACTCTCCTTGAGGAGATCCAGCAAAAAAGGCAATGGCTTCTGTGTCTTGGGTATTTGGGTACAAGCCAAACCTTGGACACCCACGGCAGTACCTTGTTAGTCAATCTCCACACGCTGATTATTTGGTGAGATTTTTATATCAGTATTTTTAAGCCAAAACCAGGAGTGGGTGATAAATACAGAAGTGGTGGCGTGTTTCTATTATAATTTTCCTCTGATTGTTCCACTCCAAGTTTTGACTTACCAATATTGAGGTAAAATAGTGACCAAATATTGAATATAAGAATGTGTCCTTAAAGACAATTTTCTTTCTGAAGCAGGACATTGTCACTTATGAGTAGATGTAACAATATAACACTATGCGATATTTAGCACCGGAGTACAATATACAAAGGGTAATACTGATACTTTAACATACTTTTTTTGGTAATGATGGTAAAAATACCCTTGGTATCAGTGAACATACAGTGGCATGAAAAAGTTTGGGCACCCCAGTAAAAATTACTCTTAGGCTGGTCTCACATGTCCGTTTATTTCCAGTACCGGAAAAAACGATACCGGAGATATCCATGTCCATGTGTCCGTGTATGTAATACGTGCGGCACACTTGTGCCGCATCAGTACCACACGGATGGCTGCCGGGGAAGAAAAGCTACAGTAAACCCTGTTCCCCGGCGGCTGGTGCGGAAGACGGCTCTCATCATTCTCCCCTGCTCTGCCGGCGACCGCCACAAGCAAAGGAGGATGATGAGAGTTATATTAAAGTCAGAACGATGACAGTGGCAGCTTTGGGACTTTTACTTCCATCATGTGACACCTCTTGCCACTAATAACAGTGACAGCAGGAGCAGATGATCGGGGTATTCCTCACTCACTACCCACAGTATAACAAAATAAATTAATGAAAAACCCGGCGTGGGATCCCCCTATTTTCTTCAACCAACCACGCAAAACTCACAGCTGGGGGCTGCAACCCTCAGCTGTCAGCTTCAGCAAGGTTGGTTATCAAGAATAGAGGGGTCCCTAAGCTGTTTTTTTTAATTATTTAAATAAATAATTTTAAAAAACGGTGTAGGGTCCCTCCCATTTTTGACAACCAGCCTTACTAAAGCTCACAGATGGGGGCTGGTATTCTCAGGCTGGTAAAGGGCCATTGTTATAGGCCCCCCAGCCTAAAAAACAGCAGGCCGCAGCTGCCCAGAAAAGGTGCATCTATTAGATCTGAGCGATCTAATAGATCTTCTTCTTACTTCTTCCATGTAAATCAGTATGCCGGTTGTCTTCTGTTCTCTTACATGCAGTTCCCATGATGCAAATTACATTGTGGATGAATTGCATACAGAAGCTGCGAAGACTATGGGCTCATTCACACATTAAATCTGAGTTTATTACTATTGATCTTTTTTTAACAGTGTATCATCAGAGTTTGGTCAGTACGTTCGTTTTTTGCCATCATAGTTTGGTCTGATTTTCATCTTTTGTTCTAGGATAAAAAAGGAATAGATTTCTCTATCTTTACTATCTAGCACTATCTAGCATTCAGTGAAAAACAGACAGTACATGGATGGCATCCAATTTGTTCACGTGCCCATAGACTTGCATTGCTGATTTTCTATTTAACTGTTTTTATTGATTTTGAAGTTTTAAAAAGGGGAGGAGTGAGGAGGGAAATGTAAGGTTTTAGGAAAAGGGGGAGGGGGGTACAATTAGGAGAGGGGGAGGAAAGGAAAGGGAAATGGGGTGACAATAAAAGCAAGAAAATTCCAAATATACATTTCCATAGCTTTGCATATGAAATTAATGCAGATGTAAACTGTATCTAACTTAAGTTTATATCATAAAAAAACTGTAGGCACTTAATGACCAGTATAGTAAAAAAAAGGGTTGTGTGTTGACCAGATCTGTGGGAGTACTCCATCAGCCGTACCGTAGCGCAGGTGTCGTTCGCATTGTTGATTTTCATCTGACACCAGGATCAAAATTGAACAAATCTTTGCAAGTTTATGCAGAACAGAAAAAAAAAAATTGCAGACATGTGTATAGCTCCATTCACTATTATAGGTACAAGCGCTAATCGTGAAAAAAAAAACAAACAAAAAAATCAGACATCTATATGACCCTTATATGATGTGTCAGGTCACTGCGATTAATGAATACATTAAAGGGAACCTGAGAGGTGATACATGCTGCCCATATCGTGGACAGCATGTATCAGGCACTGGCTGTGCGATCTCAGCCATGTAAATTTGTCTCTGAAATGCTGCAGCATTTCATGGAAAAACAAACTTTTAATAGCTGCCGGGTACCGAGCCGCACAGTGCACTAATCATATCTACCTATACGCCTGTACAAATAGTGCACAGTGCGGCTTGGTCCTCGGTAGCTATTAAAATATACCTGGCTGTGATCATACAACCAGTGGCTGATACATGCTCCCCCGGTTTGGGCATGTAGGATGCATCAAAAAAGTGCTATTATCCAAAGTGATAAGTTCCTTCTTGAGTTTCATACTACTGGAGATGAACATATTGTTTGAAATTCTAATCATCCAGCTTCAATGAATTTTTCCCCAAAAATTCTAATTTATTTGCTGCAGATCACAATACTGCAAAGCTTCTAATTGCCCACTAATTAGAAGTTTAATACTCTGAGGTCTGCTAGCGCTGTATAGAACCCCTTTTCAGGTCTTTGTTTTTAAAGGAACATTACAGTATATTTAAAGAGTTGTACAAGAACAATGAAAGCACAAATGGTTACAATAAAAAGATAATACAGAGTATACATATCAGAGGAATGAGTTGTGAATACTATATAAGCAGCACTAAGATAAAAGCACTCATAACCACAATCGCTTATACCTATAAGAAAGCAAATACTATGACTTAGAACAGTTGAGTTGAACTGCCCTACCCGGGAACAACAAAATATACGCAAAAAGCAAAGAGAAAAAAAGGTTTGGAAGAGAGGTGCGATCACATAGTATTCAGAAGTGTGAATGTACATGCATAGCTCCCAACTGTCCAGGATTGAATGGGACTGTCCTGACTTGATGGCTCAGTCCCCCCAACCTGGCATGTCAGGGCTTTGTTCTGGCTTCTAATACTCACCTCTCTCAGATGTCTTCATTGCTCCGTAGCTCCTTCTCCTCCTCCTTGGGGGATGGGCCGCATCTCTCTGCAGTGACATAAATTAATAAATTAAATTATAATATTCACTGCTTCTCCTTCTATGATCGAGTCTTCTTAAGACTCAAACCCATCTCCATGTTGTCAGGCAGCAGCTCTAACTATGAGCCACAGACCATAATGATAAATGTAGAAGAATTTTGTAATTTTAAAATGTATTGCAGGCAATGAACCCAGAAGCAGAATGAAGGAATGAATGAACAAAAATAAATCCATAGGTCCCAACTAGAGATGAGCTTTGGGCACAGATGACCTTGTGCCAGCCCTGGCTAATGAGGAGATACGCTGTGGACACCGGAAGGTAAGAAGTACCAGACCAGAGACCCATGAATCGATCACCTTATCTCTAGCTCCTAACCATGCCAGAAACAGTGAACAGTCCCAGATTTGGGTCTATGCCCCTGCAGTCTCAGGGGTCTGAATTTCTCTCACTACCACCGCCCCTTTGACATCTCCTCCTACCGGGGGAGAAAAAATGGAATCTGGGAGTGGCTTGAGGTGTGACCAATATTTGATGTGATAAGTACACTATTCATTTCCCATGGCCACACAGCTCTTGAAGGTCTTCTAGGATGTTGCCAGTATAAAGACGCACTCCCATCAAAGTTTTTATTTTTTTAATATATTGCACTCATCATATTATATAGCACAATTGCTCATTTTGACCGTCTACCCAATTAATTCTTCTGTTTTCCAATGGGTCTATGAATCACATTACTAAAACTGACTAGCGTAATCCTTCTAAGCTCTATGTAGAAACAGGTCAATTTTCTCTGCACAAGTTATGAGTCACTGTAAAAGTCTATGACGTGGAGGAGGGACGGAGCAGCTGGGTCAGAAGTTGAAGAGGGGAATGATTTATGCAGGGACAAGAGACTTCCTGTTACTACATAGAGCAGAGAAAACAGAAGAATTAACTGGGTAGTAAGGCAAAATGAGCAATTGTAAGTACACAATGCTGTATTATATGATGATTGCAATATATTAAGAGGATGAAAACTTTGATGGGAGTGCTCCTTTAATAATATAACGCTTTTTTGTATAATATAGCATAATTTTATACAGGAAACAAAAAGCAAAAACTTGAAAGTAGATCATCCACCAATCAAAACAGTTAGGTCTCTATGAACATTCTGCCAATAATTGTGGAGTATCTTACACTCCCATGAAATTTTCATTACAGCCTGCCTTTATCTGTCTTCCCCATATGGTCGTGATTAAAATCATGTGATCGAAAAGTAGGTCCATTGTCCTAAACAGAAATTTTATTTATGGTACTACAATAAACCTTTTATTTCTATGGTAACCTGGAGTGTATTGGTTCTCTTTTTATGGGCTATGGTTATATTTACCAACCACCCAATCAACTTGCCACTGTGTGCCTACCATCTTATATTACTCCATTATATATCTTAAACATCCCACAGATCCCAGCATGCCCTTTTTTTCACAACCATGAGGGAGTATATTAGACCCAATTGAGAAACTTAACATGTATCAGTTTCCTTTTGATCTCATTATTGCAAACATAGCCTTAGGCTAGTTTCACATTTGCGTGTCAGGGCGCAGCGACGGCCTGCGCACGGCCGCCGCTAAGTCACGCCCCCTGCCACGCCCCATTCGATAGCTCCGCCTTCGGGTGCATGACGCTGCATGCGTCATGCGTCCCCTATCTTTATCACTGAGGATGCAGGCCGTGCGCAGTATGCGTTTGGCGGAGCCTGCGTCCTTTTGACGGTGCGCTGAGCGCAACCAAATTGCAACAGGTTGCGTTTGGCACTGGTCAGCACACCGTCAAAAGGACGCATGCGCCGCCAAATGCATACTGTGCACGGCCTGCTCCTCCGTGATAAAGCTAGGGGACGCATGACGCATGGAGCGTCATGCGCCCGAAGGCGGAGCTATCGGAAAGGGCGCGGCAGGGGACGGGGCTTAGCGGCGGCCGTGCGCAGGCCGTCGCTGCGCCCTGACACGCAAATGTGAAACTAGCCTTATCAGGCTACGTTCCCATGTTGATCTTTTGCTGCATTTTTGATGCTGCATATTTTTGCTGCATCAAAAGTGCAGCTTCTTACAGTTCCAGCAAAGTGGTTGGAATTTATAGAAATCTCATGCACACCATGCTACATTTTAACACAGTGTAAATTCACCTGCGGCACATGTTTCAAATCTACAACATGTCAATTTCTCTATTGGGTACTGTCATAGAAAACGTGGGATCCCAAAATATATATGGAGGAATTCACCGTATACTCATGTGTTAAAGGATGCAATTAATTATAACTTTATTCCAAAATTAGACATAAAATAAATACATATACGCTGAAAGTCGGAAGCTGCCAGTAGGAATAAAGTTCATCTCCTCCCGGGAGCCGTGCCTTCAGTGCAGTGGCCATATGGCTTCAGAGCGCTGCACATTAAATGGGTAGTACTAAGTCAAACTATATTTCATTGTAAATCCCTCTTTAGTGTAATACAGTAATCTAAGCTATTTTCTTATATACTTGTATTGACGCCGCTCTCTTGCCAGATGATTATTACTGATCTGAGCCAACAACAGAGCGAATGCTATCACTAACCAAATCAGTGCACAGCTCACAGGGAGGAACAAAGCAGGGACACAGTAAGGACGTCATTGATGATGCTTCGTTTCAGGGAGGCGGCAGGAGATGTGACAGTGATCTGCAGGTTAATAGCATTTTTTCACATGACAGATCCTCTTTAAAGTGATTCCCAATTAATGCATTATCCAATGTAAAATAAAAATAATACCTCCTGTACCAGAGTATTTCCAGATATGTTGGCGCCTGGTTTCCTGTGCTCATGTGACATTATTATGCCATGTAAGCACTGCAGCAAATCAGCCAAGGCAGTGTAAGAACTGCAGACCATTAGTGACCACTGATTTGGTGCACTACTCACGTGGCATAACATTATTACAGGAAAGAGCCAGGATGTAGGACATTACTACAGGAAGGGGCCAAGAATGGAACATTCTTATGAGATTGGGCTAGGATAGGGGATATTATCACAGGAAGGGACCTAAATGGCGAATCTTATTATAGGAAGAGGCCAAGACGATGGACATTATTACAGGAAGAGGTTCAGTATGGGGATTTTTTTACATGAAGTTGCTAGGAAACAGGACATTATTACAGGAAGGGGCCAAGATGGAGGACATTATTATAGGAAGAGCCAGGATGGGGACATTATTAGATGATATGTCTCACGACCCAACAGGGGTCTGTCCAGCGGACAACATAACACACACAATGGGATGGTAAAGGGGAGAGGAAGGCCCTGCCGAAAGGGAATGATGGATGAACACCTCCTGAACTCGAACCCGAGCCTATTTAAAGGATGGTGGGTGTGGTCACCACCCACATCAGCTGACCTAGCAACTCTGCAGTTGCAGCAAGGGGAACTGACATTAACCCCTACTGGCCTGAAGGGAAAAAAGCTACATTTAAATCATAGTGGAACCAGAGCTGACACCAAGCCTCCCAATCATCCCGGATCCAGCAGGACAGTCCTAATTTTCACAGACTTTCCCGCTGTCCCGACCGGGATTTTACCTTTCCCGCACTGCACTGAGCCACCACGCCATCCCATGCACCGACCCCATCCATTCCTCACCCTCCCAGAGAGACCCATTGCAGCCCCTCACTGATAAATCCCAGCAATTATGTCGCTGGGCTGTTCTGTGCGCACAGGACCTATGATGAGGTCACAGGAGGGGAGGAGTCAGGGGTCACTTGACCAGGGGCCCCAGTGTATGTAAGACTCTGCTGTGCTGGTTTTCATGGTGCTGGATGAGGGGAAGGTTATGTGTGGGGTCAGGAGGGGTTTACAGGGTGGATGTAGCAGGGCTGTGTGTGTACAAGGTGTACGGAGTGGAGCCGCGTGTGTACGAGGTTTACGGAGTGGAGCCATGTGTGTACTGAGTGGAGCCGTGTGTGCGAGGTGTACGGAGCAGAGCCATGTGTGTACGAGGCATACCAAGCAGAACCGTGTGTGCACAAGGTGTATGGTGGGGAGCATCCATACTTCTCAACCTTCCCGGATCCAGCGGGACTGTCCCGATTTTGAAAGTCTGCCCCGCTGTCTCGGCCAGGAGATTACTTTATTACTTTTCCCGCAGACACAGGAGTACACAGCGGAGCCCCGAGGAGCACTTTAAAACTCGCATGTTACGTTCCACCAGAAGTGATATGCTGTAAGCTGACAGGAAATTAGGTAATTTTGGGAGGCGATTGTGACGAAACCATGGAAGCACTTCAGGGAATGCTTCAGATCCATCACCTTGTCCTTCTCCGATAGCGCGGACAGCGGGATTGCCTTGGAATCGGGGATGCTGGCCATGTGAGCAGATCATGATATGTCCTGCATCGGGAGGTTCAGGTGGGCACTAAAATGGGAGCCGGGCTGCTATAGTATCTTTATAGAATCTTTCTCTCTCTGTTTCTTTCTCTCTCTCTTTTCTTTCTTTTCCTCTCTATTCTTTCTTTCTCTCTCTGATTCTTTCTCTGTTCTTTCTCTCTGTTTCTTTCTTTATCTCTCTGTTTCTTTCTCTCGCTGTTCTTTCTTTCCCTCTCTAATTTTTCTTACTTTCTCTTTCTCTGTTCTTTCTTTCTCTCTCTAATCTTTATTTTTTCTTTCTCTCTCTGTTCTTTCTTTCTTTCTTTCTTTCTCTGTTATTTCTTTCTCTCTCTGTTCTTTCTTTCCTCTCTTTCTTTCTTTCCATCTCTCTCTGTTCTCCTTCTTTCCCCTTTTTCTTTCTTTCTTTCTTTCTTTCTTTCTTTCTCTCTGTTCTTTCTTTCTTTACTTCTTTCTTTCTCTGTTTTTTCTCTGTCTCTCTCTGTTCTTTCTTTCTTCACCTCTTTCTTTCTCTCTATCTCTCTGTTCTTTCTTTCTCTCTCCTATCTTTCTTTCTTTCCCTTCTTTCTTTTCCTCTCTCTGTTCTTTCTTTCTCTCTCTGTTCTTTCTTTTCCCTCTTTCTTTCTCTCTCTCTGTTCTTTCTTTCTATCTTTCTCTCTTCTTTCTTTTTTCCCTTCTTTCTTTCTTTTTCTCTCTCTGTTCTTTCTTTCTCTCTCTGTTCTTTCTTTCTTTCTCCTTTCTTTCTCTCTCTCTGTTCTTTCTTTCTTTGTTTCTTTCTTTCTCTCTCTCTGTTCTTTCTTTCACCTCTTTCTTTCTCTCTCTCTGTTCTTTCTTTGTTTCTTTCTTTCTCTATCTCTGTTCTTTCTTTCTCTCTGTTCGTTCTCTCATTCTCTCTGTTCTTTCTTTCTTTCTCTCTGTTCTTTTTTTCTTTCTTTATTTCTTTTCCCTCTTTCTTTTTTTCTCTCTGTAACTTTCATTCTTTGTTTCTTTCTTTCTCTCTGTTCTTTCCTTCTTTCCTCTCTTTCTTTCTCTCTCGCTATTCTTTCTTTCGCTCTCTGTTCTTTCTTTCTCCTCTTTCTTTCTCTCTCTCTGTTCTTCCTTTCTCTCTCTGTTCTTTCTTGCTTTCTCTCTGTTCGTTCTTTCTTTCTCTCTCTCCGTTCTTTCTTTCTTTCTCTCTCCTTTCTTTCTCTTTCTCTGTTCCTTCTTTTTTTTCTCTCTGTTCTTTCTTTCTTTTCCTCAGTACCAGTCAGTGTGCCAACAGTACCAGTCACTGTGCCCATAATGCCAGCCACTGTGCCCTCAGTACCAGTGTGATCAGCAGTGCAAAATGGGTGCAGTTGGGGCGTGGACATGAGTGTGACTAGTTGTGAAATAGGTGTGGTCAGGGGCGTGGCATAAAATTTGCTGCAGCCTTTCTCCCTCTTTCCCTTCTTCAAAAGTTGGGAGGTATGCTGACACCCATCCAAAAATGGATCATGACATGATATTTAAACATCTAGAATGTTACTAGGACCCATATATATTATCAACTTTAGTCCACTTTTTGACCTGTGGCCCATTGGATTCTAGTTATGCCAATGAGCAGAAGACAAATAAATTTGATGATGGCATAGGCAAAGTGCTATTGGTTAATCAAAAAAAGCCAATACAAGATATTAAAGATATGACCAGCACAACGATGTAACAATTTAGGATGACATGGAAGGGATCTCACAGGGGAAGGGGGGACGTTGGCTTCGCTCACCTCGGGGGAGGGAAGAGAAGGACACAGCAGGAATCAGCTCTCTAGCACCACCACTTGCCTCTGGTCAGTCAGGGAACTGTACAGAGGGCAAATAGTCGCAATAAAGGCTTCCCTCATAGGTACAAATTAGTGAGGCGCTCCCAGTGAGGGGGGATATATATCACCAGTCCAGGCTGGAGATATATATTTAAACCTCCCGGCCATCACTGCCAGAGTTCCTCACTAAAACAATACATATTCTGCCTCCAGTTCCTCTTCTAAATAAGCCCTGTCTGACAGCAGGCTTATATCGGGTCAGAAACCAACCCGGGTAGCATACAATATAACCAAACAAGCGTGCGGACGTGGGGATTCGTGAATCGAGATAAAAGAGCAGCCCAAGATTAATTTTATATTTAATCGCCTAAAAGGCGCACTAGAAATATGCAGGTATATTTTTGCAAGAATAATATACAGGTATGCAGTCAGGAATGCAGGACAAAGGTAGGGTATAGATAGTTGCAATTACCGTGTCATGTAGAATGTGACCACAGGAAGGCACTCATGGATCACAGGTCCAAATCTTAGTTACAGGCTTTCCTGGCTGCGTCAGCGAACTTATTCTCCGGCCATTAGAAAATTTCAGCTCAAAATGAGCAGCTGTCTTCTATCTCCTAGGCTGTCCTCTCCCAGACTTTGTTGCCTGGGCTAGGCTGCCTCCCTCCTCCCATGTCTGAGAATAAGATTTTCTGTCCAGACCCATGGCTGGCCCATAACTGCGCCTGAAGCTCTGAAAGGGTTGGTTGTACCACGACTGGATTCTGCTGGATTTTATCTGCGCATAGAGACCAAATATGCCTACTGTATGTAATTCCTATTAGTTACGCTTTATAACTCCATAATCCAGAGTGCTACAGGTGGCTAAATAATATGGGCGCATGGGGAAAGGAACGTAGATTCGGATTATGTGCTCGGCTAGTCTCAGAGATATTGCATTCTGTTACTTTAGGTCATTTTCCAGATTCAAAACCTCAGAGTCTGCTGTGACTTGTTGTACCATGTGCTTAGTCACACAAATGGGCCAGCTGGCTTGCAGCTGCAGAAGATTTCACACCATTATGTCAAGAGCTTCAAAGAGCCTGTTCCTAGCTTTTTAATTAAAGCTAAACACTACATGGCTTTTTATGGCCTTGGCGGATGCCAAGGGAGGGGGTAAATTTCAGGAGTGGAAGGAGATGTCTTAAATCTGACACTGCATGAAAAATAAAGAATCAGTCTATGGAATTTGCTCAGACCAAACTCTAATTTTGGAAAATAAACTGTCTTTTGTGTTAATAAATAATAGGTAGTTTAATGTAATGGTGTTAACACAGTGCAGTAAAGAGGCAGTGACCCAGATTAGTCCAACTTAAAAATCTTTATTTGCAAAACTCACAAAATAAAGGCAAACGATATCCTCTGGATCGCAGCCGGATCATCCAATACAGTGCGCACCAAACCCATTGCCATGGGTGACTTTACTCGTGGCTGCATCAATTGTGTTGCCTTCCCTGGCCTGTGTTCAGACCTGTACTGCACAGAGATCCATGCTCAGATGCTTGCAAACAACACACTGACACATCCAAAGCTAAACTAAAAGTTTAAATGGGAATCGTGGACATCAGCCACTCCCAAAACCCGAAGTGGAAGAAGAGACCCATCCCACTACCAATCCTATAGGTCTCTCCAAAAATTAAAGCCCATGTCACATTTTCCTAAATCTGACCTGGTCAAATAACTTTACCAAGTCTACACTTACTTTTATTTTACATTGCAACCATAGCTGTAGCTGTGATTACAATGCTCTCCAGCGGGTTCAATATGCTTCTAAGCACATTCTAGTTTATACATTACGGCCCTTGCATATAATTCCCCTCATTGTCTTACAGTAGATAATGGAAATAGTGAGGTTGTTAAAGAAATAAGGGACTGGTGCAGTCGACATTCTCTTTTCTATAGACGGCATAAAATAAATTGTAGGCATACTGACCTGTTCTAATCCCTGTTGATCCAGCACAAGCACATCATCAGCACATTGTTTAAAAACATATATGCTGTTTAACCCCATTACCCCTCCAAGCCTGTTTTTCCTGACCAGGCCAAATTTTACAATTCTGACCATTGTCACTTTATGTGGTAATAACTCTGGAACGCTTCAATGGATCCCACTGATTCTGATAATGTTTTTTTTGTACCATGTTGTACTTCATGATGGTGGTAAATCTTCTTCGATATGACTTGCGTTTATTTATGAAAATAACAGAAATTTGGTGAAAATGTTGGAACATTTTGCAAATTTCAAACTTTTAATTTGTATGTCCTTAAATCAGAGAGTTGTGTCACACAAATTAGTTAATAAATAACATTTCTTACATGTATTCTTTACAACAGCACAGTTTTTGAAACTTATTTTTTGGGGGTTAGGACGTTATAAAGGTTAAAAATTAACCAGCAATTTCTAATTTTTTCAACAAAATTTGCGATTTTTTTTTTAGAGACCCCATAACATTTGAAGTGACTTTTGGAATCTATATGACAGAAAATTCCCAAAATTGACACCATTCTAAAAACTGTACCCCTCAAGGTGCTCAAAAACACATTAAAAAAGTCTATTAACAATGCTTTACAGGAATATTTCACATGTGAAAGGAAAAAATAAACATTTACCATATACACGCGAGTGTAAGCCGACCCGAGTATAAGCCGAGGCACCTAATTTTGCCTTGGACAACTGGGTAAACTAATTGACTCGAGTATAAGCCAGGTATGCATTGTTCCTTCATCGCTGTCCTGCTATTTGTGGCTCCCCCAGTCCTGTCCTGGTATGTGGCTCTCCTGTTTTGTCCTTTTATGTGTGGCTACTCCATCGCTATGTGTGGCTCCCTCCCATCCTGTCCTGCTATGTCTGGCTCCCCCCAGTCCTGCTATGTGTGGCTCCCCCTGTTGTATGCATGGCTCCCAGGTCCCGTATGGCTCCCCAGTCCTGCATGGCTCCCCAGGTCCCACATGGCTCAGCTCCCCCTGTAACGCATGGCTCACCTCCCCGGTCCCACATGGCTCATCCCCTCCCCCATCCCATCGTATGCATGGCTCACACCACCCTCGTCCTACTCACCCTCCTCGCGCTGTCGCTGCATCCTGTCCTACTCACCCTGTCCCGGTGCCGGCAGCTCTTCCTGTGCTCAGCGGTCACGTGGTACCACTCATTAAGGTAATGAATAGGTACTCCATGCCTATGGGAGTGTAGACGCATGCATATTCATTACCTTAATGAGCAGTGCCATGTGCCAGCTGAGCACAGGAAGAGCTGCCGGCGCCAGGGCGGAGATGAAGGGATGGAGATGCAGCGATGGCGTGAGGAGGGTGAGTATGAAATCTTCTGGAAGCCAGCGGCTGCAGCTGCAGCTGTCGCTTTGTCACAGCCGCCGGCTCCTGCCACTGCTCCGCCTCTCCCCCGCCAGCTTTCTGGACAATGTCTTGTTCATAAGCTGAGGGGGCATTTTCAGCACAAAAAAATGTGCTGAAAATCTCAGCTTAAACATGAGTATATACAGTAAATTTTTCAGCAAAAATTTTACTTTAGACCCAAGTTTTTTTATTTTTACAAGGGTAACATGAAAAATAAATGGACCCTAACATTTGTTGTGCAATCTCTCCTGAGCAGGCCAATACCCCATATGTGGGTGAAAACCACTGTTTGGGTGGATGGCAGGGCTCGGAAGAGAAGGATTTTTAATGCAAAAGTTGCTGCAATAATTAGCGGACGTTAGATGTGGGGTGAGCACTTTGAACCCCCAGGTGCTTCACAGAAGAGCCATGAAAATAAAAAAAAATCACATTTTTCCCCCAAAATTTAATTTTAGCCCCAATTTTTTTATTTTTACAAAAGTAACAGGAGAAAATGGAAGCCAAAATCTGTTGTGCAATTTCTCCAGAGTAAGCAGATACACCATATGTGGAATTAAACAACTATTTGGATGCATGACAGGGATCATATGAGTAAAATGATGCCTCATATGTGTTTGAAAACTACTTTTGAGGCACAGTGCAGAGCTCAGAAGGGAAAAAGCGCCATATTAAGTTAAGATTTTGGTGGACTGGTTTGGGGGTGCCATGTCACAATGGCAGAGCCTCTGAGGTGCCAGAACAGCAGAACCCTCCATAAGAGACATCATTTTACAAACTACACCTCTCAATGAATTCATCTAGGGGTGCAGTGATCATATTGATGTCAGGGGTACGGGGGCCAGTTTAATGCCCTGCACTCCTTGCATAAGTCCATGGTAGACTGTCATATGGCGTGTAAATATGTTCCTGATAGAAACAGTATATTCCATGTGTATACATATATATATATATATATATAAAAATATATATAATCATATATCTTGTGTACTGCATTGTACTATTGTTTATATGAAGAGATATAGGGATAGTGTAGGACTTAGACCAGTAGGGGGAGCACAGTAGAATAGAATAGGAATTAGATAGACTAATAGGATTTTGTCTGGTTAGTAGGGAGTAGTTGGGGAGCTTGCTAGAGTTAGTGAGTGGACGCCGGGAGCAGAGACAGGACAGTCGTGTCCAGGGGGAACACTCAAGTACAGGAGCCCATCGGTCCAAGGCCTAAGAGCTGACAGTCACACGTGGTGGAGGAATATAAGGACAGCATAAAGATGGTAGCAGCTAACTTCATAGGAACAACCCTAAACGTCCGAGGCCTACGGCCTAGTAAGGAATGGAAGAGCCATTTCTCGACTTCACCTTTGGAAAGGGAAGCGGGCGGGGAACTCCTGAAGCGGGTTAGTCTGACCAGTCAGAAAGCTGCGGGACAGGCGGATCCAGAGGATATTTCTGGAGGAGTGAGGGAACGGAATGGTGATATTCTGTGAAGAATCTTGTGCTGTTTCTGAAACTAAACTGGACGAGCTAAGTAAAATCATTTTGTTAATGATGACCCTGTACTCTGCCTGTCATTTTGTGGTGCTAAAAGAAAAGGAGCCCCAGCAGTGTGGAATGGACCCTGACATATAAGTGAGTGAACTACAGTGTGTTAATAGAGTGGAGAGCAATGGTGTGCCAGTGCTGCCACCCTCAACCATGACTACCCCCCTGGCCTTCATTTCATTGACACCACAGGTGGGTCAAAGAATTTTATAAGATTGGGCTGTGATGAAAAAGACACATTTTTACCACCAAAATGTTGTTTTAGCTCCAAATTTGACATTTTGATACTGGGAAACAGGCAAAAATGGCACCAAAATATGTCCCACAATTTCTGCTGAATGTAGAAAAACCTCATATGTGGCTGTACAGAACTGCGTAGCCATACGGCGAAACTATGGAGGGATGAAGAGCTATTTGCTTCCTGCAGTGCAGATTTTCCTAGAATACCGTAGTTTACGGACTCCATATATATATATTTGCTGGATTCCTTTTGGGGGCGAGGATCCATTTTGCTTTTCCAGAGACTTTGTACTACCAGTAATGTGGAAGCCCCCTATATTTCCATTGACAAATGACAGACCTGAGTGGGAACTTGCTTTTTTTGTGGAATGAATTAAAGCTTTTGTTAGAAGCATTTTACATAACGTTTGTGATCACATTTATCCGCACTCTACGCTGATAGGTTTCCATCTAAATCTCCAAGTGACGTGATTCAGCTGAAACCCCAAAGGGATCCATTCACTATAATGAGGCAGCAGAGTTACTCTGGACTCCGTCTGGCCTCTGTTCAGCGTTGTTCTTCTTTTCAGAGGTGCACAAAACTGTGGCAGACGACACTTTTATGCACGTCAAAAAAGACAGATGCCACCGGATCACAGGACAGAAAGCGCTCACAGTGCCTCCATCTGCCTTATTATATTTAATCTTCTGCTGGAGGTTCTGTCTGAATCTCTGTATTTCAGAGATTTTCACAGATTTTCACAGAAACCCCGATGTAAGCACTCAGCGTAGAGCACAGGATAAATGTGAGATGAGCTTTACTGTGACCTTTTGGAGACAGAGTGAAAATATCAACAGCAGATGAACAATTGGTTTTATTTATTTCTTTAAGCTGTTCCTCATGTGGTATAAGTGATTAGACAACTTTATTTTTCGGGTACTGTAGGTGTGATTACAGCGATACCAGATTTATATACATTTTTTATGTTTGACTTCTGTCACACACTAAAATAAAGCTTTGTTTTTCAAAAACATGTTTTTGCATCGCTATATTTTGAGAGCTTTAATTTTTCCATATTTCTGCTGGAAGAGTCAAGTGATGGCTTTTTTGTGGGATGAGTTGTTGTTTTTATTGGTACCATTTTCGGGCACATGTCATTTTTTGATTGCTTTCTATTCCAATATTTGGGAGGTAAAATAAACAAACACCAGCAATTCTGGAATCTTTTGGGGGAGTGTGTGAATAATATTGGAGATTATTATTATTATTATTTATTATTATAGCGCCATTTATTCCATGGCGCTTTACATGTGAGGAAGGGTATACATAATACATACAAGTACAGTAATCTTAAACAATACAAGTCACAACTGGTACAGGATGAGAGAGGACCCTGCCCACGAGGGCTCACAATCTACAACGGGATGGGTGAGGATACAGTAGGCGAGGGTAGAGCTGGTCGTGCAGCGGTTTGGTGGATCGGTGGTTACTGCAAGTTGTAGGCTTGTCGGAAGAGGTAGGTCTTCAAGTTCTTTTTGAAGGTTTCCATGGTAGGCGAGCGTCTGATATGTTGTGGTAGAGAGTTCCAGAGTAGAAGGGATGCGCGGGAGAAATCTTGTATGCGATTGTGGGAAGAGGAGATAAGAGGGGAGTACAGAAGGAGATCTTGTGAGGATCGGAGGTTTCGTGCAGGTAAGTACCGGGAGACTAGGTCACAGATGTACGGAGGACTCAGGTTGTGGATGGCTTTGTATGTCATGGTAAGGGTTTTGAACTGGAGTCTTTGGGTAATGGGGAGCCAGTGCAGGGATTGACAGAGGGGAGAGGCCGGGGAATAGCGGGGGGACAGGTGAATTAGTCGGGCAGCAGAGTTAAGAGTGGAGATATAACTTTGTGTCAATCATTTGTATCCTATCTGGCATGGGACTATAAAATCCCCTTCAGTGTGCAGATGTATGAGAAATCTGGCACCTAGCTCAGCAGGGGGCCAAGCCTCAAAGGCTTTGAGTGACAGGTCTCACACCTTGACCAGGTCAGCGCAGGACAAAACCTTGCTTGCAATATAGCATCCTGCTGAAGCTGCAGACACCTTCTAGAACATTCCAGAATCATAATTCCATAAAGAGCTATGGAGATACCATACACCTTAGCCATGCATCGGGTATATTACCGAGATGACAGAACATGGCAAAAGCCCACCAGGTTCTCAACCTGTTCTAGCACCCAGGGGTATAAAGATACATAGAACAGATAGTAGAAACTAAATAGGAAAGCTGTGTTTGGTCTTAATGCGTAGCAGAGGCCCGGTCGGATACGATGGCGCCAAAACTACCTTCCTAGGATCGTCTGTTAAGGAATTATCACCCATCTTAGGTTTTTGAATTTTTAGCTCCAGAGGCAAGGGGAGGGAATTTAGGTTCAGCCAAGAGGGCAGAAGGGGAGTGACTCAAAGGGGATAAAAGCTAGTGTTATGCATGCGATCCACTTCGACAGTGGGGGCCATGTTGAGTAATGTGCTGTGAAGGACCTAGGAGCCAGCTGGCAGCCCATGCCCCCTGTGGCCCAGGGCACATAGGGTCGAAGATCAACATGGTAATTGACATGATCCATCTGTTATCTTTTGTTCAACCAATATTATATTTGCATATCTATTGTTATCTGAATAACAATTGTGTATACAGTGTACTGCCTAGTGTGCCCTTAAGGAGATTAAATATATAATTTAACCTTTGGCTGCTCTTTTATCTCGATCCACGAATCCACATGTCCATTTCTCGGAATATCTTTCCATGCTACCGGGGCTGGTTTCTGGCCCGATATAATCCCATTAACAGATCAGGCTTAAATCTAACAACAAACTGGTGGTAGTCCTACTGGACTGGAATCGCTCTGTTTAATTGGTGCTAGTGAAAGCTTGTAGGGTTATGAGCGAGTGTGGCTCCATGCTGGTAACCGCATGGGCCTCATCCACTCACTCCCTGTGCCTCCCTGGGCCCGTGTGAACAGGGGGTATCTGTGTAAAACTGTACCAAGCTGACCTTATGTGTCCCCAGGGCAAGCGGAACGTCACATTGGTGAAAGTAGGGAGAAAGCCTTACGTGATCTGTCTGACGTAATAGTGACGTCAAGCGAAGTAGCGCGGTGCAGATTCCTCACAGGATTTTTTTTATGCCGTTCCACATGTGGTAAAATTGATAAGGCAGCTTTATTATTTGGGTCAGTATGATTACAGTGATACCACTTTTATATTTTTTTTGTGGTTTGGCGCTTTTACTCAATAAAAACTATTTTATAGAAAAAATAATTATTTTTGCATTGCTTTATTCTGAAAGCTATATTTTCTTTCCACTGACTGAGCTGTATGGCAGCTTGTTTTTTGCAGGACAAGACAATGTTTTTAGCGATACCATTTATATTTACATTCGTCTTTTTGATCGCTTTTTGTTTGGTGGTATGATAAAAAAGCATACATTTTTGCCTAGTTTTATTTTTTTTCTTACTGTGTTCACTGAAGGGCTTAATTGGTGGGACAGTTTTATAGGTCTGGCCGTTCCGAACTCTGCAATACCAAATATGTGTACTTTTTTGCTTATTTTTTCATAAAAATATTTATTTATGGGTACAATACATTTTTTTACTTTTTTTAATATTTTGTGATTTAAAAAAATATATTTTTACAATTTTTTCAAAACTTTTTAAAATTTTTTACTAAGTCCCTCCATGGGACTTTCACTTTTTGCGGTCTGATCTCAGTTCTAATGCATTGCAATGCACCAGCACTGCAATGCATTGAACTGTCAGTGCTGCACTGGCACAAGTAGGCAGCTGACAGCCAGCGGCGATTGCCCATGCAAAGTCCGTGAGTGCACAAAATCTCTATGACATATCCATATCCATCCATCCAACGTCGGTAAGTACCAGCCGACCTGGACGTATAGATACGTCCAAGGTCGTGAAGGGGATGAAAAAATTTTAACCCCTTAGTGACAGAGCCAATTTGGTGCTTAATGAAAAGCCAATTTTTACAAGTCTGATCACTGTCACTTTATGAAATTAGAGCTCTGGAACGCTTCAACGTATCCCACTGATTCTGAGACTGTTTTTTCGTGAAATATTGTACTTAGTTTTAACTGTAAGGGTTAAAACTAAGTTGACCAATGATTTCTCATTTTTCCAGCAAAATTTACAAAACCATTTTTTAGGGACCACCTCACATTTGAAGTGCGTATAGGAGGTCAATATAAAAGAAAATACCCAAAAGTGACACCATTCTAAAAACTGCACCCCTCAAGGTGCACAAAACCACATTCAAGACATTTATTAACCCTTCATGTGCTTCATGAGAACTAAAGCAATGTGGAGGAAAAAATGAACATTTTACATTTTTCACAAAAAAATATTTTGGAACCAAATTTTTTTTATTTTCACATGAGTATCAGGAGAAAATGGACCACAAAATTTGTTGTGCAATTGCTGTTCAGTACGTTGATACCCCGTTTGTGAGGGAAAGCTACTGTTTGGGTGCATGGCAGGGCTCTGAAGGGAGGGAGCAACGTTTGACTTTTTGAAAGCAAAATTGGCTGGAATCAATGGTGATGCCATGTCGCGTTTGGAGACCCCCTTATATACCTAAACAATGGAACCACCCCCAATTCTATCTCCAAACCTAACCCCAACATATCCCTAACCCTAATCCCATCCATAACCGTAATCCCAACCATAACCATAACCTTAACCACAACCCTAACCCCAGCACAAACCTAACCCCAACCCTAACCCTAGCCCAACCCTAACCCTAGCTCAACCCTAACCCTAGCTCTAGCCCCAACCCTAACCCTAGCTCTAGCCCCAACCCTAACCCTAGTCCAACCCTAACTCTAACGGAAAAATGGAAATAAATACTTTTTTTATTATTATTTTTACTTAACTAAGAGGATGATAAAGGGGGGTTTGATTTACTATTTTTTTTATTTTGATCACTGTGATAGGGTGTATCACATTGATCAAAATAAAGCAATAGGAAACATTTCCTATTTTTGCCAGGTGCCGGCCGATCTTGAAGGGTACACTGTACATGTGCCTGCCATTTTCCTCCCGGAAGAAGACGTCTACAGCCAGGGGACAGGACTGGTGGATGAAATAGGGTTCAGGGACACCGGAGGTACTGGGGGGCTCGGGGGACCCCAAATTAAATGGGAAATTCCGGTCGCCGTTATTCCATGAATAATGGTGATCACAACACTGACCTAAATCATGTTCCTTGGTAGCCGAGACCCCGGAGAATTTTCGATGCTGGGGGTTGCTATAACCTTATTTCTCAGTGCGGTTAAAAAACGTCGCTGAGGAATAAGTAAGTACCTTTAAGTGCTGCCATTAAAAGGCGTATTGGCGGTTATTAAGGGGTTAATATTAAGCAAGCCATGTAATCAACTCAAACTAGTCTTCTTTACGGTTCTTCCTGGTCTTTTTCCTTTAGAAGAGGAAGCTATGGTCCTTGAATTTATAGATGTATTTTAATAAACTTTTGCATATTTTTATAAATGACAATGCATTCATTATGATCATTTTCATCTACCCTAAACCTAATTTTCTGTACACAATGATGTGCAAATTTGTGCTAAAAATCCAATATGTCACATAAACTTTGCTTTACTAGAAGCACGCATATTACTTAATCCTCCCCTAACAAAACTTTGCGAGATTTCATAAGGAAATAGATTCTCAAATGTTTAATCAGGTAAATTAGAACTTGGAAAAGTATCACATTTCTGCTGTAAAATAGCAGAGCCTGTAAAATGCACAAAGAAAACACTGGCCGGCTCTCCATGCTGTAAATCTTGTCACTGCAAATGTATGATTCATGTTTCCACATAAATCAACAGATATCTCCTGATAGAAAGAAATAACATTGCTGTTTGCTTTAGTCCAGTTCATTTACGGTATCATTGTACTAAACATTATTTTTATTTTGCTCCATGTCATTCTAGCTGTTACATGGGATAATGTGGATTAAGTGAAAATGCTGTAAAAAACGAAGGAATTATTCACAATGAAAGCAATACAAAAACTCAACCAAGCGCCGCTGGTCTAGGATCATGTTCCCTGTAAAACCAAACATAATGAGGGAAATACAAACCCAATTACAAGTAATACTGAGAAAAATTCTAGAATTTCTCAAGTTCATTATAGCATCAGGGTTTGATAAACTCTTACTAGAATGCTCATTTATGTATAATGCAGAATAATGTACATTACCATTTCATTCATTCTGCATAATTTGGCATTTTTTAAGTTATGACTTATAAGACAGCTGACAATTGCTGCTTTAATATTTCCATTAACCAAGAATTGGTCATTTTCCAGTGCTGTAATTCTCTATGAAGGTGGCTGCAGTAGTTAACGGCCAATTATTTCGCATTTTTTATGTTTTATTATTGTAAGCCATTTATTTAGAAAGCCTTATTTCAGAACCAGATGAAAATATAGGAAAATGTGTGCTAAGGAAGATAGAAGATCACTAAGGCAACAGCTCCCTCCCAACCGGCCACATTACAGGGGGCTTCATTTACCATTTACTGTGATCTAAACCGGGTCAAGTTGGCTTAGGCCTCTTTCACACTTACGTTTTTGACAATCAGTCAAGATCCGCCAATTTTGAAAAAAACGGATCCGCCATTTTTCTTTGCGGATCCGTTTTTTTCCCCATTGACTTTCATTATTGGCGGATCCTGACTGATTGCCGTCCATTGCATCCGTTTTTTTGAGGATCCGCCACAATGTTAGTGTCCATCACCATCCTCAAAGATATCTAAACGGAGCTTGCAACGTGTTTTTTTCCGGCGGATCCTCCAGACACTGAATTAACCCCAAAATCTGTCTGGGTGCCGGAAAAAATCTCTCTCTCTCTCTCTCTCTCTCTCTCGTGATTGGGAGCTGAAAGAGAAAGGTGCATGATCGGTCAGAGTCGCTGATGGCCCGTATGTAAAGAGTACACAAAAGATGGAATAATCACTATACGCAGCCAAATGCCATAGTCAGATACTGTAGCCTCCCAAATCCATACACTTTAGTATCTTCAATATAAAGCCATCTAAATAAGACTATTTTGGTGGAATCAGCCAACTATCATGTTGTGTTTGAAACTGTTCAACTGTAAAGCGCTGCGGAATATGTTGGCGCTATATAAATAAAGATTATTATTATTATTATCATCCATTGTTGGGTTGGAGGGGGAAAGGATCTTGTTATCAAAGGATAATATTATCCATTTCTAAAGGCTTATCACTGTTTTACACATGAATGTTGATTCTTGTATATGGAGAAGTTTAGAGGGGGCAGCGGAATATGTTGGCTCTATGGAAATAAAAATATTATTATTAACCCTTTAGTGGCCAAGCTAATTTTGACCTTAATGACCAAGCCAAATTTTAGAAATCTGACCAGTGTCACTTTATATGATACGTAATAACCCTAGAATGCTTCAACATATCCCAGTGATTCTGAGATAATTTTTTCCTGACACATTGTACTTAAATAATTAATGTTGAATCTATTTTTAATGAAAAAACAAATAGACAAAGGTAACATACAAGACAACAAACATTATACACCAAGCCGTACAAAATCGCAGTATAGTCAGTCTCTTATAAAGTTGAAACATCTTCTGAGACGAGGGCGCGTACTGTCTCGGTGGGATGAATACTGGTGTATATTCCTATGCACTACCATGTACAAGAAACAAGCCAAGTATATGGCACTATAAATTGGCAAGCTCAGCTAAATAATCATTCGTTGTACATTATTTACTTATGTGCAATGGAACAGGCTGGAGAAATATCATTCCTCTCCAAGTGTCTTCTGATACATTAGTAGTGTAAATGGTCTAATGAGAGAAAACAATAATTGCCTACATACGTAGCAACATCTTTACGTGTATCAGCAGAGGTGTATTTCAGAAGAAGAAGAAAAAAAGAGACCAGAGAGGGGGGGAAGAACACGAAGGAGGTAGGATGGGGCGAATAGAGGTAATAGTTTCCAACCACATGTCTGAAACCTATAAGAGCAGGAACAACACAAGGAAGGAAAGAGAAGAAAAAAGGAAGGGGGGGGAGAAGGGAGGAAGGGGCGAGGAGGGGGGGAAGCGGACACCAGAACTCCAAGCCGACCCCTAAGAAGCCTCCTCAACCAGTTGAGATAGTTCGGTAGTTTCCTTGAACAAGATCCAAGGTTGCCACCCACGGATCAAACGAATGTTGTCCCCTTCCATTTCAGCCATCAATTCTTCCATACGGAAAATGTCTGCAAATTCCGACACCCATTCCACCATAGTTGGCGGTGCCGCCGTGCGCCAATGGCGTGGAATTACCATACGTGCCGCGGTGATACAAAACCGGAGAAGGCTCCGTTTCTGAGTGGATATGGGACCCGGAAGGATCGAAAGGATGGCAATTTGCGGGGAGGGGAGAACATACTCTCCGGAAATTTTATGATAAGCCGAGCACACCTTCTTCCAGAAGGGTCGTATAGCGGGGCACTGCCACCATATATGGAATAGTGTGCCTCTTTCGGCTCCACACCGTCAGCAGGTGTCGTCTACCGACGGAAAAATAGACTTTAGTCTGATGGGGGACAGATACCATCTGGTCAGTATCTTAAAATTTTTCTCCTGTGCGCCCCCGGCTGGGGACATTTTGTGTGTGAAAAGGTAGGCTCTGTCAAGGTCCTCAGCAGAAAACTTACAACCCATCTCCTCTTCCCATGCTCGGATCTAACCCGGAATCGCATCCGAGTCCCCAGCTTGGAATTCCTTATATAAAAGGGAAATCAGATGAGAGGGACGGTCCTGCTGTTGTAGTAAATTTTCTAGCCATGTCATGGGGGGGCGAGAAGAGCGGTCAACCAAGTGTCCCCGGATAAACGCCCTCAATTGATTGTATTCCACCCAGGGGAGTGCCCTAGTGGGAAACTGTTCCCGTAAGGATTCCAAAGATGGAATATCCCCTCCCACCAGAACCTGTCCCAGGCGTAAGTCAGTACTAATATGCCTACCCAAAAATTGGTCTCTGTGACAACCAGGAGGAAAATCCGGGTTACCAAAGATTGGTGTCAACGGGTTCAGGGTGCTGATCAAATTCTTTTTAATTTTAAAACGGTTCCATAGCTGTAGAGCTTCTCGCGCCAAAAGGCCTGTGAATCCCTCAGAGTCATCCGCAGCAAAGTCATAGCGCCGGATCCATGGAAGGTGTCGTAGAGGGATATTAAAGGATGTCTGTTCTAGTTGAACCCATTGTTTGAAACGGTGGCTGAATTGCCAATTGAATAGACGTGCAAGTATGGAGGCCCGATGGTAGAGTTCTAGGTCAGGGAGGCCCGCACCGCCTCTGGACTTCGAGGTAGTCAGGATAGTGTACTTTAGACGGGGCTTAGAGGTCTGCCAGATAAAACAAATCAGTGCAGATCTAATGGTCTGGAAGAATGCCTTCGGCGGTATAATCAGAATCGCTTGGAACAGGTATAAAAACCTGGGAAGAACATCCATCTTAAATGAGTTCATCCTGCCAAACCACAAGATATTCTTTCGTCCGTATTCTCTCAAACGTTTCAGGGTCGATTCTAAGAGGGGCAAATAGTTTAGTTTGTAAAGGTCAGACATGTCGGTAAGAAGTTGAATACCCAAATATTGAATAGCTCCGGATTTCCACTGAAAGGGGAAATTCCCCATGGTCCTCACAAGTTCTGTCTGTCCCAGGGATATGTTGAGGGCTTCGGTTTTCTGAAAATTAATTTTAAAATTGCTGACTGCACTATATTTTTGAAACTCCGCCATCAACGACGGGAGGGTAATGTGCAGCTGGGATACTACAGCAGAAGGTCATCAGCGTAAAGAGAGACCTTATAATGAACGCAGTCCACCCATAGACCGTGCAAACTGGGATTCCTCCTAATTGCCACCGTCAAATGTTCTATTACTACGTGTATAAAAGGAGCAACAGAGGGTAGCCCTGTCGTGTGTCGTTCCCAATGGTTATAGAATCTGACATTGCCCCATTGACTCTAACCCTCACCGAAGGACCAGAATATAGAGCTGCAACCCTATGTAGGAAACGGTTCCCCAGGCCCATCTGTCGTAAGGCTAAAAACATGAAGCCCCAGTGTACACAGTCAAAGGCCTTCTCTGTGTCAATCGACAGCAAAGCCAGTGGTTTGTGTTTTAATTTAGCATGTGCAGTCAAAATGAGGGTCATGCCTATGCCATCTCTCGCCTCTCTCCCCCGCACAAACCCCACCTGGTCCGAATGTACAACTAAAGTCAGAAGGGGAGCCAGTCGGTTAGCTAAAATTTTTGCGTAAAGCTTTACATCAACGTTAATGAGGGATATTGGGCGATAATTAGTCACCACCTTGGGGTCTTTCCCTGGCTTCAGTATTACTGTAATAAAAGCCTCTAAGGATTGTGGGACAAACGGGGAGTCGCTCGCGATGGAGTTAAAGACCAACGTCATAATGGGATTAAGTTGTTCTCGAAACATCTTGTAGAAATGAGGGGAGAAGCCGTCCGGTCCCGGACTTTTACCAGCCGGGGTGTTCTGTATGACTTCGTCAATCTCTTCAGTCGTAAAATCAGTGTCCAATGGTGTCGTTAAGTCTGTGTCCAATGTCGGGAGGGCGGTATCATGTATATAAGATTCTATTTGTGGTTGGGGGTCCAGGGGCGATTAAGGGGGGACTATCTCCATTAATATTGTACAATGTATGATAATAACGTCGCATTATGTCAAGAATTTCTGTTGGGTTCGACGTCATCTGACCACGATGCCGCTGGAGAGATGGGATGTATGTGGTCCGACAGCGTGGGTGCAGAAATCTAGCTAACAGGCATCTACATTTATTAGCTTGGCCGTATAATATACTCTTAAAGCGATTTCTATGATGACGGGACTTCTCGTTTAGCAGGGACTTCAGGTCATCTTTACATTTGATCAGGTCAGTCTGCGTCCCCGTCCCCAAATCCGTCTTATGCCTCCAGGGTTAGTATTTTTTCCGTGAGGTCCATAATCTCCCTACTTTTCATTTGTTTCAGGAGGGAGCCATGTTTAATAAGTACCAATCTAAGGACGCATTTAAGGGTTTCCCATTTGATAGGCATAGCAGTGGTATCGTGTGCGTGATCTTGTAAGAATGCTGCTATGGTAGTCTTAACGTCGGCCACGCAAGTAGGGTCTTTTAAAAGATTATCATTCAATCTCCACGTCCACTGGCGCATCCCCGAGTCAGGAGGACTTATGTCCAGAAAGACTGGAGCATGATCCGACCATAGAAAACTTCCAATGGACGGTTTCGGGTCCTAGGCCAATGCGCAATGACTAAGGAGAAAGAAATCTATTCTGCCATATGAATTATGTGGAGTGTAGAAGAACGTATAATCTTTCCCTTTGGGGTTAAGAAGCCTCCAGACATCAGTAAGACGTAGGTCATGAAGGTCTCTTTTCAAAGAGGACAGCTGACGAAGAGAGAGGTAGGACTTTGCCGCCGTGGAGTCCATCATTGGGTTAAGAGTCAGGTTAAAGTCTCCCCCAAGTATAACAACCTCTTCAGCGAAATCAGCCACTGTCTTCAGGAATGACCTAGTAGCTTGAATTTGGTCCCGGTTGGGGGCATACCAAAACGCTATAGTATATGTTGTTGAAAAAATCTGAATTTTCAGGATCACGTATCTGCCCTCAGTGTCAATTAGCGTGTCCAGTATAGTATGTTGGAGGGATTTGTGGAGTGATATAGACACACCTCGGGATCGTGAGTCCGGATTGGCACTATGGAACCAGGTCGTGTAGTATCGATCAGGTATATTAGGGACATGTCCAATTTTAAAGTGGGTCTCCTGTAGGATCAATACGTTTACTCTTTTCTTGTGCATACCATATAGGATATGCGACTGTTTCTGCGGTACATTAAAGCCTCTAACGTTCAAGGAGCCCAATGTGATCTTTTGTGTGGCAGTCTTACCAGGCATTGGGTTTGTAGTTCGGAATCGAGAAAGTCAGGCTTCGTTCAAAAGGATGGATCGGCTTCGGAGTCCAGCGCCCGCTGTGGAGAGGGGGGAAGAAACTAATAGGGTGGAGAGGGTGTAAACAAAGAGAGTAGACAAAGGATTAGAGAATAAAGCAAAAGGTAGAAGTAAAATGTAACAATACGAGTGTGGATAGACACACTCCAACAGATAACATGGAACCTAGTGGAGGTAAGTATTAATTGCTGCGCACCTCAGTGGCGAAACAGCGCCTCCAGGGGGGTAAGTGTACGACAAGAAGGGAGATGGAGACGCCGTCTCCTCCGGTTCCCAACCTCGTGATGATGTAACAATCGCATACCCCTAAAGCAGAGAATCTAACAGATAAAGATTATATATAACCCTAGCTAATAAACACATAATTCGTAATCACATTATATATCGTAAATAGCTTCATTACCACCAAAACTGACAATGTTAAAGATACCACAGCCTGTAATCTTGAAGCACCATAAGCTTTCAGGAAACAAGTCTTCCTTTGAAAAAGGACACATCAGAGTGGTGAGCTATAAAAGGCCCCTGAAAATAGTTAGCATGAAAAATCGGCTGTCTAAGAGTATATGGGGAGGGGGGCGAGGAGAGGGAGGGGAGGGGAAGGAAAGGGGGAAAAAGAAGGGGTAGAAGTAGAAAAGGAGAATCAACTGATGGTAAAAGCTGATTTAAGCTTCATTTCTGTATTACTTTGTAGAAATAATCCCCGTCCCCCACCCAAATAGATGAAAACCCACTCCGAACCAAAACAAAAAACTGAGTAATCAGTCAGCGTCTCCCTCTCCTAGATGTATGTGCCCATGTCCATTGGGCCATCTTCCGGGTCGACGCTGCCGTTGAGGAGCCTGACCCCTGCGAGGGTCATCCATTCTGTAAAATAATGGTAAGGGTGGCCAATCAGGGATGTCCACCTCAGGTATATCCAGGGCGGTCGAAAATGCTGGGATTCCACTAGGGTGGCTCAAACGATGCACTCTGCCCCTCTTCTGAACCCGGAGGCAAAAAGGAAACCCCCAAGTGTAGAGAAGGTCGTGCTGTCACAACTCATCCAAGAGGCGAAGAGCTCTGCGCCTCTGCAAAATCCATCTGGACAGATCTGGTAGAAGCTGTATGCAGGTGTCCAGGTGGTTTATGGGTCTTGCTCTCCTGGCTGCTCCCATGACCGCATCTTTAAGTTGGTATTTATGGACTCGGCAAATCACATCTCTCGGTGGGTCCTGTTCACTCGGACGCGGGCCCAGAGCCCTATGGGCACAGTCTAGCTCCAGTGGAGTGTCTTGGGGCCTGTCTAATACCGAGTTGAAGATGCCTCTCAAAGTGGTATTTAACTCCTGGGAGGTATAGATTCGGGTAATCCCAGTATTCTTATGCTGTTCCTGCGTCCCCTGTTTTCAGAATCATCCAGCATCTCTGCTAGGGTCTGTAACTGTCTAGCTTGAGTGGCCGCGGCAGCCTCCTGAGCCTCCATTCTTTCATTCAGGGAGGTCAGAAGCTGATCATGTGATTCAACTTTTTCTCCACATTGTTGGATGTCATCCTTAAGTATGGAAAGTTCAGCTTTATAGGAAGATTCCAAGCGAACAATGTATTGTTCCATGTCTTGTTTAGTTGGGATGTCTTTTATTTTATTATATAGTAAAGTGAAATCGGCTCCCATATTTGCTGCAGACTGTCCTGTAAAGAGAGGGGCAGATGGCCCGTACTGTGGTGTCAGGGATGCAGCTAATTGGTGGGTAGGTGGAGGAGCTATGATAGATGACAGTCCAGCCTGATGTGCAGATGACAGGATGTAGTTTGACTGCCCACTCATCGCAGGGTCTGCTCCCCCCTGTAGTGTAGCACCACTGGTGGTGATAAGACTGGCGTTAGGGGGGTAATGATGCCTCCCTGAGAGTAAGGCGTGGAGCGCTCCGGAGAAATCTCCCCCGGGCCCTCACATGCTTCGCTGGTGCGATGTTGTACTGGCTTGTCCGCGGGGTCTCCCTGTGAGAGATGGGCCTCCAGGGACTCGGCGGTTTTATTATGGGGAGAGCGTCCTGTCTTCTGCGGAGCCTCCGAGTTCACCCCGTCGGATACCTGAGGGGTCCCCCCGCGGTCCTCCTTCCCTTCAGACTTCTCCCTCACCTCCTGTACCTTGCCTCCCCTTGACGGCGGAGCCGGCTGTACTTTGCGCACCGCATCCATCATGGCGCTTGCGGCCTTCTTCCTCCCCGCTCCTGTGAAGTAGCGGGAGATGTTATGGGGAGCCTTTTCAGATACCTCGGGGCTGGTGGACGTGCTCCCTCTGCTTCTTCTGGTGGACATCGGGGTAGAAGACATCTAAGTAGGTCTCTGATCAGGTCGGTTACCGGTATAGGAGCGGGAGCTCTCCAGAACACGTCCTCACTCCTCGTCGGCCATGCCACGCTCCACTTAAATAAATAATAAAGTGAATAAATAAATAGCAATAGTGCATGCAAATAACATAGTGTACTTGGTTAACATAACTTTGATCAAAAAAACGTAAAAGGCATCCCACTACATGATGGTGACCCTATTTGGTATGGTCCTAACCTCTAGTATTAAAACCTGAATGTGAATAAGGGTTGAGAAGGCCCGAGGCCCTGATTAATGGACACCCACCAATGGGGAGCTATATAAACACATTGTCCAGCTCAAAGAAAAGAGAGGCCACGCCCTTATTTGCGCAGAGTGCAAAAACATGAAACACAAAGAGATGTGCTGGAATATAAGTTGGTATGCATAGATACATGTTCACACTGGCCACTAAACAGACAATATCTAAAATAATCTGCAGGACCTGCAGGATATTTGCTGACTTTATTTTTATCTTAGGTTTTGTCTGTTTTTGGCCAGTGTGAATATGTGGCTATACGCTGCATACATACCAACTTAAATTCCAGCTCTTCTCTTTTGATTTTTACTTTATGTTAGTGGCAAATTTCGGTCGCTATTTTTTTGCATTTATTTGTGAAAATCTGGCAATTTTGGTTAAAATGTTGAAAAATATCGCAGTTTTCAAACTTTTAATTCTTATATCCTTATACTAGTTTGTCATGCTGTACAAAATAATTAATAAATAACATTTCCCATATTTCTACTTTACATCTGCATCGTTTTTCAAACATCATTTTATTTTGTTAGGATGTTAGTATCACCAGTGTGTGTCCTGGGAGATCTGGGGTTAGGCGATCATTACATATTGGGAATCACAGGTCTTCCATTTAGCCTGTGTATTTTGTCCCTCATATTAAATGGACTTGGTTTCCTTAGGTGTTGAAGAGGTTATCAGCTCTTTGAATGCTGGTTATCTCACAGCTGCTCCTGACCTGCTCTCTCTATAAAACCTGGCCAGGCCTTCTCATCCCTGCCTGTGAAAGTTTTGCTTCCTAGCTTGCTGGAGTTGGGGTGATGAAGTTGGAGTTCATAGTTGGGTGCATGTTTTTTCCATCATCCTATTCCCATTTCAGTTTCATGTCATTGCTTTGTAATAAACTGCAGGTACTGAGGATGTCGCCACGGATCCGAGACAGACCAAGAGTTAAAGGTTTATTTACAGGGATTTTCTCTCCACACAGGGAGGAGCAGAAGGGGGTTAAATGTGACAGTGTAAAACAGTAAAGCATCACAATGGAATTGACCAAAGCAATAAAACAGTAATGCGGTGTTGAAACGGTTAAAGTCAGATAATTATAACTTATCAGTCCAGGGAAAGTTTGAAGAGTCTCCTTCTCCCACATTGGCACCGACAACAGCGGCGCTTGCATTCTCTAAAGGCACCGACAACAGCGCGACTTCCTGTTCCGCCTCTCCTGGTCTCTGTCTGGCGTCTGACACCATGCGGCCCGTGCAGCTGTCAGCGTCGGCGGTTTTGATCCGGGGGGAGTGGTGAGGGTCGTCTGCGTTCTCCCATGCTATTGGCATTGTTACTCTTTAGCCACCTATTTATGGCACTCACATTAGTTCCATGACACGCCCCCTGATGAAGGAACTGTTTCCGAAACGCACGTTGGGGTCTGGCAGCGTGTGACAGCCTGGTGTTAACCCATTCTGGTATGTGCTTGGGTCATTATGACCTATGAGGCCCTATTAACTCTGGTATATTTACTTAGATATAGTCATTGTGTGGGCCAGCTGGGATTTTTCCCATACTTCATTCTGCTGGCTTCTCACTGATTGGATTTACTTAACCCCTGGTCATCTGGGTCTCCTTTTATACACTATTCACTTATTACTCTGCACATCCTGATCATTGTATACCATCGTATATGGGTGCACTGTGGTTCTTACACGCTGCCAATTTTCTTTTGGTGTCACTTTGTTGCATGTATTTATTGCCATTTTTATCTCTGGTTTTGAATAAAGATTTATATTTTTTATATATACTTGGACTCTTGTGCACTGGTTTTCACCTGCTTTATTTATAGGTTTCAGTGTGTCCCACACCGCATTATAATGAGCTATGTTGAATTTTTCTGTTTACTATCTCTTATAATTTATTATACGTAATGGTACTCTGGCATAGCTTATTTTGTCGCCTTTTTTCGAATTCATAAATATGCGGTTATGTCTTCAAGAAAATGGCATCGGAGATCGTGGTAAGCAGAGGCGCTGACTCCAGTGCCACACACCTCCAGCCTTGTCCTCATGGCGCTGGAGATAGGTGCTGACTCTGGCTCCACACTACTCCAGCCTTGTATTCCTCCCAGTCAACTCAAGGCATTGGACTGCTTGATGGTCCTTCTGATGTCAGCCACATTGTGCAGGCGCAGTTTATACCCAGACAGGAGGACACATCCAGCATTATATTATAGATGCCTGCTTTGCAAAAGAAAATCCTAAATCTAATCTTACACTAGCAAACATAAACCTAATCTAGTATTTTTTTATTTTATTTTTTTTTCTGAAATCCTAACCCTAGCCCCAATGGCAAACAATTAAAAAAATAAAAATTGTAAAAAAAAAATTAATCTGACTAAGGGAATGACACGGGGAGGGATGATAAAGATGGTGTTTAGGAGATTGGAAAAGTATTTATTGGAATTAATTTTGATTATTTTCTTTCACTGACAGGCCAGCACTTGAGTGTAGTGTATTTCTTTTCCCTCCCGAAACATCTACAAGAGTAGAAGGGGGAAAAGAGAAGCACAAGCGAAGTGCTGTCCTATTCACCATATATTGGGGCATGCGCCCACCGTTTTACATCAGTAAGAAGAGGTGTGTGTCCGGTGCATGATGTTACCGGTACCGAGGTAGACTTGGAGACTCCATCTCTATCCCTTCTGGCATGTTAAATCATGTCAGAGGAGAGAGAAATAATTTGTAATGCTGTAATGCTGATTTTCACTCTTTTTTGAATAATGGCGATAATGTGATCGGGACAAAAAAAAAAAGCCCTGATTGTGTTCTCCAGACTCTAGGAAGCGCTGTACACCTATTCTCGATTGTTTACATTAATCAACATGAATATCAATATATTAAAACGATAGGGTAAATTAAACTGGCTGTAATAGATTCATGTTAATATTCGTGGATTAACTGCATTATGATTTTAGTAGGTTGTTAGAAGCCTCGATCTTGGTTGATCTGGTATTCTCCTCTCTCTCACGTCTGCTTCATTTGAACTACGGTCCCCAGCAATATCGGACGGAGTCTACCTTTCTGTTTTTAACTAATGGGTATGGAAAATGTCCCCTCTTTTTATTGATAAAAAAATCTCTCTCAAGGAATACAGAGATCAGATGTTGTACTAAGTACATATTTTATAAGTAAATAAGAAAAATACAAATCAGAAATCTTATAATCAAATGTAATTATTAAATTTTATCACTTTTTTATTTTATTATTACAACATTTTACAGCAACAGATTCATTACTTGAACTGTGTTATCGATAAATCACGACATTTAATTGTACCATTGGCAGTTAGTATGCTAATAAAAATGAGCACATTTTTAAGACATGTTTTTCTCTTATTCAGCCATAGACCAGAGGCTTGTCCAGAGTGTTGACCATCTCAAAGAATTAGGAATTATTTATTTTTTCTTGGTTTTTCATTCTTGTGGAAGTATTAACATTCAACTCATTGCATCACTATAAATCAATTGTCGAAAAGAAATACCCATCTATGGCAATTCATGTACTATCGCTGCATGTTGTTCACAAAGAACATCTCTGCAAAGCTTCAGCTATGTTTTTAAAAATGTAGCAGGGCTGACAAACAGATGTAAAAATGTACCACAACCACTGATTACACTTTTTTTTTTTTTTTACTTTTAGGGTTCAGAAAATAGTCAAAAATATATTACTGAATTTCTCTCTTTTATTTTTGTTGTATGATCGGCTATTAAAGCAAATTGTGTGAAATAACCAGAATAGCCCTTAGTACTTACAGCGACAGTTTAGGAGAAAGTGGGACACTGACAAAGCAGAGCAGAAAAGAAGAAGCTGCTCTGTCAATGTCACGTCACTTGAAGTCAGGAGAGGTCCCCCATTTCCTTGATGATAAAAATAATGTTCTATGCAGACTCAAGTTATATTCTGTATTCTGAAATGCTTTACTTCTGGTCTGCCAATCTACTGTACTCTCAGAGAAAGCAATCTGTATGTGGACGCTGCTCTGCACTGGTGTCTCTGCTAGAAGGCTAACACTGCTATACAAGAATACCAGCAGACTTTTAGAAACATACATGCAAAATTAAAGTGAAAATACATGCAACTAAAGAAAAAAAAAAAAACGTACATTGAACCATAGAAAATCTCCCTCCTTTAGATGACAGTTACAGCTAGGCCACACGTCTTCAGAGTGTAGACTAACTACATAAAGATGAATGAATAAAAACCATATGTAACGCAATTTGCTTTAGTTTCCTATAAGTTCTACCATACTAGACCTCCTTGTACAGTGGGGGAAAAGGGGAAAAAAAGTACCGTACTTAGTCAGCCACCAATTGTGCAAGTTCTCCCACTTAAAAAGATGAGGCAAGCCTGTAATTGACATCATAGGTAGACCACAACTATGAGAGTCAAAATAAGAAAACAAATCCAGAAAATCACCTTTTCTGATTTGGCAAGATTTATTTTGCAAATTATGGTGGAAAATAAGTATTTGGGCATTAACGAAAGTTCATCTCAATATTTTGTTATACATCCTTTAGTGGCAATGACAGAAGTCAAACGCTTTCTGTAAGTCTTCACAAGGTTGGCACACACTGTTGGTGGTATGTTGGTCCATTCCTCCATGCAGATTTCCTCTCGAGTAGTGATGTTTTGGGTCTGTCTCTGGGCAACACGGACTTTCAAATCCCTCCAAAGGTTTTCTGTAGGGTTAAGATCTGGAGACTGGCTAGGCCACTCCAGGACCTTCATATGCTTCTTACGAAGTCACTCCTTTGTTGCCCTGATGGTGTGCTTGGGATCATTATCATGCTGAAACACCCATCCACGTTTCATCTTCAATAGCCTTGCTGGTGTAAGGAGGTTTGCACTCAAAATCTTATGATACATGGCCCCATTCATTCTTTCATGTACACCGATCAGTCGTCCTGGTCCCTTTGCAAAGAAACAGCCCCAAAGCATGATGTTGCCCCATTCCTTCTTCACAGTAGGTATGGTGTTCTTTGGATGCAACTCAGCATTTGGTCTCCTCCAAACACGATGAGTTTTGTTTCTGCCAAACAGTTCTACTTTGGTTTCATCAGACCATATGACATTCTCCCAATACTCTTCTGGATAATCCAAATGCTCTCTAGCAAACTTCAGACGGGCCCAGACATGTACTGGCTTAAGCAGGGGGACACGTCTGGCAATGCAGGATTTGAGTCCCCGGCGGCGTAGTGTAGTGATGGTAGCCTTTGCTTCAGTGGTCCCAGCTCTATGCAGGTCATTCACTAGGTCCTCCCATGTTGCTCTGGGATTTTTGCTCACCGTTCTTGTGATCATTTTGACCCCACAGTGTGAGATCTTGTGTGGAGCCCCAGATCGAGGGAGATTATCAGTGGTATTGTATGTCTACCATTTTCTTATTATTGCTCCCACAGTTGATTTCATCACACCAAACTGCTTGCATATTGCAGATTCAGTCTTCCCAGCCTGGTGCAGGGCTACAATTTTGTTTCTGGTGTGCTTTGACAGCTGTTTGGTCTTCCCCATAGTGGAGTTTGGAGTGTGAATGTTTGAGGTTGTGGACCGGTGTCTTTTATACTGATAACAGGTTCAAACAGGTGCCATTACTACAGGTAATGAGTGGAGGACAGAGGAGCCTCTAATAGAAGAAGTTACAGGTCTGAGAGAGCCAGAAATTTTGCATGTTTTTAGGTGACCAAATACTTATTTTCCACCATAATTAGCAAAATACATCTTGCCAGATCAGACAAGGTGATTTTCTGGATTTTTTTTCTCATGTTGACTCTCATAGTTGTGGTCTACCTATGATGTCAATTACAGGCCTCTCTCATCTTTTTAAGTGGGAGAACTTGCACCATTGGTGGCTGACTAAATACTTTTTCCCCACTGTACCTATTTCTGTCAAATCATTCTCATTAGAATTAGTGTGAATCGTTTTGCAGGACTTGGTCCATCGACCATGTCAGTAAGTGGCCACCGGAGAGGAGCCCTGAGAACTGCCTCTTACCGGTTTTGGTTAGTCGGCCTGGCATAATGTCATTGTTGCGGTGTGATGCACATATGACGTCGTGCTAAACGAGAGAGTAGCCATGAATGTCATCCTGTAGGAGGCAGTTCTCATGGCTCTTGCCCAGCGACCACATATAACGGACGTGGCTGATGGACCGGATCTTGAAAGTCAATGCGTCCCAACGCTAGTCCTCATCCAAACTGCTGCATATGATAAACAGGGAAGAGAACATACTGTAATCACAGCTGTGATTTAATAGGTTTGCATACATAGGCAGTGCTTGTCCGACGCCGAGGCTGGCCTGAGAAATCCTATAGTTGTTGGTGAGGCGCAGCTGGGTAGATTTTCAAGCAAGTGACCATATTCTGCACAGTCCTTTACAGTATATGGCTGCAAGAAACTAGACCAGCAACATAACTTACTCATTCTATACTTTTTGTAATGATATCCTGGGTTCAGGAAACAAAAAAGGGAAAAGTATGAAATAATTGTAATGTTATTATGGACTTGCACTACAAATGGTGAGGCCCAGACATCATCTTGGTCAGTTTGATTAGGCTTTAGCAGAAAAAGTTTGAAAAATTCCACTTTAAGGCATACATGGACCCATCAATGTTTGGCATAGAATGTATTTCAATATTGATCATTAATAGTGATGAGCTAACATACTGGGATAACATGTTATCTGAGCATGCTTGTATGCAATCCCTGCATGTGTTGTGGCTGTCGAACAGCCATGAGACACGCAGCTGCGGGGACTTGAACATATTTTTCGACCATGATGAAGACACTCGGGTAGCACATGAGCATGCTCTGATAACACCTTATGTTCGCTTATCGTCTCAGCGTGGGCCATCATCTTTGCAGGTGCATGCACGGAACCCTATCAGGCCTATCAAACACAGAAGCCCCAGCCTAACTTGAGAGGCTTGTGGATTTCAGCGTAGCTAATTGCGATCTGAAGACAGTGGTGAGGAGCAGCAGGACTGGAGAGATGAGCAGTGAGATGAGTATAAGTTGTTTCCTTTTGCTTTTATTAACATTTTGATGACCTTCAATTCAACTCAATTTACTCTCTCATTTCTATTTCAAACTAAAATAGTCGTTAACTGTCTCTAAAATAGTTAGCTATTTAGGTGATACCATCAAAAAGAGCTAAGCAATACATGAAATGTTAGATAAATCACTTCAAAATTGTGATACAATATAAACTATAATAATAACAATTTTTTTTTATTTAAAGTGAACCTGTCAGCAGGATTGCGCTTAGAAAACTACAAACAGTGTCAGGTTGAGCTGTTATAGTGATTAAAATGATACCTTGGTTGATTAAATCCGTCTTGTGGTTGTTTGTTTAATCTGTATTTGTAGTCTCCAGTTAATGAGATTCTCGTGCTCCATCTATTGAGTTCCGATAGATGCTACTGTGCTGACGCTGCCGACACAATCCTGATTAAGCTTAATTTTTTTTTTCCATGCCAAAATGGCGCTGGCAGCAGTGCCGGCGCAGTAGCATCTATCAGAATGCCATAAGGATGAATATGTAAGCTGAGTACCACATAAAGACCCCCCCGCCCACACACAGGCTGCCCCAAAGCACGAGAATCTTATTACCGGAAAATAAAGATTAAACAACCACAAGACGGATTTCATCAACCCAGGAATCATTTTAATCAGTATAACAGCGCCAACCTGACACTGACTGTAGGTTACTGTGCACAATACTGCTGACAGGTTCAATTAAATATCACTAACATATTCTGCTGCATATTACAATTAAGTGGGGATTAGTACAAACAATACAGACATCAAAAAGTAACACATAGTCACGTGGGGGGTTTCCAGTGTTTAGGCACATCAGGGGCTCTCCAAACGCAACATGGTGTCCCCTCTCATATCCAGCCATTTTTTAATTAAAAAAATCAAACAGTACTCCTTCCCTTCCGAGCCCTACCTGCGTCTAAATAGTAGTTTTCCTCCACATATGGGGTAGCTGCGTACTCAGGAGAAATTGCACAAAAATGGTGTTCATTTTCTCCTGTTACCCTAGTCAAAGTAAAAAATTTAGGCCTAAAGTAAAATTTGGGGTGAACAAAGTAAAATGTTAAATTTTACCTTCCACATTCGATTAATTCCTGTGAAGCACCTGAAGGATAATAAACTTTCTGAATGTGGTTCTGAGGAGGTTGAGGTCTTAGAATGGTGTCACTTTTGGCTATTTACTGTCATATAGGCCCCCAAAGTCACTTCAAATGTGACATGGTCCCTAAAAAAAACAGTTTAGCAAATCTTATTGGAAAAATGAGAAATTGCTGATCAACTTTGATTTTTTTCTAAGGTTCCTAACAAAAAAAGTTTAATCCCTTTCCAACATCGGGCGTAATAATACACCGATGTTGGACACCCTCCCTTTGATGTGGGCTCCGACGGTGAGCCCACATCATTTCCGGCACGTCAGCTGTTTTGAACAGCTGACATGTGCCGCTAACAGCCACAGGAGAAATCGCAATCCTCCCGCAGCTATTAACCCATTAAATGCTGCTGACAAACTCTAACAGCGGCATTTAACACGCTCTTCTGGCAAGCGTGTTGGAAATCTGCCCATCGATGACCCCCGACACGTAAGCGCAGGTTGACATGACAAACAGAGTTCTCGTGGAGACCTCTATGGTTGTCACTGCCGAAATTCTTATGAGTGCCACCCGATGGTCAGCGCTCATAGCAAGTGAATAATTTTGCTACATACAGGCAATCTGATCATCACCTGTATGTAGCAGAGCCAATTGGATTATGGCAGCTTCTAGTCTCCCATGGAGACTATTGAAGCATGCCAAAAGTAAATAAAAACTGTTTTTAGAAATATAAAAAATAAAAGTTCAAATCACCCCTCTTTTGCCCCATTCAAAATAAAACAATAAAAAAACAAACATACACATATTTGTTATCGCCGTGTTCAGAATCCCCGATCTATCAATAAAAAAGGATTACCTTGATCCCTAAATGGCAGAGAGAGAAAAGTCAAAACACCAGAATTACATTTTGTGGCTGCATTAAAATGCAATAACGGGCGATCACAAGAGTATCTGCACCAAAATGGTATCATTAAAAAATGTCAGCTCGGAGCATAAAATTGGCGCAATTTTTTTTTTTTTTAACAAAGTTTTGAATTTTTTTCACCACTTAGGTAAATAATACTAAACATGTTTGATATGTTTGAACTCATAATGACCTGAAGAATCATAATGGCAGGTCAGTTTTAGCATTTAGTGAACCTAGTAAAAAATCAAAACAAAAAACAAATGTGGGATTGCACTTTTTTGTAATTTCACCGAACTTGGAATATTTTTCCCATTTTCCAGTACACGATATGTTAGAACAAATGATGTCATTAAAAAGTACAACTCGTCCTGCAAAAAAACAAGCCCTCACATGGCCATACTGACGGAAAAATAAAAAAGTTATGGCTCTGGGAAGAAGGGGAATGAAAAATGAAAACCCAAAAACGAAAATACCTCCGGTCATGAAGGGGATGATGCATGATGCAGATGTAAAGTAGACATATGTGAAATGTTAATTATTAATTTGTTTGTGGTATAATATGTTTTAATGGCAAACAAATGTAAAATGTGAAAATTGTGAAATTTTCATTTTTTTTATTTTTGATATACACTGCTCAAAAAAATAAAGGGAACACTCAAATAACACATCCTAGATCTGAATGAATGAAATATTCTCATTGAATACTTTGTTCTGCACAAAGTTGAATGTGCTGACAACAAAATCACACAAAAATCATCAATGGAAATCAAATTTATTAACCAATGTATGCCTGGATTTGGAGTCACACACACAATTAAGGTGGAATGTAATTTCCTTAAAACTAGTCAAAATGATGCTCAGTATTGTGTGTGGCCCCTACGTGCCTGTATGACCTCCCTATTGTACAACACCTGGACATGCTCCTGATGAGATGGAGGATGGTCTCCTGAGGGATCTCCTCCCAGACCTGGACTAATGCATCCGCCAACTCCTGGACAGTCTGTGGTGCAACGTGACGTCGGTGGATTGAGCGAGACATGACGTCCCAGATGTGCTCAATCGCATTTAGGTCTGAGGAATGAGAGGACCAGTCCTTAGCTTCAATGCCTTCATCTTGCAAGAACTGCTAACACACTCCAGCCACATGAGGTCTGGCATTGTCCTGCATTAGGAGGAACCCAGGGACAACCGCACCAGCATATGGTCTCACAAGGGGTCTGAGGATCTCATCTCGGTACCTAAAGGCAGTCACGCTACCTCTGGCGAGCACATGGAGGGCTGTGCGGCCCTCCAAAGAAATGCCACCCCACACCATTACTGACCCACTGTCAAACCGGTCATGCTGAAGGATGTTGCAGGCAGCAGATCGCTCTCCATGGCGTCTCCAGACTCTATCATGTCTGTCACATGTGCTCAGTGTGAACTTGCTTTCATCTGTGAAGAGCACAGAGCGCCAGTGACAAATTTGCCAATCCTGGTGTTCTGTGGAAAATGCCAAGCATCCTGTACAGTGTTGGGCGGTGAGCACAACCCACATCTGTGGACGTCAGGCACTCAGACCATCCTCATGAGTGTGTCTTGATAATTGCCAATAATTTCCATCTGTTGTCTATTCCATTTGCACAACAGCATGTAAAATTGATTGTCAATCAGTGTTGCTTCCTAAGTGGACAGTTTGATTTCACAGAGGTTTGATTTACTTGGAGTTATATTCTGATGTTTAAGTATTCCTTTTATTTTTTTGAGCAGTGTATAAATATACTCAAATCATATTCAACAAAATTTACCACTATCATGATACAATAAAAGTCACGAAAAAAAGAGTCACAGAATCAGTGGGATCCATTGAGGCATTCCAGAGTTATTAGCACATAAAGTGACACTGGTTAGATTTCAAAACTTTTGATTAAGGTCAAAAGTAGCTCTGTCACTAAGGCTGGTTTCACATTTGCGCTTTTGTGCGCAGCGCATCGTGCGCACCCGTGCGCATGCGCACTGCGCACCTAAGTTTAACATGACGTGCGCATGGTCTTGCGCACACTTGCGTTTTCGTGCGCATGCGTTTTTTTGTCTTTTGCACCAGGCGCGCCAGACGCAACATGTTGGATTTTTTGGTGCGCCCTGTCTCGGCAAAAAAACGCATGCGCACGCTTGCGCACGGAATGCGCAAAAACAACACATTGAAGTCTATGGTAACGCATGCGTGCGCATGGTCTTGCGCACGGTTGCGTTTTTTTGCGCATGCGTTTTTGAGTGAAACAAGTCTAGAATGTTCTCTAGACAATGGAAAAAATGTCACACCTAAAAACGCATGTGCATAAAAAAACGCAAACGCATGCAAAAACGCATGTAAAACGCAAGCAACGCTGCGTTTTTTTGACGCATCAGCGTGCGCATGACGTTAAAAAAATGCGCGTTTGTTTTGCGTTTTTCTTTGCGTTTTTTATGCGCCCGATGCGCTGCGCAAAAAAACGCTAATGTGAAACTAGCCTAAGGGTTTATAACCAAGAGAAAAACAGAATAAGCAAACACCCTGCCGTAAATAAATAAATAGTAATAGTGCATGAAAATAATATAGGTAACTTAGTTAACATAATTTTGATTAAAAAAAATGTAAAAGCCATCCCACCACGTCATGGTGACCCTATTAGGGACGGTCCTAACCTCTAGTTCAGTTTGTTCACTTTGTATCACCAGGTCTCTAAATAAATTGCAGCTAGAAAGTTTTACAATATGTAAGGTTTGGATGATGTGAACTATGACATAAACAACTTTAGAACATGTATACATAACAGAGATATTCATTTCATTTATACTCCATTCAGGCAAAAGACAATCATTCTTTGTGGTTGGACACTGGAACATTTCCACCTATTGAAAGGATGGTTTATTGTTAAAGACTATGGAATCCTACCAACAGGAACTAGTTTTAGGCATAAATTTCAGATGGGAAGAATACTTCCCTAAAAATAAAAGCTTAAGAGCTACTATAACAACAACTTAAGTACATTAATCCACTTATTCTGCAGATTGCAAATGTAAGGTAGTTAATTTTTCCATAAAGGTATACTAATATGTATATCCCAAACTTTAGGCTGTGTTCACACTATGCTTGCAGTACCTGTTGCCACACTACACTAATACTACTGGCAAAACTTCTGTTGAGTATACCGATTAAGTCCATATAATAATATAAGTCTGAAAGATGCCAAGCGAGTTTTTGCAGCCTCCGCTGGGCTAGTATATACATCGGTAAATACTTTTTTTATCTGTAGAGGAAAGCACAGCCAACTTTTATAAAGTGATTCTCTGCAAAACCCATAGTGTGCAGCTATACCTTTTTACAATGGTGAAACCTATAGCCAGGCTAACACCAACTATGGAAACCTGATCAACCGATCGGTGAAAAGGGTGTAAGGATAGGTAAAGCAAGTTCAGTGGATGGAACATGAAAATCATATAAAAAAAGCACCATAAAGAACCAAGTAATAAAAAATATATGAAACTTTTATTGAATACAACTTTGTAAAAACATATAGCTTAGGGTAAATAGGGATATGACAGGGGTAAGCCAAAAGGGTGGAACCACAGTAAGGCCGGGATCACACATTTGAGAAACACGGCCAAGTCTCGCATGTTAATACCCGACACTGGCGGCAGTGCTGGGTATTAACATGTGAGACTCGGCCGTGTTTCTCTCATGTGTGATCTCGGCCTGAGAGTCAGTTAAACCAACACTCGTGCCGTATGTGATCTGGATGAAAAGTATGTCCAGAGCAAGGATTATACAAGGGAACAAAGAGTGCCCAGGAAGGCTATACCTGGTGTAGGCCATAAGGTGCTGAGCAAAGGAGTGTAAATAGAAAGTGCAAAAAATTGCCTAGAAGGTTACCTGTGTAGCTGTGGTGCCACCCGTCCCAACGCGCGTTTCGGCGCAGTGCCGTCTTCCATTTTTACAATGGTGGTCTATGGGTAATGCAACTGTATGGCAACATGTTGTCAGGTTTGTCCCAATATATGGTAATTTTTTCAGTTTAATAGCCTGTTGCTTCCAGCTTGTACCTGGTTGAACTCCCTGTTTCTTCTTGTAGGGATCTTTTGTTGATAGGTGTCACAGATTATGTCAATGTCAGCCATATGGCAGCGTTTAGAGGCTGCCGTGGCCATTGTGGCACCAATACCTAAGAATTGTGCCCACAGCACACACAGATGTGTAATATGTATATTTTCACTTTACTTATAGTTACAATACTACTCTATGACAAACAAGCCTGTGTTTTATGTTTGTTATTCGGTGCTACATAAATAAATAATGCAAAATTAAAGGGTATGTAACAACTGGTAGATCAGTGGGAATATGACATGTGGGACCCCAACAATTGTCAAAACAGGGATTTCTTCCTTAGTGTTGCAACAGTAGTCCATGTGCATTTTCGCACATTTCAAAGTCATGGGACTGATGAAATTAACCAAGCATTATCTTCTTGACTGCTAAGGAGAAAGGGAGTGACCCTTAATAAGAATGATGAAAAAGGTGAAAACATTGCAGAAAAAAATATTGTGGAATTTTCCCAAAAAAGCCGTATCCTGGAGCTATAGAATGTCTAACTTTTTAAGTAATTAAAAAAACCCTCAAATGTAAACCCGAATTTGGGGGCCAAAAAGACTTGGCATTTTAAAGGGAATCTGTTAATAGTTTTTTGCCAACTAATCTGAGAACAGCATAATGTAGAGGCAGAGACCCTGATTCCAGTGTCATGTCAAATACAGGGCTGTTTGCTGTAGTTCTGATAAAATCACTAATTTATCAGCAGGAGATTATCAGTAGAGGTCTAATAAATCTGCTGCCATGTAGTCAAGCATATTCCTGAGCTCTGTATAGCCCCGCCCACACCACTGATTGGCAGCTTTCTGTGTACACTGTGCATAGGCAGAAAGCTGCCAATCAGTGAAGTGGAGCGGGGTTATACAGAGCTCAACATTCAGAGAACTGGCAGATCTGACATAGATAAAATAATGATTAAAAGTGATACATGCCTGCAATCATGGTCTCTGCCCCTGCTCTCAGATGGAGTACCTAATCCTGGTGACAGAGTCACCTTTAATTGTAAGATGGTTGTAATGGCCCAAAAAGTACTAAAAAGTTTATATAGCGTCTTCTAAAGCAGGGTTCCCCAACTCCAGTCCTCAAGGCCCACCAACAGATCATGTTTTCTGGATTTCCTTTGTATTGCACAGGTGAAGCAATTATCTCCTGAACAATACTAAGGAAATCCTGAAAACATGATCTGTTGGTGGGCCTTGAGGACTGGAGTTGGGGAACCCTGTCTAAAGGTTGGTTCTCCGCTCTTCTCGTTACCTACCGACCAAAACTAATTTGGTCCATCCACATTCCCTGTGAAGTACAAGTCTTCTGACTGGACAGAGCAAGATGGAAATACTAAGACCATGTTCACACGTTCAGTATTTGGTCAGTACTATACCTCAGTATGAGTAAGCCAAAATCAGAGGAAAAGTATAAAAGAAGCAGGTCACCTCTTCTGTATTTATCACCCACTCCTGGTTTTGGCTTACATATACTGAGGTAAAATACTGACCAAATACTGAACGTGTGAACGCGGCCCTAGCAGCAGTAGTCTCTGCAGTAGATCATTGAGCTCATTGGGACTGCTCAGGAAAGCTTCCAGTGAAGGGAGATTTTCTGTGAGATAATCAGGTGCTTTGTACAAATGAATTGGTTGTTACGGGCTTATTGGGTCTTCTGTAGTTGCCATCAATATTACTTTCTTTTAGATTAAGCTAAATTGATCTCGTGCCAGGATAACTAGACAAGCTATTAGTACAGATTTTTAAAAAGACAATTTGTTCTCACATTGATTAATCAGTTTAAAATTAAATTACAATTAACAAAGGAAACATTGTTCACTTGTACGATAAAACACACCTACAAAATAAACTTTCTCTTTTAACTAGCTCCACTGCAAGTGATATTTTTTGGGACTAGATAAAAGATCAGTATATGCTGCGAGCAATTAGATCAATTGTTTTCTTTGGCTTTTCAGTGCTTCTCTGCACCTAAACAGAATACACAAAACTTGTACTTAAACACAAAGAATAAACACAGTATAACAAACATTCAAAAATACTCTGTTGTAAAAAATATATAACAGTAGATAGCAAGTGCTAGGAGATTCCCGCCCCTCTCTTATGTGACATGTACATAAAGAGCCGTCTTACATAGCGTGCCCACATCAAGAAGCGTCTTTCTGAGTCCTGCTCAATTGGGTACTGTTCACGTGATCAGGTTTTAAATACATTAGATAGGACTGCTCCGAGATGGGTATACCGTGATGTTGGTGAGTGGCTTAGTATACATTTTTTGCAAAAAACATATCAACTAAATACCCTGGTTTTGTTATCATTTTTTACTAGCACTTGCTGTCTACTGTTATATATTTTTTACAACAGAGTATTTTTGCACGTTTGTTATACTGTGTTTTTTCTTTGTGTTTCAGGCTTTGGGTGGTGTGAACACTGTCCAACCAACCTGTTCACTTTTGTGCATGTCACATGTGTTTTTAACAAAACCTGTACTTGTAGAAATGATCTGGGTGGAAATTGTCATGATCCCAGTGCAGGTTTTTGAGCTGCACGTCAGGGGTTAATGTCTGGAGCTCAGTGCAGGTTTTGACCTGCACACCTGGGCTTAATGATTGTGGCCTCTCTTTGGTTCTGGGAGAGCTTCTTAAACCCCTGGGAAGCTCCAATCCCTGTCAGTTATACTTTTGCCTTTGGCCGAGTGTGCTGACCTCTGTGTGCCTGTGCCTGTTCGTTGTTCTAGCTTGTTTATATGGTTCTGACGCGGTTCTGTTCCCCGTTGTGAGTTTGCCTGTTGATTCTGTACTGCGCTACCCTCTCTGTGTATGACTCGTTGCCTGTGATCTGACTACTCTCTGCTCGCCCCTCTTGTACCTTGCAGCTATCTCTGTGTATGACTCATTGGCTACGTCCTGACTATCCTCCCTGTCTATGCCCCTTGGTAACTTTGTCTCGCAGTTACCCTGCTAGGAGTTCTCTTGCAGCTCCTAGCTCTCTGGAGTTTAGGCCACGCCCCCAGCAGTCACGTGCTTCAGGTCCTGCTGTTCTGAAGTACGCACCTACTCGGCTGCTACCCGCTTCACAGGTATCTTTGAGCACAGTTTGCTTTACTCAGGACATGCGCACTTGCTCAGTGAGCAAGTTCAGTGCAGTGTTCCTGACATTATAACTGACCTTGAATTTTTTTTTCTCTCCTTACTTCTGCAGCATGGACCCAATGTGTGCTTTATCTGAGCAGCTGAAATGCTTGACTCAGTCGCTGCAGAAGCTTAGTTTGGAACACCAAGCTCTGGCCCAGTCCCAACGGCGGGTTGAGGACTCAGTTCAGGGGGTGTTTTCCGCAGGCTTTCAGCAGGTGGGGAATAGAGATGATATTTTAGTCCCACCTGAATCCCCATTTAAATTGCCAGATACGTTTGCTGGTAACAAAGATGAATTCAGAGCATTTAAGGAGGACTGTAAGCTCTATTTCTCTGTGAGACCCCGCTCCTCTGGGAATGAGAAACCGAGGATGTGGGTGGTTATGTCCCTGCTTAGGGGGTCCCCACAAGCCTGGGCATTTTCGCTTTCCTCTTCTGCCCCGGAGAGAATGTCTGTGGATGCGTTTTTTGAAGCCTTAGGGCTTATTTATGATGAGCCTGATAGAGTGCGTTTGGCTGAGGACAAGGTGATGAGTGTCTGTCAGGGGGAGCACTCGGCCGAGTGGTTCTGTACTGAATTCAGATGTTGGGCAGCCGAAATTTCTTGGAGTGATGCCGCCCTTCGGGGGCTGTTCCGTAGAGGCCTGTGTGAACGTCTGAAGGATGCCTTGGCACTCCATCCTCCACCTGACTCCCTGGAGGATGCCATGACCCAAGCGATGCAACTGGAAACACCATTATTCTTCAGTGGAGATGAGACCCGGACTCTTCCTGTGGCTATGGAGGTGAGCGCTGTCACCTGTGAGGAAAAGGAAAGAAGACGCCGCCGGGAGAAGCAGTTGTGCTTCTATTGTGGGGAATCTGGACACTGGAAGGACTGCCCCTCCTGTCCGTCATCCTCCAAGATGGCGGGAAATGACTAGGCCTGGGTAGTAGTTGAGGAGGCTACCCAGACCTTCAGGTACAATTTTCTTCACGTGCAAAAATGGTGCTGCAGGTGGAACTGGAACTTGGTAATGGTCCGGTTCAGACTACTGCTTTTGTTGACTGTGATTCTGCTGTGAACCTGATTGATACCAAAATTATTACTCTTAATAAGATAGGGATAGTAAGGCTTCAGGATCCTGTTAAACTTGTGGCAATTGACTCGTCCCCTCTTACCCAGGACGGTATCTGTTGCAGGTCTGAACTTTTTTCTCTAAAAGTGGGTTCCACTCATGTGGAAAAACTAAGATGTCTTGTGCTAGATAACTTGCCTGCAGGACTGGTACTGGGGATGCCTTGGCTTCAACGCCATAATCCTACCATTGATTGGGTTACAGGGGAGATCACTCAGTATGATTGCAAGGATAAATGTGGTAACCTGGGACACCTTGTTAACGTTGTTAAATCCATATCTGTGTCGTCTGTCGGTCTGGAAGGTATTCCAGAGTACCTGAAGGATTTCGAAGACGTTTTTTCCGAAAGTGAGGCTGAGGCGCTGCCACCACATAGACCCTACGATTGTGCCATTGATTTAGTACCCAGAGCCAAGTTACCTAAGGCTCGATTGTTCAATTTGTCTGGGCCTGAGCGCCAAGCCATGAAGGAGTACATAGCTGAGAGTCTCCGCAAAGGGAATATCAGGCCTTCTGTGTCACCTGTGGCAGCAGGATTCTTCTTTGTGAAGAAGAAAGATGGTGGTTTGCAGCCGTGCCTCGACTTTCGGGAACTGAAAAAGATAACGGTTAGGAACACTTACCCGCTTCCCCTCATCCCAGACTTATGTAACCAGTTAGCTGGGGCCCAATGGTTCTCCAAGTTAGATCTCCGGGGGGCCTACAATCTGATAAGAGTTCGGGAAGGGGACGAGTGGAAAACTGCATTCCTCACATCAGAAGGACTCTTTGAAAACCTGGTAATGCCGTTTGGATTAACTAATGCGCCTGCAATTTTCCAGAATTTCATCAATGTGGTGTTTTCTGACCTGATAGGCTGTTTTGTTATTTTTTATTTGGATGACATTTTGGTGTATTCCCCGGAAAGCCAATCTCACTTGCAACATCTACAGACAGTTCTCCAGAGACTCAGGAAGAACCAATTGTTCGCTAAATTGGAAAAATGTTCGTTTATTGTACAGGAACTGTCTTTTTTGGGGTTGATTGTGTCCTGTGAGGGGTTTCGTATGGATCCTAAGAAGGTGCTGGCGATCGCTGACTAGGTTCAGCCTCGAGATCTCAAGGGGCTCCAGCGCTTAGCATAGTGGTTGTGACGACTCCTGGAGTGGACCCTCTGGGTCGTGACACCAACCCTCCCAGGGCGAGCTGACCTAGTGAAGACCACCCCCTATACAGGGAGTGTCAGGGGCAAGCCCCAGGGGGTGAGGCACCACGACTGCTGGCACCAGGCGGCCGGCTCACAGGAGACACGAGTGGGTGAGAGTGTCTGCAGGAACGTGTAAAGTGTGGACACGGGAACACGTGGTATACAGAGACTTCGTTCGTCCGGGTGTGAGTGAAGCAGGAAGCGTGCAAGGAGCACGTCAGAGCACTGAGTCAGGCAGCAGGTGTGCCAGGAGGTGTAACAGAGTAAGAGACTGAGTACAGGATCAGAGTGTGTGCCCGGAGGCACAACTGAGTATAAGACAGAGTACAGGGTAAGAGCGTGTGCCAGGAGGCACAACCGAGTATGAGACAGAGTACAGTGTCAGAGCATGTGCCAGGAGGCACAACCTAGTACGAGACAGAACACAGGGTCAGAGCGTGTGCCAGGAGGCACAACCAAGTACAAAGCAGAGTGCAGATTCAGAGCGTGTGCCAAGAGGCACAACAGAGTGCAAGGCAGAGGACCTGAGTACAGCGCACAGCCAGGCAGGGACACGGCAGACCAAGCCAGGAAGCACAACAATAATCAGGCACCTCCCCTAGGGGGAGGTCGTCTGATATAGCACATGACTACTACTGGTTCCGGGTCAGGAACTAGCCAGAAAGCACATGACCACTACAGGTTCCGGGTCAGGTCCTCCATTACCATAGAGAGGACCGAGCCCTATACAGCACTGACAGGAGCGCGCAAGCGCAAACGTGACATGTAGGAGGAGGCCCGGGGACGAGAGCTGCGCGTGCGCACCCTACGGGACCCCCGGAGTGACCGCAGCTCCGGAAGAGATGACGTCGGGACCGAGGTCCCGCCCCCAGGTGAGCACGGCGTGACAGTGGTCACCTGGGAGCCAGTGTCCAGCAAAGCGTTCATGGGGATGCCATCAATCACCACAGGAAGGATCGGTCTCCCTCCCACATACTTGGCTCGCCAGTTCCTTGGGCCTGGGATCCTATTCCTGGGGATTGGCCCTCTGCCGAGGGGTTGCTCGTTTAAAGGACAAAATCTTGCAAGATGACCGGCCTTGTAGCAGCGACAACAGATGGAACGTCCGTCTTGGTCATAGCGATTGTTGTTTCTCCCTCGAAGTGGCGGGGCTCTCCTCCTCCGGAGCCACGGGACATCCTCTGGACTGGAAGCAAGCTGGATCTTTTCCTTGGAGGACATCTGCAGGGACTGCACCGTTTTGGTAAGTGCAGCCATCCCTTTTGTCAACTCCTGGACCTGAAGATGCAGCTCCTCAGTTGGATCTTTATCCAAAGTCTGTGCATCAGCCTCTACAGGGATGGAAGGAAAACATGTTGCTTCCTGATGGTAGGTGATCGCTGGGCGCTTAGGGGGCGCTGGACGGCTGTCATTTGATTCCTACAGTACCCGAATAGCCCTGTCCTTAAAATCAGCAAAGTCCAGATCAGGGTTTTGCAGGGTTATGATACGCAACTGTCCTCTGTGGGTACTGGATAGGAGTCCTTCAATGAACTGCTCCTTTAACAGCTTATCCTCGTCCTTCACACTGTCAGGATCAACTTGCTTAACTGCTCGCAGCGCCTCCTGCAGGTTGAGAGCATAGTCCCTTATACTGTCCTGTGCCTTCTGTTTACAGCCAAAGAACATCATCTTAATTCCAGCTGCAGGGCGGGTGTCAAAGGTGCTTCTCAGCTTGGCCAGGATCTTTGCAACAGTCTCTTTATCAGTGTCCTGCCAGGCTTTCACTTCTCTCTGCGCTGCACCCGTTAGCTGTCCAATCAGGATATTCACTTTCTGGTTCTCAGGCAGAGGGTAGACTTTAAACAAACTGCACAGTCTCTCTTTAACCCCTTAGCGACAGAGCCAGTTTGCAGCTTAATGACCAGGCCAATTTTTACAATTCTGACCACTGTCCCTTTATGAGGTTATAACTCTGGAACGCTTTAATGGATCCTGCTGATTCTGAGATTGTTTTTTCATGACATATTGTGCTTCATGTTAGTGGTAAAATTTCTTCGATAAGTCTTGTGTTTATTTATGAAAAAAACAGAAATATGGCAAAAAATTTTAAAATTTTGCAATTTTAAAACTTTAAATTTTTATGCCCTTAAATCAGAGAGATGTGTCACATAAATTTCTTAATAAATAACATTTCCCACATGTCTACTTTACATCAGCACAATTTTGGATCCAAATTTTTTTTTGTTAGGAAGTTATAAGGGTTAAAAGTTGACCAGCTATTTCTCATTTTTACAACAAAATTTACAAAGCCATTTTTTTTAGGGACCACATCATATTTAAAGTCATTTTGAGGGGTGTACATGACAGAAAATACCCAAAAGTGGCACCATTCTAAAAACTAGACCCCTCAATGTGCTCAAAACCACATTCAAGAAGTTTATTAACCCTTTAAGTGCTTCACAGGAACGAAAGCAATGTGGATGGAAAAAATTAACATTTAACTTTTTTTTGGAAAAAAATTACTTCAGAACCAATTTTTTTTATTTTCACAAGTGTTAAAAGAGAAAATCAACCACAAAATTTGTTGTACAATTTCTCCTGAATACGCCGATACACCATATGTGGGGGTAAACCCCTTTTTCAGCACACGGCAGAGCTCGCAAGGGATGGAGCACCGTTTGACTTTTTCAACGCAGAATTGGCTGGAATTAAGATCGGATGCCATGTTGCGTTCGGAGAGCCCTTAATGTGCCTAAACAGTGGAAAACTCCAACAAGTGACCCCATTTTGGAAACTAGACCCATTAAGGAACTTATCTAGATGTGTGGTGAGCACTTTGAACCTTCAAGTGCTTCACAGAAGTTTATAACGTAGAGCCGTGAAAATAAGAAATCACCCCCAAATTTTTATTTTTACAAGGGTAACAGGAGAAATCATACCCCCACAGTTATTATGCGATTTGTCCTGAGTACGCTGATACCCCATATGTGGGGAGGAACCACTGTTTGGGCACATGGGAGAGCTCGGAAGGGAAGGAGTGCCATTTTGGAATGCAGACTTTGATGGAATGGTCTGCGGGCATCATGTTGCGTTTGCAGAGCCCCTGATGGGCCTAAACAGTGGAAACTCCCAACAAGTGACTCCATTTTGGAAACTAGACCCATGAAGGAACTTATCTAGATGTGTGGTGAGCACTTTGAACCTTCAAGTGCTTCACAGAAGTTTATAAACGCAGAGCCGTGAAAATAAGAAATCCATTTTTTTTCCACAAAAAAGGTTCTTTTCGCGCCCAAATTTTTATTTTTACAAGGGTAACAGGAGAAATCATACCCCCACAGTTATTATGCAATTTGTCCTGAGTACACTGATACCCCATATGTGGGGGGGAACCACTGTTTGGGCGCATGGGAGAGCTCGGAAGGGAAGGAGTGCCATTTTGGAATGCAGACTTTGATGGAATGGTCTGCGGGCATCATGTTGCGTTTGCAGAGCCCCTGATGGGCCTAAACAGTGGAAACCCCCCACAAGTGACCCCATTTTGGAAATTAGACCCCCTAAGGAACTTATCTAGATGTGTGGTGAGCACTTTGAACCCCCAAGCGCGTCACAGAAGTTTATAAACGCAGAGCCGTGAAAATAAAAAGTCTTTTTTATTTCCACAAAAGTGATTTTTTAGACCCCAATTTTTAGACCCCCAAAGTTGGTAAATAGTGGAAACCCCTCAATTCTTGCTCCAACCCTAACCCCAACACACCCCTAACCCTAATCCCAACCCTAATCCCTAATCCTAACCCTAATCCTAGTTCGCCCTAACCCTAGCCCAACCCTAGCCCAACCCTAACCCTTAACCCTAGCCCAACCCTAACCCTTAACCCTAGCCCAACCCTAACCCTAGCCCAACCCTAACCCTTAACCCTAGCCCAACCCTAACCCTAGCCTAGCCCTAACCCTAGCCTAACCCTAGCCTAACCGTAACCCTAGCCTAACCCTAACCCTAACCCTAGCCTAACCCTAGCCTAACCCTAGCCTAACCCTAACCCTAGCCGAACCCTAACCCTAGCCTAACCCTAACCCTAGCCTAACCCTAGCCTAACCCTAACCCTAACCCTACCCTAACCCTAACCCTAGCCTAACCCTAACCCTAACCCTAGCCTAACCCTGACCCTAACCCTACCCTAACCCTAGCCTAACCCTAACCCTAGCCTAACCCTAACCCTAACCCTTATGGAAAACTGAAAAAAAAAATATTTTTTTTATTTCATTATGTGTGCCAGAATAAGGGGGTGATAAAAGGGGGGGTTATGTACTATTTTTATTATTTTGATCACTATGATCGTTTATCATAGTGATCAAAATAATGAATGGAATCTGCCAGCCGGAGCCAGCAGATTCCCGGCGGGCGCACTGCGCATGCGCCCGCCATTTTCAAGATGGCGGCGCCCATCGGATGACGCCGGCGGGCGCGGGACCACCGGGAGGGGACGGAGGACAAGGGAGAGGTACCGGGAGGGGACCGGGGGGATCGGGGACCCTATTTCTCTATCCTCTGATGTGCGATCACATCAGAGGAAAGAGAAATTAAATGTAAAATCGCGGCTTTTTTTTTTTTTTGCGGTCGCCGTTATAGGGTTAATAATGGCGATCGCAAAAGCGGGGGTCGGTAAAAACCGACCGATTCATGTTCTCTGGGGTCTCGGCTACCCCTGGCAGCCGAGACCCCGGAGAAAATCCGACACTGGGGGGCGCTATTCACTTAAATCACAGCGCCGTGAATTAACGGCGCTGTGGTTTAAGTACCCTTAATTACCGCCGTTAAAAGGCGTATCGGCGGTCGTTAAGGGGTTAAATTCGCTCAGGGTATGTGACTCACCCGAGTACTGCGGTAGCCAGGCGGCTCCCGGTATGTAGGGCATAGACAGCGGCATTATAGGGACCACTGCGGCGCTGCGGGGTTGGCAGCAGCGGCCGCCGCTGCATCGCCTTGTGGCGCGGACATTCTCTTTCTCCCCCCTAGTTAACGTTAGCCAGGGCCAGGGGTTGTCTGAGCTCACCGGTGGCCGCTTCGCAGGCCCGATGCTCCGGGCTGTAGGCCTCAGCTCCTCCTCTTCTTCCGCGCGGCACTTCACTTCTTCACGCTCTGTGGCAGGCTCCTCCCACGAAGGCCTGCCCCTTCTTCCCGCACGTGCCAAGCAGCGCGGCAATGGCGGCAATCGGCGCCAATTTCACACACAGTCTTTTACACAAACACAGTCTATGGCACACAGGACCCGGGGGGGAACCGGGCTCCGTAATCCTGTTCATGATGCCAAATTGGGTCGCCCTCCCACGGCTGTGGGGTACTCGGTACCGGACCGGTGTCAGTAGGATGTGTCACAGCAGCGGTGACCCAGACCGTGGCCCTGGGCACCCAAGTAATAGGAAGATGTGAATGGTGGAATGTAGTTAGATGAATAGTTCGTGACGCCACCTGTGGTGCTCGCCAAGGGAGGTGTTAAGCCGACGCTGCATGCAGATTCCCTGGGACTGATGGTATGGTGCAGCAAAGATGTAAAAGCTCCCCACAGGTGAAGCTATAGTCCCAGGGCAGTGTAGATGTGGTTGGCATGGGGATGTAGCTGTGCCGGAAGGGTAGGAAGCAGACAAGACACAGCGGGGTGCAATTTCTGTACCTTTACTTGATACTGCAGTCCAGGGTCCTGATTACAGATGGTATTGGAGCAGGCTAGCCTGGAAGCAATTCAGGGATTCTCTCTCAGCAGATGGGTTGTGCAGTCTCCTTACTAGCGCGTATTTGCGGGATCTCCAGTACCGAGTTACACTGAAGTTCCTCCTGTCAGATGTTCCCAAGAACCTCACTTGCACGGCAGGCTACAGCTGTCTATCTCTGGGACTCCTCTCTCCTGAGTCCCGGCTCACTATCCAAGCTGCTGTTGTGCCCTCAAGTCTTAGATGGGAGTAGGGCATTTACAGCCTCCTACTCCTCTGGTGTCTGTTGCAGGACAGTTAGTGTCCGTACAACCATGGAGACCAGGCTCCAGTTCATGTGCTCTCTCCAGAGATGAGCTCTTCCTCTCAGCTCTATCTCAGAGCTCCTTCCACACGTCTGCACACTTCACCCTCCACAGACTAACTGACTACTCCTTCCCCTTGGCCCTCAGAGAGCACTCCTCCCCTTAATCCTGGTTCAGAGTTCCCCCCGCTGGCCTGGAGTGGAACTGTGTTGCATACATGGATTGACTGCGAGAGAGACCCATCATTGCCTCCAAGCCTGGCATTACCCTCCCATGGAGGAAGGCAAAGCCACTGTGGCGACCATACTCCTGAGGGCGCCACACAATCACAGATGTGAGCTGCCCTATAGGGTAACAATGGACCGAGTGCAATCCGAATTTTTATCCGATTGCACTGGTCCAATTACATCACAAGTGTGATTGAGCCCTCAGGGTATGTGCACACGATCAGTAAACGCTGAGGGTTGGGCACTGTGTACTTGTGCAGCGTCCAACCCGCAGCATCCAGCTGTTACAGCATAGTGGATGGGATTTCAAGGAATCCCATGTCCACTATGCGTGCACAGACGCCCGTGGCTTACCTGTGGAGACGGACCTGTGGCGCGTCTTTCCAGACCTCAGCATGTCTACTTATCTTGCAGAGACGCGAGCCTCCGCTAGAGAAATTTCACTCGTACTTTGTATAGGGTGCGGTGACTCCACACAGCTCAGTGAACACATGCGGAATCACCTGCGTTCAATAGATGACAGCGCTTTGAATGCAGCGACCATGTGCTGTGTCCAAAGCACTGCCAATTACTGATCGTGTGCACACACCCTAATAGTAAGGAAACTCACATATAATACCAGAGGGGTGGGTGAGTATACTGCTATAAGGCTATGTGCCCACGTTAGCATTTTTAAACGCTCAGAAAACCGGACTCCTTCCCAGAAACCGCGCATTTTATTTTCGCGCGTTTTTGATGCGTTTTTTTCCACGCGGTTTCTGGGAACATTGGAAATAGCTAAAAACGCGGACCTATGCGGAAAATAATGAGCATGCTGCGTTTTTAGCAGCTAAGCGTTTTCTGAGCGTTTAAAAACACATGCATTGGCACAAAAAGCCAAAAATGCATTAAATTTAATGGGAAGCTTATTTTAAGCGTTTCTGAAGCGTCTGATCCGGCACAAACGCTTCAAAAATGCTTAAAAAAACGCAAAGTGGGCACACAGCCTTAGTGTCATTAATGGAAGCCCTACTCTAAGAATGGGATGATATATTAATCACGTGTCCAGTATAAGGCTAGGCTCACATATCACCGCTTGCAGTAGCTTTGCTGTATTTGCATTTGCAATAATCACTCCTCAGCCAGACTATCTTAGAAGGCACTGTTGTTTGCTTCTAATGTTTGGGGCTGGATCCAAGACAGAAAAAGTTTATCCAGGACGATTTAATGGCATATTCAGCTTACAGTATATGTTTTCTAATGGAACACTCATCACCTTGTCCCCATGATCAGTGCACTCAGTGCCTTGTCCCCATGATCAGTTCACTCAGTGCCTTGTCCCATTGATCAGTGCACTCAGTGCCTTGTCCCCATGATCAGTGCACTCAGTACCTTGTCCCCATGACCACTACACTCAGTGCCTTGTCCCCATGATCAGTGCACTCAGTACCTTGTCCCCATGATCACTGCACTCAGTGCCTTGTCCCATTGATCAGTGAACTCAGTGCCTTGTCCCCATGATCAGTGCAATCAGTGCCTTGTCCCATTGATCAGTGCACTCAGTGCCTTGTGCAGCATTTACTGTTTGGCTACTTGTGATTGGCAGCAAAATCAGTGCCATCTTGCATGGCCGTAGTAGTCTGCATTATTCTTTGTCATTGCAATGTTCTGGATACAGTGGGGAAAAAAGTATTTAGTCAGCCACTAGTGATGAGCGAGTATACTCGTTGCTCGGCTTTTCCCGAGCATGCTCGGGTGTCCTCCAAGTATTTTGGCATCCTCGGAGATTTAGTTTGTGTCGACGCAGCCACATGATTTGTGGCTGCTGGATAGCCTGAATACATGTGGGGATTCCCTAACAAACAGGCAACTCCCACATGTATTCAGGCTGTCTAGCAGCCACAAATCATGCAGCTGCGTCGACACAAACTAAATCTCCGAGCACGCCAAAATACTTGAGCAACGAGTACACTCGCTCATCACTATCAGCCACCAATTGTGCAAGTTCTCCCACTTAAAAAGATGAGAAAGGCCTGTAATTGACTTCATAGGTAGACAACAACTATGAGAGTCAAAATGAGAAAACAAATCCAGAAAATCATGATTTATTTTGCAAATTATGGTGGAAAATAAGTATTTGGTCACCTAAAAACATGCAAAACTTCTGGCTCTCACAGACCTGTAACTTCTTCTTTAAGAGGCTCCTCTGTCCTCCACTCATTACCTGTAGTAATGTCACCTGTTTGAAGTTGTTATCAGTATAAAAGACACCAGTCCACAACCTCAAACAGTCACATTCCAAATTCCACTATGGTGAAGACCAAAGAGCTGTTGAAGGACACCAGAATCAAAATTGTAGCCCTGCACCTGGCTGGGAAGACTGAATCTGCAATAGGCAAGTAGCTAGGTGTGATGAAATCAACTGTGGGAGCCATAGTTAAGAGAATGGAACACACAGAAGACCACTGATAATCTTCCTCAATCTGGGGCTCCACACAAGATCTCATCCCATGGGGTCAAAATGATCACAAGAACGGTGAGCAAAAATCCCAGAAACACACAGGAGTACCTGATGAAGGCGGATTCACCGCTGAAAACCTTTGTGAGAACATAATGACCAAGTAAAAAAGGTTCTTTTCCATCTAAAACAAGTGTCTGTCTTGGTCTGAGCTCCCTAATCAGCCGTACTTCTCTTTCCCAGAAACACACAGGGGGACCTAGTGAATGATCTGCATAGAGCTGGGACCACCGTAACAAAGGCTACCATCAGTAACACACTACCCCCGTCAGAGACTCAGATCCTACAGTGCCAGACATGTCCCCCTGCTTAAGCCATTACATGACCAGACCCATATGAAGTTTGCTAGAAAACATTTGGATTATGCAGAAGAGTATTGGGAGAATGTCATATGGTCTGATGAAACCGAAGTAGAACTGTTTGCTAGAAACAAAACTCGTCGTGTTTGGAGGAGACAGAATGATGTGTTGCATCCAAAGAACACCATACGTACTGTGAAGCATGGGGGTGGCAGCATCATGCTTTGGCGCTGTTTCTCTGCAAAGGGACAAGGACGACTGATCGGTGTACCTGAAAGAATGAATGGGGCCATGTAACGTGAGATTTTGAGTGCAAACCTCCTTCCATCAGCAAGGGCATTGAAGATGAAACATGGATGGGTCTTTTAGCATGATAATAATCCCAAGCACACTGCGAGGGCAACGAAGGAGTGGCTTCGCAAGAAGCATATGAAGGTCCTGGAGTGGCCTAGCCAGTCTCCAGATCTCAGCCTCACAGAAAACCTCTGGAGGGATTTGAAAGTCCTTGTTGCCCAGCAACAGGCCCAAAACATCACTGCTCTAGAGGAGATCTGCATGGAGGAATGGGCCTGTCAGGAACACCGCTCTACACTACACCGCACTACACTCGCTCACAGAGCCAGTGCGCGTGTCCTGAGTACAGAAACAGTGCTAAAAGATACCTGTGGAGCAGGGCAGCAGAGGTGACAATGCGTGCTTCAAACTATCGGTGTCAGTATCCTGTCAGCGCCGGAAAGTAAAGATGCACAGGACCTGAGGACACTGAAGTTAGCAAGCTGGCACAGGACCTATGGTCATGTGACTGCAAGGGGGAGGGGCTTAGCGTCCTGCTTTCAGAGATGACAGGACACCATACAACAACTCAGAGTCAGGCAAAATGGAGGTCACACACAGTACGGGCAAACGAGGCACAGGAGGGACAAGGTCATACACAAGAGGGCGACGTGGTACCAAGGGGACGAGCAGAGAGAAGTCGGGTCACAAGCAGAGAGTCATACACGAGAGGTAGCGCAGTACAAAAGGGACAGGCAGAACTCATAACAGGGGCAGAACCGGATCAAAACCAAACAAGCAAGCAAGATATCAGGCACAAGGCACACGTACGCACAAGGTCAACTAACTCAGCTGAGGGCAGGAGTATAACTGACACCGGACCTAGGTCCAGTGAGCATTAAATAGCCGCCCTCTGCCAGAGAGAGGCAGAACAATTAACCCCAAGTCTGATCAGGACGGGCCAAAGCGAAACCCCGTCCTGGATCATGACAGGGCCAACATACCATGAACAGTGTGTGCCAACCTTTTGAAGACTTAGGCTATGTGCACAGGTTGTGGAGTTTGTTGCGGATCCACAGCGTTTTTTCTGCACGGATTTGCACCAAATCCGCAAAGGGTAGCTCAAGCAATGTTAATCAATGGAAATCCAGAATTGGTGTGCACATGCTGCTGAAAATTCCGCACTGATTCTCAGCGTTTTATTTTCTGCAGCATGTCAATTCTTTTAATGGATCTGCAGCGTTTCTGCACCCATTGACTAACATTGAGTCAGTCTAATCCGCAGCTAAACCGCATGTGTAAAAAGGTCTGCGGATTAGCTGTAGATTTGCGTACAAAAAACGCTGCGGAAAGGAAGAGTGTGTGGGCGGAGAATATGTGTGTGAGTGTAGAATATGTGCGTGTATGTCTGTGTGTGTCTGTCTGTGGGTGTCTGTGTCTGCGGGTCTCTGTGCATGTGTCTGTCTGCGGGTGTCTGTGTGTAGCCAGGCATCGTCTGATGGGACTACTACTCATATCCGGCTATGTCTGCTGTCACATATAACAGTGACAGCATGAGCTGATGATGTGATAGTAGTCCCATCATCCGGTGTCTGTGTTCAATTGTAAAACAAAAAACCCCATTCATACTCACCAAACACCTAAATTCCGACGCCCTCTATCTCCTGCAACAAAAATAAAATAATAAACCAACATATACTTACCTTTCCACCATAGTTCTTTTAATAATGAGTGTCCCATGGTGACCTCACATGTAGAACAGTTAAATCGGGACATGTGATCGCTCTACACGGCTCTGGCACCGCAGCGTGAGAAAATTCTCACACACCGTTAATGCCATGAGAGCACGAACTCCGGTGAACTCTCAGTGATACAGTGCAGGAGCACTTATCTCCTGTCAGTATATCATCGGAGCCATGTAGAGTGGTCACATCTCCCGATGTGACTGTTCTTCAAGTGAGATCGTCGTGGGACACTCGATAAATGGACTACGCCGGACAGGGAGTATTTGTGTTGGTTTATTATTTTATTTTTGCTGCAGGAGATTGAGGGATTTGGGGATTAGGTGATGCAGCAAGAATGATAAATTGAGATTCAATAAAGGAGTCTGTGTGATTATTTCAAATAAAGGACTTTATTCTGGCTGTGTCTTTATTTACCATATAACTATAGGATTAGTAATGGATAGGTGTCTAATTGACGCTTCTCCATTACTAATCCGTGGGCTTGATGTCACCAGACAATTCAAAGGTGACATCAACCCCACAAATATTACCTCACTTGCCATTGCTATAGGGCAAGTGGGAAGAGCGAGGCTAAGTGCCAGAATTGATGCATCTATAAGATGCGCCATTTCTGGGGAGGCTGAGAGCTGATGTTTTTAGTCTGGGGGTGCCAATATACATGGCCCCTTCCCAGGCTATTAATATCAGTCTGCAGCTGTCTGCCTAGCCTATGCTGGTTCAATTTTATAGGGGGGCCCCATGTCAATTATTTTCTGGGGCTCCCCTGTAAACTAGCCAGTAAAGGCTAAGGAAACATCTGTGAGCTGATATTAATAGTCTGGGAACCTTTATGGCTATTGGCTCCTTCCCAGAAAATTAACATCAGCTCTCAGCTTTCCCTCTGCTGGTTATAATAATAATAATCTTTATTTATATAGCACCAACATATTCCGCAGCGCTTTACAGTTTAAAAGTTTCAAAACACAAGTCATAAGTAACAACGGTAACAATACAATAATTAAAGCAAAATAAGACGACCCTGCTCGTCAGAGCTTACAATCTACAATGAGGTGGGGGAGATACAAAGTACAGGTATGTATTTACAGTGATGTATTTACAATGATGGTCCAGCCATCTTGAGGGAGTGAGGGATGGATGGAGATAGTGAATGGGCTACTCATGCACACTTACACATAGAATGATTTTGATTAGTGAACGTGATAGGCCGCTCTGAACAAATGTGTTTTGAGGGAGCGCCTAAAACTATGCAAATTGTGGATAGTCCTAATTTCTTGGGGTAGAGGATTCCAGAGGAGAAGTCTTGGAGTCGGGAGTGGGAGGTATGGATTAGTGCAGAGGTTAGTCGAAAGTCGTTTGCAGAGCGCAGCGGTCGGTTAGGCCGATAGACAGAAATGAGGGAGGAGATGTAGGGGGGTGCTGCACTGTGTAGAGCTTTGTGGGTGAGAACAAGTACTTTGAATTGGATCCTATAATGAATGGTCAGCCAATATAAGGACTGGCGAAGAGCAGACGTGTCCGAGTACCGATTAGCCAGATAGATGACCCTGGCTGCTGCATTATGTATGGACTGGAGAGGGGATAGTCAAGTAATGGGGAGGCCAATTAATAGAGCGTTGCAGTAATCCAGGAGGGAGTAGATCAGTGCTACAGTGAGGGTTTTTGTTGTTTCCATGGTGAGAAAAGGGCGGATTCTAGAGATGTTCTTTAGGTGTTAGCGGCAAGAGCGGGCAAGAGATTGTATATGGGATGTGAAGGAGAGATTGGTGTCAAACATAACACCCAGACAGCGCGCCTGCTGGCAGGGTGTTATTATAGTGCCACCCACGGAGAGATTTAGGGAGGTTAGTAGATGGCGGGAGCAGAAGAAGCTCAGTTTTGGAGAGTTTGAGTTTCAGATAGAGAGCGGACATGATGTTGGAGACTGTGGACAGACAGTCACTCGCGTTCTGTAGTTCAGTGGGGGTAAGGTCAGGGAATGACGTATAAAGTTGTGTCATCAGCATAAAGATGGTACTGAAAGCCAAATCTGCTGATAGTCTGTCCAATTGGGGCTGTGTAGAGAGAGAAGAGAAGGGGGCCAAGGACTGAGCCCTGAAGTACCCCGACAGCGAGAGGAAGAGGAGATGACGTGGAGCCAGAGAACAAAACCCTGAAGGAGCGGTCAGAAAGATAGGAAGAGAACCAGGAGAGAGCAGTGTCCTTAATGCCTAGTGACTGGAGTCTAGAGAGTAGGAGATGGTGGTCAACAGTGTCGAAAGCTGCAGATAGGTCAAGAAGAATGAGCAGAGAGTGGTCACTGTTACGTTTTGCTGTCAGAAGGTCATTGGTCACTTTGATGAGTGCAGTTTCAGTCGAATGTAAGGGGCGGAAGCCGGACTGTGAAGGGTCTAGGAGGGAGTGAGTGGAGAGGTAACGGGTAAGGCGGGAGTAAACTAGGTGCTCCAAAAGTTTGGAGATGAAGGGGAGATTGGAGACTGGTCTGTAGTTGTTTGTGCAGGATGGGTCGAGAGTGGGTTTCTTTTGTAATGGAGTAACGATGGCGTGGTTATGAAAACTACGTGGGAGCCCAAGCAATTTTTTTGAAAAATAAACAGATATTGCGTTTCAGGCAAAAAAAAATTTGTGTGTGTCCTTTATTTAACTGGTTATGTACCATTTTATTATGAGGATATCTGGCTGACAAATACACACACATATATATATATATATATATACAGTATATATATGTGTATATATATTAGATTCACTTATATTTGTTTCGTGTGTAAACATTATATTTGAACATGGTATGTAATGATATTATGGTCTTCAATGGAGAATGTAAAAGAAGAGGTTGGACAAGGAAATTACATCACAATTCTTTTTTTTTCTTGGTACATAATATATCTTTATTTAGCCTGCAAATCTGCAGACAAATCAGCAGAGAAAACCGCATGAAAATCCGCATCAAAACCACGCGGATTTTCAACTGAGTTTTCTGCCAAGGGAGGCAGAATCCAAGCAGAAATTTACAAAGGCAAATCCGCAACATGCGCACATACCCTTACAGAAAACGTTTGACTTCTGTTATTGCCAACAAAGAATATATAACAAAATATTGAGATGAACTTTTGTTAATGACCAAAAACTTATTTTCCACCATAATTTGAAAAATAAATATTGCCAAGTCAGACAAGGTGATTTTCTGGATTTGTTTTCTCATTTTGACTCTCATAGATGTGGTCTACCTATGATGTCAATTACAGGCCTCTCTCATTTTTTAAAGTGGGAGAACTTGCACAATTGGAGGCTGACTAAATACTTTTTTCCCCACTGTATATGAAAAGCAGGCTTGTTTTATTGTATTCAATTGCTAGAAAATGCCGGGTGTTATGTTTGTCACTAAAAGGTTTTCTGTACTTTTTCTGTACAATATGTGTTATTGTGAATTACAGTCAATTTATTTCGTTTTTATGACAGTGATATGCAAGACTATTTAACCTCTTAAAGACTGATCTATTCTTCAGGATAACAGGGACTTTTTTTGTCCCTGCTTCGCCGTATTTCTCCTTCGATAACATTTATTTTTATGGCTTTAGCTTTTTGATCGTTTGTGTGTGCGTGTGACTAGTACATTTTTAAGAGAACTCTGGTTATACGGTAAATAAGTCATTGTTTAGTTGAGAAAAACATGTATCAGTAATTTGTAAGATTTTTAGGTTGTTTACCTTTACTAACAATATAATTTACTTATATCCTATTCCTTTTATTTTCAACTGTCTCTGGTAAAGTAATTAGCATAAGCGCTTAGAAACATTAAAGGAGTATTCCCATCTCTAAGATCCTATCCCAATATGTAGTAGGTTCACTGATTCACACTATAGGAACGGAAAAAAGCGCACATAGGGTCTTATCTGAGAAACAGGGTAAGAACCTGTGGTGCTAATAAAAATATGGATATCTTATAGCCTACATATTGTAATATATTGTTTAGGGTGGAATGTATTGCAAATATGAAATATGGTTGTTTGAATCCAAACGCTATATATTGCAATATACTATGGTGTAATATCATTAATGCTGAACTTTGATACTGAGCACAAAGCGTTTGCTCTGTGTTAATACCGTAAGACAAGGAATTGTTCTGTGGTCTTTGAAGCTATGTGTTTCAAAGATTCATTATCCTGATTTGCACACAAGTGACCACTGTGGTATTTGCTTTGTCAAACAGTGATAGATACTAAATACTTTCACTTTTCTATATCCTGCCAATTGGGGGGTGGTTGATGGGAATTCTACAAGGGAGACCAAAATGTAGCAATGGTCATGCATGACATCAATAATCAAGGACCGATTGTGATACAAATGAGACAAGTATGAGTGTGTGCCTGGGTTACGATAGGTATCCAGTTTTCAGAATAGTTGATTATGGAAGTCATGCTGACCATATGCCACCATCTTAGAGCGTTATGCTATGAGCATGAAGAGTTAACTTTGTAACAAGCAACATATGTTGGACCTGGACAGACAACATTGATTGTTAGAGGCAAACAGACCTTGGGTTATAATTAGTAGCAAACAACCTTGATGCATTGTGCTACTGTTAAGAGACATACCAAGGGCAAATAAATCTCTGGTTGGTGCAATCAAACTAAGATTGTAGTAGTCTATAACAAACAGACCTTGAAGTCTTGTGCTGTTATCAAGACAACAACGTACTGTGCAATTTCAAGATTCTGATGATGATTCAGCCTAAACATACTGCACAGATGTAATAGGGGAGGATCTGGGAGTTTTGTGTATAAAAAGGTGGACCCTGTGTCAGTGAGGGAGGGACATTTTCCAGAAGGTATCATGGGTGCACGGTTTCTGTGATGACAAGACCAGGGTATTTTCTTCTCGCTGACACTGTGGTCCCTCCAGTGGAGAAGTGATGTTACAATACTTGGTAATGTATAGTATGGATGCTTATTTCTCTATGTACTATAATTCATATTAATTGTATGATTCACATGAAATTAATTAACAAAACAGGGTAATATTATATCTGCCATTCCATTAATTTGGTGTTTTATTATTTAAATTAATCATTGTATAATAAAATTGTGTCATATCTAAGTGGTGCCTTCTTTAAAGCCGTATCCGAACCTTATTGCTAAACAGTTGGCAATACATAAATTGGCGTAGTCGGCAGGATACGCAGAAGGCTCAGAAGTTTTTTATACTCTGTGTGATAGTGTGATATTGCGTAGAACATGAAAGAGGATGGTTGTGTGAAGATCCCTGGCTGGACCAGGGCTCCATACAATATTATAGCACAGGAAATGAGTTTTTGTGGATTGGCAGAACCCTGGGAGAATAAGCTCAAGGGCTTAGAGCCCCGTGATGTTGTTGGTGTACTCATGGGGATCCCTTGCAAAGGCAGGTGATGCAGTTAACCCCTCGATGTTGGTAAGTTACTCGAGGGTGTCCCTGCAAAGGCAGGAGATGCAGTTAACCCCTGATGTTGTTGATGTACTCAGGGGTGTCCCTGCTAAGACAGGTGATGCAGTTAACCCCTCGATGTTGGTAAGTTACTCGAGGGTGTCCCTGCAAAGGCAGGTGATGCAGTCAGCACCCCCTGATGTTGTTGATGTACTCAGGGGTGTCCCTACTAAGGCAGGTGATGTAGAGTCTTTAGGATGGCGTATGTGGATTTTACTCAGTGTATACCGAGATATGCATGAGCAAAACACCCATATGCAAGGAAAGTTGTTGGAAATGGAACAAAAAGTGTTTGTAAGTGAGTCTATTGAGACTCCAGGGTGGGAGGAAACTCCATATCATATTTTGGCGACTAAGTGGTCGCACAGTGTTTGTGTTTGTTCAAGTGAACATTGGGACAAATATTGGCAAAATGCAGAGCCTGCTGAGGTAGCAGAATGCTTGCAGAATGTAAAAGTAGAAAAAGGGAAAGAATTATGTGCTCTTGGTAGGTGTGGCTGGATCCTGCTATCTGCATATAGAAAATAGCATGAGGAAAAGCAAAGAATGTTAACTAAAGTGCAGGAATTGGAAATACAGCTATGTGAGGCCCAGAATGCATTGGTCGCAGCACAGGGTCAGAATAAGTAAGTAATGGATAAATGTGTTGGAACTCAGCATGATGCAGAACAGGCTGCTGTATGTGTAAAACAGTATAAGTGCAGAAAGAAGAGGGGGAAGGTGAAAAGGAAGAAAGCTTTGGCCATGGCCAGAGCAGAGATGAGGAACCCAGATCAGTGGGATGGTGATGCACAGGAGTCAACTGACTCCAAAACTGTCACCAACCCAGAACAGGGGGATGATCATTTTAATAGGGAGATGGAAATGGATCCTTTTCTTAACCCATTAAAAGCTCATCGTATTTGCCAGACCCAGGTTGTAGAGACAGCTACAGGGAAGCAAAACCAGAATGAGGTAGAAGATTGCAGTGTGTCTAATAGATCTGAGTTGCAATGTACCTTAAGTAGAAGAAATACTAGGGGTGGCAAGGCCCTGGCAATGTTCAGATTCAGGCGATCTGATGATCCCATGTTGTTCTGTAGTAATTATTTGGCATTGTACAGAAATGTTTGCAATCATCCAGATATGTCTCAGAATGATCCTAGTTTTCTATTTTCAATGGCAAATCATTGTAATGTAGATTATGCCACAAGAGTGTCTCTAAGAAATACCAGTTCACATGAAAGATTTGTAAAACTATTAAATGAGTGGTGTCTTAAGTCAAAAGAGCAGGATGGAGTATCGGAGAATGTGTCTGCTGTTTACAGGCCTAGGTATTGCTTTAAATGTGGGAAGATGGGCCACATTAAACGTTACTGTAATCCCAAACCAGAGAGCCATTCATTGCACCAGAATATTGATAGTATTGAGAATAAGGAAGAACTTGCCATCTATGATACTGAATTTACAGACTCATGTAAAAAAGCCGACTTTGCTACAACTGCACAAAAGTCGCAAGAAATGCAGATCCCAACGGTGGATAAGAGGGAGACTGGGAAAGCGCAGAATTTGTCATATTGTAGACCCCAAAAAGACTGTGCTACTATTCCTGTGTTCTGTCTATGGGGCTGGATCATTTTACATTGGTCACCAGTCATCATTCCTGTGTTATTTTTTTAAGACAATACAACGTATCCAGTGAGGTTGTTTGTTTGTTTTTTCCAGATAGGATAAGGACAATGTGCAGTATTTGACTTGTACCTATTATAACCTTTTCTTTGTTTTTTTTTCAGACTGGACAAACCAGTTTTTCAGAGGAATCGGATTCAATGTATTTAGCTATATATAAGACATGGGGGTAGACAATGAGCTGAAAGGTAAAGGTTAAAATAATTGTTTGCAAACAATTAAATAAGTAATCATCCCATTGTGATGAATCGGACTGTATTTAGCTAAAAGTTGTGGTTTAGTTTTATGTATGTTCTTAATCTTTATTTTCAATTAGGAACATAATAGGTTTGTAAAATCCATTTGTAAGTTGCATCTTGAACAGTTACACTTGATATTTCAATGAATGGAGGTAATGTGATAGATCAGATTTATCCAGCAGAAATGTATGAACATTGACTAAAGTCACATGTCAATAATACAGAGAGAAGCTAGAATAGCTCAGTCAGAGGATTTCTAAAATTCGGTGGAATCAATTAGGTGTCCTGAATCGGCTCAAGTCATTTCTCAAGTAGCAGTCAATGTGATCTCAGATAATAATGTTTTTGTTTTCCCTTTAGATCAAAATCTGATCTGTAAGTGTTGTATTATTGCTTTCATCTTGTGCGACTGCTTTCAAGAGCCAAGCAATATTCAGACAGTAAACAGATGCCAACTATGGAAAATGTGGATTTTTGAAAACCAAACAGGATCTAGGGATTTACTTGGCTCAGTGGATGAACACTAGCTATTTTTGAAGGGCAAAGACTGCTACCACTATATATATTAGAAACTTGTATGGTGGTATATCCAAGAAGATGTGACCTAAAGTGTGAACTGTACTGAAGAAATTTCTAAATGGGAGAAATGATTAACGGAAGGATTCCAAGTATTATGCCAGCTGATCCATGCTGTCAGTGGACTTGTGATAAACATTTAAATATGATGAATCAGACTGGGGATGGGGAGAGGGCTATTATATGTGGCTCCAGTTTAGATAAAAAGTGTAAAAGTAGGCCTCTTTCACACTTCAGTTTTTTGCCATCAGTCAAAATCCGCCAAAATTTGAAAATGGCGGATCCGCAAAAAATGGAAACAAAACGGATGCAAACTGATGGAACGGATCCGTTTTGTTGAGGATCCGCCATACCGATTTAATTGCGGATCCTCAACAAAACGGATCCGTTCCATCAGTTTGCATCCGTTTTGTCATCCGTTGGATCCGTTTTCTTGCGGATCCGTTTTTCCACACCTCCAAAATGGGATGCTCCCAAATATGATTCGCTCTTGGAAAATGCTCTCAAATGTGATTGGATGCTGGAAACTAGGGAGAAATATATCTAGGGTGTTGTGATACAATTTCTTTGAAAGGTTTTAGAGCTAGTGGCAGCGATGGAAGGAGTTAGTGCGAGTCTGGAAGGAGTTATTGCGAGTATTGACAGCTTCTGTGTGGAATTGGATCTTCACTTGAATCGGTTGGCAATTATTGCTATCGAGAGGGAGAAAAGAAGACTGCGAATCCTGCGTATGAGGAGACGGCGCCAGTGGATTCATCCCATTAATGCGCAGAGGTTCACCCGTGGCGTTTTTTCCACACTGTACCTGGAATTGAGGGAGAATCCGGACAAGTTCTTCAACTACGTGCGCATGCGGATGGAATTCTTTGAGATATTGGTGGATCGTGTTGGAGAACAAATCCGGAGAAGGGACACCTACATGCGGTTTTCTATATCACCGGCGGAGCATTTGATGGTGACCCTTCGGTAAGTTATCTACCTTTTAAAATGTTTCAGATTCTGCAGGCTTTTATTGTTATGTTATGGCTTGTAGTTTGTATTAATTTTACTTTTTTTCCCTTTTTTTAAGATTCCTGGCAACTGGAGAATCCTTCACCTCCCTCCATTTCCAGTTCTGGATTGGGATTTCCACTATTGCTGGAATTGTACAACAGACCTGCCGGGCATTATGGGATTCTCTACAGGAGGAATACATCCCAGAGCCAACACAGGAGAGTTGGCTGGAGATTGCAGAGAAGTTTCAAGAAATCTGCCAGTTTCCAAACTGCATCAGTGCCGTGGATGGCAAGCATATCAGGATTGTGAAACCCATGGGATCTGGTTCACAGTTTTACAACTATAAAAAATACTTTTCTATTGTGCTTATGGCCATTTCGGATGCAAACTGCAAATTCATTGCCGTGGACATTGGTGCATACGGTCGTTCTAATGACTCTCAGGTGTTCAAGATTTCCACCATGGGCCGTCGCTTGTATGGAGACAATTTTAACTTCCCACCTCCAAGACCACTCCCTGGAACAACAGGCCCACCAATGCCTTTTGTGTGCGTTGGCGACGATGCTTTTCAACTTTCAAAACACCTACTGAAGCCATATGGTAGTCGTGGATTAACACACCAGAAAAGAATCTATAACTATCGGTTAACCAGAGCGCGCAGAGTGGTGGAGTGCGCGTTTGGAATTTTAACTGCCAAATGGAGAGTACTGTTAACGGCCATGAAAATGAAAACAGAGACTGTGGATGAGGTGGTAAAGGCCTGTGTAATCCTGCACAATTTTGTCCTTTCAAAGGAACCAGTTTCCATCGATGAAAATGTGTATGAAACCACCTTGTGGGATTATGAGCAGCAAACTTTTCGGAGTACTGGTTCAGTGGCAAGAATTAGGGATACCTTTGCAGATTATTTTGTTACACCAGAGGGACAAGTGGACTGGCAAGATGACATGATATAATTTTCTTCATACCAATTGTGAGTAATTTTTTTTTTTTTTTTTTATCTGAAATTTTACCAAGTGTTTGCTTTGCACAAGCATTGTGTTTTACCATGTGATTTGGTTAGTTTTACACTTTGCAGTGTTACCAATTGTTGGGTACCAAGTGTAAAATTACCAAGTGTTGTGTACCAAGCGTAAAGTTACCAAGTGTTGTGTACCAAGCGTTTTACACTTTGAAATGTTCACAAGTGTTGGTTATCAAATGTTGTGCTACCAAGTGTTTTTTTGTACCTTGTACACCACCGGTGTACTGTGAAATATTACCCAGTGTTGTGTGTTGTGTTAACAAGTGTTGTGTTACCAAGTGTTGTGTTTACCTTTTACACCACTGGTGTAATTTGAATAAAGAAGCAAAAAATAAACATCACAATAAAGTTTTTTGAAAAAAAACAGTTTATTTCTGACAATTTGTATTAACTGTATTTTTTTTTTAAATTTTTTTTCTTAACTTTTTTTGTAACTTTTTTTGGTATATTACCTTTTTGGTAACTTTTTTTTTGGTATAATATTACCTTTTTTAATTTTTTTTGGTATATTACCTTTTTTTAATTTTTTTTTGGTATATTACAACAGAAAAATTACAAACTATGATAATGTTGGGTGGAGATAGTATTGGAGGGGGGGTTAACAGGGTTGACCACATCGAGGGGGGGGTAGGGGACTGGGGAGGGAGTTGGTGAGGACCAGAAGTGGAAGGGGGGTTTAACACATGTGGTTGGGACGGGAGTGGATGGACAGACGAGGTTTGTGGGTACATTGAAGGTGTATGTGGGGGTGGGTATGGCGAGGGCATTGGGGTATAATGCAATGGGGAAGGTAGGTACTGGGAAGAATGGAATGGGGAACTAGAGAAAGGAGAGGGAGTGGTAGGAGGAGGGACGGCTGTGTGATGGATGGTGGTGGAAGGATGGACGGGGGAAGGATGGACTGCGGAAGGATAGACAGGGGGAGGATGGACTGTGAAAGGATAGACAGGGGGAGGATGGACAGGGGGAGGAAGAGATGCTTCAGCAAGCACTTCCACTAGAGCATTCTGACAGGCTTGCATCACACGCATCTGCTGGTGAGTACTTAAACCTTCCATTTGCCGGACAACAGATTGAAAAAAGGTATGTCTCGGTGTCTGGTTTGATTCTAAACTCATCTGTTCCATGTATCTTCTGAGTTCCATGATACTTTGATTGATCATGGTCAACCCAGAAGATAACCGTTGTCCATAAGTGTGGAAACCGTGTTGAACAGTTGAGTTTAGACTCAAACAGTCAGACAAGGTCAGCCTTTCCTGACTCCTCAGACGCTGCCGGCCAGAACCAAAAGTTGGTCGAGATGTTGCGGCAGTGTCTGAGGGGTGGGGAACAGGGAACAAGTCGTCACCAGCAGCTTCATGTGATGAAGTCTGCCCTGCTGCTCCAGTGCTGGTGGAGGGGATAGAGGGATCAGACAAGAGGGTAGGTACAGAGGGGTCGGATACCTCGATGTGGTCACCGGGGGCGGTCTCACTAGGAATCACTCCAGAGGGACGCAACTCTGATGCAGACTCCCGAGTGCTGCAGATGGTGCTAAAAAAAAAAAAGGAAGAAAAAAATGTATATTAAAAATATTGATATTTAATTTAAGTCTGCTGAAAAAAAAATTGGTTAAACATTTCTACTACAGGAATTGTTTGGGGAATATTTACCTTCTGCACGCCATTGTAGATCGCAGGAACGCCAGGGCTTTGTAGTTTTTGTACTGGGGTCCCCGGCGTCCTCCCGACGATCCACTCGGGGTCTGAATCTCTTTGTTGTAGTCCCTCTTGAAGCGATCCCGGAGCGACCGCCACCATGTGATAACCCTGTCACCTGTGAAGCAAAAAAAAAAAAAAAGGTTTAGTATTCAACACTTCACATGCTGGAAATATAAGTTACTGAAGTTGTAATACTTACGCACAAAATCCCTGGCCCTCGCATTGAGTTCCTCCCAGTTGTCAATAACTGAAGAACAGACTTCATCCCAGAGCCGTCGGGTGGTTGGTTGGTCGGCATGAAGACGGTTTGCCATGTTCCACAGCGGCTCCCGGATTTCCACCTCATGGATGAGGTCATCAGTATCAATAATGACACCCTCCTCCTGATGTCTGCGGGGAGCACGCTGTGAAACCTGTGAAGATAAAAAACAAAACAAAAAGCAAAAAATTACATTATATTCAAACACATGATGTTCATTTAAACAATTATCAAAATAGGGTTACTTACCGTTTGCCGACCACCAGAGGCATCACCTTCACGACCCTGGGATGTCCTGGGAGTCACTCTAGTGCGGGCACCGGATTCTGAAGACTGTGGGGGGGGGGAAAAAAAAAATGTTTGGATGGATGCATAGTTATGGTGTGTGCACTGTGATGAATGTTTGTGTTGGGTGTAGCATTATGTATCTGTGTATGTGCTAAACTTACAATCTGCGCACCCCCTCCGTGTGTCTCTCCACCCTGCACGTCTCCTCCTGGAAGCTCCTCTGAATCAGCTTCCTGTTAAAACATAATAGGATAGTGTTTTTAACCACAAAAAAATTATTTTAAATAAAAAAAAAACAAAATTTTTTTTACCTCAGCTCGCTGATGATGTGAGGGGGAGCTTTCAGAAGACATTACGGCTTGGGGCAGCTGTGTTGCTTCCTGAACTGATCTGCAAGTATAAACACACTTGTTAAGCTACTATACAAAGTATCATAATAAGCTTTCAGGCTTTTATACTTACAGGGAAAATGTTTGGCTGGCAGTCTCTGCTTCGGCCTGGCTGGCAGTCTCTGTTGCGGTCTGGCTGGCCCTCTCTGCTGCAGCCTGGCTGGCTCTCTCTGCTGCTCTCTCTGCTGCGACCCTGCTGGTAGTGCTTGAAGTGATCTGCAAGTATAAAGACACTTGTTAAGCTACTATACAAAGGATCATAATAAGCTTTCAGGTCTTTATACTTACAGGGAAACTAATGGTTGCCTGTACGCCGCGGTGTGGCTGTTCCTCTCTGCTGCGGTCAGGGTTGTTTCTGCTGCAGTCTGACCGGTCATGTCTGCTGCGTTGATCCCTGCTGCGGTCTGAATCTCTGCTACGGTTGGGCTGGCCGTGTCTGCCGGTATGGTGGCGCTTCATTGTGTGAACTGAAAGAAAATGATATGAAAGTTTTAAAAAAAAACAAAAAAAAACACATTTTGTATGTGTAATTCCCTGAAACTAATTATACGCAATTTTAAGTGTTTGCATGTCTACATTCCCTTATCTCAGAGTGTAACCAGTGATTGAAGGTGTGTAATATTTTGTGTAAACCTACTTTCTTTGTGTTTTGTAACTGAGTGTAACCAGTAATTGAAGGTGTGTAATTGCTGTGTATACCAGTTTGCATTCCCTGAAACTCTCACCGAGAGTGTAACCAGTGATTAAAGGTCTCACCGAGTGTAACCAGTGATTGAAGGCGTGTAGTGTGTAATTGCTGTGTATACCAGTGTTTGCATTCCCTGAAACTCTCAACAGAGTATGTAACCAGTGATTGAAGGTGTTTAATTTCTGTGTATACCCACTGTGTTTGCATGGTTTTGAATTCCCTGAAACTCAGTTGTGTATACCCATTTTTTCATGGTATGTTGCAATCTCACTTTTAACCACACTTGTATACCAGAACACTTCAATTACCTTTATGGTAACTTAATTTTACCTTTTTTAAAATGATACAAAGGAGATTTTTTCAAAACAATTTATTTATTTATTTTTTTTATTATTTTTTTTTTTCCAAAAAATAGGAGCTACTCTGCTCTTTATTTTAAATACCACAATACATGAAAAATAAAAAAACGCAAACACGCATAACACACAGCCAGGCTACACACTCCAGGTGTCTTGCAGGTGGAAGATTTGCAGCGGAGTTTGAAATTCTATCAGTCAGGCTGGTGTTTGATGTCTGGTTCGGTTTCTTCAGTGTGGCTGTTGCCAGATGTCTGGGCCCAAACCACATACAATACCATTTAGGCCGGTTTCACATTTGCACTTTATAGCGCAGCGATGGCCTGCACACATCCGCCACTAGTCCCCGCCTACTACCGCACATGAACGCTTGCGATCTGCGCACCCTGTCTTTATCATAGGGTGCGCAGATGGTGCGCTGGCAGGATTTTACAGTGTGCTGCGCACTTTTGAAGAATATTCACCATTTTGACGGCGAAAAAAAACGTTACATGCTCCGTCCCCCTCAGACAGAATCCGCAAAGAATTTTGCGGATCCGCCGAATATCGGACGCAACGGACGACCATCCGTCAAAATCCGCCACTAATGTATCCCAATGGGGAAATTGGCGGATCCGCAACAAGAAAAAGCGGATCCGCCAATTTCAAATTTTGGCGGATTTTGACTGATGGCAAAAAACTGAAGTGTGAAAGAGGCCTAAGACATTGAAGAGTTTATGATTTGATTCTTATCTCTCAATGGGAGATCGATATGCTGGAAGGTTGCCAGATTTTGGTTTGAGGCCTACTCGAGTAGTGGTGAACAAACACACACAGAGAAAGGATATGTATCTGTAGGATGTCACACCCAAAGTCAATTTAATGGGTAGCTTATATATTCATTTGAGTAGGCGGTTACATTACATCATCGTATTTCATTGGACAATTGATCATTCAACAGTATGCCTAAATGGTTTCAACCAATCATATTCATATTCGTTAACCAATCAGATTGTACTCGGCTGTTAATTATTAGTATTTGTGCAGACGTGATGGAAACTTTAGTAGGTCTTGTGTAAGTTACACAAGACCCCAATATCAATCTCATTAATCTATCCTCATGACGGTTATAGCTCCATTATCTGTGTTATTGAGGGTTACTAAGTGCTATATCCCCAGTATCTACCTAGTATGTGGACGTGTAGTTTCAATGTCCAACTGGGTGCAGTAAGCTGTTTATCCATCATGTACAATTTCTTATGAAGAATAAGGTTATAGGTGATTATCATCGTGAGACAGCATTTTCATATACAGAGTATGCATGTGAGACCCCAGAAATACATTAATACTAGAAGGGCATATAGAATTCCCTATCAGTCCCCCTTTTTGAGAACAGATATGACTCTACCATTCACATATAGGTACATTCAAAGGCCTAATGCCAGTGTCGGACTTCCTATCCCTTCTTCTGCCGAATTCCCCATATGGAAAGGGAGATCATATCATATCTAATTCTCAACATCATACCATTTGCTCATATTCATCACTATTGGGTTTCAATGTAATATACATAGTTTTGGTAATAGACGCATCAATCAATCTTTGAAGTAGTCCTCTGATACATGGTATGCAGCAGCATCCACAGGTCACAAGTACTGCTGCTACTACTGCCAGAGAGATGAGGAGGCTGGACACAAGATGACTCCATCTACCGAACCAGGATTCCAACCAGTCCATGAAGGGAATGTTGATACCCGAATTTTCTGCCAATTCTTCGGAATGGGATGTAAGACCCTCCAACGCCTCTGTGATACTGCCATCTGGCGAAGTATTATTGGGGATAAACGTGCAACAAAACGTTCCAAACATCTTACACACGCCCCCCCCTTTCCCGCTAGCAACATATCCAAAGCCATCCTATTCTGGTGTGTCATTAAGGAAGTTGGGCCTAATTGTTCAGCTATCCCTTTTACTGCATCCCTTGTAGAATTTATAAACCTTTGCTGATTATAATAAATATAATTTGTCCAATCCACATTTTTATTAACTGTCACCCACCAAAAGAAAATTGATTCAAAACCTGCTGCTATCTGGTTTCTGGCCTTGTACTCATCAGGTACCCCTCTGGGTACCCCTATATTGTCGATATAAACTCTAGGATCAAAGGACCCAGCAGGTACTGATCTTCTAATTCTGTGCAGGGTTTCAACATTCATTCCACCTCCTTTAATCTCTTCTGATGAAATTATTTTAAATGGCATGAGCACCTGAACTAGAGCACAGCTGCCAACCCAACTTGGTGGCAACCTAGGCCTTAATTTCATATCTCCACATAACCACCATATGTCACTCCTTGCTATAGTTTGGTTTTGAAACCAACTGGCTTTAAAGTCTCCTGTATCTGTATTTATGGGGATGGTGATGTGACAAAACTCTGAACTTAGATTTCCTACCCATCTCCCTGGTCCTGTTCTCAGGAAACAAGTGTAGTCACCTGGATATGCATAAACTCTAGGTGGCACCTGATCAATTTTTGCTATTGGATACCGGACTGATAGAGATTGACACAAAACATTATCACTCGGGTCATATGTGGCGTTATACAAAGCTAGAATACACTGTAAATCTACTTGATCCTGTTCTGAATATCTGAGGGGAATAGTCCCTAAATGGGGCCTAGCGGTTGCACATGCAATACAATCAGTTTTGTTATTTTGCTCTGTAGTATACTTCATCCATAGCAACCATTCATTCCTCTCTGTGTAGCCTGTTTCTACGGCTAACTTCTCCTCATAGCCTAATTCCCCAATTCCATCAACATCCAACATTTCTCCTGTCCTCCTCTTGTTCCTTGTCCTGTGCAGGAACAGCTTTTAACAAAAATGTTCCCTGCTGAACCTGTCTACCTGGGATATACAGTCCCAATACATAGAGACCTTCATCTCCAAGAGAGGGTTCACCCAGTGTTATAAGGAGAGGATTGCAAGAGAATCTTCAGTCCAAAACCTCTGGATCACAACCCCATTTTGGAATGGGTACAGCAATATTCATCCTCCTGAGGAGAGGCTTTCCTGATGAACTAACCCGAGTCATGGCTTCCTCTGGCTTATACCCCCATGAAGTTCCTGTGTTCCAAGCTGCATCTGACCAAGAATTACAGTTCTCATTTCCAGGTCTAGTTACACAGATACAGTTGTGGCCAAAAGTATTGACACCCCTGCAATTCTGTCAGATAATACTCAGTTTCTTCCTGAAAATGATTGCAAACACAAATTCTTTGTTATTATTATCTTCATTTAATTTGTCTTAAATGAAAAAACACAAAAAGAATTGTCCTAAAGCCAAATTGGATATAATTCCACACCAAACATAAAAAAGAGGGTGGACAAAAGTATTAGCACTGTTCGAAAAATCATGAGATGCTTCTCTAATTTGTGTAATTAACAGCACCTGTAACTTACCTGTGGCACCTAACAGGTGTTGGCAATAACTAAATCACACTTGCAGCCAGTTGACATGAATTAAAGTTGACTCAACCTCTGTCCTGTGTCCTTGTGTGTACCACATTGAGCATGGAGAAAAGAAAAAAGACCAAAGAACTGTCTGAGGACTTGAGAAACCAAATTGTGAGGAAGCATGAGCAATCTCAAGGCTACAAGTCCATCTCCAAAGACCTGAATGTTCCTGTGTCTACCGTGCGCAGTGTCATCAAGAAGTTTAAAGCCCATGGCACTGTGGCTAACCTCGCTAGATGTGGACGGAAAAGAAAAATTGACAAGAGATTTCAACGCAAGATTGTGCGGATGTTGGATAAAGAACCTCGACTAACATCCAAGCAAGTTCAAGCTGCCCTGCAGTCCGAGGGTACAACAGTGTCAACCCGTACTATCCATCGGCGTCTGATTGAGAAGGGGCTGTATGGTAGGAGACCCAGGAAGACCCCACTTCTTACCCCGAGACATAAAAAAGCCAGGCTGGAGTTTGCCAAAACTTACCTGAAAAAGCCTAAAACGTTTTGGAAGAATGTTCTCTGGTCAGATGAGACAAAAGTAGAGCTTTTTGGGCAAAGGCATCAACATAGAGTTTACAGGAGAAAAAAAGAGGCATTCAAAGAAAGGACACGGTCCCTACAGTCAAACATGGCGGAGGTTTCCTGATGTTTTGGGGTTGCATTGCTGCCTCTGGTACAGGACTGCTTGACCGTGTGCATGGCATTATGAAGTCTGAAGACTACCAACAAATTTTGCAGCATAATGTAGGGCCCAGTGTGAGAAAGCTGGGTCTCCCTCAGAGGTCATGGGTCTTCCAGCAGGACAATGACCCAAAACACACTTCAAAAAGCACTAAAAAATGGTTTGAGAGAAAGCACTGGAGACTTTTAAGGTGGCCAGCAATGAGTCCAGACCTGAATCCCATAGAACACCTGTGGAGAGATCTAAAAATGGCAGTTTGGAGAAGGCACCCTTCAAATATCAGGGACCTGGAGCAGTTTGCCAAAGAAGAATGGTCTAAAATTCCAGCAGAGCATTGCAAGAAACTAATTGATGGTTACCGGAAGCGGTTGGTCGCAGTTATTTTGGCTAAAGGTTGTGCAACCAAGTATTAGGCTGAGGGTGCCAATACTTTTGTCTGGCCCATTTTTGGAGTTTTGTGTGAAATGATCAATGTTTTGCTTTTTGCTTCATTCTCTTTTGTGTTTTTTCATTTAAGACAAATTAAATGAAGATAATAATACCAAAGAATTTGTGATTGCAATCATTTTCAGGAAGAAACTGAGCATTATCTGACAGAACTGCAGGGGTGTCAATACTTTTGGCCACAACTGTATATACCACCGCCCCTTCAGTTCCTGTTGGATATTTATAATTGGGGTTGCTACTCTTTTTCCCAAATTTAAGATTCCATTGACACTTCACTCTCTGACACAAGTCCACTCTAAATGTAGCTGTTGCTGCCTTGGTGTCAAACCACAAGGTTACTGATGTGCTATTCTGAAGTGTCTCGTCCATTTGTCCTTCTTGCAGTAAAGCTGCCAACATCATCAGGGACAGGACCCTCATTCTTCCGCTCCAGGACCTCATAGTAGCTTGTATGGACCGGTCTTCCGTTTAGCTCTACGGACGTGGCTTAGCGGGGACCATCAACCAGTGGCTCCAGTGGTCTTTGTGTCTTTTGGTCAGCAACCAGTGTCTGGATTAACTAGAATAGAATCAAAAACTTATTTATACACAAATGGGAGTCCCTTTTGGACTCCGGACCTGCTGCAGGGGTTGTCAAATAGTTACAACATCTATGTGGACAAAAGAGTACCTCAGTTGTGGTAGTTTCTGACATCAGGAAGGCTTCCAGTCCCCTGAAAAGAGATCAACACACACGAGCACATACTTCATACATCTTACCTTGGGCAGCCTGTATGAAGTCAATCTGCAGTCATTGAAACGGATAGGAGGGCCCAGGCGCACGTGTATGTTTATGGCATCTTTCTAGTCTATCTGTGTTGTGCGCATCTAATCTATGTTAATGTAAAGCTAAACAGGTGGACCCAACATCTCTCTTTAGAGCACATAGTTTTTGTCTTCACTCACGTGCGTTGAGTCATGAGCCATCACATGGTGCAAGGATTTTGGCAAACATACTTGCTTCGTGCTCCATGGGTTCTTTTCTCATGTGTACCCTCACCTTCACTATGGCAACCTCTTTCAGGGCCTGTTGGCGTAAGAAAAGACCTTTCCTCCCCATATGGGGCCGCAGTTGTGGGTTCACCTGAAAACAATGACTTGTATATGTGGTGTCTTGCTTACCTTAAAGCCCCCTAAACGCCTCAATGAGTGCCATCAACTCCACCTCCCCTGTAGAGTTATGAGGGAGGAGTGGTTCTGCTTTCTACTATCTCATGCTGTGTGATCGCCATACAACCAGGTTCTTGGACCTTCCGGAAAGAAAAACTCAACATCCAGATTAGTGAGAGATACCCTTATGGATTAGCATATATTTTAAAAATATTAAAAATAGCGGATTCTCCTCTCATCTCCCCCCCTTTGGAAATCACCATACTAGTACCGAATAGGGGGCAGAGTGGTGGATTTCCATTACACATATAACGGGATTTTTTTTTTTTTCCTTTCTTTTCAAACACATACTAAAAGCATTCCTTATCTATGCTACCTGACAATTGCCTTCCATGGATATCTGACACTGCTTCAAGTCAAAGGCAAAGTTGTACTTTGAACCATCTGCCTCTCCTTTCCTTATCAACATGCATTCTAAACACTTAACTTAACATTGAGAAAAATCTATCTGTATACCTTTTACAAATTCGTATTATGCTACAGTGCGAATCCAGTGAGCAAAGCTGCAAGCTGCGCTTCCACTAGGTAAGTCTCTGGCTCTCCATTATTTAATGGACATCTGACAAGATTATAATTCTCTATGTCACTTAATAAAATTCCATTGACCCAGGGAGTTGCAGGAATTCCATGCACATTGAGCCGGAATACTTTATACTCTGGAAATCTGTCTGACAGAAATCCAAAACCAGTGAGCTGTTGGATATACCCTCCTGGTATAATTTTGACAATTCTCCAACCTTCAGGAGATATAATCATCATTAATCCAAATGTGCAATTAGGGCACGACATTTTCTCATGGAATACTTGGCACACACACACAAGGCAAGCTCAGACCACCAAACAGAACTTTTCCTATATAATGCAACCCGCAATATACACCACTCAACGGGGGGCTCTATTCCTGACACGGAAACGTCTATAGTGGAAAAACTTGTCCGTCTGGGCTTTGCAATATAAACTGTTCGCCAAACCTCAGGTCTTGTAAAGTGTGACCTTTCAACGCATTACTTAAAGGGATATGCGCGTTTAATGCTAACAGCGCCCACCAATCATCTCCTCGCTGTATGTAGTGAACTTTCTTCACATTCGTGCCTGGGACTGTCCCAGCAAATATCCATCTGCCATACAAAACATGATTCGCATCAGATTTTCTTTTGAAAATCGCAGTCTCCAGACAGAACCTACAATGTCCTCTCATTCACACAGAATTTCTTTTAAAACATGAGATCATGCACTTCCACTTATCAGCAGAGAGTCTCAAAGGTCATTCACATTCCTACACACAGATTCAGTAAACTGTTTACTCATTAAGCTTGTTATCTCTGTCCTCTGCTTTAAGGGGGTTTTACACTAAGCGATATCGCTAGCAATATCGCTAAAACGTCACTGGTTTTGTGACGTTATAGCGATATTGCTAGCGATATCGCTGTGTGTGATACTTACCAGCGACCGGCTCCCCCGCTGTCCATCGCTGATCGCGCGAGAATGTCCGGCTCCATTTCTCGTCGGGCGCTTCCTGCTGAGACTTCCTGCTGTGACGACGAGCGATGCGTGGAGGCAGGCGGGAGGACGTCTTCATCGCTGTGTGTGAATGGTAAGTATCGTGCGCTGCGTCGCTGCTGAATCGCTGCTGAATCGCTGTGAGGTCTTTCTGTATGAAAGCTCACTAGCGATCATTTAGCGATGCACCAGCGATCCTGACCGGGTGGGATCGCTGGTCGGATCGCTGGTGCATCGCTAAATGTAAAAGGGCCTTTAGTCACTGCAGTCCCTACTGTCTATCTCCTGATGCTTGCTTAAAATCCTATCTATGTTTTCTGGTTGATACTTGACTGTATTGGGGGCTAAAAATTCTCCTGGCCTGTCCTAAAATGCCTAAATGTCAATGGCTTGCGGACCCGTACTGACTGCACTTCGCTAACTCAATGTACAGGCCGCACCTAGACCATATCTCTCTATCTTTTTTTTTTTTTTTCCTCCGTCTGCCTCTTTCTCTGGTTGGTATTCACTATTCTCTTAATATACGCTATTATTGTGTGCCCACCTCTCAACAATTTTACTTCATTATCACTTTGCTAGCAATACCTATGCCGACTGCACTTCGCTAATTCGATACATAGGCTTGCGTGCCGTTGTTATAAGAGGTTCCCGCACAGTGTCCGAACTTACGTCCTAAAACTGAAATGACGTGACGTGACGTCATCAGTTAGTAGGCATCAAAACCCATGGGAACCTTGATAAGAAGGTTAATTATTAATTATTTAGTGGTCTGGCCAACGTGACCCACCCGGTCACCTAACACTAAATCTCTACGTACTCAGTATGAGATGGCACTTCTCTGCAGTTATAATAAACCTATATATGTACCAGAGAGCAAATTCAATTAACTATAGGCAGACTAATATGACCCAAATTTTCTTATCAGCCCAGTAAGAATCTTTTCCCTCAGCTAGACCTTGTGTACTCAGAGATCTTATTTATCAACCAGAAGACTAGAGCTATCATTAATATGCAGGCTAATGTAATCCCTACTACCTCAAAGTTCTTTAGCACCATTAGGGGGCAGTTTGTGCGTATCAGACAGGATAGAAGGTAGATAGACCTATCCTGTCTTTAACCGGCGTTGTAGCACCGTAATAGTACCTCTAGCACTCTCCAAGAGGACGTACGCAGCCTTCTTTATGCATATGCCGCCAGAGACGTGTCCTCACATGAATTCTGGCAAGCCAGTTATCATGAAGAGACGCTCCCAAGGGGCAAAAACACAGTAAAGAATTCCTAGTACCCTCAAGGTTGGATCATTCACTCATGTTGCAATCATACGTAGCAGCTTTTAGGTTTCTCCCTCCAGCATACGTCTTGTGTATCACAAGGATATTCTACGGTTCTTAGCGCTGGTATGTAAGAAGACAGACTATACTGTACCCCAACAGCCGGTTCAGAACATGTAGCAGAGGGGAGACACAGAATTTTGTAAGAAACAATGGCTCTTACCTTCACCGGTGATTTTGGTCTGTGTGTCCTCTAGGCCTCAGTCTGCAGGTGCCGGATCTCAGGATACTGGGGTCTTCTGTTGTGACCAGCCCACCCAGGGACGCCAGCTGAAGAGTTTATGATTTGATTCTTATCTCTCAATGGGAGATCGATATGCTGGAAGGTTGCCAGATTTTGGTTTGAGGCCTACTCGAGTAGTGGTGAACAAACACACACAGAGACAGGGTATTTATCTGTAGGATGTCACACCCAAAGTCAATTTAATGGGTAGCTTATATATTCATTTGAGTAGGCGGTTACATTACATCATCGTATTTCATTGGACAATTGATCATTCAACAGTATGCCTAAATGGTTTCAACCAATCATATTCATATTCGTTAACCAATCAGATTGTACTCGGCTGTTAATTATTAGTATTTGTGCAGACGTGATGAAAACTTTAGTAGGTCTTGTGTAAGTTACACAAGACCCCAATATCAATCTCATTAATCTATCCTCATGACGGTTATAGCTCCATTATCTGTGTTATTGAGGGTTACTAAGTGCTATATCCCCAGTATCTACCTAGTATGTGGACGTGTAGTTTCAATGTCCAACTGGGTGCAGTAAGCTGTTTATCCATCATGTACAATTTCTTATGAAGAATAAGGTTATAGGTGATTATCATCGTGAGACAGCATTTTCATATACAGAGTATGCATGTGAGACCCCAGAAATACATTAATACTAGAAGGGCATATAGAATTCCCTATCAACATGTTTATTATGCAATATAAAAATTTGTATGTTCCTGTATTGTCAACTTTGTTTTCCTTGCAGCCCACGGGCGTGCTGTGTTTAACGGGGAGGTATGTGGCGCCCCTGAGGCTCAGTCGCCACAGCGGTACTGCACCTCCTCCTGAGGTGTGGTGCCCCACCATCCAGGTAAGGTGGAGACTCCTAACCACACTCCAACACCTGCACCCCCACACCACAAAGTAGTGTAGCAAAGCATATTCGGCGGCTCCCTGCTTGGAGTATAGCAAAGCACCCATTGGTGGCTCCCTGCTTGGAACACGAAACGTACTGGGAGGAGGGTGGAGTTAGTATATATTTAGAGAGCGGGAAATTTTAGAAGCCTTTTAGTAGTCGGAGTTGGAGAGTGAACAGTCAGCCAGCGAGTGCGGCTGAGTGGATCCCTAGAGAGAGGGATGGATGGAAGTGCTGCAGCAGATCCCAGTGACCTGGGTCTGCTGGCACAGGAAAGGAGGAGTGAGAGACTGACCAAGACTGAAAGCCTAATTCTCCATGAGAAGGAAGAATTAGTTCAGAACGTGAGGAGAAAAGAGAACAGAGGACTCGGGTTAGAGGAGAACCCTTCCAAGAAGTTCTAAGCGCAAGGCCGGGGCCCGGTCCCCGAGGTTGTATGGATACTAATGGTCCTGCAGCAGACACTGGAGGAATAGAAGTAGTGACCGCTTTATTCCCACACAAGACTTGGGGGCACAACAGCAACTTAATAGTGAGCCGGGACTTATTAGCAAGGAGTCCCCGAAGCAGGCTACAGCTGTCTGCCGTACAAGTAGAGTTCATAGGAACATCTGACAGGAGGCACTCCAGTGTAACTCAGTACTGGGAGTACTTCATTCTTAGGCGCTATAAGAGGAGACGTTCAGAGAAGGCACACGTTGGCGGAGTGTTGGAAAGGAATGCTTCATCGGGCCTGGAGGTTGACTAAGTCCCTGACCCAGAGAACACGGCACGGAAGCGGGAACCTGTTTGCACAACAGACTGTGAGTAAAGATTTGGAACTACGTGCCCTGGTGTCCTCCACTCATTCCTGCGCCACACACCTGGCACCACTACATCCCTGTGCCTACACTGCACCATTCCTGCAACGCTTATCTACACTGCCCTGGGACTACAGTTTCACCTGTGGGGAGCTATAACATCTTTGCTGCGCCATACCATCAGTCCCAGAGGATCTGCATGCAGCGTCGGCTTAACATCTCCCTTGCCGAATACCAGAGGTGGCGTCACGAACCATTCAACTTTATTCCATCATTCAATTCCCCTTTTTACTTTGGCGCCCAGGGCCACGTACCGGGTCACCGCTGCTGTGACACCTTCCCCCTGAGTTACCGGCCCGGTACCGAGAACCTCACAGCCCTGGGAGGGCGACCCATATATATATATATATTTATACACTTACAGTATAGAGATTGTGAGCTATGAAATAGGAGTTCTCATTTCTAAATGTTTTAGTGTCCTCAGGATATGCCATAAATGCCTGACAGATGTTGGTCTCACATACTGTAGGACATGTAACTATCTTCAGAACAAGGGTCACCTGTCCCTTAGTCCTGTCTTGTGCTGCAGTTGCTGTCAGTGAAGTGGTGGTCACTCATGCAGGGCGCTCTCCATTGACTACTGTAGAAATTCCATAAACAGCTGAGCACCTTTGCTCGAATGCACATGTCACTGAGGCCAATACCACAACACTATTCATGATCAGAGCCAGGAAACACAGTCCATGCAAGGTATGTCAGCACAGACCATGGGGCGGCGCTCATAGCAGTCTGGCAGTGACAACCACAGTTCTCATGCTTACCCATCGATGACTTGCGATCATGTGACGGGGTCACTGATGGGTGGAGCCAGTGACGCGCTTCCTGTAAGCACGAGTTAAATGCCGCTGTCAGAGATTGACGGTGGCATTTAACTAGTTAACAGCTGAGGGTGGATCGCAATTTCACCCACAGCTGTTGCGGGCACATGTCAGCTGTATAGATCAGCTGTCATGTGCTCCAGCACTGAGCCCGCACAAGACGGGGATTCCGACATGTGCGTATTATTATTGCACATGTTGGAAAGATGTTAAAATTAAGGTATTTTGCCAATATTAAATAGTAGCTGAAGAGCCCAGCTCTGCCCGGGCATAGTAACTAACAACGGTTAGTGTTGTGAGTTCATTTTGAGGTCTGATGAACTCCCTCTTATGGCGAAGGAAGTTAGTGAGGCTGATTACCAAACAGCTGAGCAGATAGATGATGACTGGGTCACAGGAACTGATGACTGGATATAAGGCAGCCGACGCCCTGCTGCCTTGCCGGTGACTTTCCTGCTGGATTCTTGGAGACCAGTCTGATTTCTGCTTCTCAAAGCTAAGTTTTGCTCTGCCTTTTGTACACTTTAGTTCTGGTTTTGTTTGCCTTGTTTTTTTTGGAGTTCAGCCATCCGGGGGTGAGCTGAATTCCATTTTTGTCTCTGATCTGTTGATCTCTGGCTCTGGCTTCAGAATATACCTGAGTGCTGATATAGTCTTTTTGAAGCCTAGCGACTTCAGGGCCTGTTTTTCCTATCAGTCTGTTGGTTCATTTTTGGATAGGGTTTTTGCGGATTGCAGACAGCAGCTTTTCTATCCTGTCCTATTTAGTTAGCTTGGGCCCCATCATTTGCTCAACCTATCTTTCTATCTGTGTTAGTGTTTTTTCATCTTGCTTCACAGTCATTATATGTTGGGGGCTGCCTATTGCTTTGGGGTCTGCTCTGGGGCAGTTTAGATTTCCCCTTTCTGTCTTTAGGCTAATTTAGTTCTCCGGCTGTGATCGAGGGGTCTAGGGCACCGTAGGAACCCCCCACAGCTACTGCTATTTGTTGTGGGTAGGTTCAGGGGTCTGCAATCCGATAGCTTCCAACTTCTCTGGTTTTCTGGACTTAGCTATTATTTTTGTTTTTTCCTCCTTCGGTGACTCATCCATAACAGGTTAGTTATAACAAATTATAATGATTATTTCTATATATATATAAAGCTGAGTGTAGAGCCCCGCCCATTCCATATAGCCACATTCACTATATCTACCCATAACATCCCACATCATCCCGTCAGCCAGAGCCACTGGACTACTACCCATAGTATCCCACATTGTCCCATCAGATTCACCGGACTACTACCACTAATATCCCACATCATCCCATCAGCCACAGCTACCGGACTACTACCCATAATATCCCACATCATCCCGTCAGCCAGAGCCACTGGACTACTACTAATATCCCACATCATCCCATCAGCCAGAGCCACCGGACAACTACCACTAATATCCCACATCGTCCTGTCAGCCTGGAGTCAGAACCAGAGCGCTGAGTGGAACGGTCCTAACTTTCATACCGGGGATCCCTTTAAGAGAGGCCTGGAGTCAGAACCAGGGTGCTGAGTGGATTTGCCCTGACTGGGGGCAGGCAATGGCTGGGAGCTTATGTTCCCAGGGATGCTATATTTCTCCCACCATGTCAGTGTCTGCTGAGATGTTATCAAGTGGTAAAACTGTTGGTCATAGCAACCAATCACAGTTCAGCTTCTTTTAACAAGCTCTGGTGAAATGAGAGATGCTTAGTGATTGTTTGCAAGGAAAACTGTTGCTCATAGCAACCAGTCATAGCTCCACTTCTTTTGAACAGCTCTGGTGAAATGAAAGATGCTTCGTGATTGGTTAGTGATACACACACACATACATTCATTTTTATATATAGAGACTAGCTGAAGAGCCCGGCGCTGCCCGGGCATAGTAACTAACTACGGTTAGTTTTAACAAATTATAAGGATTATATCTATATATATAAAGCTGAGTGTAGAGCCCCGCCCATTCCGCATAGCCACATTCACTATAATATCCCACATCATCCCGTCAGCCAGAGCTACCGGACTACTACCCATAATATCCCACATCATCCCGTCAGCCAGAGCCACTGGACTACTACCCCTAATATCCCACATCATCCCATCAGCCAGAGCAACCGTACTACTACCCATAATATCCCACATCATCCCGTCAGCCAGAGCCACTGGACTACTACCCCTAATATCCCACATCATCCCGTCAGCCAGAGCTACCGGACTACTACCCATAATATCCCACATCATCCTGTCAGCCAGAGCCACTGGACTACTACCCCTAATATCCCACATCATCCCGTCAGCCAGAGCCCTGGACTACTACCCATAATATCCCACATCATCCTGTCAGCCAGAGACACTGGAATACTACTCCTAATATGCCACATCGTCCCATCAGTCAGAGCCACCGGACTACTACCACTAATATTCCACATCATCCCGTCAGCCTGAAATCAGAACCAGAGCGCTGAGTCGAATGGTGCTAACTTCCATACCGGGGATCCCTTTAAGAGAGGCCTGGCGTCAGAACCAGAGGGCTGAGTGGATTTGCCCTGACTTCCATACCAATGATCCCTTTAATAGAAGCCTGGGGTGAGAATCAGAGCGCTGAGGGATTTACCCTAACTTCCATACCGGAGATCCCTTTAAGAGAGGCCTGGGGTCAGTACCAAAGCGCAGAGTGGATTTTCCCTCACTTCCGTACCGAGGATCCCTTTAAGAGGGGACTTGGGTCAGAACCAGAGCGCTGGGTGGATTTGCCCTGACTTCCATACTGGGAATCCCTTTAAGAGAGGCCTGGTGTCAAAACCAAAGCGCAGGATGGATTTACTCTGACTTCCATACCAATGATCATTTTAAGAGGGAAGATGTGCGTATGGGATGGAGGATGTGTGATAATAATAATCTTTATTTTTATATAGCGCTAACATATTCCGCAGCGCTTTACAGTTTACACACATTATCGGTATATGGGCACGGGAAGGGGGATTCATTTCTGTCATGTGCTCTCTGCTCCATTCAGGGGGGCAGACAATGGCTGGGAGCTTATGTTCCCAGGGATGCTATATTTCTCCCACCATATCAGTGTTTGCTGAGGTGTCGTCAAGTGGGAAAACTGTTGGTCATAGTAACCAATAACAGCTCTGCTTCTTTTAACCAGCGCTGGTGAAATGAGAGATGCTTAGTGATTGTTTGCAAGGAAAACTGTTGCTCATAGCAACCAATCACAGCTCAGCTACTTTTGAACAGCTCTGGTGAAATGAAAGATGCTTTGTGATTGGTTGGTGACACACACACACACATTCATTTTTATATATAGAGATATTAGATCGGTGGGGGTCCTAAGGTTTTGTTATCAGTTTTAAAGGGTTGAATAAACTCTTTTAATATTTTACTGGTAGTTGTAAGACAGAGAAGTTACAGCAATGGTTATACTAAACTTCTCAATATGAGAGGCACAGTTTCTTGAACGTTGCAAACAATTTTAACTATCTATCTAAATTCAAAGTTATGTTACCTAATTTAAAGTGCTATGGAAGCAAACTCACTACAGATTCAAGTAACACATTTTTTTCTAGCAACACATTTCCTTTCTGTCATCGTTCACAGTTTCTACTTTTCTTCTTCTTACTCCTAAGTGACAACTGCTGGTGTCTGGTTCATCATCTGCATATCTTTATCCAATCTTTATTCAAACACTGTAACACATTATTTCTCTCTCAAAGAAACTCTATTAAATCTGTCATTACTTATTATTATTATCTAGTTTCTAGTCAAAAATATTAAGCATTATTAATAAGTGCAAAGGTAGACACGGGTCCGGCCAACGTGTCTGGAAATGTCCTTATAACGAGGTAGTCCTTATTCCAAGGAAAGGTTCCTATGTAAAACCAAGAGAAAGCACCTAAAGAGGTGCAAACTATTTACAACTACAGTTCTGGATCACTCAGCGTCCATGATCTCCACAGTTCAAGTATGAAAAACGCTGCCAATAAAACTGGGCAACAACTGGGAAGAAAAAGAACAAGTAAACAAAAAAAAACATGATAACCAAAAAAAAAATGGAAAACAAGAACAAAGGTGTAAATACCCTCCTGGGTAACAAAAGTTAGTTTTTTTTTTGTTTGTTTGTTTTTTTGGAAGTGCATTGAGCAGCAAGGTGGTGTGCTGGTAAAAGGGAAAAAAAAAAAAAAAATCTTTTAAATCTTCTGCCTGAGCGAGTGTGAACGAGCTGAGTGTGACCTGAGCGTAAGTGCGAACTGTGGTAAGTGTGTGACTTGAGATTCAGTGAAGAGGTGTTTGGAAAACCTATAACAAATACCTGTGTGAGTTGCTGAATTGTAGGTTGCTGAGTGCTTTCTACCTGTCCAATTTTTGGGGGGCTTGGGGGCTTGTTTAACCTATTTTTTTTTTTTCTCTCTAATCTTTAATCTCTTATTTTACTATCTGTGTTTTTAAGGGTTAACTATATTGCATTTAAATCTTGAGGTGTAACTATATTCACAAGGGGTTAATTAAGGGTGGGAGTTCATACAGTAATTAAGGGTTTATAAGGGGCAGCTGGTTGGGGCTTAACTCCTTTTGGAAGTGCATTGAGCAGCAAGGTGGTGTGCTGGTAAAAGGGGAAAAAAAAATCAAAAAAAAAATCTTTTAAATCTTCTGCCTGAGCGAGTGTGAACGAGCTGAGTGTGACCTGAGCGTAAGTGCGAACTGTGGTGTGTGACTTGAGATTCAGTGACTTTGGATTCAGGGAGTTTCCAAGGGAGGTATTACTGAATTGCTGTTATATTTTATTAATACTTTTTATTTATTTTTGCTTATCGTATTGTCTTTTGCAACCCCCATTAGGATGTGCTCCACTATTGCCAATGCCATCCAGTGCACGTCTTGCCGCATGTATGAAATCCTTGAACAGCCGGTCGAGGGTGCATACTGCTGTGCGAGATGTGAGCACGTTGTGCATTTGGAAGCCCAGATTCTGGATCTAAATGTGCAGCTGGCAACACTGAGATCCATAGACAATATGGAAAGGAGTCTTCTGCTCACTGAGCAGATGCTCAATGGGATAGATGAGGGGGGGGATGCTAGGTTGGAGCTGCAGGACAATGAAGCAGCTAGCTGGGTGACAGTTAGAAGGCGGGGTAGAGGGAAGAACACCAGGGAGGCTAGTCCTGATCTGGCACACCCCAATAAGTTTGCTAAGTTGGCAGATGAGGGGAGTGTTAGTGCAGGAGTAGCACTGCTGCAGCAAGGCATGTCCTCTGAAAGCCGGATGAGTGTCTGCTCCAGTAAGGGGGGAAATAGGAGAGCAGGGCAGGCCAGACAGGTTCTGGTAGTGGGAGACTCAATTATTAGGGGAACAGATAGGGCAATCTGTCACAAAGACAGGGATCGTTGAACGGTGAGCTGCCTACCTGGCGCTCGAGTCCAACACATCGCTGATCGGCTTGACAGATTACTGGGAGGGGCTGGTGAGGATCCAGCGGTCATGGTGCACATTGGCACAAATGACAAAGTTAGAGGTAGGTGGAAGGTCCTTAAAGATGATTTCAGGGAATTAGGCTGTAAGCTTAAAGCAAGGACCTCCAAGGTGGTATTTTCGGAAATACTTCCTGTACCACGTGCCACGCCAGAGAGGCAACGGGAGATTAGGGAGGTTAATAAGTGGCTCAGGAATTGGTGTAGGAAGGAGGGGTTTGGGTTCCTGCAGAACTGGGCCGACTTCTCAGTTGGCTACAGGCTCTACGCTAGGGACGGGTTGCACCTCAATGGGGAGGGTGCAGCTGTGCTGGGGGAGAAAATGGCTAGAAGGTTGGAGGAGTGTTTAAACTAGGGACGGGGGGGGAGGGTATTCCTTTTATAGGAGGGGAAGACAGTGCAGCTAGAGACCTGGGCACAAATAATGAAATTGGGGGTGGGGGTGGCATGGGGGTGGGGTTAGAACAGTTAATAATTTAAGAAAGAATAGAGGTACAGAGAGATACATAAAGTGCATGTATACTAATGCCAGAAGCCTCGCCAACAAGATGGAGGAATTGGAGTTAATGTTGTTGGAGCATAATTATGACATGGTGGGGATATCTGAGACATGGCTGGACGAGAGCCATGACTGGGCTGTTAATGTACAGGGCTATAGTCTGTTCAGAAATGACCGTACTAATAAACGAGGGGGAGGCGTGTGTTTATATGTAAAATCATCCTTAAAACCCATCCTTCATGATAATATATATGAATCTAATGAAAATGTAAAGTCCCTGTGGGTAGAGATAAGGGGAGGGGGGAAAAATAATAAATTACTGATAGGGGTTTGTTATAAATCTCCAAAAATAATGGAAGAAACAGAGAATATCCTTATAAAGCAAATAGATGAAGCTGCGACTCAAGGAGAAGTCATTATTATGGGGGACTTCAACTACCCTGAATTACATTGGGGAACTGAAACCTGCAGTTCCAGCAAAGGTAATAGGTTTTTGACAACTATGAGAGACAATTACCTTTCACAAATGGTTCAGGACCCAACAAGAGGGGGGGCACTGCTAGACCTAATATTAACCAACAGGCCAGACCGCATATCAAATGTAAGGGTTGGGGGTCACTTGGGTAATAGTGATCACAAATTAATAAGTTTTCATGTATCCTTTAATAAAATGTGTAGTAGAGGGGTTACAAGGACACTAAACTTCAGGAAAGCAAATTTCCAACGGATGAGAGATGATCTTGGTGCAATTAACTGGGACGATATCCTGAGACATAAAAATACACAAAGAAAATGGGAGACGTTTATTAGCATTCTGAATAGGACCTGCGCACAATATATACCATATGGGAATAAACATGCTAGAAATAGGAGGAAACCACTATGGCTAAATAGAGCTGTAAGGGGTGCAATAAGAGATAAAAATAAAGCATTTAAAGAATTAAAGCAAGTAGGTAGTGATGAGGCATTAACTAAATACAGAAGATTAAATAAATTCTGTAAAAAGCAAATCAAAACAGCAAAGATTGAGACAGAGAGACTCATTGCCAGAGAAAGTAAAAATAATCCCAAAATATTCTTTAACTACATAAATAGTAAGAAGCTAAAAAATGATAATGTTGGCCCCCTTAAAAATAGTCTGGGTGAAATGGTGGAGGAGGATGAGGAAAAAGCCAATATGCTAAATGACTTTTTTTCGACAGTGTTTACACAAGAAAATCCCATGACGGGTAACATGATCAGGGATAAAAATTGTCCATTAAATGTCACCTGCTTAATCCAGCAGGAAGTACGGCGGCGTCTAAAAATCACTAAAATTGACAAATCCCCAGGCCCGGATGGGATACACCCCCGAGTACTGCAGGAATTAAGCACAGTCATAGATAGACCATTATTTTTAATCTTTAAAGATTCCATAATAACAGGGTCTGTACCACAGGACTGGCGTATAGCAAATGTGGTGCCAATATTCAAAAAGGGGACAAAAACTGAACTTGGAAATTATAGGCCAGTGAGTTTAACTTCAACTGTGGGTAAAATCCTGGAGGGTTTTCAAAGAGATACTATACTGGAGTATCTGGAGAAGAATAAACTTATGACCCAATATCAACATGGGTTTACAAGGGACCGTTCCTGTCAGACTAATCTGATAAGCTTTTATGAAGAGGTAAGTTCCGGACTGGACCAAGGGAATGCAGTGGACGTGATGTACATGGACTTTTCAAAAGCTTTTGATACGGTGCCACACAAAAGGTTGATACATAAAATGAGAACAATGGGGATAGGGGAAAATATGTGTAGGTGGGTTAAGAGCTGGCTCAGGGATAGGAAACAAAGGGTGGTTATTAATGGAGCACACTCGGACTGGGTCACAGTTAGCAGTGGGGTACCACAGGGGTCAGTTTTGGGCCCGCTTCTTTTTAACATATTTATTAATGACCTTGTAAGGAGCATAGAGAGTAGAATTTCAATATTTGCAGATGACACTAAACTCTGCAGGTAATCAATACAGAGGAGGACAATTTTATATTACAGGAGGATTTATGTAAACTAGAAGCTTGGGCTGATAAATGGCAAATGAGCTTTAATGGGGATAAATGTAAGGTCATGCACTTGGGTAGAATCAACAAGATGTATAATTATGTGCTTAATTGTAAAACACTGGGCAAAACAGTCACTGAAAAAGACCTGGGTGTATGGGTGGATGACAATCTCACAGTTAGTGGCCAGTGTCAGGCAGCTGCTGCAAAGGCAAATAAAATAATGGGATGCATTAAAAGAGGCATAGATGCTCATGAGGAGAACATAATTTTACCTCTATATAAGTCACTAGTGCGACCACACTTAGAATACTGTGTACAGTTCTGGTCTCCGGTGTATAAGAAAGACATAGCTGAACTGGAGCGGGTGCAGAGAAGAGCGACCAAGGTTATTAGGGAACTGGGGGGTCTGCAATACCAAGACAGGTTATTACACTTGGGGTTATTTAGTTTGGAGAATCGAAGGCTTAGGGGTGATCTTATTACAATGTATAAATATATGCGGGGACAATACCAAGACCTTTCTAATGATCTTTTTACTCTTAGACCTGTGACGGGGACAAGGGGGCATCCTCTACGTCTGGAGGAAAGAAGGTTTAAGCATAATCACAGACGCGGATTCTTTACTGTACGAGCAGTGAGACTATGGAACTCTCTGCCATATGATGTTGTAATGAGTGATTCTCTACTAAAATTTAAGAGGGGACTGGATGCCTTTCTTGAAAAGTATAATATTACAGGGTATATACACTAGTTTCCTTAGTGTTGCGTTGATCCAGGGAGCTAGTCTGATTGCCGTATGTGGAGTCGGGAAGGAATTTTTTTCCCCAATGTGAAGCTTACTGTTTGCCACATGGGTTTTTTTTGCCTTCCTCTGGATCAACATGTTAGGGCAAGCTAGGATAGGATATGAGTTGAACTAGATGGACTTAAAGTCTCCCTTCAACCTTAATTACTATGTTACTATGTTACTATGTATTATGGCTAGTGATCTCCTCTTGGGTTGCTGGAAGCTGGTTCCTTGGGCTGCTTCCAGGGGAGATGCTCTGGGTGTCCACCAGATGCGATGGCAGTGGTTGAAGATGCTGCCTGAGGTACAACTGGGGTAGGCACATCAGCTGTTGCTGGTGATGTCTCTGCCACCAGTAAATCGGTAGGAGTGGCAGCTGGTACCAAGGGATAAGGTTCTTCATCCTCAGGGGGTACTGCTGCTCTGGTCATTGGTCTAACATCTAGGGATGTCGTGGCTTGTTGGCATTGGTAGGAGGCTACATGGGGGTTTTGCAGCTGCGGCCAAGAGAACCCATGATGCGTTTCAATGTCCCAAAGTGGCCTAGACTCTTCCAAGCCCCGAAGGTGTCGTATGGTGCGCGCCTGTTCCAACCGCACTTTCCTCAGCAGGGATTTCTTCTATCTCCCCATCTCCATCAGCCTAGTGCCCCCGGATGACTCGTCCAACACCCCCATTTCAAGCTCCAGCAGGCCAGCCTCCGACAATGAAAATTTGGGGGGTAGCCCATTAGGAGGGCCAGCATCTATACCTGGTGCCTCCTGGCGGTGCGGTCTCGGCTCCGGTGCAGGCACAGTGCGGGCCCTGGTGGCAGCGGTGGTGGTTGTGGTTGTCCGGTCCGCAGGTTTCTCCAGTGGGACCTGCGCAGCCACGCTGGGTCCAGACGGGAGCCCCTCTTCCTCCGCTTCAGCTCCCAAAGCTTCACACAGCGGCGGTGGTAACGGAGAGATTGCAAGGGACGCCGACGGTGTCATTGCAGCAGTCTCTGGCGCTACAGGGTCTTCCTGGGGGAGATCCGGTGTAGCGGTGGCAGGTACCGGTGACACGGGTACCGCGGGTGTAGGCCCCTCCAGGGCGGGCGGCCACTTCTTCCTCCAGAGCGCCTCCTGCTTCAGTCGCAGCTCATGAGTCAGCCGGGCAATCTCCTCCTCCAGCTGTTGATAGTTCATCCTGGAAGCCGGGTCAGAGCCTTCAGCCATTGCACCGGGAGATTCAGCTCAACCTCCTCGCGCTCCGCAGGCCTCCTCCCTTCTCCTTCCAATATGGCGCTCTCGCGTTCTTCTTCCTGCCTGGGCTCTTTTCCCGCCACTGGCTCTCGCCCCTCCTTCTGAGGCGGCGTCTTCTTCCTACTCCATACCAGGCCAGTATACGAACCCCTCGGGGGGTGAGCCATGTTGCTGTCGAATAGAATTTCAGACAGGGGAGGCCCAGGACAGTTTGCGGTCTTTTCTTAGGACCACCCATGTTGTCACGCCATTCTTCACCGCGCCGGCGGCCATTTTTAGCGTTCATTTTATAGTCTATTAAATTGGGTCATCTGCTCATTTCCAAAAAGTTTTAAGTCCAACAAATCTCAGGCACACAGAACCCGATGGCATCGGATCTCGTCATCCTGTTCGTGACGCCAAAGTTGGGTCGCCCTCCCAGGGCTGTGGGGTACTCAGTACCGGGCCGGTAACTCAGGGGGAAGGTGTCACAGCCGCGGTGACCCGGTCCGTGGCCCTGGGCGCCCAAGTAAAAAGGGGAATTGAATGATGGAATAAAGTTGAATGGTTCGTGACGCCACCTGTGGTATTCGGCAAGGGAGATGTTACGCCGACGCTGCATGCAGATCCTCTGGGTAGGTACTGGACAGGACATATGTATCACTGAGGTTATTAGCTTCAGTGATATGAACCTAGAAAAATGCTCCAGCACACTAAGTGCTGAGAGGGGTTAATCAGCCATGTTAAGGGCTAGGTTTAGTGAACACCCTAAGGTGTGGTTTAGAAGGTAGTCAGCTTTCTGAGTCCTTCGGTGTTTGGTATGCTTTGAGATGTAAATTCCAAAACTGTGTGTGAGGAAAAAGGAAAGTTGGACTTTTTTTTCCCTATGTTTATTTCCTGAGGGGGGAGAATCCCAGCAGCAACACGGACTCTGCCATTTATTTTGTTTTCCCTTATATATATATTAATTTCTGCTATCTGTTCTTTATACAACTAGACCAATCTGAATCACATTTGCCACAAAGATCTCTTCCAAAGGTTTTAGACCGTGTTTAATTTTTCTCAGACCTACTATTTTTGAGATATTCACCAAAAAAAGGAACACAAAAGGAAATATTAATTTAAGGGCCAATGACTGCACCAATCTGCTCCACATTTGCCACATACGTAAACCAAGCATTTAAGAAGGCTTCTACTTAATAAAACAGGGGTAGGGTATCTCCGGCCCTTGATGACCTTTTCTGCAGCCCCCGGGCAGATTCTTGGGGTACATAGTGCTCCGGCTGGCAGCTGCGTTTTGCTGGCTGCCGGCCCTTTAAACCCCCACTTGTACTGTGAGCATGTGCACGCAGCATTCACTACTGAACACTGCGCATGCATTGTAGGATTACAGTGCCAACGTGGACAGACCCTGTGGGCGGAATTAGTGAGGAATGCGCTCCCGTCCCACAGATAAGGAGATGCAATAGCCCCACCGTCCTGCGTGATGTCTATGCCCCTAGACTCCCCAATGATTTATATGACCTCCAGCCCTCCCTGGTGATGTATAGGACTTCTAGCCTCCCCAGTGATGTACAGTATATGACCCTCAGCCCTCCTCAGTGAAGTCTATGACCCCAGTGTCTCCTGTGATGTATATGCCTCCAGCATCTCCTGTGATGTATATATAGCAGTCCCAGCATCTCCTATGTGATGTATATACAGCAGTCCCAGCGTCTCCTATGTCATGTATATATAGCAGTCCCAGCGTCTTCTATGTGATGTATTTACAGCAGTCCCAGCATCTTCTGTGTGATATATATACAGCAGTCCCAGCATCTCCTATGTGATGTATATGCTGTACAAAACTTATTATCATAAAGAGGTGACTGCACTCCAGACCGACCCAAACCTGGAAAAGCAATTGGGAGAAAAAACATGCTCAATATCACCTAACATCAAATCCACACCAAATATAACAGGGTAATTTTCAAGTTGATAATTTTGTATGGCCCCCGAATCATGGTAGAATTTTCCAAATAGCCCTTGGCAGAATAAAAGTTCCCCAACCCTGCTCCCAAAAAACCTACTTACTAATATATGTAATACACAAGCATTCTCTACATACCGTATTTTCTCCCAAAAAATTAAAACAAAAGCAAATATTAATTTACGGCCAAATGAATGAATAAATCTGTCCTAAATATGGCATACAGGTAAATTGGGAACGGGTTTTATTTAGCTCTGTAAGACCTACCGTTCTCCCATGCAAAAACTCAAATCATCTTTGAAGTTGTTGATCATCTGACACATTCTCCTGATTTGGCTCTATCTGATTATTATCTTTATCTGAAACACAAAAAACCATTTGGAAGTGTAAGTAGATGGACATATTGCCCACATTCCCCCTTGAAGACAAGTGTACAGTTGTAAATGTACAGTACCTTCATGTGTAATGTGTTTATGATATACACTATTAGTGTCCGTGTTGAAGTTTGACCCACAGTTGGGATAATTAGGGTTAATGTTTGGGTCTAGCCCAGAGTGGGAGAACTAAAGTGAAGAGACAAAGTCAGTTTCCTGTCAGGAAGAGAAATAGGGCCTAGCATGTGCCAGAAGCAGACCAACGGTCTGACTAGTCAGTAGAGCCACATCATGTGGGTGTCTCTGACGTGAGTGGAGACCAAGACAATGGACAGCGAGATCAAGAGTAAGGCCGGGATCACACATGTGAGAAACTCGGACGAGTCTTGCATCTTAATACCCCGCACTGCCGCCGGCACTCGGATCGGAGCGTTCAGCTGCATAGAAATACATGCAGCCGCACGCTCCGTTCCCAAGTGCCGGCGGCAGTGCCGGGTATTAAGATGCAAGACTCGTCGGAGTTTCTCGCATGTGAGATCCCGGCCTAAAGAAAGGAAAAGTGACAGAAGGCCAGAGTGGTGCACTGGCGACAGGTCCTGGGAAAGGACACCTAGCAGAATGGCCCCGAGATTATAACTCAGGAAGGTAACGGGCTAGGATGGAAAAGATAACGTAAGATGAAGAGAGTACCCCGGACGGGAGTTACACTTTGCGTAGTTGGCAAGATTGAGTCTCGCACACAGAAGAATGAAGGGATGCGGGGAAGACTGGAGGATGGCAACTGTTGGCGATGTAAAATGGCGCTGAGTCCGAACTTAAAAATGGCAGTTTGTGGTGCAGTACAAAAAGAAGGTCCCATCCATCGTGGGGGTAGAAGATACAAAAGGGCGCGAAGAACCATCCTGTCCACAGTACGAAGTGTCCGCTCCAGTAAGGCAAAGTGGAAGGAGAAAATCCGCCCACCAAAGTATGAAGAAGGAAAATGGGTGAAGGTGTTGGTAAAACAGGATGGTGTGCTTGAGAAGACGGGGGGAAGTGTTGGTAAAGCGGATGGTGTGCTTGAGAAGACCCCACTCAGAGAAGGGTAGAGCAATGACGTAGGACGCTGAGTGGCGAGAGAGATGGCGCCATTAGTCTGCTGAGAGATGAGGAAAGAGCAGTGCAACAGGATGGCAGAGTGGGAACTTATGATGACGAGAGGAGGCCTTGCGCTTGACAAAATGGCAGAGGAAGAGGTAAGGCCAGGTGGCCTGGCAGAGAAGGTCATCGGGCCCTTTCTCAGAGGATCAGAGACAGGGATGGAGTGGGAGGCTGGACCCCTTATCCCAGTTTGGTCTGTGGCCTGTGGAAAAGCTAAGCGGCTGAAGCCTTATAGGCCCAGATCCCAGTGAGTTTCCCACCGACACCCAAAACAACACCTACTTCTGAGAGCGTGCCTAAGACCACCAAAGCGCGGTGGATCGTGGATGTGATCCATGGCAAGAAGGTGGAGGAATGAGTGCGATTCCAACTGCATGGCCCCAAGAGTGAAGACCTTGCTCGGCATATGACATAGGAATTGTGCAATTCTTTGAATGGGAGAGAGTATGGCTTTCTGTAGGAGGAGTGCACCAAACACACAGTGTACATCAACTCTCATTTGGTCTGGCGAAGCCCATTCTCCTTTCTTTCCCAGAGCTTACAACCTGGGGAATGGATGCAGTTCCTGTAGGATGATGATCCACAAGGGTGGTTCGCAGTTGCTATCTCCAAAGTCAAGTTGGGCCTGAGACTGAAGAACCATCTGCAGCAGTGCAGCCCCAATTGGAGGTGCCATTCCCAAGAGCCTTGATTCCCTCGTGCCTGAGGGTCACTTATTGAACTGTTCAACATCCGGTCTTGGCCATCAGAAGTCAAGGCATCATGCAGCCTGCAAGGGTGTAGCCCCCATTTAGACATAGTACACACACCCAGCCAGGACCCCCTACTTTCATGTAATGTGCCCGGGAGTAAGAGACGAGTACCTCTCCTATGTCTGCCACCCCGTGCCACGTTACAGAAGGATGAGAAGATGAGATGACAGTTGATGCTGTTGAGTCCTGCTTTGCAGAACAGAATAACGATTTTTTTTTTTCCAAAGGACTACAATTACATTTTGCAAAGAGGGTACAACTGGGCCTGTGCGGGAGGGAGGCCCACTGATGCTACACATATTGCAGCCGAATGTGCGTCCAAGGGCGCACATTTAACTGAAATGTATTGTGGCACATAGACCTGCACATAGACCCACCGTGTAACTGCACAGCAATACACGCCACCAGCCATTCTGAGGCCCGCAGCTGATGTCACTGTGCCAGTTACAAGAGGGGCCTATAGCAATGACATAATGTACTGCCCACATCAGGCACACCGAAGTCAGCTGCTTGCCACTGCGCTTGCTATAGAAGAGGATGCCGAACATTGTGGAAGCTGGGGAGGGTGGGAAGAATCTTTTTTTATTAAATGCGTTAAGAGAACAGAGCCAGAATGAGCCTGGGAGCTGAGCTATAACGCCAGGAAGGGGCCCAGGATGGAGGACATTATATTACAGAAAGGGGCCCAGGATGAGGGACATTGTAAGTGGAAGGGGGCCAGGATGGGGGATAGTATACCAGAAAAAGGCCCAGGATGTTGGATATTCTTACTGGAAAGGGCCAAGGATGGACAAGATTCTTACTGGTAGTCAGGGGTGGGATTCAGCGGGTTCTCCCCGGTTCGGTGGAACCGGTTGTTAAAAAAGCAGCTGATTCCCCAAACCGGGGAGATCCAGAGCCGTGATCCGGTCCTCTGATGTTGCTGGCGGCGCTGCCTGCAGGCAAGGAGCAGAGGAGGACTCTTGCTCTGCTTCCTGCCGGATAACGCGCGCGCATTGATACTTGATGTGCTGTTCACATTTGTATGGCACGCATAATTTATGCAGCACACTTTTGGTATCACAGTTCATTATAGCCACTGTGCTAGATTATTATTAATTTTCTCAGAATCCCGTGTCTGTTAGTGTAATTCATACAGGATCTGTGCATTTTTAAAGGAATTTTTAGAGGGAATTTTCCCTATTGTTTTTTGTGCCACTCTGTATAGCTTACTTCTGATATTTACTCTGGTGTCCCCTGTCATGGCTATCTTGCTGTTCATTCATTCTGATTTTAGATGTTTTTTCAAAAAAATATATACCTTTTATAATTGACTATTATTGTGGGATCTCTTCTTGTGCCTTTCATTTGAACATGGGGGACTAGTTGCTTCATATGTGTGAAGTGCCCCATTTATTTCTTGGACTTTTTTTGTTGATATAACATTCTTACTGGAACAAGCCCAAGATGGTGGACATATGGTTGGAAGGGGATTGGATGAGGACATTACACCAGGATGGGGGACATTATTACTGGAAGGGGCACCGAATGGGCGGACATTATTAGTGGAGGGTGCCCAAGATGGTGGACATATTATTGGATGAGGACATTACACTAGGATTGGAGACATTATTTCTCAAAGGGGCTCCGGATGGGGGGACATTATACCAAGAAGGGGCCCAGGATAGAGGACATTATACCAGGAAGGGGCCCAGGATAGAGGACATTATACCTGGAAGGGGCCCAGGATAGAGGACACGATTGTACCTGGAAGGGGCCCAGGATAGAGGACATGATTGTATCTGGAAGGGGCCCAGGATAGAGGACATTATGCCTGGAAGGGGCCCAGGATAGAGGACACGATTGTATCTGGAAGGGGCCCAGGATAGAGGACATTATGCCTGGAAGGGGCCCAGGATAGAGGACACGATTGTATCTGGAAGGGGCCCAGGATAGAGGACATTATGCCTGGAAGGGGCCCAGGATAGAGGACATGATTGTACCTGGAAGGGGCCCAGGATAGAGGACATTATACCTGGAAGGGGCCCAGGTCCAAATTCTGCACTAGGGCACACTGGACTCTAGTTATGCCACTGTGACTGCATTAACTATATAGAACTGATAGCTGATTACTTGCATGATATAGTATTACTTAGAAAACGTGTGGGATTTCCCGTGTGAATTCCACGTACAGTCCTGTCACCCCCTCAGACTGCTCAGTACGGGGCAGAGAGCGTTCAGCTGCCCACACGTCTGACCAAATCAAATATGGAGGATCGTGTCCGTCCTCGCCTCGCCTGATAGGCTGCAGTAGCTTCCTGCTGCTGATTGCTGATCACGTGGGCAGTCACGGGACTACACGTGACAGCCGGAAAGGAGGAGGTGGGGTTGCAGTGACAGAAAGATGGCAGCAGAGAGGGAGCCGCCTCCGCTGGGAGATGGGAGACACGCCGACTTCGAGGAGCTGGAGGACGGCGAGGACCTGTTCACCAGTACCGTGTCCACCATGGAGGTGAGGGCGCCCTGCTCTTCCGGTCAGCTGGCTTCCGGGAATGCTGGCTCCTCTTCTCCCAGGGGGGGGGGGGATATGACAGTGGAGGCCGGGATGTCACTGTCATCGGTCGTGTCACCCAGGGGCAGTGCGAGCTCCCCTCCTGTCCCCGGAGCCGCATACCGGGGGCTGCTAGCGAGGCCTCCACCCTGGCATGTGATAGACAGCCATTGTCTGATCTCACACTGGTATCTGCAGACAGCTATGGAAGGTCTGTAAGCAGCAGCTGCCATAAAACTGCAGGAACCTGGTGGAGAGGGCAACCGCCGGGCAGGGACCTGGTGGAGGGGGCAGCCGCCTGGTGGAGAGGGCAACCGCCGGGCAGGGACCTGGTGGAGGGGGCAGCCGCCTGGTGGAGAGGGCCGCCGCCGGGCAGGGACCTGGTGGAGGGGGCAGCCGCCTGGTGGAGAGGGCAGCCGCCGGGCAGCCGCCTGGTGGAGGGGGCAGCCGCCTGGTGGAGGGGGCAGCCGCCTGGTGGAGAGGGCAGCCGCCTGGTGGAGGGGGCAGCCGCCTGGTGGAGGGGGCAGCCGCCTGGTGGAGAGGGCAGCTGCCGGGCAGGGACTTGGTGGAGGGGGCAGCCGCCGGGCAGGGACCTGGTGGAGGGGGCAGTCGCCTGGTGGAGAGGGCCGCCGCCGGGCAGGGACCTGGTGGAGGGGGCAGTCGCCTGGTGGAGAGGGCAGCCGCCGGGCAGGGACTTGGTGGAGGGGGCAGTCGCCGGGCAGGGACCTGGTGGAGGGGGCAGCCGCCTGGTGGAGGGGGCAGCCGCCGGGCAGGGACCTGGTGGAGGGGGCAGCCGCCTGGTGGAGGGGGCAGCCGCCGGGCAGGGACCTGGTGGAGGGGGCAGCCGCCTGGTGGAGGGGGCAGCCGCCGGGCAGGGACCTGGTGGAGGGGGCAGCCGCCTGGTGGAGGGGGCAGCCGCCGGGCAGGGACCTGGTGGAGGGGGCAGCCGCCTGGCGGAGGGGGCAGCCGCCGGGCAGGGACCTGGTGGAGGGGGCAGCCGCCTGGCGGAGGGGGCAGCCGCCGGGCAGGGACCTGGTGGAGGGGGCAGCCGCCTGGCGGAGGGGGCAGCCGCCGGGCAGGGACCTGGCGGAGGGGGCAGCCGCCGGGCAGGGACCTGGCGGAGGGGGCAGCCGCCGGGCAGCCGCCTGGCGGAGGGGGCAGCCGCCGGGCAGGGACCTGGCGGAGGAGGCAGCCGCCGGGCAGCCGCCTGGCGGAGGGGGCAGCCGCCGGGCAGCCGCCTGGCGGAGGGGGCAGCCGCCGGGCAGCCGCCTGGCGGAGGGGGCAGCCGCCGGGCAGGGACCTGGCGGAGGGGGCAGCCGCCGGGCAGGGACCTGGCGGAGGGGGCAGCCGCCGGGCAGGGACCTGGCGGAGGGGGCAGCCGCCGGGCAGGGACCTGGCGGAGGGGGCAGCCGCCGGGCAGGGACCTGGCGGAGGGGGCAGCCGCCGGGCAGGGACCTGGCGGAGGGGGCAGCCGCCGGGCAGGGACCTGGCGGAGGGGGCAGCCGCCGGGCAGCCGCCTGGCGGAGGGGGCAGCCGCCTGGCGGAGGGGGCAGCCGCCTGGCGGAGGGGGCAGCCGCCTGGCGGAGGGGGCAGCCGCCTGGCGGAGGGGGCAGCCGCCTGGCGGAGGGGGCAGCCGCCTGGCGGAGGGGGCAGCCGCCGGGCAGGGACCTGGTGGAGGGGGCAGCCGCCGGGCAGGGACCTGGTGGAGGGGGCAGCCGCCTGGTGGAGAGGGCAGCCACCTGGTGGTGGGGCAGCCGCCTGGTGGAGAGGGCAGCCGCCGTGCAGGGGCCATTGTGGAGGGGCAGCCGCCGTGCAGGGGACATGGTGGAGAGGGCAACCGCCTGGTGGTGGGGCAGCCGCCTGGTGGAGAAGGCAGCCGCTGGGCAGGGACCTGATGGAGAAGGCAGCCGCTGGGCAGGGACCTGATGGAGAAGGCAGCCCGCCGGGCAGGGACCTGGTGGGGGGACAGTCGCCGGGCAGCCGCCTGGCGGAGGGGGCAGCGGCCGGGCAGGGACCTGGTGGTGGAGGGGCAGCCGTCGTGGTTGGGCATAAGGCATGCGGGGACCTGGTGGAGGGGGCAGCGGCCGGGCAGGGACCTGGCGGAGGGGACAGGGACCTGGTGGTGGAGGGGCAGCAGCCTGGCAGGGACCTGGTGGTGGAGGGGCAGCCGTCGTGGTTGGGCATAAGGCATGCGGGGACCTGGTGGAGGGGCCACCATCGTGGGTCAGCTTCCGGGCAGGGTGTTGTATATTTACACCTCAACAATCATACAGGTGGAAATGTATCTGTATAAATTGTATTTTCAGACAATCATCAGAGAAGGGGGAACAATCTAAACAGGTCCAGAATTTCTGCAATAAATCCGCTGTCTGCCGAGTTACTTTCAGAATAGAAAAGGCTGGAATTTCACCGCTTTTACTTTAATTCAAATGTGTTTTTATTTTTCATATAAAGGGGTTTTGTTCAGTAGCGCACCGCTCCTCTGCCTCCTGGCTTCCTGCTTGCTGGGGGGAGGTGTTCTCCTGAAGATCGACCATGGTCTGCCCCCATGAGTCTCAGTCTAGCAGTGTGAAGTTGCCATAATCCAGCTTCAGAGCAGGGTTTGCAGCAGAGCTGAGGGCTTGTTACACACACTCCTTGAATAGTAAGCCTGCTACCTCAGACGGCAGGGTGGCCGGTAACCTGGGCAATGAGCAGTACACTATAAAATAAAAAAGTCCAATGTTATTGAGACCAGGATATTTATTAAGTTGTTTGTTTTAAAAAGTATTTTGACATTTTCCCGTTTAACCTCTTCATGATCGAGCCCTTTGTCGTTTTTGCGTTTCTTTCGCTCCCTTCTTTCCCAGAGCCATAACTTTTTTATTTTTTTTATCTTTCCATAAGGCCATGTGAGGGCCTATTTTTTGCAGGACGAGTTGTACTTTTGAGCGACACCATTAATTTTATCCTATCATGTACTCAAAAATGGGAAAAAAATTCTAAGTGCGGTGAAATTGCAAAAAAAAAGTGCAATTCTGTAACTGTTTTTTGGAATTTTTTTTTACTAGTTTCACTAAATGCTAAAAATGACCTTCCATTATGATTCTCCAGGTCATTAGAATTCATAGACACCAAAGATGTCTAGGTTCTTTTATCTAAGTTGTAAAACAAAAATCCAAGGTTTGTTAAAACTTGGTTTGGTGAGGGCTTATTTTTTGCACTCCGAGCTGACGTTTTTAATGATACTATTTTGGTGCCAATACGATCTTTTGATCGCCCGTTATTGCATTTTAATGCAATGGCGCAGCAACCAAAAAAGGTAATTCTGGCATTTTTTCTCGCTACGCCATTTAGCGATCAGGTTAATCCTTTTATTGATCGGGCGATTCTGAACGCGGCGATACTAAATATGTGTTTTATCTTATTTTTTTTTTATTATATTCTGAAAGGGGGGTGATTTAAACTTTTTTTTTTTTTTTTATTTCTAAAAACATTTTTGATTTACTTTTGGCATTCTTCTATAGTCTCCATGGGAGACTAGAAGCTGCCATAACCCAATCGGCTCTGCTACATACAGTCGGTGATCAGATCACCTGTACATAGCAGATCACGCAGAGGAGACCTCTGGTTGTCATGCCAACCTATCGGTGACCCGCGATCACATGATGGGGGTCACTGATGGGTGGCTTTCCGGCGCAATTGCCAGAATCGCGTGTTAATTGCCGCTGTAAAGTTTGATAGTGGCATTTAACTGGTTAAATCGCGGTAACAGCCGCGGCTGTTCCCGGGCACATGTCAGCTGTTCAAAATAGCTGACATGTCCTGGGAAAGATGTGGACTCACTGCTGGAGCCCACATCCAATGGGGGTGGGGGTCACGACATGCGCTGTACATGTGCCATGTACAGTGCATGTCGTGAAGGAGTTAAAGGGAACCTGTCCGTCAGTTCATGCTTCCAAATTATGGGCAGCATAAATTTGAGCCTTGCTCTTCGGTTGCAGCTAGGTCTGTTTTTCTCTGAAACACTCTGGCTTTTCAGAGACTAATTCAGATTCTCCCCGCACCGCTATAGTTGATTGACAGGTTTCTCTCGATGTACACACATGGCCACAATTTGGGGGAGACGTCATTTCAAACCGTTTTCCCTGAAATGCTGGAGAAGTTCAGAGAAAAACGTACATGGCCGCAATCGTGCCGCCAGAGTCTGAATAGTGCTGCCTGCGGTTCGAGCAGTGTGAATTGAGTAACAGGTTCTCTTTAAGAGGTTAGGACAACTCCTTTAATACCATCGTTAACCTGTATGGTCAGCGGTCCGCTCGCATGGGAACATCCACAACTGCACAGCCATAGAGTCTGTAAAGCGCTGTGGAATACACTCACTGGCCACTTTATTAGGTACACCATGCTAGTAACGGGTTGGACCCCCTTTTGCCTTCAGAACTGCCTCAATTCTTCGTGGCAGAGATTCAACAAGGTGCTGGAAGCATTCCTCAGAGATTTTGGACCATATTGACATGATGGCATCACACAGTTGGCGCAGATTTGTCGGCTGCACATCCCTGATGCGAATCTCCCGTTCCACCACATCCCAAAGATGCTCTATTGGATTGAGATCTGGTGACTGAGGAGGCCATTTGAGTACAGTGAACTCATTGTCATGTTCAAGAAACCAATCTGAGATGATTCGAGCTTTATGACATGGCGCATTATCCTGCTGAAAGTAGCCATCAGATGCCTGTTCTTAGCTGAGAGGAGTGGTACCCAGTGTGGTCTTCTGCTGCTGTAGCCCATCTGCCTCAAAGTTCGACGCACTGTGCGTTCAGAGATGCTCTTCTGCCTACCTTGGTTGTAACGGGTGGCAATTTGAGTCACTGTTGCCTTTCTATCAGCTCGAACCAGTATGCCCATTCTCCTCTGACCTCTGGCATCAACAAGGCATTTCCGGCCACAGAACTGCCGCTCACTGGATTTTTTTTCTTTTTCGGACCATTCTCTGTAAACCCTAGAGATGGTTGTGCGTGAAAATCCCAGTAGATCAGCAGTTTCTGAAATACTCAGACCAGCCCTTCTGGCACCAACAATCATGCCACGTTCAAAGGCACTCAAATCACCTTTCTTCCCCATACTGATGCTCGGTTTGAACTGCAGGAGATTGTCTTGACCATGTCTACATGCCTAAATGCACTGAGTTGCCGCCATGTGATTGGCTGATTAGAAATTAAGTCTTAACACACAGTTGGACAGATGTACCTAATAAAGTGGCCAGTGAGTGTATATGGCTATATATAAGTGAATAAAATAAGTAAGCTTTGAGGCCATGTTTTACTTCTGTGTTTGGGATGTTCAAAAAAAGAATTATCTAAGAGATGTATGGCTGGAGTAGCACCAACATATGCTTTAGCGTTGTACCTTTCAGAGGGAACATGTGCAGACCATATCAGACATGTATTTACAGCTGGAGTGATGGTGATTACAGTCTGGGATGAAATGTGGGGTGACACGTTAAAGGGGTTTTCCCACAAACAAAGTTCATTTTAATCAATAGATCTTGGAATAATTATAACTTCCACAATTGTATGTGTTTAAATAAAATGTTCCTGTGCTGAGATCTTAAAAAAGGGAAGGAACATGGTCTGGTCATACCTCCTCCCCTGCCCAGGAGCTGTGATATGATCAGACCATGTCCCTGTACTGTCAAACACAGCCATTACACAGTACACAGCAGGGGCACATGTATAAGATTTTATTTAAACGCATCCAATTGTGGAAGTTATAATTAGTCCAAGATTTATTGATTAAAAATACAGTACTTTGTTTGTGGGAGAATCCTTTAAGTGCTGGTTATGGATGGCCCCTCCAATCTGGCCACTCCTCACTGCACAGTGTTTCTCGGTGCTGTTACCACCAGTCCCCTTATTTGTTTTTCTCTTTCCCGGTGTATTTATTTCTACAGTGTCTGTGTATTTTCTCTTACCTGGATTTTCCACCTCTCTGCTGTTTATACTCTGTCACAGCCCAGTGATCACGTCGCAGCTTCTTGTAGTTTCTCGGGGACTTGGCACCGCACAGAACTCTTTAAATAAACTCATTGTTCAGTGTACTATTAAACAGTGTGGTGAAATTTTATAAAAAAAAAAAAAAGCTGAGTACATGCAGAGTTAAAAATGTTTTAGTTTTTCTTTACCCATAAATCAATGCTACACATGAAAATAAATAAGAAATGTTCTAATATATCTTATCAGGGAAATCTGCTTCTTTTTTTTTTTTTTTCTCCTGCCTGGTCTGATCAGTCATTTGCAAATTTCTCAATTCATGGGGTAAATGTGTCTTCAGTGAATACAGATTTTCCCATTACTGAGATGGCAGTTGGAGCTCATAAAGTTCTATGGCAAAACGAAACTGTAATTTCAGGAGAATTTGCATCAGAATGTCTGTCTGCTGCCAGCTCTTCCCTTCACCCTCCCTCTCTATAGAGGACTGTCATCTCCCATCTCCGTAATGGGAAAGACCGTCTTCACTGAATACAGATTTTGCCCATGAATTGACATTAAAAGAGGAGTCCAGGAGGAGAAAGAAGCCAATTTCTCCGATAAGATATATTACAAAGTTTATTATTTTCTTATGAACTACTAATTTACGAAATAAAATGAAAACGATGGTTACTTTTAATCAGCAGGAATTGTGGAAAATAAGTTGCCAGTACTCTCCTCCAGTCCTCTGCATCTAATCTGTTGGTCCCCACTGATCTCCATCCCTGCAGTGATGACATGCACACGGCGAGACCAGCAGTGACCACTGGTGCCATAGCACTGGAGCTGCTGGGGATTTAGCATGTGATTGCCTTCTTTTTGACCATTTTGAATAGAATGGACAAGCACTTTAACAGTACTATACCAAGAGCCTGGTGTCCCCACTCAAGCTACTGTACACCCGGCCTAAAGCGATGGCATTTTGCTGATGAGATGTCATTCCAGGCTGCCGTCACAATGGGAGAGCTCGGGGTGTTGAGCATGTAGATTCTTTTACATGGCAATGTGCAAGCAAATATTCTCCAAAATCTGCACAGTTTAGAGCACATGTGCTCTGGAAATTTTCTGCAGAAGGGAATTACCGGTAACAAGAAAATCTGTGTATTTCATTGTAATACCCTATTTCTGGAAATACTAATTTATGATAGGACTTGGTAGTTTCATCGACCTCCTGTGATTTGGGATTATATCTCTGTAGTGACTGCGTATTGCTGAATCCTGATGGCTCACTGTCGGGATACCTTGAGCAGGCGGTCATGTGACGGCAAGTATTCAATTTGCACGCTATCGGTCATATGTGCCATCTAGTTTCTCATGAGCTTCCCTCAATAGAAAATTGAGACGCAAGGAAAAATTGCTAATCCCTATGAGACCAGAACTATGCAAATTCCAAACTTGTGGTCACACGACCGCCCGCTCAAGCAGACAGCAGAGCCGAATCCTGACAGTGTGCCGATGGCACACTCCTCAGTCGTATAGTGATTGCAGAAATTTAGCTGAAGCTCAAAACCCTTTAATATTTGATTTCTTTACTAACTTTTGTTCTTTTCCACATATTGTATAGTGGTGTTAGAGCCTTTATTTCTCTTTTCATTTTTTAATCCCACTTTTCCCCTTACATTTCCAGCATTACAGAACTTAAATGTCCATGTAATATTTTACTAGAAAATGTGCACATTTGCATAATTCTGGCATTTTTTTTAAGAGACTTATTTTAAACCATTGTTTTTAATGAATGATAGAAGCTTTTTGAACAAAGGAATTTTTTATAATTTCACATATCAGGATGTATAATTGTACATAATGTATTTCCGGCACCCAATAGATTCTGACTTGTCCAGATCTTCCTGCTGATAATATTTCCTCTACGTTTGTGTACATGGATGAGCTTGATCTCTCTTCTGTAACTCGTCACAGTGGTCTGGCTTTCAATATGAGGAGACTTCTCTCAATTTATCAGCCAAACTGTATCCATTTGATCTTACAGATAGAAAAATCTTGTCCTGTCATCTACTCCAGTGGCCATGGGGCCTGTATCGGTCTACATTATTGGACCTCCTCCAGCATAGTGAGGGCACTAGCATGGTGGCCCAATGGTACACAGTGTCATGCTGGAGTCTTGGGATCCTCATGGAGTTTGTGTGTCCTCTCATATTTGTATATGCAAAAAGCCTCTACAGACAGGAAGAGGACTGGAACTCTAGTGTCATCTATTGGATGTAGCAATTCTAAAGGTCAATACTGACTCTTTTAGTGAGTCACCAGCCTATGGAGGACCGTTAACAGAACAAACATACTTGGGCTGTAACCTGACAGCAACTGTTAATTTTAAAGAAAAATAATTGCGTGGGCTCCTGCGTGGTTATAATAACTAGGAGAGGGAAAGCTGAGGGCTGATATTGATATTCTGGGAAGGAACCAATAGCCATAAAGGTTCCAAGGCTATTAATATCAGCTCGCTTCTGTTTTCTTAGCCTTAACTGGCTAGTTTACAGGGTGACCCCATAAAAAAACTTGATTTGGGGTCATCTATAAAATCTAACCAGCAAATGCTAGGCAGACAGCTGCGAGCTGATATTAATAGCCTAGGAAGGGGCCATGGATATTGGCACCTCCCAGATTAAAAATATCAGCTCTCAGCCACCCCAGAAAAGGCGCATCTATTAGATTCACCAAATCTGGCACTTAGCCTTGCTCTTCCCACTTGCTCTGTAGCAGTGGCAAGTGGGGTTCATATTTGTGGGATTGATGTCACCTTTGTACTGTATTGTCAGGTGACATCAAGTCCACAGGTTAGTAATGGAGAGGCGTCTATAAGACACCTATCCATTACTAACCCCATAGTGACATTGTATAAAAAAAACACACACACACAGAATAAAGTCCTTTATTTGAAATAATGACAGTCCTTTACTGAATTTTAATTAAACCTTACATACCGAACTCCTAATCCACCGAAGCCAACGTTTCATGCAACAAAAATATAAACCACAATATTCCTCACCTGTTCACAGAGTAGATAATCCATAATGTCCCACGATGATCCTGATCAACTTTGAGAGCAGTCACTGATGTGACTGCACTCAAAGACAGCCGGCGATCCCCTGCGGGAGCGATTACCTCCAGTCAGTTTATCACTGAGCTGCCGTCAGAGGTCATCGGAGTTCATCAGCTGATCAGCTCCGTTGCTGTCCATTACGGCACCACTAATGCGTGAGAAAGTTCTCATGCAGTGGTGCCGTAAGTGAGAGAACTGGAACTGATGAACTCCGGTGACCCCTCTCACTGCAGCAAGTAATCGCTCCTACAGTGTATCGCCGGGTAGAGCAGTCACATCTCCTGATGTGACTGTTCTACACATGAGAGCGCCATGGGACACTCGGGACTACGGCGGACTATGTGGACTACGGCAGACAGTTGAGAATATGTTGGTTTATTATTTTACATTATTTCTAGGAGACAAGGGCATCGGGGATTTGGTATTAGGCTACTATAATGGGTTTTCATCACTACGTCTCCCATCAGCGGCACCTGCTGTCACTGCTAAGTGATTTCAGACGTAGCCCGATGGGAGCAATAGTCTCATCAACCCACACCTGCTGACTTGCAGTAAGCTTTTACCGCATGTCACCGCTGCAGGTCGCAGCCATGCTGACATCTGACAGCATAACCCCGCAGCACTCCGACAGATGGTCTTACCGGAGGTAGCGTTACGGCCGATAAGAACCACCACGCTGGTGTTTCCCACGCTGTCATCTGTGTCATAGGAAGCTGGTAAAATGCGAAACAAAAGCGCAGCAAATCCACAAACGTTTTTATACCTGCGTTTTTTGCTGCAGATTTGACTGCTTCAATTGAAGTCAAAGGGTGAAAAACGCTGCAGAAACGCAAAAAGAATTGACATGCTGCAGAAAAACCTCACTGCAAATACTTAAGGAGATTTACTGATCATGTGTACAGCACTTCAGGATTGTCATTGCATTAGCTTGCAAAAGGATTCCATAGCCGTTTTGGCCCATTTCAGCATGGAAAAAACACCATCTAAAACGCGCTGTGTGCACATAGCCTAAAGGATTGGATAAGCCATCAGTGTCTGGTGTGGGTCCGACTTTCAGTACTGATCAACTATTTGAAGGGTTCATGGCACTTGGCAAATGTTCTACCTTTAACTATTTTGTTTAGTTTATGCCACCTACAAAGTATTGCAGCATTAGTCTTTTGAAGAGAATGGGACAAAGCTGCAGTACGCAGCACAGCTCTCATTATGTAGTCTACTCGCAGGTAAACTGAGCAGCGGAAGTTGCAGAGCTCACAGACTGTTGCAGTTGATCAAGTGGGGTACAAAGGCCACAAAATGGAAATTGATGGCCAATCAATCTAATGACTCTTAAAAACCCCAGCCCTGGGACTGCTATGTTTAGAGCTCCAAGTCACGCATGTCTACATATTGTCTTGAACGGATTTATGGTAACATACAGGCTTCAGAGCTGAAATCCAGAACTGTTCTTTGAGGCCCAACATCTGTGTTGATTGGTTTATGGGCCACATTCAGTATTTTACATCAGTATCTATAAGCCAAAACCACGAGTGGAACAATCAGAGGAAAAGTATAATAGAAACGCATCACCATGCCTTCATTTTTCACCCACTCGTGGTTTTGGCTTACAAATACTGATGTAAAATACTGAATGTCTGAGCGTGGCCCTGTTTCTTCTATTGTAGAAGAAACAGGGCAGCATGTGATATAAAGATTACACCAGCCATAATGCTAATAATTATAGTAAGATCTGTGCAGATAGAAATGAAGACAACCCTTGGCCATAGGCCATTATGGAGTACGTGCCACCTACCGGCACCTATGAGCAAAACTGGCTTTCTCTATGGGTGTGAGTTGGGTGGCCCTGCCTATGTAATGAGGTCCATGTCGCGTTTGCTCTTGTAACTGAAAAACTTGTACATTTTGTTTCTGTAGATATTTGAAGTTGCTCAGTAAATTGTCTGTCCTCATGCTGTCTGTCCTACGCTGCACTGTCTGTTATTCAGGGAGATGACCCAAAGTACGGCTAATGTTGGAAGGCGCTTGGCTTTCTGAATTATTTATTAAGCCGTTCTGACTTGATTACAGCTATTTTCCTCCAGTGTCTGTCTCAGAAGATATTGAACCAGTGCTCAAGCCTGAGGCTCAGATAAGGAGTGTGCCGTTTTTTGGAAGCAGGGTTACACCTTCACTGTTCCTTAATGCAGTTTAATTAGAAGTGAGGCCATGGGTGATTTCTGGGGTTGGGATCATTGAGCACCCATATGAACAAAGGGAGGGTTTTGGTTACTTACAATTTGTTACCGGTCGACAAAAATTCTTCTAACCCACATAAAATAATGCAGGAATTCGGACAGACATTTTGTTTCCAACATGAAATTGTAGAAGCTCAGAACCAGGAGGATGAACCCAGAGGACAAATTGAGCCGGTTCCTGGTGTAAGTAATGTAGAATGAAGAAGCAATTTTAGGCTTTCTTACCCAGATTTTTTTCTAGTTACTCATTGATACTGGAAAATGAGACGCTTATTAGGCTTCATTGAATTTTATATTTCGGGATCGGCACAGTGCAGGGGTTGAAGTTGTTTTTCGGTTACCTTTGACCAAAAAGCCCCCAATCACACAAGGGGGTACCTGACTGTCCACTGAAAGATTACATTAGGGAAAAGAAGGATCTGGCCTGTTGTATTTCCCTAGGCCAATTCTTTGTTTTGGGTTTTTTTCCACCGGGAGCTAAGCTGCTTCAGAGGCGTGTGGTCGTGTCTGTCATAGACTGTGTATGGTGGAGTCAGGAGAGTGTGACCGTGTCTGTCATAGACTCTGAGTATGGCGGAGTCAGGAGAGTGTGGCAGTCATAGACTTTTTTTGGTTGAGTAGGGAGAGTTGACCACTGGCCGAATAATCGTTCATGCTACAGCTATGTAATGTGTATGGGGTCCTCACACATGAAATGAATGGAAGGTCTTATATGGTGTTCTGAACCTGCCCTCTTCCACTAGTAATCTAGGTTGGCTGCCATATGTCTAGTGGATATATGTTAATATTTAGCACATGTCTATAACTAGAGGGGGTGCTCTGATATGTCTCAAGTTCAGATTTTTGGTCTATGTTGCAGACTGACCTGTGGAGGAGGGTGTGCTAAGAGCCTGAAACATCTAAGGCAGTGGTCCCCCAACCTTTCTGACTTAAAGAGCCACATTCAGCTCAGAGAGGGTCATGAGCCACATCCAGCTCCCTCCCCCCTCACAGTAGTAACAACCAGAGCCCCCATTACGGGTATAATGATAACCAAAGCTTTTCTACAGAAATCACCCCGAAGCAGTATAACAAGATCCAGTGATCCCCCACAATACCAAATCCAGCTTCAGGCACCACCTCTCACAGGTAGTATCATCCTGTCTCCAGCGTACCATACTTAAATTCAATTGAAACCTCTAAGACCAGTATATTTGCATCCAGATCTGCTCTTCTGTGCAGGGCCACTCACAAAATTCACCATATTGAGATGTTCTCCTCATACCTGTTTACTAGACCTGGAGCTAATGCACCAATCTAGCAGACATCAACGAGCCGCAATTCATGGGACCGCGAGCCACATGTGGCTCCCAAGCTACAGGTTGGGGACCCCTGATCTAAGGCATTAGCCAACTGGTCCGTTATATCCTGAAGACCATATATCTTATGTGATCTTGGTGAGACAAGCCTGCCGGAGGTGTGTGGTGATTACACCATGACCAGTCCATTTGATCATTAGAAAGTCATGCCACCACCAAAGAAACACATTGATGTGACAGTAGAAATCTGCACAGAATGCATGTAATTCAGATTACTGGGAAATTGCACCCGAAATGTTGCAGTGTGGTGGCCGGCGGTGAGGTTTCCAGTGATGTTTGCCAAGAAATGGAGTAACGCAAACCAGAAGATGAGAATCTGTAAGGCAAAGCTCTGGATAAAAGGCAATATGCACTGACAGGGAATGTCAAAACACTGTGTGAACGAGATGCCCCCATTATAGATTCATGCAATCAAGGATGTCACGATACAGGGATAATGCACGCAATGATCTCACAATACAGGGACCAAGTCATCCATGTGTCGGTGCCCTAAGGACCACAATACCAAACTCCCAAAAGATGACTCACCGATCAGGTCCCAGGACTCTGCCCTAAAGTCCTCATGCACCTCACCTCTCTGAGTCTCCTATAGCATCAAGTCAGGAGGCCGCTGAATGGGACGTTTGTGACCACCACACTCAGGCATTGAATCCAACGCATGAAGACGGAAACTCCCTCGACTTGGTCTTCTCTCGGCTTTGTGCAGTGGATGATTTTGCAAACTCCCCTCTCCCGCTCTCTGACCACAATCTTCTTTCATTCTCTATAAAGAACTGCCAGGCTGCTCAGGTCACCCCCACTGTCCAGACTTATAGAAACATACAGGCCATTAACACCCAGAAACTTCTGAAGAACTTGCAGTCTTCATTGGCCCCTATCTCCTCCCTCTCATGTCCTGATTCTGCATTGAAGCATTACAATGAAACATTTCAAACTGCCCTGGATGAATTTGCACCCCCTATAAATAGAACACCACAACGCAGACGGCGACAACCCTGGCACACGGTGCAAACACGTTTCCTGCAGCGGTGCTCCAGGTGCGCCGAACGTCTGTGGAGAAAATCCAATCTACACGAAGATTTCATCCATTTTAAGTTTATGCTTAGAACATACAACACTGCCCTTCACCTCTCCAAACAAACCTATTTCAACACCCTCATCATCTCACTGTCCAATAACCCGAAAAGTCTCTTTGACACTTTTCATTCTCTACTCAATCCAAGAGTACAGGCCCCAACCACGGAGCTCCGAGCTGACGATCTGGCCAATTACTTCAAAGAAAAAATTGACCAGATCCGACAGGAAATTATCTCCAAATCCCCTCATACCATGCACTGTCCTCCCTCCCCCACTGCATCTAACTCACTCTCTGATTTTGAACCAGTCACAGAAGAAGAAGTAAGCAGGCTCCTTGCATCTTCTCGCCCAACTACTTGCACCAGTGACCCATTTCCGTCACATCTCCTCCAGTCCCTTTCCCCTGCTGTCACCCCTCACCTAACTAAAATATTTAACCTCTCTCTCTCTTCTGGTATTTTTCCCTCCTCATTTAAGCATGCCATCATACATCCACTACTTAAAAAACCATCCCTCGACCAAAACTGTGCCGCTAACTATAGACCTGTCTCTAATCTTCCCTTCATCTCTAAACTCCTGGAACGCCTGGTCCACTCCCGTCTTATCCGCTATCTCTCAGAAAACTCTGTTCTCGACCCTCTCCAATCCGGTTTCCGCTCTTTACACTCCACTGAAACTGCCCTCACTAAAGTCTCTAATCTGCTAACAGCTAAATCAAATGGTCATTACTCCATGCTAATTCTCTTGGATCTCTCTGCAGCATTCGACACTGTGGATCATCAGCTCCTCCTCACTATGCTCCATTCCATTGGCCTCAAGGACACCGTTCTCTCCTGGTTCTCCTCCTATCTCTCCGACCGCTCCTTTGCTGTTTCTTTTGCCGGTTCCTCCTCCTCTCACCTTCCCCTTACTGTTGGGGTTCCTCAAGGATCGGTTCTAGGCCCCCTCCTCTTCTCCTTGTACACTGCCCTTATTGGTCAAACAATCAGTAGATTTGGTTTCCAGTACCATCTCTATGCTGATGACACCCAATTATACGCTTCTTCTCCTGACATCACGCCAGCCTTTCTAGAAAACACTGGCGATTGTCTAAACGCTGTCTCTAATATCATGTCCTCACTATATCTGAAACTGAACCTGTCAAAGACTGAACTCCTTGTGTTTCCTCCCGCTACTAATGTACCTACACCCGACATTGCCATTTCCGTCTGTGGTTCCACTATTACTCCCCAGCAACATGCCCGCTGTCTTGGGGTCATACTTGATTCCGAGCTTTCCTTTGCCCCCCACATTCGATCACTGGCTCGCTCTTGTCATCTGCACCTCAAAAACATTTCTAGAATTCGACCTTTTCTTACTTTAGACTCTGCAAAAACTCTTACTGTTTCTCTTATTCATTCTCGTCTCGACTATTGTAACTCTCTTCTAATCGGTCTCCCTCTTACCAAACTCTCCCCTCTCCAATCTGTCTTGAATGCTGCAGCCAGGATCATATTCCTCACCAATCGTTACACCGATGCCTCTACCTTGTGCCAGTCATTACACTGGCTACCCATCCACTCCAGAATTCAGTATAAACTTATTACCCTCACCCACAAAGCCCTCCATGGCTCAGCACCACCCTACATCTCCTCCCTTGTTTCAGTATACCACCCTACCCGCGCCCTCCGTTCTGCTGATGACCTGAGGTTAGTATCCTCAATAGTCAGAACCTCCCACTCCCGTCTCCAAGACTTTACACGTGCCGCGCCAATTCTTTGGAATGCACTTCCCAGGTCAATACGATTAGTCCCCAATCCCCACAATTTTAAGCGTGTCCTGAAAACGCATTTATTCAGACTGGCCTATCGCCTCAACACATTAACCTAACCTATCCCTGTGTGGCAGAGCCAAAAGTTTTACCATAACCAGGTTCCCAGCATCATGTTCCCACATGCTTTATGCATCCATTAGCCCTCTGTGTCTGTACTGTTACACACTTAACATTATGGCTGGTCCATACAATCAGGGCAACTGTTACCACCCACCTTTCGTGTCTACCTCTTTCCTCATAGACTGTAAGCTTGCGAGCAGGGCCCTCACTCCTCTTGGTATTTGTTATAATCTACTGTATGTGATTATTGTTATGCTGTAATGTCTATTGTCTGTACAAATCCCCTCTGAAATGTAAAGTGCTGCGGAATATGTCGGCGCTATAAAAATAAAATTTATTATTATTATTATTATTATTATTAATCCAGGATTCCTCGGCCATCACAGGCTTATGTGCATTGCTTCTCCCGGGGGGTGTAATCTGCAGACAGTCCCCTCCATGCACTGATCATATTCAGTAATACATAGACAAACGACACACTGCACTGATTGTTCACAAATGGGTTAACCTGGTGTTATATTGTTTCTCCATTTACCGCTATTCCAAAACACCACAGAAAAACAGACCGCGCTCATTAACACTGCAAAAATTGTGCCATACTCGAGTGTGATTTGGAAAGCTGCTCCTTTTTTAATTGATAATTAAATATTCAGGCCTTGGGACCGCATTGGACTTGTGCTGAGAATAGCTGAGGACAGATAATTTTTGCATTATAAAGTTGTCTGTACTAGCAGAAAGTTTTGGAAATCCCTGGATTATTACAACGCTGCCAATAAATGGTAATGAGAAAATCCAAACGAGGGGAAGAACGATACAAGGCAGCCGGCAGTTACCAGTGAGAAGGGGCAGGAGCTCCACTCCCATATTAAATACACGACACAGTTATGATTCAGAGTATTTTTTATGTTCAACATCTGCCTCCGTGCATTATTTTATTTTTTGCATTTTGACTAGTCAACTTGTTGGTCTGAATGCTGCCCGTGCTCAGGACGGCATACTGAGGTGGAAGATCCACTTTAAAATCTGAGGGCATATTTCTTGTAGGAGAGGGATATGTGCTGGTCACGCCTCGTTCAGATCACTGCTTTTCACGGACATGTTCTAGTCTTGTTTTTCAGTTTGCACCCATACCTACTAAAGCCTATGCTGCTATTCATAAATTTGTGGGGTTTTTTTCTTAAGCAGATAGAGATGGGTGAGCCCAAACACTAAAGTTCGGCATCCGCACAGAACACCTACTGTTTGAACACGAACACCGAATAGACTTCACCAGGACGTCCATGTTACTGTTCGAGTTTGGCCCCCCCGAACACCGGGTGTTTGTCTCGCTGTCATATGCACGATAGCACAGCAAACACCACTTTTGATCAGCGGTAAATTTATTACCGATAGTGAGACAGCTACGGTTCCCATGCTGTCAAATGACATTGTGAGCCCACAGCTGTGATCAGTGGTACAGTACCTCGGGACACTGCAGCAGCTGATGGAACTACTGCTCCCATCAGCCGAAGCCCGCTGCTGATAACAGGCTGCATTCACACGTTCAGGTTTTTTCGCGTTCTCACCGCGAAAACGCAAAAAACAGCATCCCATGCAATCCTATGGGATTCCGCAATGCTGTGCTAATACTGCGGATTTTCCCGCGGCGGAATCGCATCGCGGAAAAATCCGCAGCATGCTCATTAATTTGCGGAATCGCGGCAATTCCGCCCACATAGGAATGCATTGTTCTGTTTATTTTCCGCATATGGCTGTGCCCACCATGCGAAAAGTAAGCACAACATTTGCGGATGGTACCCACGGTCCAGAGGAGAGGAGACTGTCCTCCGGGCTCTGGGTACCATATCCCTGTAAGAAATAGAATAAAAATTAAAAAATCGGGTTATATTCACCTTCCGACGTCCCGCGCAGCGTCGCCAGGCTTCAGCGATACACGCGGCAGCTCCCTTTCCCAGTAATAGCCACATGCGGAAAGTAAGCGGAACAATGTATTCTTATGTGTGCGGAATTCCCACGATTCTGCAAAAAGAATGAGCATGCTGTGTATTTTTCCGCGATGCGATTCCGCCGCAGAAAAATAAGCAGCATTAGCACAGCATTGCGGAATGCTATTGAATACAATGGGTTGCTTATTGTATGCGATTTTGTGGCGAAAAAAACGCATAAAATCCGCGGCAGTTCCGCAAGTGTGCACGTAACCTGACACTTGGACCATTGTTTGTGTATGTGAAAATCCACAGATGTCTGAATCAGAACTTTTTATACGTTTTGCTCTGCCTTAATTTAAGATTGATCCTAATGTGTTGGGTATGGGTGAGGTTGATAGTGCCACGCTCTGTACCGCATTGTGTAAAATGATGGTTTTATATGGGTGGCAGGAAATAAGACCTCTGATTCTTTTGTCTTTTAGAAATGTTTGTTTCTACAGAATGTGCCACCTTTGCATCTTCCTTTCCTGTGTAAACTAGAAAAAAATATTTCTGAATAAATTGCACAAGTATGGTCTAATGAAAAAGAAAAGTATTGCTCATTCACTTCAACTTTTGTGACTCATAATAGTACTCAGTGCTTTGTGTTAGTCATTTTTCAGACTTAACCCTTTCGCGCCTGAGCCTGTTTTTGCCTTCGTGACCAGGCCAATTTTTTCAATTCTGACCAGTGTCACTTTATGAGGCCATAACTCTAGAACGCTTCAACGGATCCTGCTGATTCTGACATTGTTTTCTCATGACATATTGTACTTCAGGATAGTGGTAAAATTTCTTAGATATGAACTGCGCTTATATGTTAAAAAAATCGAAATTTGGCAAAAATTTTGCAATTTTCAAACTTTTAATTTTTATGCCCTTAAATCAGAGAGTGATATCGCACAAAATAGTTAATAAATAACATTTCCCACATGTCTACTTTACATCTGCACAATTTTGGAAACATAATTTTTTTTTTTTTTTGGAAGTTATAAGGGTTAAAAGTTGACCAGCGATTTCTCATTTTTACAACAAAATTTACAACACCATTTTTTTTTAGGGACCACCTCACATTTGAAGTGAGTTTGGGGGGTCAATATGACAGAAAATACCCAAAAGTGACACCATTCTAAAAACTGCACCTCTCAATGTACTCAAAACCACATTCAAGAAGTTTATTAACCCTTCAGGTGCTTCACATGAATGAATGGAATGTGGAAGGAAAAAATAAACATTTAACTTTTTTTCACAAACGTTTTACTTCAGAACCATTTTTTTTATTTTCACAAGTGTAAAACCAGAAAATGAACCACAAAATTTTTTTGTGCAATTTCTCCCAAATACGCCGATACCCCGTATGTGGGGCTAAACCACTGTTTGAGCACACGGCAGAGCTCAGAAAGGAAGGAGTGCCGTTTGACTTTTTCAATGCAGAATTGGCTGGAATTGAGAGAGGACGCCATGTCGCATTTGGAGAGCCCCTAATGTGCCTAAACAGTGGAAACCCCCACAAGTGACCCCATTTTGGAAACTAGACCCCTTAAAGAACTTACCTAGATGTGTCGTGAGCACTTTGAACCCCCAAATGCTTCACAGAAGTTTATAATGTAGAGCCATGAAAATAAAAAATCATTTTTGTTCCACAAACATGATCTTTTAGCCCCCAATTTTTTATTTTCACAAGGGTAAAAGGAGAAATTGGACCCCAAAAGTTGTTGTCCAATTTGTCCTGAGTACACTGGTACCCCATATGTGGAAGAAAACTACTGTTTGGGCACACGGTGGGGATCGGAAGGGAAGTAGTGACGTTTTGGAATGCAGACTTTGATGGAATGGTCTGCGGGTGTCATGTCGTGTTTGCAGAGCCCCTGATGTGCCTAAACAGTGGAAATCCTCCACAAGTGACCCCTTTTTGGAAACTAGACCCCCCCCAAGGAACTTATCTAGATGTGTGGTGAGCACTTTGAACCCCCAAGTGTTTCACTAAAGTTTATAATGTAGAGCCGTGAAAATAAAAAAATCATTTTTTTTCCACAAAAATGATCTTTTAGCTCCCAATTTTTATTTTCACAAGGGTAACAGGAGAAATTGGACCCTAAGAGTTGTTGTCCAATTTGTCCTGAGTACGCTGGTACCCCACATGTGGGGGGGGACCACTGTTTGGGCACACGGTGGGGCTCGGAAGGGAAGTAGTGACGTTCTGGAATGCAGACTTTGATGGAATGGTCTGCGGGCGTCATATTGCATTTACAGAGCCCCTGATGTACCTAAACAGTGGAAACCCCCAATTCGAATTCCAACCCTAACCCCAACACAACCCTAACCCTAGCCCTAACCCTAGCCTGCCTACCTGCTTTTTTTTTTTTTCTTTACTTTTTTTTTTATTTTTGTGTTTTTTATTTTTTGTATTTTTGACTCATAGTAACGCCACTTCTCTGATCTCACACTGGCAGATGATCAGAGGAGAAGCAGCGTTACTATGTGACAAGATCGCTGCCCGGCACATAGTAACGCCACTTCTCCTCTGATCTCACACTGACAGATGATCAGAGGAGAAGCAGCGTTACTATGTGACAAGATCGCTGCCCGGCACATAGTAACGCCACTTCTCCTCTGATCTCACACTGACAGATGATCAGAGGAGAAGCAGCGTTACTATGTGACAAGATCGCTGCCCGGCACATAGTAACGCCACTTCTCCTCTGATCTCACACTGACAGATGATCAGAGGAGAAGCAGCGTTACTGTGTGACAAGATCGCTGCCTGACACAGCTGTGCCAGGCAGCGATCAGCTGTGCCAGGCAGCGATCTAGTCACACTGTAACGCTGCTTCACCTCTGCTCATCTGTCAACATGAGCTCAGAGGAGAAGTCGCGTTATAATGAGGGAGATCGCCGGGAAACAAGCAGCTTTCCCAGCGAGCTCTCTCATTGGCTGCTGTGACGCGACGTCATCAGGACCTGAACCAATCAGGTCTCGATGACGTCGGGGGTCCCAGCATGCATTGTGCACCGGGATCCCCGCGTTATAAGGTATGAGGGGGTCCCGGGGGGCACAAAACCGCCGACAGTAGATAAACGTCGGCGCTGCACAAAGCCCAGCAAGCGCCAACGTTTATCTACTGTGGGCGGTCGCGAAGAGGCTAAAACCTCACAAAGTACACGGAGAACGTGTTTGTAGCTCGGGTTTGGTTTTCTCCTATAGTGAAACTGAGTAAGGCGAATCTGGAACTGATGCCAAAAAGCTTTCCCTTGCCTTTTGTCTTTGGGATGTGTTCCAACTTTGAGCCATAAAAAATAACTAATACGCAGCACGTTAACCCATTGTCATCTGTAGGATCTTTACTTAAGGCTAGTATCAAATTCACTAAGATTTGTTGCACCATGGGCGACCCAAGCATCACGAGGAAATCTTTGCAAGCTGTCACCCGGAATAGAATCGTAGAGTTGGAAGGGACCTCCTGGGCCATCTGGTCCAACCCCCTGCTCAGAGCAGGATTCGCTAAATCATCCCAGCCAGATGTCTGTCCAGCCTCTGTTTGAAGACTTCCATTGAAGGAGAACTCACCACTTCTCGTGGCAGCTTGTTCCACTCATTGATCACTCTGTCAAAAAGTTTTTTCTAATATCTAATCTGTGTCTCCTCCCATTCAGTTTCATCCCATTGCTTCTAGTCTTTCCTTGTGCAAATGAGAATGAAATTGATCCTTCTACAATGTGACAGCCCTTTAGATATTTGTAGACCGCTATGAAGTCTCCTCTCAGTCTTCTCTTTTGCAAACTAAACAATCCCAAATCCTGCAACCTTTCCTCATAAGACAGGGTTTGCAGACCGGTCACCATTCTGGTTGCTCTTTTCTGAACTTGCTCCAGTTTGTTGATGTCTTTTTTAAAATGTGGTGCCCAAAACTGGACACAATATTCCAGATGAGGTCTGACCAAAGAGGAGTAGAGGGAAATAATGACTTCACGTGATCTAGACTGTATGCTTCTGTTAATACATCCTAGAATTGCATTTGCCTTTTTTGCTGCTGCATCACACTGTTGACTCATATTCAGTCTGTGATCTATTAGTATACCCAAGTCTTTTTCACATGTGCTGTTGCTTAGGCCTATTCCTCCCATTCTGTATGCTTTTTTTCATTTTTATTGCCCAGATGTAGTACTTTGCATTTTTCCCTGTTAAAAACCATTCTGTTAGTTGCTGCCCACTTCTCCAGTTTATTTATATCTTTTTGAATCCTCTCTCTCTCTTCTCTAGTATTAGCTATCCCTCCTAGCTTTGTGTCATCAGCAAATTTAATCAGTTAACCCTCAATTTCTTCATCTAAATCGTTGATAAAGATGTTGAGCAATACAGGGGCAAGGACAGAGCCCTGTGGTACGCCACTTGAGACATTCTTCCAACTGGATGTGCTGCCATTTACGACCACTCTTTGGGTCCGATCACTAAGCCAGTTATGAATCCACCTAACAGTTGCTTTGTCCATTCCATACTTAGTCATTTTTTCAATAAGGATTGTATGAGAGACTTTGTCAAATGCTTTGCTGAAGTCAAGATATACTATATCTACAACATTTCCTTGATCCACCCAATCAGTGATTCCGGCATAGAAGGAAATTAAGTTAGTCTGACATGACTTATTAGTTACAAACCCATGCTGACTCTGTTTAATAGAAGTTTATAATTTATGCCGGTATCTGGCCTAAATAATAGTACCATCTTTAGGCCATTCCTTCCCCCTCCTCCTACCCCCACCAAGTCTAGCATGCTTTAAAAAAAAACCAAATTGCGTAATTGTGGCCTTTTCTAAAATGTGGCTATGTGATATCACAATGGTGGCGCATGGTTCCCCTCTATATATAAAGTACTCTTGTTTAATTTTAGAACAGGGGCAAAAAGTGGATTTTAATAGGGTTACAGTAAAGTTGGATGTTTTACTGAAGAGCCCCCTGGATGCCGGGTTGGTTTGAGGCTTATCCTTGTGTCTGTCTGTACTTCAGATCTGCGGTCAGATGCTGGACGTGCCTCTGCTGCAGTGAACGGAGGGGCTGCTTTGTTTTTAGCTGGTGCAATCATTGTGCCTCGATGACTTGTGATGGACCGTTTCCTTACCTATTGTTTGTTTCTAGGCTTAGGAAATGGAAAGTGCTGACACCTAAACCGATTTCCTTTCTGCTTTGACCATGAAAGCACAGAGTCAGCTGTTTATAGGCAGACAGACCTGTGGAATACAACGTGTTAACTTGTGTTTTATATATTTTCTCCTTGTTTTCCAGTCCAGCCCGTCCTCTCCTGAGCCCGCCAGCCTTCCTACAGAAGATATCAGTACAAATGCTAATGGCCCCAAACAAACAGAAGTTATTCTGACTGATGACCGGGAAGATCTTTTTGCTGGTAATTTTTCTCCTTTATTTATCCAATGAAAGTGATAATACATATAGGAAAATTAAATGATTGCCTGGCTTTTTAGTAGCCATTAATGTGCAAATAATTGATGTGAAAAAACAGAAACCCCCCCCCCCCCCCCAAAACCCCACCAAAATTAAGCAATTGGAGGGTCGGTGCTCACTGCAGTGCCACATTGCCATTGCGGTTTTCATGCCACACAGTGTTGCCGTACAGATCGGCCACTTTCATGTGTGTGCACCTAGCAGACATTGCATGGTACTGCTATGAAGAGGCTGCAACAACAAACATCAGTGCTTTTACAATCTTTTGGAATGAAGGAGGATCTGGATTTCTCATTTTACCGTATGAAAGAGTTGTTGCTATTTTCTTACAGCTGTTGTCCTATCTAGGATGTTTATTGCATATCCACCACTGGGACCTGCAATTCACTCAACAAAGCCAATCCCCAGTTGCGCACTGAAATCAATAGTGGGGTGGCTGTTATTATTTTTATTATTATTAGCTGAACAATAATATATAATTAAAAAAAAATAATTTCCTGTGAATGTGTAGAGGATATACATATAAAATAAAATCCACGCCATTAATACATATGCCCTGCCAGTTATCAGATACCCTGCTGGCATAGTGTGCTGGCCAACAGAAGAGATGGAAGCTGCAGATGTGAAGACACGAAAGCTCCTTACAATGCATGGAGGTCTCCACCCTAAGTCTAGCACCCAAAGATTGTATACCAACAGAAAGGAGGGTGGTGAGGCTTGATGAGCATCCAAGCCACCATCACTAATGAAACAAGGAGTATCCAGGAATACATCAGAAAAATGGCACAGAAAGATGAGATGCTGAGAGAATGTCTAAGGTTTGTTTCACACATCAGTTTTTTCCTCAGTTAAAATCCGCTACAATGGCGGACAACGGATCTGTTCCTGTACTGACCACAACATTTGGCACCGGACCGTTGTTTTAACAGATCCGTCGAAGAATTTTAAAGGAACCGCTGCCTGGGGAGGAGAGAGAGAGAGAATTGTTTTCAGCAGCCAGAACAGGGTTTAGGGTTAAAGGGAATCTGTCACCCCTTTTTTTTGGCCTTTCAGCTGCCGGCATAGACATCGGGGGCTTATCTACAACATTCTGTAATACTGTAGATAAGCCTCCGATGTAACCTGAAAAAGAAGAAAAACACGTTATATTATACTCACGGAGGTGGGCGGTCCGGTCCGATGGGTGTCGACGTCCCGTCCGGCTCCTCCCTTCTTCATGCGATGCCGTTCTCTTCTCCTGTCCTGTAATGGTTCCGGCGCAGGCGCACTGCTCTGCCCTGTTGAGGGCAGAGCAGAGTCCTGCACTGCGCAGGCATCGGGAGAGGTCTGGCGCCTGCGCACTGCAGAATTCTGCTCTGCCCTCAACAGGGCAGAGCAATGCGCCGGAGCCATTTCAGGACGGGAGAAGAGAACGTCATTGCATGAAGAAGGGAGGCACTGGACGGCGACACCCATCGGACCGGACCGCCCACCTCGGTGAGTATAATATAACGTGTTTTTCTTTCAGGTTACATCGGAGGCTTATCTACAGTATTACAGAATGCTGTAGATAAGCCCCCGATGTCTATGTCGGCACCTAATAGAGGGAAAAAAAGGGTGACAGATTCCCTTTAAATTTGCGGCCGAGGCAAATCCTCCAGGCATGCGCAATGTAAAATGCGGATCCGGCCGCCCGAAAAAAACCTTACATTGTCCGTCCAGACATGTTGGCGGATGCCAAAATTTTGGCGGATCCGCAAAAAACGGATCCAACGGATGGCCATCCGTCAAGATCCGCCTGTAATGCAACTCAATGGGGGAAAAAAACTGATCCGCCAAGCAAAATGGCAGATCTGTTTTTTTTTTGCAAAACGGCGGATCTTGACTGATTTGAAAAAAACTGATGTGTGAAACAGGCTTAAGGCAGAAACAACAGATCTGGAAGGAAGAACAGGAACATGAAGCGCCATGGCAAGACAAGCCGCTGCATGGGATGTACCATCGACAGATAATGGAGGTGGCTGACATGGAGAAATCCTACCAATGGCTGGAGAAAGCTGGACTCCGAGACAGCACAGAAGCACTAATCATATCAGCACAAGACCAAGCACTAAGTACCACTTCCATAGAAGCAGGAATCTACCACACAAGACAAGACCCAAGGTGCAGACTATGCAAAGAAACCTCAGAAACCGTCCAACACATAGTGGCAGGATGCAAAATGCAAGCAGGAACAGCGTATACTGAACGCCACAGCCAAGTAGCGGGAATTGTATACAAGAACATCTGCACAGCATATGGGCTAAGTCCAGGTGGGAGACCCCAGAGAAAGTGGTGGAGAATGAAGGGGCTAAAATCCTGTGGGACGTCAAGATCCAGATAGTTAAGCAGGTGTTGGCTAACCAACCAGACATTGTGATAGTAGACAAGGATCAGAACGCAGCAATGATAATAGATGTGGCAGTGCCAAGTGACTGCAACATCAGAAAGAAGGAATATGAGAAGTTGGAGAAATAACAGGGCCTCAAAGGAGAACTGGAGAAGCTGTGGAAGGTGAAGGTAACAGAGATTCCAGTGGTGATAGGGGCCACTGCTCCAAGTGCTCCTAAGTTGAGAAATTGGCTACAACAGATCCCAGGAGCAACATCTGAACTCTGTCCAGAAAAGCGCAATGCTGGGAACAACTAAGATCCTGCGCAGAACCCTCAAACTCTCAGGCTTCTGGTAGAGGACACGATAATGAGAAAGGACAACAAAGACCACCCCCCGGTGGGGGGGGGGGGTGAGAAATAAGTTTTTATATATTAATAACAATGATCAAATGGTGACAGACTGTTTAAGAGGGGGGAGAGCACCCTTCCACTTGCAGGCTTACATCCTATACATTAACGGGGTTGTCTGTCCTCAGCAGAAAGGTTTGCAGTCACCCTGTCTCTAGATATTCTGGGACATCAGAATCCTGTTGGAGCAGAGCTATGTGTTAGTAGTGACCACAGTTGTGCATCTGCTTTCAGGAATTTGCTAATATTGTTAGATTCTACTTCAGGTTAATGCCGTGTTCTTCAGTGGACACCACTTCACCCTTCACCACATAGTAATATAGAGATTACTGGTTAAACATGAGTTTACACTTTACTGACATCCCAAGGGCAGCACTTGGAGGCTGGATCTTGGACACGTCCCGTCACTCGGCTCATTTACATGCATATATTGACTTCTAGCCCCTTTATGGATTCAGTTTATTTCTTTATCTTTGGGACTTAATCAGCTTGAATTTAGGACTAAATAATATGGTATGGCCAGGTTCACATTGCGTTTAACCAGCCCGTTCAACGCATAGCGTTGACGGGCTGGTTAAACGGTATAGCATAAGGCGATCGCGTTATGCTATACCCGCTAGCGCTGATGATTCACAGCATGTGTCGCGATGCGCCTGACAATGGAGGGCAATGGCAGCGTTAACGGACTGCGTTATGCCGCGGTGTAACGCAGTTCGTCTAACAGACTGCCTAACGCAGTATGAACCCAGCCTAATACAATTGACTGTATATTTGCTTTCTGCAAAGTGAACAGGCGAAGAAACCAAACCTTGACTTGTAATTAGTCATTGTTCTGGCTCGATCTGGTATTATCCCGCGCCCGCTTTCATACAACCACCTTATCTTGGTTTTGAAGATCAAGAACCTTCTATAAACATGATTGTACTGGTTCCTCATAGCATTAGCGGGTGAGTGAGCGACAGAAGGCCGGATAGCGCCCCCTGTGTCAAGCTGCAGGGAAGAATATGCTGATCACTAGCAGATGTGCAGGGCACAGAGAGGGAGGAGCACAGCAACATCTCCACTTACTGTGTGCTGTAAAATACCATGTGCCTGAGGTTTTATATTTTACTATGCCAAATAGCTCTTAAAAGGAATGTCACCAGTTTTTTGCCACCTAATTTGAGACCAGCATAATGGAGACAGAGACCCTGATTTCAGTGATGTCATTTACTGGGCTACTTGCGTTAAATTTTGATAAATTCAAGATTTTATAAGCAACACATTATCACTAGAGGACTAGTAAACCTGTGCCATGTAGCCCTTCATATTCCTGCGCTCTGCCCCCATCACTGATTGGCAACTCTGCCTATGCACAGTGTACACAGAAAGTGGTGTGGGCGGGGTTGTGCAGAGCTCTGAATTCTGATCTGTAGCAGAGAAAACGGTGACTTCATCAAAATGGCAGTATTCGGCAAAGTACCGTAAGTGACACATCGCAGGAAGCAGGGTCTCTTCCCATACATCATACTGATCTCAGATGGGGTAGCCAAAACCTGCTGACAGATTACCTTTAAGATACCTCTTTATCACAAAATGCCATTCAGGTTGAATAATAAATCTCAATTTCTATGTTCGCTTTAATCCCTTAGCTACCGCTGACTGGTTAGTACGTGGTTAGTACGTCAGCGGTTGGTATCCACTGCTTTGAGGTGGGCTCCGGCGGTGAGCCCACCTCAAAGCCGCAACATGTCAGCTGTTATAAACAGCTGACGTGCCCGCAATAGGCGCAGACGGAATTGCGATCTGCCTGCACCTATTAACTAGTTAAATACCACTGTCAAACGCTGACAGAGGGCATTTAACTAGTACTTCCGGCGCCTGGCCGGAAATGAGCGCATCGCTGATGAAAAAAGCTCCCGTCCTTAAGGGGTTTAAAAAAACAAAAAAAAAAAAACAACTTGTACATTAGCTTTTTATAATTAGAGCTGATTATGCATATTGCAGCAGATGCCACAGATTGCTCTGGTTCATACCTTCACTCGTTTGAATCTAGATGATCGTTCTCCAGGTTGGGTGAGCTGCTGAGATGACAGATGTGGCATCTAAGGGGGAAGATGGCTAGCTCAGATACTGGCCACTTCAGTGGCTGTACACTGTGTTCCAAATTATTATGCAAATGATATTTTTCTCTGATTTTCCTAAATAGTCAGTACAAATGACAGTCAGTCTAATAAGTCATCACCGGTTAGAGTATACATCAAATTTTATTGAAGAAACCTCCCAATAATAACAGTATAATCTCCAAAATGAATAAAAGCTCAAATTGCACTGTTCCAAATTATTAGGCACAGTAGAATTTCTAAACATTTGATATGTTTTAAAGAACTGAAAATGCTCATTTGTGGAATTTGCAGCATTAGGAGGTCACATTCACTGAACAAAAAGGATATTTTGGCGTTAAATAGCTTAACAGGCCAAGTTACATGTTAACATAGGAACCCTGCTTTGATATCACCTTCACAATTCTTGCATCCATTGAAATTGTGAGTTTTTGGAGAGTTTCTGCTTATATTTCTTTGCATGAAGTCAGAATAGCCTCCCAGAGCTGCTGTTTGGATGTGAACTGCCTCCCACCCTCATAGATCTTTTGCTTGATGATACTCCAAAGGTTCTCTATAGGGTTGAGGTCAGGGCAAGATGGTGGCCACACCATGAGTTTATCTCCTTTTATGCCTATAGCAGTCAATGACTCAGAGGTATTCCTTGCAGCATGAGATGGTGCGTTGTCATGCATGAAAATGATTTTGCTCCTGAAGGCACGTTTCTGCTTTTTATACCATGGAAGACAGCTGTCAGTCAGAAACTCTATATACTTTGCAGAGGTGATTTTCACACCTTCAGGAACCTTAAAGAGCCCTACCAGCTGTTTCCCCATGATTCCGGCCCAAAACATGACTCCTCCACCTCCTTGCTGATGTCGCAGCCTTGTTGGGACATAGTGGCCATCCACCAACCATCCACTACTCCATCCATCTGGATCATCCAGGGTTGCTCGACACTCATTAGTAAAAAAGACTGTTTGAAAATTAGTCTTCATGTATGTCTGGGCCCAGTGCAACCATTTCTGCTTGTGAACACTGTTTAGGGGTGGCCGAATAGTAGATTTATGCACCACAGCAAGCCTTTGAAGGATCCTACACCTTGAGGTTCGAGGGACTCCAGAGGCACCAGCAGCTTTAAATATCTGTTTGCTGGTTTGTAATGGCTTTTTAGCAGCCACTCTCTTAATCCAATGAACTTGCCTGGCAGAAACCTTCCTCATTCTGCCTTTATCAGCACAAACATGTCTGTGCTCAGAATCAACCACAAATCTCTTAACAGTACAATGATCACGTTTAAATTTTTGGGAAATATCTAATGTTTTCATCTCTTGACCAAGGCATTGCACTATTTGATGCTTTTCAGCAGCAGAGAGATCCTTTTTATTTCCTAAATTCCTTGAAACCTGTGCCCTGCTTAATAATGTGGAACATCATTCTTAAGTAGTTTTCTTTTAATTGAGCTCACCTGGTAAACTAATTATCATAGGCATTTGAGATTGATTTCAGTGATCCAAAGAGCCCTGATACAAAATACCATCTATGAGTTTATTTGAAAAACAAAAAATAACATCTTTATGACACTTAAATCCAATTTGCATAATTTGGAACACAGTGTATATTAAGCCGGCTTCCACTCTGGATGCCTCAGCCCATAAGGGAACAGAGGTGTAAGCTGTTCCCGGATATTAGAGAGAAAATTTTACATGCTTATCTAGGAATATCCTTATGAACCGTTATGATCAATTCAATGGTATCTGATCAGAAGATCACATGATTTCACTTTCTATTTGATGATTTCTGTTTTGCCCTTTACGCCAGAGAGGTTTGCTGGATCAACCAATTTTTAGGATTATTTTTGTCATTAATGATTATGAAATATGTATATTTTTCTTCTTTTAGAAGCTACAGATGAAGTTTCCCTGGATAGTCCTGAGCGGGACCTCATCCTGTCCTCAGAGCCCAGTCCAGCCATCACTCCGGTTACCCCCACATCACTAATTACCCCACGGATGGAAGCAATTAATATTTCTGCCCCTATTATTTATGATCGTTCTAGGGATGAGGTAAGGCCATACGTTGGCATTCTGCATTCCTGTGTATTCCTGGCTTCATCCACCATCAGCATTATTCAGTCAAGTGAGACACAAACTATATATACTTATTGGTGGCACAACACGACCGCCAATCTGTAATTCTTTACTGATCGTCAGTTGTTTAAATGCCTGCTCATAGAGCAAGACCAAAGTTAACGATACACATTGAGCAATCTGTAATGGGTCACTCAGTGTGCACAGGCTGCCACGATCCTCTTCTGCGTGAGTTCTCTTTACACGGGATGATACGCCGCCATGAAAGGTTGTATTTTTTTTCTTCTTTCCACTCTACAAACGATCAGATCAAACAATAGTGTTTTGCTCTCTCATCGGGTGTTTGATAGCCTGATTACACTGCACAATAATCATGACGTTTTTAACAACGCTCCTTCACCCGTCAGTGTAAATGCAGCTCAATAGTAAGGACAGTTATATTTGTTTCTGTAATTGAAGTAGTCATTTCTATGTTTAATGTTCAATTAACCCCAGAATCTGGATACATTAACTCTAATTGCTATGGTAAGTAAGTGCTACGGCTGCCCTTATCATAACGGGGTTGTGAACTTCTCTGTTGCCCAAGTAACATAAGGGGACTCTGTCGGTACACAATGACTGTTCAAGCCAAGTACACGTGCTCAGTGCATCATGGTGGCGGCAAACAGATCAGCGCACCTTCCCACCAACTTATTTTCCATTCTATAGCTCTGTAAAGTCGGAGCTGTCAATCAAGGAAGAGTGGAGGTAGAGGTGGAAAGGTGTACTGATCGTCACAAGTGCTCCTATACTTGGTTTGAAAAGTAATTCTGTGCTGGCAGACTTACTTCAATACAACCACTCAGGGACTATAAAGTCAACACTGGAAGCCCAGATACTGGATCTAAATGTGCAGCTGGCAACACTGAGATCCATAGACAATATGGAAAGGAGTTTTCTGCTCACTGAGCAGACGCTCAATGGGATAGATGAGGGGAGGGGTGCTAGGTTGGAGCTGCAGGTCAATGAAGCAGCTAGCTGGGTGACAGTTAAAAGGCAGGGTAGAGGGAAGAGCACCAGGGAGACTAGTCCTGATCTGACACACCCCAATAAGTTTGCTAAGTTGGCAGATGAGGGAAGTGTTAGTGCAGGTGTAGCACTGCTGCAGCAAGGCATGTCCTCTGAAAGCCGGAGGAGTGTCTGCTCCAGTAAGGGGGGAAATAGGAGAGCAGGGCAGGCCAGACAGGTTCTGGTAGTGGGAGACTCTATTATTAGGGGAACAGATAGGGCAATCTGTCACAAAGACAGGGATCGTCGAACGGTGTGCTGCCTACCTGGCGCTCGAGTCCGACACATTGCTGATCGGGTTGACAGATTACTGGGAGGGGCTGGTGAGGATCCAGCGGTCATGGTGCACATTGGCACAAATGACAAAGAGGTAGGTGGAAGGTCCTTTAAAGATGATTTCAGGGAATTAGGCTGTAAGCTTAAAGCAAGGACCTCCAAGGTGGTATTTTCGGAAATACTTCCTGTACCACGTGCCACGCCAGAGAGGCAACGGGAGATTAGGGAGGTTAATAAGTGGCTCAGGAATTGGTGTAGGAAGAAGGGCTTTGGGTTCCTGCAGAACTGGGCCGACTTCTCAGTTGGCTACAGGTTCTACGCTAGGGACGGGCTGCACCTCAATGGGGAGGGTGCAGCTCTGCTGGGGAGAAAATTGCTAGAAGGTTGGAGGAGTGTTTAAACTAGGGACGAGGGGGAGGGTATTCCTTTTATAGGAGGGGAAGATAGTGCAGATAGAGACCTGGGCACAAATAATGAAATGGGGGGTGGGGTTAGAACAGTTAATAATTTAAGAAAGAATAAAGGTACAGAGAGATACATAAAGTGCATGTATACTAATGCCAGAAGCCTCGCCAACAAAATGGAGGAATTGGAGTTAATGTTGTTGGAGCATAATTATGACATGGTGGGGATATCTGAGACATGGCTGGACGAGAGCCACGACTGGGCGTTTAATTTACAGGGCTATAGTCTGTTCAGAAATGACCGAACAAATAAGCGAGGGGGAGGCGTGTGTTTATATGTAAAATCATCCTTAAAACCCATCCTTCGTGATAATATATATGAATCTAATGAAAATGTAGAGTCCCTGTGGGTGGAGATAAGGGGAGGGGGAAAAATTAATAAATTACTGATAGGGGTTTGTTATAAGTCTCCAAAAATAATGGAAGCAACGGAGAATATCCTCATAAAGCAAATAGATGATGCTGCGACTCAAGGAGAAGTCATTATTATGGGGGACTTCAACTACCCTGAAATACATTGGGGAACCAAAGCCTGCAGTTCCAGCAAAGGTAATAGGTTTTTGACAACTATGAGAGACAATTACCTTTCACAACTGGTTCAGGACCCAACAAGAGGGGGGGCACTGCTAGACCTAATATTAACCAACAGGCCAGACCGCATATCAAATGTAAGGGTTGGGGGTCACTTGGGTAATAGTGATCACAAATAAGTTTTCATGTATCCTTTAAGATGTGTAGTAGAGGGGTTACAAGGACACTAAACTTCCGGTAGGAAAATTTCCGACGGATGAGAGATGATCTTGGTGCTATTAACTGGGACGATATCCTGAGACACAAAAATACACAAAGAAAATGGGAGAAGTTTATTAGCATCCTGAATAGGACCTGTGCACAATATATACCGTATGGGAATAAACATGCTAGAAATAGGAGGAAACCACTATAGGAGGAAACCACTATGGCTAAATAGAGCTGTAAGGGGCGCAATAAGTGACAAAAATAAAGCATTTAGAGAATTAAAGCAAGTAGGTAGTGATGAGACATTAACTAAATACAGAAGATAAAATAAATTCTGTAAAAAGCAAATCAAGACAGCAAAGATTGAGACAGAGACTCATTGCCAGAGAAAGTAAAAATAATCCCAAAATATTCTTTAACTACATAAATAGTAAGAAACTTAAAAATGATAGTGTTGGTCCCCTTAAAAATAGTCTGGGTGAAATGGTGGATGAGGAAAAAGCCAATATGCTAAATGACTTTTTTCAGCAGTATTTACACAAGAAAACCCCATGACGGCTAACATGATCAGGGATAAAAATTCTCCATTAAATGTCACCTGCTTAACCCAGCAGGAAGTACGGCGGCGTCTAAAAACCACTAAAATTGACAAATCCCCGGGCCCGGATGGGATACACCCCCGAGTACTGCAGGAATTAAGCACAGTCATAGAGCATTATTTTTAATCTTTAAAGATTCCATAATAACAGGGTCTGTACCACAGGACTGGCGTATAGCAAATGTGGTGCCAATATTCAAAAGGGGACAAACTAAACTTGGAAATTATAGGCCAATAAGTTTAACCTCAACTGTGGGTAAAATCCTGGAGGGTTTTCTAAGAGATACTATAATGGAGTATCTGGAGAAGAATAACCTTATGACCCAATATCAACATGGGTTTACAAGGGACCGTTCCTGTCAGACTAATCTGATAAGCTTTTATGAAGAGGTAAGTTCCGGACTGGACCAAGGGAATGCAGTGGACGTGGTGTACATGGACTTTTCGAAAGCTTTTGATACGGTGCCACACAAAATGTTGATACATAAAATGAGAACAATGGGGATAGGGGAAAATGTGTAGGTTTGTTAAGAGCTGGCTCAGGGATAGGAAACAAAGGGTGGTTATTAATGGAGCACACTCGGACTGTGTCACGGCTAGCAGTGGGGTACCACAGGGGTCAGTTTTGGGCCTGCTTTTTAACATATTTATTAATGACCTTGTAGGGGGCATAGAGAGTAGAATTTCAATATTTGCAGATGACACTAAACTCTGCAGGGTAATCAATACAGAGGAGGACAATTTTATATTACAGGAGGATTTATGTAAACTAGAAGCTTGGGCTGATAAAAGAAAATGAGCTTTAATGTGGATAAATGTAAGGTCATGCACTTGGGTAGAACTAACAAGATGTATAATTATGTGCTTAATTATAAAGCACTGGGCAAAACTGTCACTGAAAAAGACCTGGGTGTATGGGTGGATGACAAACTCACATTTAGTGGCCAGTGTCAGGTAGCTGCTGCAAAGGCAAATAAAATAATGGGATGCATTAAGAGGCACAGATGCTCATGAGGAGAACATTATTTTACCTCTATATAAGTCACTAGTGCGACCACACTTAGAATACTGTGTAGAGTTCTGGTCTCCGGTGTATAAGAAAGACATAGCTGAACTGGAGCGGGTGCAGAGAAGAGCGACCAAGGTTATTAGGGAGCTAGCGGGTCTGCAATACCAAGACAGGTTATTACACTTGGGGTTATTTAGTTTGGAGAATCGAAGGCTTAGGGGTGATCTTATTACAATGTATAAATATATGTGGGGACAGTACAAAGACCTTTCTAATGATCTTTTTACTCTTAGACCTGTGACAGGGACAAGGGGGCATCCTCTACGTCTGGAGGAAAGAAGGTTTAAGCAGAATCACAGATGCAGATTCTTTACTGTAAGAGCAGTGAGACTATGGAACTCTCTGCCATATGGTGTTGTAATGAGTGATTACCTACTAAAATTTAAGAAGGGCCTGGATGCCTTTCTTGAAAAGTATAATATAACAGGGTATATACACTAGTTTCCCGTAATATTGCGTTGATCCAGGGAGCTAGTCTGTGGAGTCGGGAAGGAATTTTTTTTTCTCCCCAATGTGAAGCTTACTGTTTGCCACGTGTTATTTTTTTTTGCCTTCCTCTGGATCAACATGTTAGGGCAGGTTAGGATAGGATATGGGTTGAACTAGATGGACTTAAAGTCTCCCTTCAACCTTAATAACTGTTACTATGTAAATGTAGTTTTACACTATGCAAACATTAGAAAGCTTTGTATAGTGCCTTTTTTTTTTTTTTGAGCCTTACCTAAATGCTTTTGACTGATCTTATTATGGTGCTTGAACCTCTAGGTTCAAGCAACATGTTGTAATCCGATTTCTTATATTTTATTATTATTCTACTTCTCCGCGTTTTCTGCAATTAATGCGGCCCGAACCGCTCGGTGCAGAGACACCGTTCAGGCGGCGTTTCGAAGCCCTCGGTGGGGACTGGTGTGCTATGTATTTTTAGAGTTGATCCAATTTGTAGTTTTTAAAAAAAAAATCGCATTTCAAGCAAAAATTTTCCCATAGGAATTAATGACGACCTTTCCATGACCCCCAACTGACATGGATTGAAGCCACAGCGCAGGTGCAGTGACCTTACAGAGATGGCAGCTATGCAAATGCAGCTTCCACACATGACCCGTTTTAGCTAATGGAAGCTGACAAATCGCTGATTCAAGGTCTTTGGTTTGTGCCAAAGTGGCTACCAAGTGGCCAAAGTGGCTACCGAGGGGCCGAATGTGCCAAAGTGGCATCACTACATCACCCCCGTTGTCTTCATATACAACCCATCCCAGGTTGTGCATCGCTATACACAACATTCATATTCTAACTTTACTTTTTCCATTCTACATGACGGCACCACGAGAGAGGGGATCCGCCCAGCGAGGACAGGAAACCTTCAAGATAAAAGGGGCGGCTCCTCTCTCCGCATCAGTTGGTTTCCTGTCCTCGATGGGAGACCCTCAAGGTGAAAACCTCTTGATGATTGGAAGAAAGAAGAGGATGCCTGGGTCGGGTGATCAAATAGCAGGCACCGGTCTGCTACACCTGATACCAGGTGCCGGTAGTCGCCTCGGGGGTCATATATTCCTATGTCCCCCCTGAGCGAGTGCATGGCCACAGCCCATGGGGCAGATGCCCGGGTGAAGCTGGATACCTTGGAGACCACAGGCGGTGTACCCTCCAAGATGTAACTGTACCCCATAAGACGTCCACGGAGGCCACTTTCCGTGTTCCCTCCCTGTCGACGTACGGTGGCCATGCAGCCCATGTGACACATCGGTGCCTGGGCGAAGATATTGCTCCTCGGGGGTGCCACATTGGTGTACCCGCCCTGTTGAGACCAGATGCCAGTCCCCGCAGAATTCGGCTCTGGAAGGTTTACCTGGTGTATACGTTGGTGGTATAGTGGATCGTCCATCCTTTCTCCTCAGGTAAGAGGGAGAGCGCAGGTGACCGGTATAGGGCCCAGGCGCTCACCGGAAAACCCGGGTTTGCGCCGCTGAGCACACCAGGGCGGCAAGGACGCGCGCATTGGTAGCGCGCATGGCGGGGCCTTGCTGGGAGGAAGCCGACGCTAAACCGGAAGTGGCAAGCGGCGACCCGGAAGTAGAGGTGGCGCGCACAGCAGAGACACAGGAGGGTGTGCGCAGTCACTAGGGGGCGCGCGGACACAGGTAGTGGCGCGCGCACAGAGGGCGCAAGCGGGGTACGGGGACCAGGAGGTCCAATTTAAAAAAAAAGAGAGAGGAATAACCTTCCCTCTTAGGCTGAAGGTGACTGCTCTCATTAGGTGGCTCCTGCTAAGCAGCTTGAAGCTGGGGGCTGCTATTTAAACCGGTAGTGGCTGGCGTCACTACACCATTACATGGTCGGGTGTGACTGCTCTCAGCACAGGATAGCAGCAGACATATACGGCAGGATGGAGAGCCCCTCGCCAGAGCATATACAACCACGCCAGGAAGCAAAGGAAAGGCGGTCACGCTCACACGAAAAGAGCCAGACACGCCGCAGCAGCAGTGGAAGCCGCTCGGGCAGCGCACGGGCGGATCGTCAACGCAAGAAGGAGGGGTCCCTAGTCTCCTTAGGAGACAGTGAGAAGACCAGTCAGCCTCCAGATCCGGTACCCGTTTTGTGAAAGCGTCCGAGTGGTGAGTGAACTACGAGAAAGTCCAGTACTCTAATGTCTGTTCTCTTTCTCTTGTCTCCTCTCTTCCCTCTCCTCCCTCTCTTACATACATTGGCGGGGTGGAGTATAGGAAGTCCCTAAGAAAAGTAGGGGAAAATCTAAGAATAAAGAATGTGCTTTATGCAAAAGTCCCGTAGGAACAGCCTGGAATAAAAAGTTATGCCAGGAGTGTATTAACAAAACAATAGCGGAGGAGACTCCCTCATTCTCGGATAGTCTGAGGTCCCTAATTCAAACAGAGGTTTGTAAGTCAGTAAGTGCATTACAATCTGCGGATGCAGATAGGAAAACTAGGGATAGATCCAGCCCCTCAGGGGTCTCTCAAGAAGACTATACAGGGTCAGAAGAGGACTCAAAACGCACTATTCAGATAGTAGCTCAGATGGGGAAGATACGTTCCCAGTAGAATCTACGGATGAACTTATTAAAGCAATCAGATCTACCATGGGGCTGGTAGAGGAGCGAGCAAAAAAGACAGCCCAAGAACTCATTTTCAGTGGACTACAAAAGAAAAAGCGTAAGACCTTCCCTATTAATGAGCAACTAGAAGGGCTCATAAAACGCGAATGGGAAAAACCAGAGAAAAAGTCCCAGATATCTAATTCTCTGAAGAGGAGGTATCCCTTTGAGGAAGAGGCATCCTCATCCTGGGATAGGGCTCCCAAAATCGATGTAGCGATATCAAAAGTCGCCAGGAAAACCTCCCTACCCTTTGAGGATCTGGGGTTTCTGAAAGAACCGCTGGACCGGAAGACGGACAATTGCCTTAAGACAGCCTGGGAAACCTCGGCTGGGGCACTAAGACCGGCTATCTCAGCTACGTGTGTGGCTAGGTCTCTAAAGATATGGGTAGACAACTTGGAGGATCAACTAGAACATGGAGTTCCCAGAGAGTCAATTCTGGAAGCATTACCGGCTATTAGAGCGGCGGCAGACTTTCTCGCAGAGGCTTCTGCAGACTCGGCCAGACTAGCAGCAAAGTCAGCAGCCTTAACCAATGTAGGACGGCGTGCAGTATGGCTAAAATGCTGGCCGGGGGACACTCAGGCAAAGATGAAACTGTGCTCTCTGCCATGTGAGGGAAATTTCTTGTTCGGACCAGCATTGGATGACGTGTTGGAAAAAGCGGGTGATACAAAGAAAAATTTTCCAAAACAACCATTTCAAGCGTTTCGGCGCTCCTTTCAGAGGGGCCGAAAATTCAGAAAGCAACAATTCAGAGATCGAGACAAAAACAATTCTGACAGGCGATACAGAGGAGGGAGAGGCTTCTATTTCGGCAAGCCCTCCAGGGAAGCCAAAAAACCCTCCCAGTGACGGTCCTTCTCAGGTGGGGGGAAGGCTCTCTCACTTCCTCCCAGCCTGGGAGAGAATCTCATCCAGCACCTGGATCCGACAGATAGTAGGGTCAGGTCTGGAATTAAAGTTCCACCATTGGCCACCACAAAAATTCATTCAGACTCCAGTGCAATCTTCTCAAGAAAGACAAGAGAGTCTGGAAGAGGAGGTATTGTCACTCATACAGAAACTCGTACTGGAAGAAGTTCCGGAAAAAGAAAAAAAGGAAGGCTTTTACTCCCCCCTATTTCTAATAAAGAAACCAGACAATTCCTGGAGGACAATTATAAATCTGAAAGGCCTCAACAAATATTTGATAGTCCCATCATTCAAGATGGAAACCATAAGATCTGCAGTGAAACTCCTCTTTCCTCGGTGTTACATGGCAGTCCTGGATCTCACGGATGCTTACTATCATGTCCCGATCCGGCAGCAAGACCGCAAATATCTCAGGGTGGCAGTCCAGATAAGATCTCAGTGGCATCACTTTCAATACAGGGCTCTGCCCTTTGGGGTAGCAATAGCCCCCCGGGTCTTCACGAAATTAATTGCGGAGGTCTTGGCACATCTCAGGGGAAAAAGATGCTCTGGTAATACCATATCTGGATGACTTCCTGATAGTGGGGAGAGATTTCTCTCACTGTCAGGAACAAGACAAGATAGTGATGGAGACACTTCAGACTCTGGGTTGGCAACTGAACCTCAAAAAATCCAAATTGGAACCAACAATGATCCAGAATTTTTTGGGCCTAACAATAGACTCGGTGGTGCAGGAATGTCGCCTCCCAGAGGAAAAAGAAGAAAAAATCAAAAACCTAATCAGGACAACATTAAGAAAGCCAGTAATGACTCTGAGGAAAGCCATGTCAGTGTTGGGATCCCTAACTTCCTGCATACCAGCAATAAAATGGGCTCAGTTTCACACAAGGGAACTTCAGTGGTGTGTGTTACAAAACGATCTGAGGCTTCAGGGGCAGTTAGAGCAAAAACTCACCATCCCGGACCCTGTACTCCAGTCACTCAGGTGGTGGTTACAGATAGAGTCCTCTCCAAGGGGAGTACCCTGGACAAATACAGCCTCCAGAGTAGTCATGACAGATGCCAGCCCTTGGGGCTGGGGAGCCCATCTAGACACCCTATGGCTTCAAGATCCTTGGGCTCAGGACGAAAAAGATCTATCCTCAAACGAGTGGGAGCTGCTAGCCATCGAAAGGGCGCTGGAAGGTTTACTGACACACCTGACAGGACATCACGTGAAAGTCCTATCAGACAATCGTACAGCAGTAGCATATGTGAACCATCAGGGGGGCACCCGTTCTCGGTCATTAATGAAAATAGCGGGAAGAATCCTGACTCTAGCGGAACGTCAGTTTCTCTCATTATCGGCCCTGCATATCCGAGGTGTGGACAACCTGAAGGCAGACTTTCTGAGCAGGAACCGGTTGAAGCAAGGCGAATGGTGCCTAAAAGAGTCCATTTTTCAACGGATTATGCTTATGTGGGGGAAACCCATAATAGATCTCTTCGCCTCAAAAACCAACAGAAAGGTTCAAAAGTTCTGCTCTCTAAGTCCAGCAGACATGCCACTGGCGGTAGACGCCTTCAGGATAAAATGGACATCAGGTCTCCTGTACGCCTTCCCTCCGATATGCCTCATTCCATTAGTCCTGAAGAAGATCAGGGAGGACCGAGCCAGAGTAATTATGATAGCTCTCTTTTGGCCAAAAAGGCCGTGGTTCTACTGGCTAAGAGTGATGTCAGTGACGGACCCATGGGTACTCCCAGAGGACCACGACCTCCTAACACAGGGTCCCTTCAATCACCCTCCGAACTCCAGGTTGCATTTGACAGCCTGGAATTTGAAAGGTCACTGTTAGAGAAAAAAGGGTTTTCACAAAGGTTAATTTCCACCCTAATCAGTAGCAGAAAGCCAGTGACTACAAAAATATACGGGAGAATATGGAGAAAATTTTTGTCCACCTCAGGCCCAATACGGGAGGGAGAAGTACCGGTGAGGGCAGTGCTAGAGTTTCTGCAAAGGGGTTTAGACTTGGGCTTAGCTGTCAGCACCCTCAAAGTACACGTTTCAGCCCTGGCAGCATTATTCAACTATGACCTAGCAAATGATAGATGGGTGGCCAGGTTTATCTGGGCCTGTACTAGAGCTAACTCTGTCCCATCTCCTAAACCTCCTCCCTGGGATCTAAACTTAGTCCTATCATCTCTAACAGAAAGTCCATTTGAACCACTAGACGTGACATCAGATAAAGTGTTAACTTTAAAAACAGCCTTATTAGTGGCACTTACATCGGCACGTAGGGTGGGGGACTTACACGCACTGTCAGCAGACCCGCCATACACTCAGGTTATGGACGATAGAGTTGTCTTAAGATTAGAACCAGCATACCTCCCTAAGGTAGTGTCGAAATTCCACAGAGCTCAGGAAATAGTCTTGCCATCCTTTTGTCCTAACCCCGGTAACAAGAAGGAGGAGAGGCTACATTACTTAGATGTTAGGAGATGTATCCTACAATATTTAGAGATGACAAAACCCTGGAGGAAACAGAGGGCCCTGTTTGTTTCATATCAGGGGCAAGGAAGGGCCTTAAAGCCTCTAAGCAAACTATAGCTAGATGGGTGAGAGAGGCCATCATACTAGCATATAGTAGTGCAGGCAGGGCTGTTCCAGAGGGCCTAAAAGCCCATTCCACGAGGGCCATGGCAACGTCCTGGGCGGAGAGAGCGGACGCCTCCATCGACCAAATCTGTAAGGCGGCCACTTGGTCCTCTCCATCTACCTTTTTCAGACATTACAGATTAGACCTATCTGCTACCTCTGATCTCACATTCGGGAGAAGAGTGTTACAAGCAGTGATCCCCCCCTAAAGAGAATACAAATCTCTGTAACTCTCTCGTGGTGCCGTCATGTAGAATGGAAAAACACGGGTATTACATACCTGGTAATGTGTTTTTTCATGAGACATGACGGCACCCTTATATTCCCGCCCTATTGATCACGTCATTAGTTGGGTGCATTATTAGTATTATACACTCCCTTGGTGTCGGAAATTTAGCAGTATTAAAGTTGTATTATTTATGTGTACACTAACCTGCGGAGTTCCTCTCGTGCTCTGTAAAACAACTGATGCGGAGAGAGGAGCCGCCCCTTTTATCTTGAAGGTTTCCTGTCCTCGCTGGGCGGATCCCCTCTCTCGTGGTGCCGTCATGTCTCATGAAAAAACACATTACCAGGTATGTAATACCCGTGTTTCTTACAGTCGACACCTGATACACTGCTGTAAAGCTGGCAGCGCTGTTCAAGCACCATGTATTTCCTTCAGGAAATGCCCATCTAGTTAAACTTGTTGTCCAGTCGTGAGATATTGATGGCTTTTTCTCTTGAATAGAAGCTGTTCTGCTGTAGTCTGCAGCGGCCACTACACACTGATTCAGAGCTGGCTAGTGCACCTCCATTCCTTGCTTACATCCAGCTGCCATTATCAGCTGATCGATAGTGTTGTCGGGTGTCAGACCACTACTAATGTGACATTGGTGACCCAACCTTAGGAAGATCATCAATATCATGTGAACTCTCATCTCTTTTAAGGCATTAGTTTTCATTCCTATAGTAAAATACATGTAATATAATGCAAAACTTCAGGATTGACTGATAAATAACTTGCTTATTCATGTGTAATTCTGGTTTGTATGTACATTTTGTATATTAGACAATGTATTATGAATTAACTTCCTATTGTTAAACTGATTAATTTTTAGATTGAGGAAGAATCAAATGGAGATTACTTTGATATAGAAATAGGAGTCTCGGACCCAGAGAAAGTTGGTAAATATTTAGTTTACAGATTTGGGGTTTTATCTTTTTATAGTATTCTTTGTGGGTCTTGTTAACTGTGTCTGGTTCTGGTGTATTAAGCTGATACCCATTTAGTAATGAGTGCTGCATGCTATTACACATGAGGTCATTATATCTTGTCCGGGGAAAAAATAATCAGATTTTCTTTTCATTTTAGGTGATGGGATGAATGCTTACATGGCCTACAAAGTAACAACAAAAGTTAGTGCTAGCTTTTTCGTGTTTGTACCCGCAGAAAATAAATACAGTAACATTTCTACAAACCAGAAACTGACAACTAAACATGTGGCACCAAACTATAATATAAGGTGGTATTACACAGCTGAAGGAACCTTGATATGCTTTGTGTAATTTAGTTATGGGCTTTCTGGTTCTGTACTCACACATAGGCGTTTATATACATTTCTGACAACATCTGATCCACAGTATCTGATACTTATTAAAGACTTACTCCCATCAGTTTTCATCCTCTTAATGTATTGCAGTCATAATATTATATAGCACTGTGTACTTACAATTGCTCATTTCGCCCTTCTATCTAATTAATTCTTCTGTTTTCTATCAGGTCTGTGATATCAGATGATTGAAAACTGACTACCTGAATCCTTCTAAGCTCTATGTACAAACACGAGGTCAATTTCCCTGCATGACTCATGAGTCACTGCAGAAGTTCCTAGCAGGAGGAGAGGTGGGGCAGCTGGGTGAGGAGTTAGAGGGGAATAAATTTTGCAGGGACAAGAGACTTTGTTTCTACAGAGTGTAGAGAAAAGAGAAGAATTTACTGGGTAGATATGCAAAGTAAGCAATTGTAAGTAGAGATGGGCGAACCTGAGCAGTAAACTTCGGCATTCGTACTGAACACCTCCTGTTCGGGCACGGACTTTTCCAGGAAGTCCGTATTACTGCTGGGATTCGGCTGCCTGAACACCGGGTATTTGACACGCTGTCATGTGCATGGCAGCGCAGCAAACATCGCCTCTGATCGGCAGTGAAATAATCCCCGCTGGTCAGAGAGCCGCGGTTCCCACACTGTCAAGACAGAGTGAGCGCTAAGCTGTGATCAGAGGTATAAAGTTTACCTCCGGTCACTGGTGTCAGCTTATGGAACTACTGATCCCATCATCTGACACTTGCAGCCACTAATAACAGTGACTGCAGGAGCAGCAGATGGGAGTATTCATCAGCCGCTCCTGTGCTGTAAATAAATAATTATGGAAAAAAAAAAACTGTGTGGGTCCCCTATATTTTTGGTCATCAGTCAAACAAAACTCAGTTGGGGGCTGCAACTTTATACCTCCGATCACAGCTGAGTGCCCATGCTTTCTTTTGACAATGTGAGAACCGCGACTCTGCCGGCGGGGATGATTTCACCACCGATCAGAAGCGGTGTTTGCCGCGCTGTCATGCATATGACAGCGTGGCAAACACTGGATGTTCGGGCCCCCCATTCAAGTGAATGGGGTCCGGGTACTGTTTTCGGTTGTGTGTAGCTACTCTGTTGTTTTCTGACACATCAGAACCTCTTTATAACATTATTGCGTTACAGACCAGGCAGTGTATGACATTGGAGAGCTTGGTAATGACCATTAGAAGTTATACACCAGTAAGGCAGCGGGGCGAATAAAGCAGTATGCACCATAGATCTGACCTCTGCATTATTAGAGACAATTTAGGTAAATATTATTCCTCCATAATGTAGTGACACATGAAGCTAAGAATATATTATATATGTTTTTATCCCTCTAGACATCTCTCTCGATGTTCAACAAGAATGAGTTTTCCGTGAAGAGAAGGTTTAGTGATTTCCTTGGGCTTCATAGTAAATTAGCTACAAAATACATGCACTTTGGATATATTGTGCCTCCAGCTCCAGAGAAGAGTATTGTAGGTAAGATTGTGCTGGACTTTGCAGAATTGCTTATGTTTTTCCACCAAAATAGGTGTTTGTTTTTCCCCACTTTCTTGAGAACCGTAACTTTTTGTAAGAATTTCTGTAGAAATGACATTTCTCTCCCACAGGAAACTGCTCATCATGGTATGGAGATAAGTAGTTTAAACAATGAATGAGGTTATATAAAGCCACTGACAAGCTTGTATTACACAAGTCGCTTGAAAGGAAAAGGAAGAAGCTACAGGAAGCTGAGGCCTCCTTATAACATTGCCTTTACAGCTGGAAGACACAAGGTGGATCATACTGAGCAATGATCTGCACTCATCCTACATAATATTGCACGTTGATAGTTATGAAAATGCTTAGTTTTTTTTTCTCTTTTTAGCCTTCCCACTTCATAATCATGTTTTTTTTTTTTTTTTTCACTTGAGACCTTAATAACTGGCTACCTTTTTTATAACCTCCTCTAATCTCTAGATCAGAGTAGGAGCAATCCTAAGAAAGCATCCTGCTCTTTCAAGTTTTATTAGCCCTGCTTTTTTTTTTTTAAAGGTATTCTAGCCTGCCTGTTATAGCCAAGCAGTCATACTGCCTCTGAGCTGACTGTGGCTAAAGCTTCACTGTCACCTTATTCTATTGATCAGCAGAGGCTTCTTCAGTCAGATCCAAACGTAAGGCGCATTGATCTCATATCCTAGCCACATAGATGTTTGATAGATGCAGCTTCCACCTTTTCTGAGCATAGTTTTTGTGATGGGTAGGGGTCACTGACCCTGGACCTACTCCTGCCACCAATTTATGACACATCCTATGGATGTGCTATAAATGTGTGAAAAAGAATGCCCCTTAAGTAGGAAAGCTTTAAGTGTGAATAAATATATAACGCGCCAGTCTGCATGGAATCTAAAGACACATGCAGGTCATGGAAAGTTTAATATGACACCTTTATATCTGCAATCTGATGTGTTATACCAGAGAGCGTTGGCAAAGCCAATGTTAGCAGAACCAGTGCCGTTCACATGCCTGATACCCGAACACTGATGGAATAAAGTTCATTTTCTTCCCGCAGCGTTCAGCTATGTGATGGCGCTAGGCAGGTTAGTAACGCTATTAACCTGCAGATTATCCCCATATCTGCAGGCTAATAGCATTTTTTTTTTTTTTTTTTTTTTTTTTTTTTTTTTTTTTTTTTTTGGTGACCGGTTCCCTTTAAATGAAAGGAGGCGTTACCAGTGTGAGACGTAATGCCTGGCAGTCTGCTCTCCTAATCTACATGTCTCACACTGGTAACTCACCCTTTAGTTTAAAATAAGATCTGTATTTAAAGTTAGGTCCATATATATTTGGATAGACATTTTTCCAATTTTGGTTCTAGACATTACCACAATGAATTTTAAGCAAAACAATTCAGATGCAGTTGAAGTTCAGACTTTCAGCTTTCATTTTGAGGGTATCCACAATAAAAATGGATGAAGGGTTTAGGAGTTTCAGCTCCTTAACATGTGCCACCCTGTTTTTAAAGGGACCAAAAGTAATTGGACAATTGACTCCAAGGCTATTTCATGGACAGGTGTGGGCAATCCCTTCGTTATGTCATTCTCAATTAAGCAGATAAAAGGCCTGGAGTTGATTTGAGGTGTGGTGCTTGCATTTGGAAGGTTGTGCTGTGAAGGAAACAAGCGGTCTAAGGAGCTCTCCATGCAGGTGAAACAAGCCATCCTTAAGCTGCAAAAACAGAAAAAACCCATCCGAGAAATTGCTACAACATTAGGAGTGGCACTGGTGAACTCATCAATGCAAAAATACCAAGTGAACAACACTCTCCAGGAGGTAGGCGTATCAATATCCAAATCTACCATAAAGAGAAGACTGCATGAAAGTAAATACAGAGGGTTCATTGCACGGTGTAAGCCACTCATAAGCATCAAGAATAAAAAGGCTAGACTGGACTTTGCTAAAAAAAAACATCTAAAAAAGCCAGCACCGTTCTGGAAGAACATTTTTTGGACAGATGAAACCAAGATCAACCTCTACCAGAATGATGGAAAGAGAAAAGTATGGCGAAGGCGTGGTACAACTCGTGATCCAAAGCATACCACATCATCTGTAAAACATGGCGGAGGCAGTGTGATGGCTTGGGCATGCATGGCTGCCAGGGGCACTGGGTCACTAGTGTTTATTGATGATGTGACACAGGACAGAAGCAGCTGAATGAATTCTGAGGTCTTCAGAGCAATACTGTGTGCTCAGATCCAACTTCTCAAAAGGATTTACTTTCTGGTTCTGTTTGGTGTTCATCACAGGAAAGCCTGCAAGTGACATCGGGAAGAAGGATCGCAAACTGTTACGATCACATTTTCCCTATACAGCCTACATTAACCCTGGAAGGGATACATGGACTTCTCCATTATCACCAACCTTAAAAGGAATATCTGGGACTTTGTAATAAAAAGAAAGGGCCTAAACAATAACAGGCAGGTGGTTCCTACCTATCTGCCTATTGTGCCTGGTGCCGTACAGAGTGGTGGCTTCTTTTCCTATCTGCTCTGTTGACAGGGCGGGACTGTAGAAGTCTTTGACAGCCGGATCCCCGTTGCCCAACTGGCGGAGCCAGCTGTCAATCAGCATGACGGCAGTCGTACCCAATTCAGCACACAATTGTTTTGCAGCATTAAGAATAACATCAACCGCTTTTTTTTTTAGAAAAGTAATGCAGATATAAGTATTCTTGGGTTTACAGAAGTTAATATTTTTATTTTAAAGGCATGACTAAAGTTAAAGTGGGAAAGGAAGACTCTTCATCCAATGAATTTGTTGAGAAGAGAAGAGCTGCTTTGGAAAGGTAAATTATTATAAATATTGGATGTTTTTCTCTAAATCTAGAAACTCCTACAACACACATTACGCTTCTGTAGATTTACATTAGGACTCACTCAGACATGCTGTATATGCATGTAAAATAGACGTGTGCGCAACTAAAATGTGGCGCCAAGGTAGGCTCCCAAACTGACAATGTATAGAAAGAAAAACCTGGCACTCAAAGAGAGAGTGTTGAACAGATGCTTTTTTTTAACTCCCAAAACAGTGGTACGCCAACAAAACGTTTCGGTCTGGCATATAGACCTTCATCAGTTTCTTATTTATTATGATTATGCATTTATATAGCGCCATTTATTCCATGGCGCTTTACATGTGAAAAGGGGAAATATAGACAAGTATAATAAAAGTGTAAGACAAGGGACACACAAGTACATAAGGAGAGGGGACCTTGCCCGCGAGGGCTCACAGTCTACAGCGTACTATAAAGGAAGGTGAGATGAGGAATAGTTGATTACAGCCACAGAGGTTGCCCTGATTAGGTAGTGGTTAACAGCCACAGAAGTCAGTATACTGAAGCTATTTCAGTCTTGCAGGAATTTAAGGAAGGGATGCAGCCTGTGGAGAGCTGACACAGACGCGGCGTTCACTGGCGGAGGCAGGAGTGGGGCGATGCTGCAGACCCCAGACTGGGAGGAAGGGGTGTTTGAATGTGCGACGCTGCAGGTGTTCGGTGGTGCGGGGGCTCCACGACATTTTATGAAAGCCCGGAGCCCCCGTGCTTCCATAGTTTACTTTGCGGCGGACTGATGTTTGCTGAGATATCATCTCGCGACATCTTGGTGCCGAGATCTCCGTCTGTGCTGCTTTGGCCCCGTCAGCCATTTTCCCGGAGTCCATCGCAGTGTGAACAATGGAAGTGCAGGGTCCCGGGCTTTCACAAAATGTCGGCAGAGCCCCCGCATCACCGAACACCCGCAGTCTCGCAACTCCAAACACCCCCCTCATCCCAGCCTGCGGTCTGCAGCAACACGCCACTCTGGTCTCTTCCAGCAGCAATCCTGGGGACCCTCCTCCACTAAGACTGGTAAGGTATATTCGAATTATAAGATGCACCCAAATTTCTGAAAAATACGGTATTTCTCCAAGAAAACTACTGCAATTACTCATTGTTTTTGTTATACGTATGTTTATTACCTTTGTGTGTATTGGAATAACACAAAAAGAGGATAAAAAGGGAAATTGGACATCATTTCACTCAACACCAGAAAAGGGCTGGACAAAATTGTTTTGCACCTTTCCAAAATTGTGAGTAAACGACTGTTTCAAGCACATAATGCTCATTTGAACTCACCTGTGGCAAGCAACAGGTGTGGGCAATATGAAAACCATACAAGATATTAAGGGGCAAAGTTGACTTCATCTTTGGTGTGTGTCTGCGCACCACACCTAGCAAGGAGAACAGAAAGAGAACTATCTGAGGACTTGAGAACCAAAATTGTTGAACCTCAGGGTTACAAGTCCATCTCCAGAGATGTTGATGTTCATTTGTCAACGGTGTGCAACATAATAAAGAAGTTTACAACCCATAGCGCTGTAGCTAATCTCCCTGGAGGGCAGAGATGGTGGATTAGCAGCCCTAATCAAGTTACAAAGAAATTCAAAGCTGTCCTGCAGGCTCTGGGTGCATCAGTATCAGCATGAACTATCTGACATTTGAATGAAATGAAACGCTATGGCAGGAGACCCAGGAGGGCTAACTGCTGGCGATCATAAAATAGCTAGACTGCAGTTTGCCAAAATATGTGAGTAAGGCAAAATCCTTCTGGGAAATCTTCTTGTGAACTGATGAGACAAAGATAGAGCTTTTTGGTAAAGCATATAATTTTACTGTTTACCTAAAACGGAATGAAGCCAACAAATAAAAGAACACCGTACCTACAGTCAAATATGCTGGAGGTTGAAAGATATTTTGAATCTGAATACCAAAGGATTTTGGGTTGCAATGTAGTGCTGAGTGTCAGAAAGCTGGGCTTGCATCCTAGGTCATGGTTCTTCCAGCAGGACAATGATTTCAAATATACTTCACAAAGCACTCAAATGGATGGAAGCAAAGCGTTAGAGTTCTGAAGTGGCCAGCAATGGGTCCTGATTTCTAAATCGCATTGAACACTTGCGGAGAGATCATTGCTGTTGGGAAATGGCACACTTCACATATGGGAGCCCTGGAGCAGTTTGCAAAAATAGTGCTCCAAAAAGCTTGTTGATGGTGGTTCCAAAGGGTGTGCAACCAAATATCAAGTTGAGGGTGGCAACAATTTTGTCCAGTCCATTTGGGGGGGGGGGTGTTTGTGTGAAACGTCCATTATTTTTTTTTTTTTGTTTTTTTGTTATTCCCAGGAAATGTGTATAACAAAACGTGTAGTTTCTATAATTATCTGAGACGTACCTAATTTTCTGGAACAATTTCAAGATTGCCCATATAGGCTAATAAACTACCATTTTTTTTCTGAGTACAGTCTTCATCTTTTTTTGTGAATGAATATATATAATTAGTGTGTATAGATATATATACCACCATGCTATACAGTGGCTTGTGAAAGTATTCACCCCCTTGTGTTTTTTTTTTTTTACCTATTTTGTTACACTACAATCTGTTTAAATATTTTTGTAATCAGATTTGTGTGAGATGCATCAGCACTGAATATACTAAGTTAGTAAAGTGAGGAAAATATAGGCATGAATTAATTTTATGGGATCAAGTAAATATAAATTGTCAGGTGCACATGTATTCACCCCTTTTGCGATGAAGCCCCTAAATATTATTGGTGCAAGCAATTGCCCTCATAAGCCACATGCTTAGTGGAAGGAAGCCCACCTGTGTACAATCTAAGTGTCACACAGTGTTCTGAAAGGCCACAGAGGCTGCAGCACCTCTATCCAAGCACCATGAAGACCAAGGAGATCTTCAAATTAGTCAAGGACAAAGCTAAGTATAAAAGAGGGTTGGGTTATTTAAAAAAAAACTCTATTGTTTCCCCCCCCCCACTGCCCCAGAGCACCATCAAGTGCATAATCAAATGGAAAGAACATGTTGCCACAACAAACCTGCTAAGAGATTGCTGCCCCCCCAAAAGTCTCAGCCCCGGCAAGGAGGGCATTAATCAGAGGCAGCACATAGACCAAAGGTAACCCTGAAGGAGTTGCAGAGTACCCAAGCAGAGACTAGTATCTGTCCATATGGCCACCATAAGCCAAATACTGCATAGAGGTGGCTTTTTATGGAAGAGTGGGCAGAAAAAAGCCTTTACTTACACAAAAATTGTAAGGCTTGTTTTGAGTTTACCAAAGGACATGTGGGAGACTCCCCAAATGTGTGGAGGAAGGTGCTATCGTCAAATGAGACCAGAGTTGAACATTTTGGTCATGAAAGTAAGCGCTATGCCAGGTGCCAAACCAACACAGCTCATCACTCCAAGAACAGCATCCCAACAGTGAAACGTGGTGGCAGCATCATGCTATGGCGATATTTTTAAACAGCAGGGACAGGGAAAATTGTCTTGAGTTGAGGGTAAGATAAATGTTGATAAATACAAGGATATTCTTGAACAAAACCTGTTCCAGCCTGTCAGTGATTTGAGACTGGGTCGGCGGTTCACTTTCCAATGAGACAATGACCCAAAGCATACTGCTAAAGCAACATTCAAGTAGTTTAAGAGGCAGTATGTAAATGTTTGAGTGGCCTAGTCAAAGCCCAGACCTTAATCTAATTGACAACCACAGGGTCAGACTTTAAGATTGCTGTTCACTAGAAGAAACCATCTAAGACCTCTTTCACATGTCCTGATATTTCTAGTACTGGAAAAACTAGTACTAGCGCTATCAGTGTCTGTGTCTTACAAATTTGTGGCATCAGTGTGACATGTTCCAGGGCATGGTAAAAGCGGTACAGTTTGCATTGTTTCCAGGCGCTGGGTGCGTCTTGAGTTCAGCGCGATGAGGCGACAATGATGACACCCACTGTGTATAAGATATTTAAAAATAAATGTTGTGGGCTACCGTGTAATTTTCCTAACCAGCAGAGGGAAAGCCCAATGCTTGGGGGCTGATGTTAATAATCTGGGAAAGGGGCCAATACCCCAAAAGGTTCCCAGGCTATTTAATAACAAGCTTACCAGCTGTTTGCTTAGCCTTTACTGGTTAGATTACGTGGGACCCTTGGAAAAAAGATGCAGGGTCCCCCTATAACGTCTAACCAGCAAAACAGACAGCTGTAGACTGATATTAATAGCCTGAGAAGGGGCCAGTGATATTGCCCCCGCCCAGCCTAAGAACATCAGCCCTCTGCATCCCAAGAAATGGCGCATCCATAAGATGCGCCAAGTCTGGTGCTTGGCTTCGCTCTTCCCACTTGTCTTGGTGCGGTCGCAACTGGGGTAATGGGGTTGGGGAAGGTTTTATGGCTGCTGACATCAAACCGAGTTGTTGATAATGGAGAGGTGTTTTATAAGACGCCCCCATTGCTAACCCCATAGTCATATTGTAAAAATTACACAGCCAGAGTAAAGTCCTTTAATTGAAAGAAAGATGCTCCTTTTTATTTGAAATTCCCCACCCTCTCTTTTTTTTCTCCTTCGCCTCATTGGGGGACACAGATACTGTAGGTGTATGCTTCTGCTGCTTGGAGGCTGACACTAAGTGAAAAAAAGGTTAGCTCCTCCTCTGCCGTATATACCCTCCCTCCCCCCCCCCCCCCCCATTGCGGGCAGAAGTCAGTTTTTTGCTTGGTGTCCTTTGGAGGCACACACGTCTGTTTTTATCCAGACTTCTTTTATTTTTCCACGAAGATGAGACAAGGGGCAACGGATCTTATTGAAAGGGTCTGATTTCCCCAAACAAACAACAGGCGGGCACGTGTGAGTATCGCCTCCACGTATCCTTTCCCGCACCGTGGGACATATCTGGGCCGTTTTCCCCAGACTTTTTTTTTTTTTTTTTCTATGAAGATAAGATGGGGCAACGGATCTTGTTGAAAGGGTCCGATTTCCACAAACTATCAATGGGCGAGCACGTGTGAGTGTCCCTCCACGTATCCTCTCCCGCGACGTGGGACATGATGCCGGACTTAGCCCTGACCACCCCATGGTAATGAAACCATGGGCTGTACACAGGCACAAGACAGTCCGAGCGGCCCCCACTGCTCCACCAACGCAAGACAGCGTTGCTGCAAGGCGGCGGACGGTCCCTCTCCTCACCCCCTGAAGGGGTTAGATGAAGCTCTGGTGCCTGCACCGTCCTATGGTTTGAGGCCCCCCTCATATACCTGAGCAAGAAGCTGAAGAGGATCGTCAGAGGAAGGTGGCTTGGGCTTCTGGGCTCTGCGTGCCTGCTCCCATCAGGTGTGCAATTGCTATCAGCTTAAAGTACCGGGACCAGAATGGAGACCAGCGGGCAAATCAACAGGTGGAGCCCTTAGCCGGTGGGCGCACTGTGGGTAGTTCACCCCCTCCCCCGACGCGGGCAGTGGGTAAATTGAGGCCAGGGCCGGAAGTCCCACCTCTGGGCCGCGTGTCACTTCCGGGGGCCCGCCTCTCAGGCCTGGGTGGCGCTGAATAAATTTAGTCCCCGGCTTCAGAGCGTGGAAGTACCGCCCTGGAGCAGTCCATATACTGGCAGGCCCGCCCCAGCTGGGGCACGCAATTTTGAGGTGAAGAGGCGTCCAGGACGCGTGGGGGCACAGGACTGGGGTAAGTGCTGCAGAAGGCCACACTACAGGAAAGACTAGGTGCTACCTCCTACCCCCCCTCCCCGGCAGCGGACAGATACAGCAGGTCCGGAAAAGTAAAGATGCACACTTTTTTTTTTTTTTTTTTCTTTTACGATGCGTGCATCTCTAGTCGGGCTGCGTTCCCACGGGAACAGAGCAAGCGATTATGCGAGGCCTGCGAGTCCGGACGCGCCCAGGAGCCCTCCCCTGTGACCGTGAACCCCCCCGAAGTGGGCCCTGTCACTATCACAGTCCATGGCGTCGCTTACGAGGGCAACAGAGTCCCTTCAGGCCCCAGATAGGGGCAGGGACAGTGGCTCGCCGGCCTTATAGGGAACCTCCACCTCACAAGAGCCTTCGGCCTGCAGGGGCCACTCTCATTCCAGGCAGACCCGAGGGGAAAGGAATCCACATGGTGTCGCCCATCCGTTGCGTTGGCATCCGTAAGTTCTGCTTCCCGCTCCCCGTCGCCAGTGGTTAATGGCGAGCAGACCTTAGATTTCGACTCAGTCGAGCCCCTTGACCCGAATACTCCTGGGTCACATGAAACAGTGGACAGCCTCATAGAAGCCGTCAATCGGACATTCGGGATGATCCCTCAGCGGCTACGGGGCATAAGGTGGTGTTTAACCCCTTCACCCCCAAGGGTGGTTTGCACGTTCATGACCGGGCCAATTTTTACAATTCTGACCACTGTACCTTTATGAGGTCATAACTCTGGAACGCTTCTATGGATTCTAACATTGTTTTCTCGTGACATATTGTACTTCATGTTAGTGGTAAAATTTCATTCAAATAACTTGTGTTTATTTGTGAAAAAAACGGAAATTTGGCAAAAATTTTGAAAATTTCGCAATTTTCCAACTTTGAATTTTTATGCCCTTAAATCACAGAGATACGGCACACAAAAAACTTGATAACTAACATTTCCCACATGTTTACTTTACATCAGCACAATTTTGGAACCAAAATTTTTTTTTGTTAGGAAGTTATAAGGGTTAAAAGTTGACCAGCGATTTCTCATTTTTACAACACCATTTTATTTTTAGGACCACATCACATTTGAAGCCACTTTGAGGGGTCTATATGATAGAAAATACCCAAAAGTGACACCATTCTAAAAACTGCACCCCTTAAGGTGCTCAAAACCACATTCAAGAAGTTTATTAACCCTTTAGGTGCGTCACAGGAATTTTTTTGAATATTTTAAAAAAAAAAATGAACATCTAACTTTTTTTCACAAAAAAAATACTTCAGGTTCAATTTTTTTTATTTTACCAAGGGTAACAGGAGAAATTGGACTGCAAAAGTTATTGTGCAATTTGTCCTGAGTACGCTGATACCTGATTTGTGGGGGGGGGGGGAACGACTGTTTCGGCGCATGGCAGAGCTCAGAATAGAAGGAGCGCCGTTTGACTTTTTCAATGCAAAATTGGCTGGAATTCAGATTGGACGCCATGTCACGTTTGGAGAGTCCCTGATGTACCTAAACAGTGGAAATCCCCTACAAGTGACCCCATTTTGGAAACTAGACCCCCCCCAAGGAACTTTTCTAGATATGTGGTGAGAACTTCGAACCCACAAGGGCTTTACAGAAGTTTATAACGTACAGCGGTACAATTAAAAAATCATTTATTCCACAAAAATGATCTTTTCACCCCAATTTTTATTTTCCCAAGGGTAACAGAACCCTAAAAGTTATTGGGCAATTTGTCCTCAGTGCGCTGATACCCCACATGTGGGGGTAAACCACTATTTGGGCGCATGGCAGAGCTCGTAAGGGAAGCAGCGCCATTTGACGTTTTTGGCTGGAATTGAGATCGGACACCATGTCGCGATTGGAAAACCCCTGATGTACCTAAACAGTGGAAACCCCCCACAAATGACACCATTTTGTAAACTAGACCCCCCCAAGGAACTTATCTAGATGTGTGGTGAGCACTTTGAACCCCCCAGTGCTTCACAGAAGTTTATAATGCCCGGGCGTGAAAATAAAAAATTCGTATTTTTTCCACAAACATGATCTTTTAGTCACCATTTTTTTTATTTTCCCAAGGGTACCAGGAGAAATTGGACCCTAAAAGTTGTTGTCCAATTTGTCCTGAGTATGCTGATACCCCATATGTGGGAGAAAACTACTGTATGGACACACGTCAGGGCTCGGAAGGGAAGTAGTGACGTTTTGGAATGCAGACATTGATGGAATGGTCTGCGGGTGTCATGTTGCCTTTGGAGAGCCCCTAATGTACCTAAACTGTTGAAACTCCCCACAAGTGACCCCATTTTGGACACTAGAACCCCCCCCCACGGAACTTATCTAGATGTGTGGTGAGCACTTTGAACCCCCAAGTGCTTCACAGAAGTTTATAACGCTCAGACAATAAAATGAAAATAAAAACTTTTTTTTCCACAAAAATGATATTTTTGCCCCCAATTTTTTATTTTCCTAAGGGTAACAGGAGAAATTGAACCCCAAAAATTGCTTTGCAATTTGTCCTGAGTAGGCTGATACCCTACATGTGGGGGTAAAACACTGTTTGGGCGCATGGCAGAGCTTGGAAGGGAAGGAGCACCATTTGACTTTTTCAACTCAGAATTGGCTGGAATTGAGATCAGACGCGATGTTGCATTTGGAGAGCCCCTGATGTGCCCAAACAGTGGAAACCCCCAATTCTAACTCCAACCTGAACTCCAACACACCCCTAACCCTGATGGAAAAATGGAAATAAATACATTTTTTTTTAATTTTATTATTTTTCCCTAACTAAGGGGGTGATAACGGGGGGTTTGATTTACTATTTATGGCGGTTTTTATGTTTGGCGGCTGTCGCACGCTAAAAGGCGCTTTTTATTGTAAAAATAGTTTTTGCATCACCACATATTGAGAGCTATAATTTTTCCGTATTTTGACTCACCAAGTCATGTGAGGTCTTATTTTTTGCGGGACGAGTTGACGTTTTTATTGGTATCATGTTCGGGCACGTGACATTTTTTGATCGCTTTTTATTCCAACTTTTGGGACGCAGAATGAACAAAAACCAGCTTTTCATGAATTTCTTTTGGGGGGAGTGCGTTTACACCGTTCCGCGTGCGGTAAAATTGATAAAGCGGTTTTATTCTTCGGGTCAGTACGGTTACAGCGATACCTCATTTAGGTCGTTTTTTTTATGTTTTGTCGGTTTTATGCAATGAAAACTATTTTGTATAAATAATTATTTTTGCATCGCTTTATTCTGCGAGCTATAACTTTTTTTATTTTTTCGCTGATGCTGCTGTGTGGCGGCTCGTTTTTTGCGGGACAAGATGACGTTTTCAGCGGTACCATGGATATTTATATGCGTCTTTTTGATCGTGCGTTATTACACTTTTTGTTTGGCGGTATGATAATAAATCATTATTTTTTGCTTCGTTTTTTATTTTTATTTTTTAAGAGGTTCGCTAAAGGGGTTAACTAATGGGACAGTTTTATAGGGCGGGACGTTACGGACGCGGCGATACCTAATATGTGTACTTTTATTGTTTTGGGGGTTTTTTATTTTCAAAAAATGAATTTATTGGGGAATATTTTTTTTTTTTTTTTTTTTTACTTAGTCCCAGGTGGGACATCACTGTCCTGTGACAGATCGCTGATCTGTCACATCACAGATCACTGTGACAGATCAGCAATCTGTCACAGGCATTGAAGAAGACTTCCTCTTGCCTGCGCTTTGCAGGCACTGAGGAAGCCAGCTTCCTGCAGGCCCCCGAAGGCCCCCGTCGCCATCTTGGATTCGGGGGGCCTGGAGGAAAGGAGTCCCCCGCAGCAGCGCTGCACATTGCGCTGCCGTGGGGGGCTCAGGGAAGCAAGGAGGGAGCCCCCTCCCTGCCGATGCTTCCCTTTAACTCCCGGTACACCGCGATCATGTTTGATCGCGGTGTGCAAGGGGTTAACGTGTCGGGGGAGGTCCGTGACTGCCCCTGACACATTGTGCCGGGTGTCAGCTGTGATGATCAGCTGACATCCGGCCGCGATCAGCGGCGCTCACCACGTGGGCGCCGCTGATCGCGGTAGACGTACTATCCCGTCCATGGGCATAGGGTCCCGGGTCCCATGGACGGGATAGTACGTCGGATGTCAGGAAGGGGTTAAGCGAGTGAAGCGGCTACTTAGGTTTTTTTGTTTTTTTGTTTTTTTTTTGCCACTCATCCTGAGTTTGAGGACATAGTGCAGCGACGCAGGAAACAACCGGACAAGTGTTTCTCTGCTCAAAAGGACACTCGAAGCAAGTTATCCATTTGCCCTGGACTTTCGTAGAAAATGGACGCAATCTCCGATGGTGGATCCACCGGTTTCGCGCCTAGCCACTAAAACCCTGTTACCCGTACCTAGTGGTTCCTCTATTAAGGATCCCACGGATCACCTCATAGAGAGCTTGGCTCGCTCAGTATAGGAGGCGTCAGGATCAGCACTCTCTCCCTCGTTCGCAGCAACTTGGGAACAGGGTCGTACAGGGGCAAGATCTACCTGCAGAGATATCGGAGATCGCGATGGCCGGAGACTACATAATCAATGCATCTGTGCATGCAGCCAATTGCGTGGCACTTGCTGCCACTAACGCAATTTTCTATCAGAAGAGCTCTATAATTAAGGACAGGGCGGGCTGATTCTACATCCAAGAAGTCCTTGACTTCCCTGCCTTATCAGTACGGCCATCTATTTGGAGAAAAGTTAGATCAACTTATCTCCAACTCCACAGGAGTAAAGAGCGGTTTTCTCCCTCAACAATAGGTTAAACCGCTTTTTCGCCACCCGTTTCAGGCATGTTTCTGGGCCTTTCGCAACACCGGGTGGACCACAGTGGCCAATTCGCCGCTTCAAGCCGCCCTAACCAGGATAGGGAGCGGCAGGTCTCTTAAAAGAACCAACCTATTGGGGAGAATGCGTGCTCAGATCGAGGGAATCCAGATCCCAAAGATCGTCAGCCAACTGACTCAAGGCGTTTGCCAGACGACACCAGCATGGGGGGAGGCAGACTACTCTGGTCTAGTTCAGGGTCGCACGCGACACATGGGTAAAGGAGTTGGTGGCCTCAGGTTACAAAATAAGATTTGTCAGATTCCCTCCAAGATGTTTTTTTATTTCTCGTCTTCCTAGGGTGGATACCCAGGCAATAGCTCTGTTAAGAGCCATCGAATCGCTCCAGCACAGCGGGGTCATTGTTCCCGTGCCAGAGCACAAAAGGGCTCGGGGTGTTTATTACAACCTGTTTGCGGTTCCCAAAAAGGATGCGCCTGGCGGACCAGTTTTTGGACCTGAGGTTTCTGAAGAGATTCATCAGGATCAGGCTTTTTCCGGATGGAGTCTCTCCATTCAGTCATATCGGCCATGAAGCAGGGAGAATACTTGGTCTCGATCGACATCCAGGATGCTTATCTGCATTTCCATTGGTCCTCCTCATCAAAGGTTTCTAAGTTTCGCCATCAACGGTCGTCATTTTCCGTTCGTAGTGCCACCCTTCGGACTAGCCACGACTTCCAGAGGTTCACAAGTTATGGCAGTTTCCATGGCCCTACTGCATGCTCGAGGCATAGTCATCTTTCCTTACTTGGACGACCTCTTGGTCAAGGGCCCTTCAATACGGGCATGTGGGGAAGAATGTCAACATCACGCTAGATACTCTTGCCCGCTTAGGGTGGTTGGTCAATGCGAAGAAGTCGTCACTTGTGCCAGCTCAGAGGAGTTCCTTCTCAAGAATTATCTTCGACACTTGTCGAGGGTCGGTAATTCTCCCTCAGGACAAAGTGCTAGCTCTCCGGCAGGGAGTCCGGACGCTTCACCAACCAGTCCCTCATGCCATCCGGTTCGGAATGAGGATTCTAGGAAAAATGGTGGCAGCAATGGAAGCGATACTGTTCGCCCAGTTCCATCTTTGCCCTTTGTAGCACGCCCTCTTGTAAGCCTGGGACGAGAATCCTTTCACGCTCGATCGGCAGTGCCGATTGTCCCCTCGAGTCACAGTAGATAATAGGGATGGTTAGCACTCGACTGAAGGGTTTTAAGTATATGGTGCTAGTGAAAAGGAACCAATAGTCCCAGAAGTCCAGATTCAATATAGTCACTGCACACGTTGATTGTATTCAAAGTGAAATATTTTTATTAGTTGACGGTGAGGAAGCGTCGCACTTATTAGATGAGGATCTGTGGTCACCAGGTAATGGGTGTCGCTGCTAGACAATATTTCGCAAATGTTTGTGGATAATCCGAAGTGGCCAGTGATCCTGATTACTGAGGAGCCAACGTGGACCAAGTATACCAGAGGATCATTGGTGGCGTAGTGGAGGAAGCAGGCACCGCCGTGATTCTCTGCTCAGGCACGGCGGTGCCTGCTTCCTCCACTGCGCCACCAATGATCCTTTGGCATACTTGCTCCACGTTGGCTCCTCAGGAATCAGGATCACTGGCCACTTCGGATTATCCACAAACATTTGCGAAATATTGTCTAGCAGTGACACCCATTACCTGGTGACCACAGACCCTCATCTTATAAGTGCGACTATGTGATAAAGGCCATTGTCAGGCCGAAACATCAGCTGTCGCTTCCTCACCGTCAGCTAATAAAAATATTTCATTTTGAATACAGTCAACATGTGCAGTGACTCTATACTGAATCTGTCCCCTCAAGTCAGGCGGTCACTCGGATGGTGGAGGACCAGTTCCTCTCTGACCCAGAGGAAACCCTTCCCCCAGACCATTGGTTGGCGATGACAACCGACGCCGGTCTCCTCGGCTACTGAGCGGTGTTTCGCCACCACACGGCCCAGGGGCGATGAGCTCCACGGGAAGCCCGCCTCCCGATCAACTTACATGAAATACGAGCAATTCGGCTGGCTCTGCGACAGTTTCATCACTTCTTAGCAGGCCGCCCTGTCCGAATTCAATCGGACAACGCCACGGCGGTGGTCTACATGGATCACCAATGGGGCACCCGCAGCAGAGCAACCATGCGCAAGGTGGGGCATGTGCTTCAGTAGGCCGAAGCAAACCGCGGTGAGTTTGGCAGTCTATATCCAGAGCGTGGAAAATTGGGCGGCAGACCAGCAGGGTCTTGCGTCCGGAGAGGGGTCATTGTATTCCGAGGTCTTCCAGCAGAGTTGTCAACTGTGGAGAACTCCAGATGTGGACCTGATGGCTTCCAGAGGAACGCCAAGGTGCCCACATAGGTTGCGCGGACAGGGACCCGCAGGCAATGACTGGATGCATTGGTTCTGCTATGGAACCAATTCCGCCTCCTATATCTATTTCCCCCACTGCCACTACTTCCGAGAGTCATCAAAGCAATAAGGACGAAAGGGGTTCCGGCGATTCTGCTGGCCCCGTCGAGCGGGGTACGCAGATTTAAGGCAGCTACTCGCCGACATCTCTTGGCGTCTGTCAGAGCGCCCAGATCTACTTTCTCAAGAGCCGATTTGCCACCCAAATTCAGGGGCCCTGTGTTTGACGGCATGGCCATTGAATCTTGGATTCTAACCCAGGTGGGGTTTGGGTGCGAAGTGGTTGCTACAATGGTTAGCGCCCGGAAGCCTGCCTCGGCACGTATTTATCATACCTGGAAGGTGTTCTTTGCTTGGTGTCGGGGCTGTGGTTGTTCTCCACTGAGATTCTCTATCCCAACATCTTGGCCTTTCTCCAGTCTGGCCTAGACTCAGGGTTAGCCCCAAGCTCCCTCAGGAGACAAATATCGGCTCTGTCCGTCCTGTTCCAGCGCAGAATTGCTACCAATTTGCAGGCGAAGACTTTCATCTAGGGAGTCTCCCACTTGGTACTTCCCTATAAGGCGCCTATGGACGCCTGGGACCTTAACCTGGTCCTAAGTGTTCTGCAGGAACCTCCTTTTGAACCACTGCAAGATGTCTCTTTGCAGTACCTTTCCTGGAAAGGGTGTTCCTAGTGGCCATAACTTCCATCAGGCACGTCTCAGAGCTGGCGGCACTATCCGGCCGAGCCCCGTTTCTCACTTTCCATAAGGATAAGGTGGTGCTCAGACCAGCCCCTCCGTTTCTGCTGAAGGTCGTTTACTCATTTCACATTAATGAGGATGTTGTCTTGCCCTCTTTTTGTCCAGCACCAGTATACCTTGTGGAAAAGGCTCTTCACACGCTAGATCTGGTAAGAGCCCTCCGGAGGTACGTGTCGAGGACGGCACCTTTTCGTCAGACGGATACGCTGTTCGTGCTCCCAGAAGGGCGCAGGAAGGGACTCGCTGCCTCGAAATCTACCATAGCCAGATGGATTCGTTTGACTATTCAGGAGTCCTACCACATTGGAGGCGCGCCGATTCCAGCAGGGATCAGAGCGCATTCTACTCGGGCAGTGGGCGCCTCTTGGGCACTAGGCTTCGACGGAACAAGGTTTGCAAGGCAGCAACCTGGTCTAGCCTGCACACATTTGCCAAACATTATAATATCCATACTCAGGCCTCAGCGCATGCGAGCCTGGGTAGAAGGATTCTCCAAGCAGCGGTGGCGCACCTTTAAGCAGGAGGTGCGTGTAGCTTGGATCGGTGAGTCAATCTCCCACCCAGGGACTGCTTTAGGACGTCCCACAGTATCTGTGTCCCCCAGTGAGGCGAAGGAGAAACATGGATTTTTGTGATAAACTCACCGTAAAATCCTTTTCTCCAAGACGCTCATTGGGGGACACAGCACCCACCCTGATAGCCAAGTTGGCTTCTGTTTTGTTTAATTTGCATTTATTTGTGATATATGGGTGGTCTTTTTCTGGACATGAGGTACCTGTATTAAGGCTGATTTTGTTGTCCTCCTACAGCTTTGGCACCAAACTGATTTCTGCCCGCAATGGGGGCGAGGGTGTATACAGCGGTGGAGGAGGTAACCTCTTTTTTTCACTTAATGTCAGCCTCCAAGCGGCAGAAGCATACACCCACAGTATCTGTGTCCCCCAATGAGCGTTTCGGAGAAAAGGATTTTACGGTGAGTTTATCACAAAAATCCATGTTTTCCAATTATTACTGTTAAATTCAAAATTATAAAGCACCATATTCCTTTTTTAAAATACGTTTATTAAACCATAGACGGGGTATACAATGTACAAACTGGTGATGATGAGAAATACCATATAAAGCGTATATGTTTCACAAAGCATTAATGTCAAACAGTGTATGTATACCAGTTGTTTACAGAATAAAACATAATGTCAATTACCTCACATTAGTCTGCATGGTATTATTCAAACAATAAAGCCTGTCAACCTCTAAACCATAAAGCACCATATTCCTTACGTGTGTGACAATCCATTTGTCCCCATATGGGGGAAAAAAAATTCCAAGATTGTCATATTCATTAAACACTAGCGGACAGCACTCGGGTGACATTGTTTCATTAACTAAATGGAGAGATCAACTTGTATTGGCAAGTGTGATCTGAAACACTGATCCAAAATAGCATGTCTGTTGGATTTTCATTTTTTTTCTTGCTGACACTCAGTACTTGTAAGTGGATTAACAGAGAAAAAATGTATAAATTACCTGTGTTTGAATTCTTATTAATTACAATTTTGTCATCTAAACTTTAACTTTGATCCTAATACTTTCATTGAGGTGTCTTTTTCCTTTTTTATGACGTGGATTTGAATGAGTTTGTTAGGAAAAACTTACTCTCTTGGGTGTGCAAAATATCATCATGTTTTCAATCATTGGCTCACATTTGTGAGAGATTCTTTAGTATGCCATCCCATAGAATACAGTGATTCTGAAAGGAAACTAAAGATTTTTTGACAATTTGTTATATTTTTTTTTTCCTAAAAAAATAGATATCTTCAACGAACGGTGAAGCACCCTGCACTGTTGCAAGATCCCGACGTTAGACAGTTCTTGGAGAGCTCAGAGGTTAGTATTTGTACAGTGCCTTGATTTCTCTGCTTGTACTTTGGTATATCAGTTTTCTGTATATTTTCTGGCTGGATTCCTTATATTCCAGCTTTGAACTACATTTCATGCTTTTTTACATAGCAATCTTTCTTTATCAAGGAGTTTTCTACAGAACTTTGGTATAGCACTGCTTGAATTGTCGAAAATTATCCTTGAAGTTGTACAAAAACTGTTGCCACCTTTGGAGTTTTTGTGCGCTGTATAGTATATGAATAGTACTTGGTTTAGTGTTGCAGCTCATCTTTATTCAGATGAGTAGGCCGGTTTTCCTTATACAGTGATGTGCACAGGGACTTTGTGCCATTACTGATGCTTTTTGGGGCCTCAAGGTAAAATCTGTCAGGCTTTCCCATCTGCTATTAGCGGTACCTGCACACGTGGCAGTGGTGGCTTCTCCATTCTGCGGGCAGTCATGTCTGCTTCCACAATGCACTGCTTTCTTGTAACAGGTAGATTAATTAATGTAGCATTCTGGCTAAAAGACTAAAACTTATTGACCCTTTCACAGACAATGACATGTAATCCTTCCTGACCATTGCCACTGCTGGAATATAAGGGGGTGCTGCAGTTATTGGTGTGTAAGGGGGCAGCCATAAAGTCTGCTGCTGTGATTGCTCCTCCTGCAGGTCTGCCAGTGATGCTAGGGGGAGGATACAGTAATGTCTCCTTATGTTACCATTCTACTTGCCTATCTGAAGGAATATGTGATCGCCTATTTAGGGGTCCCTGCCTTTTCTCCCGTATGGTCGCTCTGTGTGGACGATGTACTAGCGGCAGCGGTGGTTCCGATGTGCAGCAGACCTATACATCTACTCCTCCAGCCGAGTCCGCCGTCTCCCTGCCTCTCCGCAACCCTGGCAGCCATCTCCTCCGTTGCCCCCATTAGGGTGGCAGCCCGGCAGTGTACTTGCTCCAGAGTCCTTGAGGATTGTTATCCCGGAAGCCCACAGTTCTGTTCCCGCAGGATCATGAAGAATCGAGGTGATCAGATAAGACCAATAGATGCCATAGGGCCCAGTGCCTATGTCCCATTGTCACAGCTGCCTGGACCAATTCTGAGTGATAACATTGCTTCAGTAATGGGCTTCATCTGGAATATCTGCATGTATTTTGGAAGACCCAGCATCAGCTTCTGCGTATGGATGAGGCGTTATCCCTTCCAGAGAGACACTGTGGCTATAATGGCTTCTGCAAGGCACCACTGTGTGTATTTAGTGTCCCTCCATTCGTCAAGCTTTTCTCCCGTATAACCAAGTGATCAGCTGAAGTGCATATGAGATCAGCATGATGTATACTATTATTACCCAGTGCTTAAGATTGCTGTACTGTAAACGTCATTGAGCGTTGTGGTCCAAAACACACTTATTATGGGGTTACACTCACATTATTGCTGTAGGTAATTACCGAGCACGCAGCAGCTCTAGAGATGGAAACAATGGAAATTTTCATTAAAATCTTCCGTTTCACTAATGAATGTAACCAGCCTAGCAAAAGCTGTCAGCGGCTTGTGCAGATCTTCACTCCTCTTCTCCATAGGCTCACAGGTCTGTTCTATGCCAGTGACGGCGACATATTCTTCACTTCCCAGGATGTGTTTATAGTTTTGTTTTAATAAATCTTCATTTAATGTGGCCTGATGGCCTTGTCATATACATTCCAATAAAAATAAAGCTAGGCGCATGTCCAGTGTGTACTTCTGCCATATGTCTGACTAGTACGCTGTAAGCCGCAAGTGTGTGTGTGGGGGGGGGTGGTACGTGACGTTCCGGTCGCCCCTCTCTTTATAAATACTGGAAGGACTTGAGCTCTGAACAAAATTCAAATCTTTCCCGACTGGGATGTTTTTGGGTTTTTTTCTTTTTGGCGCGCTTTTAATTTTTGTTCTCCCCTTCTAAGAACCATAACTTTATTTTTCTGTTCACCAAGCCATATATAGACTTGTGTTGTTTTTTTTTTTTTGTGGAATGAGTCGTAGTTTCAAATGACTTTGTATTTACTGTAAAAATCTGGAAATATGGTTCTGCGGGTCAGTCCCTTTTATGGTGATGCCCCACTTGTGAAGGTTGGTTTTCTTTCATTTAAGATGTGAAAAAATTATTGTTTAAATAAAAAAAAGCCTTGCATAGTGTCTATAGAACTGTGTAACTACCGGTACTTGTTTTTTTTTTTTTTTTTTTTTTTATATTACCGTATATACTCGCGTATAAGCCGACCCCTTTAATTTTGCCACAAGAAACTGGGAAAACTTATTGACTCGTGTATAAGCCTAGGGTGGAAAATGCAGCAGCTACTGGTAAATTTCAAAAATAAAAAGATACCAATAAAAGTAAAATTTAATTGAGACATCAGTAGGTTAAATGTTTTAGAATAGCCATATTGAATCAGGTGCCCCATATAATGTTCCATACAGTTCATGATGGCCCCATAAGATGCTCCATACAAAATATGCCCCATATAATGCTGCACAAAGGTTAATAATGGCCCCCATAAGATGCGCCATAGAATTTTATGCCCCATATGCTGCTCCATAAAGGTTATGGCACCAGAAGACGTTCCATAGATTATGCCCCATATGCTGCCCCTGTAAGATGCTCCATAGAATATGCCCCCATAAGATGCTCCATTGAATATGCCCCCATATGCTGGCCCCATAAGATGCTCCATTGAATATGCCCCATAGATTATGCCCCAATATATTGCTGCTACTGCAAGTATTAAAAAAAAAAAAAACATACTCATCTCTCGTCGCTAGGGTCCAGGTGCCGGTGTGCTGAGGAGGCAGACACCGGCGCGCTATGGGGGACAGGTGTCGCCGCTGGCTCAGGACCCGGCACCTGAGATACTCACCTGTCCCGGTTCCAACGCTGCTCGCCGCTGTCTGCCCGCCGAGTTCCTCTGTCAGTGACGTCAGGCAGCAGAGGGCGCGCACTGACTACGTCATCACGACCTCTGCTCTCTGAACGTCACTGACAGAGGTACCTGGCGGGCAGACAGCGGCAAGCAGCGTTGGAACCGGAACAGGTGAATATAGCATATACATACCTTCCCCTGGCGCATCTCTGCAGCCCTGTTCTCTTCCTTCAGTGGTCACTCGGTACCGCTCATTAAAGTCATAAATATGCGCATATTCATGTCTTTAATCTGCGGTACCATGTGACCGCTGTAGAAAGGAAGGGAGACTGTGGGAGAAGCAGGGGGGCTGCAGAGACGCGCCGGGGTCAGTATGATCTGACACCCCCGCTCCCCCTCCCCTACCTACCCCCTGGCCCTGGCTATATGACTCGCGTATGAGCTGAGAGGGGGACTTTCAGCCCAAGAAAATGGGCTGAAAATCTCGGCTTATACGCGAGAATATACAGTACTTTGGTGTAGCTATGACTTTTTAATACTCTTGCAGTGCATGTTTGGGCTGAGGTAGTCATAAACCACAATTCTGCCGTATTTTTTCTCTTTACTGTGTTTACTGTAAGGGTTAATTGTATATTCATCACTTTTCATGATACAGTGATACCAAATATGCCTATTTGTTTTCCTTTTTTTTTTTAAAAAAAAAAATGTATTAATTTTTTTTTAACAAGCAGAATAAAGAGGTGATTTGAATTTTGACTTTTTATATGGTTAAAAACCTTGCGGTGTGTTAATTTTTTTTTGTTTCCCCCTTTGGAAACTTGAAGTGGTGATCATCTGATTACTTGTTATATATACTGCAATACCATAATATAGCGATATGTAGAGAAAATCGCAGTCTCTAATGAAGCCCAGTCACAGGTTGGTCCTCACAGGTTGACTGTCATAGCAGGCACGGGGTGGAGGGGAGAAGACTTCAGCCTTAGATTAGTGGGAGTCTGGGGCATGATACACTCAAAAGACGTGAGGAGTGCAGAACTCGTTACATAGGTGCAAAAATGGAGTACGGATTCAATACTAAGTTATATATTATCTATTGAATCAGCATCTATCGCATGAAGTTTCCATAACCTGTCATTTAAGCCCACAAAGATTAATGAGACCAAAGAGCACCACATGAAACCCCCCACACACGCACGCCCCGTAACACGGGCATATGATTAATGCAAAACTGAAAATATTAAACAACAACCACAAGACGGATTTTTATCAACCCTGGTATCATTTTAGTCCGTATCACAGCGCTGACCTGACACTGTAGGTTACTGAGCACAATCATCATGACAGGTTCCCTTTAATCTTGAATAATTTTTATAATTATACTTTATTAACCATTGTAGTGAATAGCCCATGTGTGCAGCTGCATGGCATACAGGTGCACGTGTCTGGGCAATATATTCAGGTAACATGTCAGGATTACTTCATGACTGATGCATTAGATGTGCCAAAATAAACCCCACCATTACTCAAATGTGTGCCCAGTAATGACAAGCGGCTGCATCATGTTCCTCAGATTCACTGTGCAGTCAGCATTGGGAGACTTGTTGTTCTTTGGGGGTGCTTCCTTTTTTAATTTAGGCTTTTACAGTGGCACAGTACATGGTATCCTAGGCTGTGCTGAATTGGTCTTGAAGGGGTGGTTGTTTGGGTCCAGAACACTGTGGCTATCCACACGCTTCAGCTGCAGTGGTCACGTACTGCTGGAAGAGGAATTAAGGGCCTGGAATTAGTGCTGCAGAAAAGCATTGTGGGCTCAATAATTGATGTACGGTATTTATTTTTTTAAATCCCACACTGGTCCTGTTTTTAACCCCTTAGTGATAGGGCCAATTTTTTTAAATTCTCACTTTATGTGGTAACTTTGGAACGCTTCAACAAATCCCTTTTGATTTTTTAGATTGTTTTTTTCGTGGCACATTATAATTTATGATGATGGTAAATTTAGGTTGATACGTTTTGTGTTTATTAAAAATATCAGAAACTTGACAAAAATGTAAAAAAAAATTGCAATTTTCAAACTTTGATTATCCCTTTAATCCAGAGAGTCATACCACAGAAAAACATTAATAAATAACATTTCCCACATGTCTGCTTTACATCCGCACCATTTTTAAAACGCTAATTTATTTGTTAGCCTTTCAGGAGGTTTAATAATGTAGCAGTCATTTTTCATTTTTTTTAAAGGAAATTTACAAAATGTATTTTTTTGAGGGACCTATCCAGGTTTGAAGTGACTTTGGGGGTGCTACATATTGGAAAACCCCAAACATGATACCATTTTAAAAACGGCACCCCCTGACATATTGAAAACTTCTGTCAGATAGTTTATTAACCCTTCAGGTGCTTTTCAGGAATTAATGCAAAGATATAGCAGGAATGAAAAAGTGTTTGTTTACCACCTAAATGTCGCTAACTTCTGAACTGATTGCTATATCCAGGAGACTCCAAGGCCGCTATTTGGCCATGAACTGCTACAGCAAACATCAGGACCACACAATCATGATCTGTGTGTCAGTTAGATTAAAGCCGAAGCCCCCACAATCTATTAACCATTTATTTGCTGTAATCACTTGACAGCAGCAACTAAAGGTACTGTCACACTTAGCGATGTACCAGCGATATGACGCGGTCAGGATCGCTGGTACATCGCTAAGTGGTCGCTAGTGAGCTGCCACACAGGCAGATCTCACCAGCGACATCGCTGGGGACGGGGGTCGCTACTTACCTGTCACACTAGGCGATCCTGCGTCCTCCCGCCCGGCTCCACGCATCGCTCGTCGTCACAGCAGGAAGCTGACGACGAGAAACAGTCCAGCCTGTTCTCACACGATCAGCAGCGGGGAGTGGGTTGTACATAAGTATCACACACAGCAATATCGCTAGCAATATCGCTATAACGTCACAAGTTATAGCGATATTGCTAGCGATATCGCTTAGTGTGACAGGCCCTTAAGGGGTTAAACAGATATGGCAGTGCCAACACTGATCGTTTATGATGCAGCAAGTTGTCAGCTATAGAGTACAGCTGACAGCTGCTGGATTGTTACCTGTATGGGGATGATATTCCCTTATATCTCAGGTCAGTAAAAAAACGTATTGGCTGTCATTAAGGGGTTAAAATAATGAGGGGGGTGAACCTTCGAAGTCTAAATGCCCTTTCCCTCCTTGTAATGTCTCCCGCTGCTTGTTTCTACACTGCATTTAATATTTTTATTCTTGCTCTTAAAGTAGGTTTTCCTTACTTGGCAGGTTTTTTTCCTTCTTTTTACACAAAGTGATGGAAGACCCATGCTGGCTACCAGATTTAGCTTCTTTAAGCTTTAGAGACCCTCTTCCTTTGACATTTTGGCAAACCCCATATTCGTTCATCTATATGTAAAATCAGTAAATTAAATTGTGGGTTTTTTTTGTTTCCTGCTCCCCACTGGGATGGGAAAGACTTTAAATCAGAAAAAATGAGTTTACTCTGTATTGAAATGCACTTTAGTGGCGAAAGCGTAACCGGCTTTACTTCTGCTCGATTCTCTTCTAAGACTCTAACCTTTAACCGGTTTGTTTGCCCTTATTTGTCATTCAATTGCAGCTGCCGAGAGCGGTTAGCACCCAGGCGTTGAGTGGAGCGGGATTATTGAGGATGGTAAACAAGGCTGCAGACGCTGTCAACAAAATGACAATCAAGATGAATGAATCGGATGCCGTAAGAGCTGATTTTTTTTTTTTTTTTTTTCTTGAACTGTATAATGATGACCATCGGAGGTTACAGTCGCACTCTCCGCTCATAGACGTAGCACACAGAATCATTTAGCTATTGACTTCATTCTCTTTGGTCTGTTGAGCCACACAGTTGTATGCTACTTGTCAATCACTAGTAAATCTAATATAACCGTTTTTGTGCCGTGATAAATTGGCCTTTTTTTTTCTTTCCCCCATTTTTTTTTTTTTTTTTTTTTGCTGTCAGTGGTTTGAAGAAAAGCAGCAGCAATTTGAGAATCTGGATCAACAACTTAGGAAACTGCACGCCAATGTGGAAGCTCTGGTCTGCCACCGTAAAGGTTTGCTTTGTTGCGTTGTTGCTTTTTTGCAGTGTGTGTATTTTTTGCGTGTTTTTAGAATACATTTTATGAACAGGGCTAAGTTTGCCTCCCAAAGTCTGAACGCCATTAATATTCAGCATGCATATTGACATGGACTCGGTTAGGGTGTTTGCTGCTCACCCTGGTAGCTAGTCTTCCACAGTGACTGATCCTTTCATATATTTCTGTGTGAGCAGCTAGGGGTTTTCTAGATTGAATTTTGCTGACATGTGACTTGTCCTCCTTTATGTATAGAGCTGTCGGCCAACACAGCTGCGTTTGCAAAGAGTGCTGCTATGCTGGGCAACTCCGAGGATCACACTGCGCTGTCCCGAGCGTTATCACAGCTGGCAGAAGTAGAAGAAAAGATAGACCAGCTACATCAGGAGCAGGCTTTTGCTGATTTCTATGTGTTTTCAGAACTCCTCTGTGACTACATCAGACTCATTGCTGCTGTGAAAGTAGGTGCATTGTGCCATCTGTCTTAAAGAAAAATATATGCAACCTAGTATTTCAACATCTCATCCATAGATCATCCATCCCTTCACTAATGCAAGACATTAAAGGGTCAGCCTGACACTTTCTGTGCAAATTGACCCAGCGATCTGAGAATGGAACACAGCTGTGGCCACACATGTGCTGCCGCTCCATTCATTCTCTGGGTTTCCTTAAATAAAGATAGGGCACATGGCCTGAATTTAATGACTTATTAAAATACTGACCTGCCATGAAGGTGCTATCTTCAAAGTCACAATTTATAGTGATATAAGGCCGTGCTCACCCTGAGGATGTACTTTAGGAACAGTACAGTGTATGTGAATGGGATGGTCAGAATCCATCTACACACAGTGACTGTAGACTTGTGAATACTCAGTGCGTGCTGTTCACATTCTCCTGTGCTGGGAGCAGATAATCATATTACCACAAGTATGCGGTTTGCATACTTCCGGCTACATTCCAACTAGAGGTGACCAGTACACCCCCCCCCCCCCCCCCATGCACAAGTGTTGAGCAAAACTGCTTAAGTCTAGTCGGCATGTGACCTCATGTATGCATGTCACAATATCACATACTTGCGGTCATACGCTTGCCTGCTCTCGGCACTGGGAATCCAGACAGCACATGCTGTGAGGTCTCACAAATCTGTAGTCCTATAGTGACTATAGACTTGAGCCCCAAGCCTGGACAACCCCTTTAAGAAGACCAGCTATGTGTATAGTCTTATCAGTTATTCTCTATGGGGGACATGTTATGCCAATTAGAGACACTGATTCTCTAGGTGGCGCTGGCGAGAGCTTTATTTCCACCTTGGAGAGGGCTATTTTGCATGTGCTTAGCAATACAAATGAAATGTTTTCAGACCTTATATAAGAGTATAGAGCAGTGTTTTTTTATTTTTGTTATAATTCTTCTGCAGCAGACTTGGTGTGTGAACATTGCCCAGCAGACCAAGCTGCCCCTGACTGACTAGTTCTGTCAATGAGACAAAATATGGTAACATTTCAGCTTCTATATGACATATAAGTCTCCACTCACACTTCTGTTGGAGCATTACTATCTGCTTTCCATTGTTAAAAATTACTATTTTTAAAATGTTATTACTATAGCACCAGCATATTCTGCAGCATTTTACAGATCAGTAGGGACATATACAATGAGATCTGACATTAGTGACACATAGTTATACAATTAACACAGGACGAGTAAGGGCCTGGCTCCCAAGAGCTTGCAGTCTACAAGGTGATGGTGGTGAATCTGAGTCCAGATACAAAGTTGTTTATTAGCTGCCACAATAATATACTGTGATGTTCTGCTCATTAAAAAAAAATACATAAACCTGTCGGGCAGACCATAAATCAGTAGAGAAAGAGACCAAATTACTGCTGACATTATAGATCTCATGTGAATAGAGCCCAACTGGAGCGGCCTCCCCCGGATTGGTGTATACACCCCAACACATGTCTTTTTAGTTCATTATATGCCCGTTAAAGTTTTACGCTAAAGCATTAAGATCTTTTTATGGCCATTTATAGTTTTGCTTTTAATGTCCCCCCTAGGAAACGGTTGTAATACTAGAGAGAATTGTAGAGTCTCATTTTTATTTTTAATTCCCAGGGTGTGTTTGATCAGCGAATGAAGTGTTGGCAAAAATGGCAAGATACCCAGGTGAACCTGCAGAAGAAACGGGAGGCGGAGGCCAAGCTCCAGATCGCTAACAAACCTGACAAACTTCAGCAAGCAAAAGATGAAATCCGAGAGGTAGCTGCTTTTTACCCCAATTTATTATTGGCACAGGCTTTTTTTTCTCTCTTCTCCATCCTGAAATTCATTAGATGTTTATGCAGTCATGTGCGAGAGCAGCCAGCAGCACCGACCCCATTTTTGAACCAGCAGATACTTAACGCTACCTTTCCTCATGTTTATTACTAGTAAATACAATTTGTCGTTTTCTTTGTGTAGTGTGTTTTTTATATTTTACTACGTGGAATGTATAATCTGTGAGTACATACTAAAATGGTCTTCTGGTCATGATCTATATGGCATTTATGATGTTAAAAGCAAAAGGCTTAAAACAGTGAATTTCTGATCATTTCTTCCCCATGCTTCATAAAGGAGATTGAAGAGGTAGGATACGATTCATCATTCTCTGGTGTCTTGTGTGTTGGTCCCTCTGTGTACTCCTCCATTTCAATCAGACGTAGTTCTGCACAGTTCTTGTTCTTCGTCTGTATTTTATTAGAACTGCCTTTTCTTGGCTAGCCTGGACAGCTCTACTGTTACTTACAGGCCGTTTACATGGCGAATAGTACATCAATGCAGTGATTTAGGCTATGTGCACACGTTGCGGATTCCGCTGCGGATTTTTCCGCGCGGAAACACAGGTAAAGTGACCTGCGGTTTGGTCTGCGGTTTTGCCCTGCGGTTTCACACCTCTACTATGGTAAAGGTATAAAACCGCTGCGGAATCCGCACAAACAATTGACATGCTGCGGTTTGTAAACCGCAGCAAAACCGCGCGGAAAAATCCGCACCGTCAGCACAGCGTTTTTGAAACCCTATAGGGTTTCATTGTACTGTACATGGTCAGCGGAACTGCTGCGTTTCCACAGGGCCAAAACTGCTGCGGAAACGCAGCAGAATCCGCAACGTGTGCACACAGCCTTACTTGTGGCTTTGGGGCTGTCTTGGCATATTGAATCTGTAATGTCTAGTAGTATGTAGTGACTAATTCAAAGGTTCTTGAAATATTTTATAGACTTGTAAAGGAGGTGCTGCTGGTTCCTCTTGAATCCACAAAATTGTATATATACAAAACTTCTGCAGATTGGCACATTATAAAATAAAAGGAAGAATCTAAAAAATGTAGATGTCTACATAATGGAGGTAATCTAAAGATTGCTAAGCAGCCCACCTTGGCTATCGTTGAAACTCAGTAGTAGGTTATAAATTTGTCCAAGACCTTTCAAAGGTGGCCAGAAAGCAGGAAATGTTTTAAAGTGGTCGTCCAGCCTTTCAAAAATGAATTGCAAGCAGACTAAATTTTTAAGAACAAATAAAATCCGTAATAAAGGCATAAACCACTCTGGGACCTGCAGGACTCAATTACAGCCCGTTCTTTGGTCACCTGACCACCAAAGTGTGATTGTCTGCAGGGGTCAGGTGAGTGAAGATCATTGAATGTACCTCAGAACAGGACATCAAAGCTACCAAGCTGCATCCAGGGACATAAAAGAGGGGGAGCATTCCTCATTTTTAAACCATCTGATGTTTAACCAATGGAAAGATAGTGGCGGGGATGTACTAGGTGAGGATCACTTGGGCTCGGTCCACACTGCATCTGTGAAAATTGTCTGGGGTATATTCTCAGAAGATATGTGGCCGACAGTGTGCCAAGTAGGATGTCTGCTGAGGCATCCATCCACCATAGTGACCCACTGGAAAGAAGTCACATGGTGGAGGTGATGGACAGGTCTCTCCCTATTTACATGTGATGGAGAGACCTGTCAATCACCTGCAGTCGCTCTTAGGTCAACACTGGAGTTACCTAGTTTCTAGCTATGGTCCCCGATTCCATTCTCCAAAGTACATTTTTTCTGAAATGCCAGAGCTTTTCAGGGAGTACTATACTTGGCTGCAGTCGTTTGAGCTGTGATTTATGCTGCCTGTAGATTGACCAGCAAGAGTCGCCTGATAGGTTCCCTTTAACCCTTTAGTGACAGCTAATTTTGACATTAATGACCAGGCAAAAAAAAATTTAAACCTGACCAGTGTCACCTTGTGGTAATGAGCGTTTTTTTTCGTGACATGTTGTACTTCATGTTGGTGGTAAGTTTTGGTCAAATATGATATGCGTATATTTATGAAAATATCGAAAATTTGACAATTTGAACATTTTGCAATTTTCAAACTTTTTATATCAGTTATTCCGCACAAAATAATTAATAACATTTCCCACATGTCTGCTTTACATCAGAACAAAATGTGGTGTGCAATCTTTCCTGACTATGCAGATACCCCATTTGTGTGAGAAAACTTCTGTATGGGAGCACAGCAGTGCTCGGAAGGAAAGGAGCACCATTTAACTTTTTGAACGCAAAAATTGCTGGAATCGATAGTAGATGTCATGTCGCGTTTGAAGAACCCCAGATGTGCCTAAACAGTGGAAACCTCCCCCACAAGTGACCCCCATTTTGAAAACTACACCTCTCGAAGATTTTTTTTCTTGGTGTAAAGTGAGGATTTTTAACCCAAAAGTACGACACAGAATTTGATACCATTAGGTTGTCATTACAGTTCGGGTTCGCCCATCTCTAAAGTTCGGCGTCCATACCGAACACCTACTGATGGGGCACGGACACTGAACATGGACTTCACCAGGAAGTCCGTGTCACTGTTCGGGTTCGGTTGCCCAAACACCAAGTGTTTGTGGCGCTGTTATGTGCATGACAGCTTGGCAAACGCTGCTTCTGATCGGCGGTGAAATCATCCCCACCAGTCAGATATCTGCGCTTCCCACACTGTGAAAAGACAGCGTGAGTGCTCACCTCTGATCGGAGGTATAAAGCTTACCTCCAGTCATTGGTGTCAGCTGATGAGACTACTGATCCCATCATCTGACACCTGCAGCTGATAATAAAAGTGAGAGCAGGATTGGCGGATGAGAGCATTCATCAGCCGCTCCTGCGCTATAAACAAACAATTTAAAAAAATGGCACGGGTTCCCCTGTATTTTTGCTAACCAGCCAGGCAAAACTCATACCTAGGTGCTGCAACCCTCAGCTGTGACTTCAGCAAAGCTAGTTATCAAGAATAGAGGGGTCCCCACACTGTTAAAAAAAAAAAAAAAAAAAAAAAAAAAAGAAATTTAAAAAAACAGCGTGTGCCCCCCCATTTTTGACAACCAGCCTTGATAAAGCAGACAGCTGGGGGCTGGCATTCTCAGGCTGGTAAGGGGCCATATATATATAGCGCCCCCCCCCCTCCAACTTAATAATAGCAGTCCACAGCTGCCCAGAAAAGGCACATGTATTAGATGTGCCCATTCTTGCGCTTTGCCTGGCTCTTCCCACTTGCCCTGTAGCGGTAGCAAGTGGGGTGATAGTTTGGGGGGTTGATGTCACCTTTGTATTGTCAGGTTACATCAAGCCCCGAGGTTAGTAATGGAGAGGCGTCAATAAGACTCCCCCATTACTAACCCCATAGTCACATTGTAAGAAAACACAAGACACCCAAAAAAAAGTCCTTTAATTGAAAGAGTGACACAGACTCCTTTTAATAATCTTAATCAAACCATACTTACGACCTTGCCTAATTCCACTGAAGCCCTCGATCTCCTGTAAAAAAAAACAAACAACTATATAACATACCTGTCTGCCGTTCTGTCCCATGCCGTAATCCATGTCTAGGGCATAAACCGTTTTCAACCTGGACGGTGCCCAGATGTGACGGTTCAGGTTGAGAACCACTGGTGACTGAGCGGCTGCGAGCGTGGCCTCAGTGACTACGTCCAGTCACTGATGCTCCGTGAGGTTTTTCTCACGGTGCTAGCGGGGATCTCACAAAGGTCACCGCAGTTCAGCCCGCCTGGGAACGTAGCCTCAGTGATTAAAGGCAGCAGGTGTCGGATGATGGGAGCAGTAGTCCCATCAGTTAACTCCAGCGACCAGAGGTAAACTTAATACCTCGATCACAGCTGAGTGCTCACGCTGTCTTTTGACAGCGTGGGAACCATGGCTCTCTGACCAGCAGGGATGATTTCACCGCCAATCAGAAGCTGTTTGCTGCGCTGTCATGCATATATGTCATGCCATCAGGAATTTCAGGGCCCCATACTTTCAAAATCTTTGGGCCCGTTTGAGACTCTTGCTTAAGCTCCATCCCTCAAAACCTCCACAGTCCCACCACCCACTTTTGGAAAAACTCCATTTTCCCTTCACCCATGACAGCACCACATGAGAGAGGGATCTGCCCCGCCAGGACAGGAACCTACTGAAACATAAGGGGCGGCACCTCTCCCCCGCTTCAGTTGGGTTCCTGTCCTGGAAAGGAATCCCTCTGACAGCGGCGGTGCCTGTCAGGATGAAAAGACCCAGGGCCGTCCCGGCGTGTAAAGATGCAGGGCTGGCTCACCTGCAACGCTGGCCATCGGCAGCTGGTAGCGCAGTCCCCGGGGTTTTCCTTATACGGGCCCCGGGTTCGTGCGGGCACAGTCCGATGTCCTCCCTTCGAAGGTTCCTCCCTGTGCCGCCCTCCCCCTGCGCGCGCGCCCGTTCCTTCCCCTGCATGCAGGGGAAGCCGGGGGCAGAGACCGGCGTCTGACGTGGGACGCGTCCGCTGACGTCATCTGGACGCGACGGTCATGGCGCCGGGCGCGACGCCGGCCAGGAGAAGCGGCTGGCGGTCGCGGGGGGGAGGGGTAATGAGGGGCTCACTCACCACATAAAGGAAGGAGCAGAAGCGGCTGCAGGGGTGACAATGGTGTCTCAGGAGGATCGCTCACCGTCCCCGTTGTCCCTGCCCCCATCGCAAGCTTCTGGTCGCAAGAGCCGCTCGAGCGGCAAAAGCAGCAGCCGTCCGAGTCACCGATCGAGGGATTCCTCGAGATCAAGAGAGCACAGAGCGCACGCTCCTTCGCAGCCCCAGAACCCGGTATTCGTCTTTCCTGGATGGTGAGTGATCTCCGTGAAAGTTAGACAATAATAGGCCTTCCTATGTCTTGTTTTTTCTCTTTTAGGGAGGCAAAAAAGCTATAAGCAAAAAGAAAAATAGAGAATGTGCCATATGCCACAGCCCTTTAGCAAAAGACTACCAAAAGGACTTATGTGTCAGCTGTATCCAGCGGACTATGGCTGAAGAGGTGCCGAGCCTGGCAACAAACCTCAGATCGATAGTAAAATCTGAGGTGCAGGGCTCACTTAAAAAATTATTAAAAAAGAAGGGTAAGAGTAGGAGAGCCTCCCCGAGTTCCTCGTCAGGCTCCTCCTCTTCGGAGTATCATGTTGAGCACGGGTCATCTTCATCCTCAGACAGTGATACGGGGGGCAGACCTTGCTTTCCCGTAGAAGATACGGACGCTCTCCTCAAAGCCATCAGGTCCACTATGGGCCTGCAAGAGGAGAACGTAGAGAGATCACTGGAGGATGTAATGTTTGGCGGCCTGCAAGAAAGGAAGAAGCGTACCTTTCCGGTCAATGACAAGGTTCAGGCCCTAATCGAAAGAGAATGGAAGAAACCGGAGAAGTCAGGTAGCCTTCCCTCCTCTTAAAAGCGAAGATACCCCTTTGAGGCTAAAGACACGGACGTCTGGGACAAGGTCCCAAAGATTGACGCAGCAGTGTCTAGATCTTCCAAGAAGTCGGCCCTGCCCCTGGAGGACTCAGGGGTTTTGAGAGATCCCCTGGATAAAAAAGCGGACTCATACCTAAGGCACACTTGGGAGGCAGCGGCAGGGGGTCTGAAACCGGCAATAGCCGGCACCTGCACAGCCCGATCATTAATGGTCTGGTTGCAACAACTTGAAGAAAAATTAGCCTCCAAGGTACCAAGAGAGAAAATATTAGGAGAAATGTACTTGCTACACGGAGCTGCCGCTTTCTTGGCTGACACCTCCGCCGACTCAATGAGGTTAACTGCAAGAGCAGCGGGGCTATCGAACGCCGCAAGACGGGCGTTATGGCTCAAAGGCTGCCCTGGGGACATTCAATCTAAGGCGAAGTTATGCTCGTTACCATGTGATGGACAGTTCCTGTTTGGGAAAAACCTGGATGACATCCTGGAGAAGGCCGGTGATAAAAAAAGGGCTTCCCCAGATTCATGGGTGATCAGAGGAGACCGCCCTTTCGGAGGGGAAAGTTCAATCGGGGCCGTCCCCCGGGAGAGCGGAAAAGGTGGGACGACAAGAGGAAAAAAGAACCAGGGTTCATGTTTGGGGGAACTACCTCAACCGCCAAAAAATCCTCGCAATGACGTCAGCCCTCCGGTGGGGGGAAGATTGAAGCTCTTTTCTCAAGAATGGGAGAAAATATCGGCCAACAATTGGATTCTGAGCATTATAAAGAATGGCCTAAAAATCCCTTTCTTCCAGCATCCGAGAGCTTCACTTGTGGTAACCCCCGTCAGAAAGGAACCAGGAGAGCAATCAGCCATAGAAACGGAAATTTTAGGACTGTTGGAGAAACAAGTTCTAATAGAGGTCCCAAAAGATCAAGAGAGAAGGGGGTTCTATTCTCCCCTCTTCCTAATAAAAAAAAAACCAGACCTTTCCTTCAGAACAATAATAAATCTCAGGCGCCTCAATCAATGGATCATAAACCAAACATTCAAAATGGAATCGGTGACTTCGGCCATAAAGCTGTTACACCACAACTGCTTCATGGCCGTAATAGATTTGAAGGACGCCTATTACCACATCCCGATGCACCAAGAATACCAGAAATACCTGAGGGTAGCCCTATACATCCAGGGCGACCTCAGGCACTTTCAATTTACAGCTCTTCCGTTTGGCATCTCCTTAGCGCCAAGGATTTTTACGAAAGTAATAGCGGAAATGACAGCTTTCCTTCGAATCCACAATGTGATTATGGTGCCTTACTTGGACGATTTTTTGGTCATTGGCAATTCAGAACATCACTGCGCACATCAAGTAGAGAAAATAACAGAAACCCTGCAAAGACTGGGTTGGATGATAAACTTAAAGAAATCAAAACTTCAACCCCTAAAGAAACAAACATTTCTAGGTTTCGTCTTGGACTCCGACCGTCAAGTTTGTCTCTTGCCAGAGAAAAAACTAGAGAAGGTGAGAGAAATGACCCTTACGGCAATACAGCATCCTCACATGACCCTAAGAAGGGCAATGTCCCTGTTGGGCACGCTAACAGCCTGTATCCCTGCGGTCAAATGGGCACAGTTTCATACCCGTCAACTGCAGGCGGAAATCTTGTCAGCCCAGAAACGATTGAAAGGGCGTTTAGAAGGGAAGCTGGAACTTTCGGAAAAGGGGAAAAACTCTCTCACTTGGTGGCTAGACGGCACAAATTTAGCAGGAGGAACTTTGTGGCACAGGCCCGTGTCCGATGTAATATTGACGGACGCAAGCTCCTCGGGATGGGGGGCACACCTGAGAGAACAAATAGCCCAAGGGTCCTGGGGTCACCTAGAGCAGAAGGCTTCCTCCAACTTAAGAGAGTTAAGAGCGGTAAACAGAGCCTTAGAGGCATTCATTCCCATGTTACAGGGTCAAAACGTCCGAATTATGTCAGACAACAGGGTGGCAGTGGCGTATGTCAACCACCAGGGAGGGACAAGGTCAAACTCCCTAATGGACGAAGCCAGAAGAATCTTTCTCAAAGCAGAACAACATCTAACCTCCCTGACGGCCCTACACATCAGAGGGACAGAAAAAGTTAAAACAGGGAGAGTGGGCCTTAAATCGTGTAATATTCCAGAGGATAGTACAGTTATGGGGGCAGCCAGTGATCGACCTCTTTGCCACCAAAAACAACCGGCAAGTGAGGAGGTTCTGCTCATTAAACCCAGGGGAAAACCCGTGGGCAGTAGACGCTCTGCAAATCCCGTGGCTGTTCAAACTGAGCTATGCCTTTCCCCCAGTAGCGTTAATCCCGGCAGTGGTAAAAAAGATAAGAGACGAGCAAGCCAGAGTAATCCTCATAGCCCTGTTCTGGCCAAAAAGACCGTGGTTTTCACTACTACGAATGATGTCTCTCGGACCCGTGGGTACTGCCAGAAATCCCAGATTTATTAGCTCAGGGGCCGATATTCCACAAACAAGTCAAGGGGTTCCATCTGACGGCGTGGAATTTGAGAGGGCGCTTTTGAGAGATAAAGGGTTTTCCCCGGGGTTGGTGACTACTCTAATGAAAAGTAGGAAACCAATAACGACCAACATATATGGCAGGACGTGGAAGAAATTTCTACAATTCCTGGGAAAACCGTTAGGTCAAGAACCCCCAATCGAGTCCATCTTGGAGTTCCTGCAGGCAGGCCTACAGCTAGGCCTGGCGGTTAATACCCTCAAGGTACAGGTTTCAGCGCTGGGTGCGTTATACAATTGCAATATAGCGGCAAACAGATGGGTAGCCAGGTTCATAAAATCTTGCCACAGATCTAGGCCAGTTTCCCTACCAAAAATAGCTCCATGGGATCTAAATCTGGTACTGGAAGCCCTTACGAAGGAGCAGTTTGAACCCATACAGCAGATTTCAACTAAAAATCTCACCCTAAAAACCATCATTTTGGTAGCTCTAACGTCGGCACGTAGAGTTAGTGACTTGCAGGCCCTCTCGGTCAACCCACCATATACCCAGATATACCAGGATAGGGTGGTCATGAGAACAGACCCTGCTTACTTGCCGAAAGTAGTAACTAACTTTCACCGAAACCAAGAAATTGTCCTCCCTTCCTTCTGCGAGAATCCGAAAAACCCAGGGGAGGAGAAATTTCATAGCCTAGATGTTAAAAGAACCCTAGTAGAATATATGTCTATAACCAGCCAGTGGAGGAGGTCCCAGTCCCTATTTGTAGCCTTCCAGGGTGCTAGGAAAGGTTATGGAGTGTCAAAGGGGACTATTGCCCGATGGATTAGGGAGGCCATTAGTGTAGCCTATTCAGCTAGTGGCATCCCGGTTCCTGACGGCATCAAGGCTCATTCCACCAGAGCCGTGGCGACCTCCTGGGCTGAGAAAGCGGAGGTATCAATAGAGCAAATTTGTAAGGCCGCTACTTGGGCCTCACCCTCAACCTTCTTTAGACACTATAGACTAAATCTATCCTCCTCTGCTGACTTGACCTTTGGTAGAAGGGTGCTGCAAGCGGTGGTCCCTCCCTAAGGTGTTCGAAGTCTCCAGAATCTCTCATGTGGTGCTGTCATGGGTGAAGGGAAAACCACCATGGTTACTTACCGGTAGCCGATTTTTCCGGAACCCATGACAGCACCCGTATATTTCCCCCCCTTTTCACCGTTTGGGTGTGCACAATAGTCGGGTGTATTTGTGTGATGTGGTGTTGGATAAATATGTAACTAACCGGGAAGTCCTCTCAAATGCTCTGTAATCCAACTGAAGCGGGGGAGAGGTGCCGCCCCTTATGTTTCAGTAGGTTCCTGTCCTGGCGGGGCGGATCCCTCTCTCATGTGGTGCTGTCATGGGTTCCGGAAAAACCGGCTACCGGTAAGTAACCATGGTGGTTTCTGCACCATGTCCACACCAATCACACATTAAATGGGTTGTCCACTTCTAAGACAACTCCATTTTAAACTAAATGTTTTTGGCCCTGATAATATAATAAAGCCTATACTCTCCTTCCGTTCCGGCATCGTTCCAGCAATTTCCCTGGCGCTCTAATGCGGAGTTGTGATACGTGATGCAGACTCCCAATCAGCAATTGCATCACTGTCTCCACCTTCGGACAAACTGAGCATGAAGAGTAAGTCCGAACTGCAACTTGATCCCTGGCGTACTCTTCATATTCAGTTCGTTCAAAAGCCCCGGGGAGACTGAGTGCCGACACCGCAGTAGAGGCGCTAGCATTTCATCGGGGCCGAACATTTAGTTTAAGAAGGGGTTGTCCTAGTAATTGACAACCCCTTTAACGGTTCCCATCAAATGCCATATCACGTACATGGCCAGCAGCTTTTATTTTGGCCAAAAGATTTTTTTAAGCCGTTGCCAGGACAAGGTAAATTCTTTTGACAGGATTCTACTCTAATCTATTAAACATTTCTCTCTTTAAGTATATTTTTATTTTAAGGGAATGTGTCACATATATTTTTTAAAGTGACCAATATACAACATACAAAGGACAAATACCGTCACACCATGACCAGATGATATATTATCAGCACAGTAGCTGAATACAATACTGATTATTAATAATAAAAAAAACAATACTAATATTACCAGAAGTGACACACGCAGGAGCTCTGTACATAGTATACAGTGTATAGTCAGTGTACAGGTAATACAGCGATCACTAGTGACATTATTCACTGGAGCTCTGTATACAGTGTAAGTGTACAGGTAATAGTGATCACCAGTGACATTACACACAGGAGTTCTGTATATAGTGTATAGGTAATAGTCATCACCAGTGACATAACTGGAGCTCTGTATATAGTGTATCGTATTTAGGTAATACAGTGATCACCAGTGACATTATACACTGGAGCTCTGTATATAGTATATAGGTAATACAGTGATCACCAGTGACAATAACACAATTTACAGAGGTAAATTGTGTTATTGTACAGGTAATGGTGATCACTGGTGACACAGGAGCTCTGTATAAAGTATATAGCGATTATACACAGGAGCTCTGTGTATAGTGCACAGATAACATACTGACTCACCAGTGACGTCTCTAGTTGAAGTCCTTCATCTTTATTCAGTGCAGACCGCCATCACTTTCAGCCAGGAATAGTTTTTTCAGAAAATAAGATATCTAGAGCACTGCTTCCAGATTTCCCAACTTCTACACTGCACCAGATGAAGGAAAAAAGCGACATCAGGGGGTTGGACATGATGACCCTTGAGGTCCCTTCCAACTCTAACTTTCTATGATTCTAAGCCCTGACATAATGTCACACTGCACAGTAACAGGACCCCCACTAGAAAACAGTATCCTCATAAAATAAAATATATCACAGCAGTAATGATATCACTTAATTATCCCCTACAGTAAGTGTCCCACATCCTGGCTCCAAATGATCTTCCATCCTGCCCCCATTCTGCGGCTTTCAGTAAAAAAAAAATTCTCCTTACCTGGCTGCGGTCCAGGTGCACCCTCTGCCTCATTCATTTGAGGTGTGGACGCGCTGGCACGTGACATTGACGTCATACGTTGGCGACGTGCGCACTGACGTTGGCGTTGGCTGCCGGCCTCTGGCTGACTGCTGTTCCAGAGCCGGTGATTTTCTGTACGGCAATATATTTCAACTGAATGTGCGTTTTTGCATGCACATTCAATTGAAATTTCTGAGTCGGGGAACCGAATTGGGGCGCCGCTTTTTGATGGTTCGGGCAACCGCCTGCTATTTTAACAAGCGGTTCCACCAAACTAGGGAGACTCCCCTGAATCCCACCACTGCAGCCAGTGTCTTGTATGTAGCATTCTCGTCTGTCTCTTGCCTTTCTGTTGTGTTCTCTATCTCTCTTCTCACTTCCATCTTCTCGTTCCCGTTTTTTTGGTTTTTTTACTACCCTCTTTCCTTCTCCCTGGTTGTCTGTGGCTCCACCCCCACTATTTAGCCCTGCCCCTCCATGTTCCACAGTTTGAGCTGATGCTGCTTGAGGGGAGGGATCTGATGCTCAGCTCCTGCTGCTGAGTGCAGGCGCTGGGGGGTGAGTATTGTCACAGCATGTATGGCTGCACGTCCCTGCTCCACTGCAGCCATCAGCTCGCTGCACAGCCCCGCCCTCTGGTCCTCGCTATGCAGAGAGTGAAGGAGCAGAGAATGAGGCTGCGCAGATACCAAGCATTACAGCACGCCGACTTAGTGCGAGGTGAGCAGAAGCAAAAAGTGGGGGGCCCTGTTCTGGGCCCCTCTCTGCTAACCGGGCCCCATATGCCAGTAATGGCTGTAATACCCTGATGGCGGCCCTGCCCCCCCGGTAGCTATACCCTTATTCCCGATCGCCGTTTTAAAATTGCCATTTTAATGGATATCGGTGGTCTATAAGGGATTAAACAATATGCAGGTGCTTACTAGCTAGATGGTGACATTATAGAGTATGTCAGGAAAAACCCCTGACAGTGTATTCTAGGTGCACAAACAGTCTGCACCTAGCCTTATTTTATTCCATTCCTTACTTTTTGGCCATCCTTAAAGTCTTGGAACTAATTTTTGGGAGAAAAAAAAATTATCTTCCAAAACTCAATACCCTTTTTACGAATGATTCTTAAACTGTGCTGTTGTATCATGTTAAAGAATAACAGTAATTTAAAATTTTATTTCATTAATTTTCATTAATTTTATTTCATTTTTATTTCATTAATCAACACATAGAAATAAGCAACTTTTGTAATATGTTATCAGGGAAATCTGCTTTTTTCTCCTCCTGGACTCGTCTTTTAGGCTGTGTGCACACGTAAGCGTTTTTTAAGCGTTTTTACTGGCAAAAAAGCTTACAAGAAGCATCCCATTCATTTGAGTGAATTCCGCACTTTTTGTGCATATTGCTGCGTTTTTTTTCCGCGAAAAAACGCATCGCGGTAAAAAACGTAGCATGCTCATTAATTTTGCGGAAAAATCCGTATTTCTAACTATATTCTATGAGACAGGGGACGCTCCGGAAAAAAACGAGCGGAAAACGCGCTGTTTCTGGGAAGGAGTCCGTTTTTTGTCAGGCATTTTCTGCATACGTGGGTACATGGCCTTAATGTCAATTCATGGGTAAAATCTGTTCAGTGAAGAGTCTTTCCCATTACTGAGACTGGAGATGACAGCTCTCTGATAACATATATTAAAGTTGCATATTTCTGGGGGTGCTATTGATATATGAAATAAAAATTAAAACAACGGTTACTCTTTAAACCGAGCGTTCCAGAAAGCAATAAGAAAATAGTTTAACCTCGGATGTTGTTGTACAGTGTTTGTATGTGCCTACATAGTGTGTGTGTGTGTGTATAACATGTATTAATAGACGCACTTCCCACATACTTTCAGTGGTGTATGGCTTGGGGTGGCCTACTTGGAGTGATTGTCCCATACGCACACCACAGCTATAAGACTGCCAGAGATGGTGGCCTGCAGCGATGTCCGTCAGTCTGGTAATTGGAGCGGTGGCGCTCATGCGGGATTACTGAACTCTTACATGGGGCACTGCAGATCATCAGGGGCACATTAGTGAAAGGTTCTAAATGTCTCTTGTAACGTTCCATTAGTCTGTTATTTGTATCATCTATTCTATGTACCTTTTACTACAACATGCTGGTGCGTTTTGGTTGGGGGCACATTTTTTAATCTTTGAGGTTATTTTGCATTGTACGGTTTGTCTTTTCAGTTGGAAGAGAAAGTTCAGCAAGGAGAACGAGATTTTGAGCAGATCTCTAAAACTATTCGCAAGGAAGTGGGTAGATTTGAGGTAAGTCCATTATTTCAGGTCCCATGATTCATAGATCATTTTCTGTTATTAATTACATATGCATTTATATAATGTACAATTTACAACTAATCCTTTTCCCTTCCCCTGTAGAAAGAACGTGTGAAAGACTTTAAATCTGTTATTATCAAGTATTTAGAATCATTAGTACAAACACAGCAGCAGGCAAGTACAACCCTATAGATTTCATGTATGTAATATTGCCGATCGGAAATCACTGGGGAATATTATCTGTGGGTGTCCTAATGCTTCAGGATTAGTTCACCTAAACTCGTGGCCAAAAGTGTTGGCACCCTTGATATTGTTACAGAAAATAAAGTATTTCTCCCAGAAAATTATTGCAGTTATACGTGTTTATTTCTTTTTGTGTGCGTTGGAACAAAACAAAAAACATAGCACAAAAGTCAAATTGGACATAGTTTTACACAACCCCAAAATTGGGCCTGACAGAATTGTTGGCATCCTCAACTTAATATTTGGTTGCACACCCTTTGAAATATATAACTGCAATCAATGACTTTCAATAACCATCAACAAGCTTCTTCTCAACAGGTACCGTGTTCTTTTCTTTGTAGGCCTCATTCTGTTTTCGGTAAACAGTAGAATGATGTGCTTTACCAAAAAGCTCTATCTTGGTCTCATATGTCCACAAGACGCTTTCCCAGAAGGGTTTTCACTTGCATACATTTTGGCAAACTAATTTTTTTATGTGAGCAGTGGGTCCTTCTGGGTCTCCTGCCATAGCGTTTCATTTCATTCTAATGTCGACAGTTTCACTGACACTGATGCACCCTGAGCCTGCAGGACAGCTTGAATTTCTTTGGAACTTTATTTTGGCTGCTTATACACCATCTGTAATATCCCACGTTGCAGCCATTCATAAATTTTTTTCTGCCATCCATGTCCAGAGTGCCATGGGTTGTAAACTTTTTGATTATGTTGTGCACTGTGGACAAAGGAACATAAAGATCTCTGAAGATGGACATGTAACCTTGAGCTTTTTTATATTATTCAACAAATTTGGTTTTCCAGTCTTCAGACAGTTCTCTTCTCTTTTCTTGTTCTCCATGCTTAGTGTGGCGCACACACAGACACAATGCAAATATTAAGTCAACTTCTACCCTTTTATCTGGTTTCAGGTGTGCTTTTCATATTTCTCTCACCTGTTACTTGCCACAGGTGCGTTTGAACGAGCATCATATGCTTGAAACAAAGTTGTTCACACAGAACTCGACAGGTGCCAACAATTTAGTTTTAACCATTTGGGGTGAAATAATGCCCTTTTTTGTGCTGTTCCAATACACACAAATATAATAAACATGTGTATAACAAAACATGTGTAAGTTCAAAAAAATTTCTGGGAGAAATACTTTATTTTCTGGGACAAGTTCAAAGGTACTGTAGGGTAGTGAATATGTGTGTTCACATGTGGATTTACTGTAGATTTCACACTGAAGGGAAAATGGTGAAATCTCTTGTAGAACTTCACTACATAGTGACATGCTCTGGATAATTGATCTGCACTGCACCCCAGGTCAATTTGAGCACAGATTTTTTTTAATCTTGTGTACATGGATGAGGGATGTTAAAATTGACATATGAAGAATCCACATCATATCCGCTTCATGGGAATGTCACTCTTAGATTACGTGCACACATCTTTTTTGTGCAGACGTGACCTGCAACTCACCTGAAAAAGCACTAAATAAACTGCCAGAAATAATGAACATGTGCACAGCAAAGAAACAACCTGTGTGCATGTTCCCTCTTTTTACTTCTGCTTTTAACTGCCTCAGGCTTTGATAGGAGCACCTATGTATATGACTCATTACAGTAAAATGTTTTTAACTGTTTATTTACTTTTCCTTCTAGCTTATAAAGTATTGGGAAGCATTTCTACCTGAAGCCAAAGCCATAGCCTAGAATGCCGACCGCCCCCCCCCCCCCCCCCAATTCAGATCATCGACCGACAGTCACCGCATTCCACAATGAAATTGTGTTTCAAATCAAAGAAAATATCAAGATAAACCACTCTATATTTTATTAACATGTGGCTTCTTTTTATATACTATTGCTTTTTAATAAGTGCTGCATGTCCTGACCCATTCCAATGGACTGTGGCATGATATTCTGCAATATTTTGCTGAATTGAACACTAATGTGTCTTACTATTTTGCATTTATCAAGTGCAGACAAAAGCAAGGAAGTTTTATTTTGAAGTATTTTCTTTGAAAAATCAGTTGTCAAATGATATTTACCTTCTCTTTACGAAGCAAATTATTGTTGCATTTCTAAGTGTTCACTTACACATTCCTGTACAGATATGATTTTGTGATTATTATAATAAAGGTATATTCCTTGTGAGCTGCTCACCTCTTCAGCGCCTGTGTTAGATTGGTACTGCTTTGCAATGATTTTTTTTGTAAATGAGGTATGTTCTTGTGTAGAAAATGCACATCTGTCTGCATGGTTATTGATCATGTCCTGTTCATCTGCTCTTTACAATATTGACAAGCAGAGGGTAACTTAAAGGATTTTCCACTTTCAGGAATTTAGACCCCAAACGTTGTAAAATACAGAAAATATCAAACGGAATAGGTGCTTGCCCTCTCTGGGTCCAGCAAGGCTTGGTTCTTGGTGTTTTGGCTACAGCGTTGACATTGCATCTCTGTAGGCAATCAAGAAGCTCAGCTGCTGTGCCGAGGTAGACGACATGAGCCGCTGAGCTCGGTGATTAGTAACAGTGGTGATGTGTGCTGTCCATGTGATGGCCCCGCTGCAGCCAAAACACTGAGACATGAGCAGCGGGTGGGAAACCAGCACGGGGCCTGGGAAGGCTGAGTACCCGCTATGTTTATTTTAAAGCATTTGGTGCTCACTTTCCTGGAAGTGGAAAATGTCTTTAAAGGGAGGGGGGGCTTTATTGGAAATTTGGATGCTTTGTTGCATGAACTGCACCACACCGGTACTCTGCATTTGTGCGGTATTGGCCTCAATAGAGTTGATGTCTAATACCACACAATCTGTACAGGTGTGGAGCTGTTTTTGGTAGAAGGCTGCCATGTTTTCCTAACCCTGTACAACAAATGCGGTGCATGTTAGTGGGCTTCTATCCATAGTCCTGAGTCAGCCTTGCATTTACCATTAAATGCAACAGAACTATATGACTGAAGGTCCTCACTGTCACAAATTTAATAATTGTGAGGGTGTTGTTGTCACCTTTATTAATTGGGGGGGGTGATGTTGTCACATATATAATTGTGAGGGCGGTGTTGTCACACAATTAATGTGAAGAGCGGTGTTGTGCACGGTCAGGTTGTTTCCTTGTATGCGTCTGATGAACATATAGCACACTTGTTATCCACTCCCCAGACTGTTGGGACTGCAGGAGCATCCATTCGCTTATTTCTGTCCTTGATATACAAGGCCGGTTTCACACATATGACATTCATGATCCAAGTGTGGAGTAAATGTGGATTTACTGTAATGAAATTTTGTAGAGAAACAGATTAAAATACAAAGGCAATCCCAATGTTCACATGTAGCGGTCATGCAGCAGTTATTGATGTGTAGCCAAGAAAGGCACAGGATTTACTGTCGGAGGGCAGGCAAAGAGCGGGGGCACAACATGTGACTGTAACCTAATAATGAGCTCCTATAAATGCAATAGTGTATATAGGAGTGTGAGGGAGGAATGCAGCAGACTATATGGGTGTTAGCCACTGTGCATGTACACCTAGGGGGATGTAGCCTTCTGTTCACAAAAGTCTGGTTATGTTTCCCAGTCTTGTGCGGACAAAAGAGAAACTGAACAGATCCCATCTTATCCTTTCCTGCTATAGTTTCCTTCACGGAAAAGAAAATGTCATGTAGTATAATTCTGTGTGGCAATGGATGCTGTACACAATGGCCATATGTGCCCCCAGCCTTAGATCAGTCATATCAAGGACTGGTGAGGAAAGTGTGCAGGGCAGACATGCACAGGGCTCCGTATATTTCAGGATAATTTAAAATTGAAGTACTGTAACTGGATCTCAAAAATATTCTGAATGACCTAACAAGAATGAGAAATCTGAGTCTGTTTTGTCCCAGCGATTGGAATATGCAGACGGATCAACATTCAGAGCAGTGAGATCTATAAATATGTGGCCCATCAACTGGCTGTAAGTGATATTGGCCTGCCATGACTTAATACTGCCGATTGACATCTGTTGCACTGGATAATGAACCTTTCTCCGAAAAATCAAGGGTCAGGATTTGTCCCCTTCTGACAAGTTATTTAAGAATCTTTAACTATTACTTTACTCTATATCTGTTGTACAGTTCTCTCATTTACCAGATTGATATAAATAAAAAATGACGTAGCTGCTATTATACATATATTGAGTCATTATGGGGTTAAAAACTGCTTCCTTAGTGTAAGTGCATATAATGTCTCTTTCAGGCAGAAATCACCTGAAAATCAAAACACTCAAAAGAATTAACCACTGCATTCCTATGTAAAAACTGTTTGCTGTGCACATGTTCAGTCTTGTTAGGAGTGAACTTCTCTCCTGGAATATACCCGTATATACTCGTGTAAAAGCTGACCCCCCCCTCTAATTTTGCCACAAAAAACTGGGAAAACTTATTGACTCGTGTATAAGCCGAGGGTGCAAAATGCAGCAGCTACTGGTAGATTTCAAAAATAAAAATGGATGCCAATAAAAGTAAAATTAATTGAGACAGCAGTAGGTTAAATGTTTTTGAATATCCATATTGAATCAAGAGCCCCATATAATGCTCCATAAAGGTTAATAATAGCCCTATAAGATGCTCGATAGAATATGTTGCCCCATAAGATGCTCCATAGAATATGTTGCCCCATAAGATGCTCCATAGAATATGCCCCCATAAGATGCTCCATACAACATGCCAACATAAGATGTTCCATAGAATAGGCCCCCATAAGATATGCTCCATAGATTATGTCCCCATAAGATAAGTCCCCATAAGATGCTCCATACATTATGCCCCCATAAGATGCTTCATAGAATAGGCCCCCATAAGATGCTCCATAGATTATACCCCACAGAATAGGCCCCCATAAGATGCTCCACAGATTAGGCCCCCATATACTGCTGCAAATAAAAAAAAAAAAAAAAAAAGACATGCTCACTTCTGTCGCTGCTGGCTCAGGACCCGGCACATAAGATATTCACCTGTCCCCGTTTCCACGCTGCTTGCCGCTGTCTACCACATCATCTCTTAGTGACGTTCAGGCAGCAGAGGGCGCGGCGCGCACTAGCTACATCATCCCGCTCTCTGACCTGAACATCACAGACAGAGGACTCTGCGGCAGGCAGCGTGTGAACGGGGACAGGTGAATATAGCATATACTTACCCCCCTCCTGTTGCGGTCTCTGCAGCCCCATTCTCCCGCAGTCTCCGGCACCTGCATTCAGCGGTCACGTGATTCTGCTCATTAAAGACATGAATATGCGCATATTCATGTCTTTAATGAGCGGTACCGCGTGACCACTGAAGGCAGGCGCCGGAGACCGTGGGAAAATCAGGGGGGGGTAAGTATGATCTGACACCCCCCGCTCCCCCACCGACCCCCGGTATATGACTCGCGTATAAGCCGAGATGGGGACTTTCAGCCAAAAAATATGGGCTGAAAATCTCGGCTTATATGCGAGTATATACGGTAACTGCTGTGCAAACTCAGCCAGGGTCTGGGCAGACACTAGTGGTTGAGCTCCATGGAAAGCAACTGTACATTATGAACGACAAAAGCTCTTACTGCAGGAGAATTGAAAAAGCAAGTCAATTACGAACTTGCTTATTTTCATGCTAAAATCTAAGAAAATAAAATGAAAAAATAACCTGTAAGTAAACCGCAATACTGTATGAAAATAATATAGAGTACTTGGTTAACATAACTTTGATCAAAAAAATGTGAAAGCCATCCCACCACGTCACGGTGACCCTATTTGGTACAGTCCTAACCTCTTGTGTTAAAAGCTTACCATATGTCTAATGACGTAAATGTGGAGAAAGAGCGAGGCCCCAACTAATGGACATCCATTAGTAGGGAGCTATATAAACGTTGAACTAATTAAAGCTATTTAATAACCCCTTTAATACAATTATTTCCTCTGACAGACTCAGACACTGTATTACAGAACAGTACTATACTTCCTGTACAGATTCTAAAATATAACTATGTAAATGTACTGTTAGATTGTGAACCCCAATGAGGACATCAATGATGTCTAATGCACTGTGGAATATGATTGTGCTAAATCAGGAATATAAATAGGCCATTTACCTACATGAACAAATGCTGAGGGTTTTTCTGCTGGTGTCCATATCAATATACTCCATAGCAATCTACATATCAACAAATTGGTGAGATCCCTCACCCGATAAATATCATGAGGGGATATTCATAATACAACTTGTTACACCTACGCAGATAAACGAATAACCCCGAATACAAAACCAAATGAATGGAATTATTAAAATATTTTATTGAATACTATTATTAAAAAGACAAAAAGGATAAAACCAGCAAAATAGACATATATAATACCATAAACATTAGGCGTTACATGGTGGACATGGGACTCCTTGAGAAAGCCACATCAGGGGAAACGTACGTTGGAGTTGGAGAGGCATTGGGCACTTTATACTGGTATATATATCTTGTTTACATATTATGCACTTTTATTCAGATGTATCTGTTCACTATATTGCACTTTATGTTTTGTTCCATGAGGATTGAATGTTATCTAATTATATTTGCCCCATGTCCACCATGTAACGCCTAATGTTTATGGTATTATATATCTATTTTGCTGGTTTTATCCTTTTTGTCTTTTTAATAATAGTATTCAATAAAATATTTTAATAATTCCATTCATTTGGTTTTGTATTTGGGGTTATTCGTTTATCTCCATAGCAATCTACGCTGAATTTTGCTTGTTTGCTGTGTTTTTCTAAGTTTTCACCATTTTTGTGTTTTGGTGCAGATTTGAAGATTTTTCCCCTTTATTTGCAAGTGTGATTTTTTTTTTTTTTTCTTTTGATTTTTTTTTTTTCCCCAAAGCAGATTTTTTTCAGATTCCACAGAGAAACCTGTAAGGGAAAAACGCTCAATGTATAAAAAAAAAAAAATGAATGAGGAACATTCTATTCCTCACTGCCAGGCGAGTGGGACTTTTTGGAGAGGGCAGTCGTGTTACAAGTGACTGTGTCCAACATGTCCTATTCGAGTCAAAGAATTGTGGAGTTGCAGAAAATGGTCTCAAACATAAGTCCTTCATTCTTCCACCCTCCTGTAGAAACCATAAGTAGTAAATGAGTTTACTGACTTTTTTTTTGTGTAAGACAACGGCAACAAATGGTTTACAAGTGACTATACCCAAAGAGAAGGTTCTCACGACCATAGTGTTTCCATACACGCAGTCGCAGTTCCCAGGTCAACCATGGATGTTGTGATCTGCACAGAATCAGTCAGGTCAGGAATGGTATCTGTAATATGGATGACACATTGTGGATTCTATGATCGTGTGAAGCGGATTTGTGAATTCTCAGAGCAAGGTTTTTATGCCTTCTCTAAGGTACATTGGAGTGAGCTATGACATCTGCTTCCATCTTTGCACAGGAGATCGATGACAACTCCGTGTTCTAATGGTCGGACCTGGGCAGTGGAAATGTGCTCTCTCTGGCTATAATAATGTCCCTTGCACTTTATAAAGACTAAATATATACAGTTTACATGGTAACAACAAAAATACCACGCTTTGTCCGAGAGCGGTTCTACCAAGTCTACACATAGGTGCATCGTTACTGGGCTGGACTGACGCCCATGGTTGATTAGAGAGCTAGGAACTCCTTCAGGTATTATCAGATGTGACTCACCTCCTAGGGTCTAGAAGCTGCCAAGTAAAATCCAGGCACCTAATATTACTGTCACGCTGCAGCGGGGGTCGGAGTGGTATAAGAAGAGCGGACGTTTCATCTATCACTCCCAGGCACTATATTGAATCATTATAAACACCAGTCACAGCCAGGTAAGATACAGCTGCACCATGCCAGAATGCCCACTAGAAAGAAAATCCAACTTTTTGTTACAGCAGGAATGTCTGCTTGATCTAAAAAATTTCTTTTTTTTTTTTTTTTTTTTTTTAGCAAAATAAGGTGGTGGATGGGAACATGGGTGATTTTTTTTTTTTAATATTTTTTTTGTTCTCCTAAATCAATAGTACCTTTGAAAACAAGAAACTTTGCAGTATAGCTTATCAGAGAAATTCCCGATTTTCTCCTCAATCTCCATATTCACAATTCACTGGCAAAATGTAGAAAAACTGAAATGGAGTAGACTTGAATGGCCTGCATGATATAGAAGCATGTTCACACTGGCCATAAAAGCAAGCAAAACCAAAGGAAAAAAACAATGTGAGCATATACCCTAATGAAAATAAGTAAGGCTAGTTTCACACTTGCGCCTTTTTGCGCAACGTTTCAAGCGCACATGAATCGCATGCAAAAAACGCTGCGTTTTTTCGTCGCATCATCGTGAGAATTACGACAAAAACCGCTGCGTTTGTATGCGTTTTTATACGTTTTTCCATGCGTTTGCATTTTTATGCACATGGTGTCACAATCACAGGAGGAAAATTCTTGAAAAATTCTTGCAACAGACTCCACCAATGGGACAGCAGTGGGCTTGTGTTATGGAAATTCTTTATATAGACCCAGTTTACAGCTGAATTCTTCACATTTCCTTGGATTTTCTCTTGACAACATGGATCTGCGCTGGAAGAGTTTTCACTTCAACTTGGATCTGGATATCAGGATGGCTCAGGCTTATGCAGTTGCTTGCCATCAACAAAGGAGAGAGAGAGACACCGAAGATGACAGCGGTGGCATTTGTGGATACATCCGATTATTGAACTCCGGGAGAGCCGTGGAGCGTACCACACCCTCTACAGCGAGCTACAGGCAAACCCGGAGAAATTTACTGATTATACACGGATGGCCCAACAAACCTTCAGGTATTTGCTTGGTCGTGTCCAAATTTCCATCCGGAGACAGGACACAGAGCTCCGTCGTGCGATTCCTACCGAGGAACGGCTCCTGGTCACATTGCGGTACGTAGTATTGCAAAAACAATGCCTGCATAATTTTCTTTGTTCTCACATGGACTATTCCAAAGCTGGCAGAATTATTAGTCTGCCATGTAGTTAACCAAAGGCTGCATTTTTTTTTCATGCCATGTAGTAAAGAAAAGGCTGCATATGTATTTGTATGCCTTTGTTTTTTTCTTGTGTTATGTATTTTTTGTGGTTCTAAACAATCCATATACACAAATATTAATTTTTTTTTGTTTCTCGGTTTCACAGATTCCTGGCTACAGGCGAGAACCTCTCTTCACTGCACTTCCAGTACCGTATTGGATTATCAACCTTGTCTGGAATAGTTGCGGACACCTGCTGGGCTTTGTGGGACGTTCTCTGTCCCGAATTTATGCCCCTGCTCACCGTGGAAAAGTGGTTTGAAATTGCTGAAAGATTCTGGACAGTCTGCAATTTCCCTAACTGTTTGGGTGCCGTTCATAGGAAACACTTCCGTATTATAAAACCAAAAAGAACAGGCTCTGATACTATAGCTATAAAAAGTACTTTACTACAGTACTCATGGCCATTTCGGATGCAGACTGTATGTTTTTTGCAGTGGACATTGGGGCATTTGGCCGGGGGAATGACTCCCAGGCTTTTAAGAACTCTGACATGGGCCGGAGATTGTATGGCAACCAGTTCAATTTTCCCAGGCCACGGCCTCTTCCCAACACCGAAGGTCCGCCTCAGCCCTTTGTAATGGTTGGGGATGAGACATTCCAGATGTGCCAAAACCTGCTCAAGCCCTACTCCAGCCGGGACTTGGACCATACCAAAAGAATTTTTAATTACAGGCTGACCAGGGCCAGAAGAACTGTTGGATGTGCCTTTGGTATACTTGTCTTCAGATGGCGCATTCTCAGCACAGCCATTAATCTGAAACTGGAAACAGTGGATGAGGTGGTGAAGGCCTGTGTGGTTCTACATAATTTTGTCATGGTTAGAGAGCACCCGAACTTTGAACTCGATGATGCAGCTCCTAACCCATTGCCTGAATTTACTCAGCACCCTCTCAGGTCTTCCGATGAAGTTGGCCAAATGAGGGACCAATTTGCGGCCAACTTCAACTCAGATGTGGGACGGATGGAATGGCAAGATCAAATGGTGTAAACCAAGTTTTCTTTTGTGTGTATGTTAATAAAAAAACCTGTGTTGATACCTGTACAGAGTGCACTCTGTCTCCTTACACTTCAATACAATAATCAACTGGCCCGGTGTACCAGTGAATTAATGATGCTGTCTTGTGCATCATGAATTTACTAGTACTTCTGACCAGGTGACTATACATACACACAAGTTGTATGATCTTGATCATCTCTACACTTTGAGTTCAATTTGCTGTGACGGTGGAGATAATACAAATAATTTTTGTGTCACCTGGCATGATGTTTACAATAGTGATTTGGGACTGCAGTTGCATCCCTCACTATTTATGACACCTAACGCAGTGACTATAAATATTATTTGTTGTATCATCACTGTGGCTTCAGTTTGAATGCAGACCGTAGACATAATAAAGTTTCTACAACTAATACAATACCCAGGCCTGGTGTCAGGCTGAAGTGAGGACGCCAAAAGTAACGTATCCAGACTTCAGAAGGTTATCACACATGGGCAGGAGAATACACATAAGAGGTAAACTGCAGCATCGCTACAGTCTGATAGAAATATATGCAGACTGAAGCGACGCTGCAGGATAAAACTCATCTGTATTCACCTGCCCAGGTGTGATAGTTATGATACAAGGGCAGGGTATTGTACATATGGCGTGTATTTTCCCCCTCATCTCCTCAGTTTCTTAACACACACTGAATAGAGGATGCGGTTAATTACAAGGTATATCTAGAATCACCTTGCCTTGTATCACAAAAAGTTAAATCATGTTGGTAAAAATACACCATAGTCAAATAACTTTTGATGATACCTGGCAAGGTAGCAATAGATACACCTTGCAGTCAACAACATCCTCTATTCAGTATGTGTAATATTAGCTGACTCAAGAGACTGGTGTGGAAAATACAAGTCATATAGATTTGTGTTTTTGACCACACATCTCCAAGAATGACACAAGAAACATGGCAGTGATGGAGCTATGTGGTGACAAAAACGCTAAGTGTACGGCGCAGTGTGTGTAGGCGGCGAAAGACACTAATGAAACAGTTTTTTGTGAAAGCAGAATTGCACATTTTTAAAAAAATTAATCTTGAAGCACGTTTGGGGGAAGAGTGGGATACTTTGGGGGTGTGGAGAGGCGAGGAACGGCTGGAAGTTGAGAAAGGGGTTCTAGGTGAAGGAGCAACTAAAGTGGGGGAAGGGAGATCAGGAATGGAAACGGAGGCAGGTTGAGAAACATTAGAAGGAGAGGGGGGACTGACAAAGTCTTTTGTTTTTTGGTCTTCTTTGGGGCAGGAGTCACCTGCCTGGACCGACTACCACCGTGTGACCGCCTTACATTGCTTCCCCGCCTGGAGATGGTGGACCGTGTCCGTGATGAGAAAGAGGGAATGTGGGTCACCCCTCTGCTGCTCGGTGGTGGCGGTGCTCCTAAAAGGAGAAGTGTTCTCGGTGCTTCTTGTTGAAGTGGTGGCGGTGCTCCTATGAGGAGAAGTGGTGGCAGTGCTCCTAGTAGGCGAAGTGGTGGCGGTGCTCCTATGAGGTGAAGTGGTGGCGGTACTCCGATGATGAGTGGTGGCGGTGCTCCTATGAGGCGAAGTGGTGTCGGTGCTCCTATGATGAGGAGTGGTGGCGGTGCTAATGGGCTAAAGGAATGAAGAGGATTGGTGGCGGTGCTCCTAGAAGGAGATGATGTGTCGGTGCTCCGACCAGGAGAATAGGTGGTGGCGGCCCAAGCTGGTTGTGCGGTGGCGGTACGCCAAGATGTTGGAACGGTGGCGGTAGTGGTGCTCCAGACAGGAGCAGCGCTTGCCATGGTGGTGGCGAGGGTGGAGTGTCCAGCAGCGCTCGGCATTGGTGTGGTGTCCGGCTTGGCTAGGAATGCAGGTGGCCGTGCTGTGGTATGCAGCAGAAGTCAGTACTGTGGTGAAGCGAGTCAGTGGTGGCACAGGGGGGAATGACACCACTGAGTGCTGCACGTACTGATTCTGCTGCATAGCCTGTGAGAAAGTAGTGTTGCAGGCCACATTCAGCTGTTGCTCAGGACTACGGTGTTCCGCCATGCCCTGTTCAATTTTACTAAAGAAATGGTGCGCTGGTCTGTTGAGGTCGGCCTCCAGCCGGTCAAGGCGCTGGTCGACAGAGTGGAAGCGGTGTTCCATGTGGTTAAAACCGCGTTCCATGAGTGAAAAACCGCTTTCCACTCTGTCGGACAGCGCCTTGAGGTTGGCATGAAAGGCCTCGCTTAAGTGCATGAACTCGGGCAAGACAGGCCTGTCCGAGGCCCTCTGCCGCTGGCGGGTAGTGCCCGCATAACCAGTGACAGAGACCTGGGACAGGGGAACACCTGATGGACCAGCTTCCTGGTCACCAGCTGTCCGTGTTGCTGACCTGCAAGTTGCTTCCTGGCTGTCGGATGGCTGGGTCGGGTCCGAGGTCGATCAATGAAGGACCGCTCCAGGGACAGGTTGCAGGGTGCTGCTCCAGGTGCTGTGGAAAGAAAAGTAAAACATTACTTTTTCCATTCTACATGACGGCACCACGAGAGAGGGGATCCGCCCAGCGAGGACAGGAAACCTTCAAGATAAAAGGGGCGGCTCCTCTCTCCGCATCAGTTGGTTTCCTGTCCTCGATGGGAGACCCTCAAGATGAAAACCTCTTGATGATTGGAAGAAAGAAGAGGATGCCTGGGCCTGGGTCGGGTGATCAAATAGCAGGCACCGGTCTGCTACACCTGATACCAGGTACCGGTAGTCGCCTCGAGGGTCATATATTCCTATGTCCCCCCTGAGCGAGTGCATGGCCACAGCCCATGGGGCAGATGCCCGGGTGAAGCTGGATACCTTGGAGACCACGGGCGGTGTACCCTCCAAGATGTAAATGTACCCCGTAAAACGTCCACGGAGGCCACTTTCCGTGTTCCCTCCCTGTCGACGTATGGTGGCCATGCAGCCCATGTGACACATCGGTGCCTTGGCGAAGATATTGCTCCTCGGGGGTGCCACATTGGTGTACCCGCCCTGTTGAGACCAGATGCCAGTCCCCGCAGAATCCGGCTCTGGAAGGTTTACCTGGTGTATACGTTGTTGGTATAGTGGATCGTCCGTCCTTTCTCCTCAGGTAAGAGGGCGCAGGTGACCGGTATGGGGCCCAGGCGCTCACCGGAAAACCCGGGTTCGTGCCGCTGAGCACACCAGGGCGGCAAGGACAAGCGCATTGGATCGTGCATGGCGGGGCCTTGCTGGGAGAAAGCCGACGCTAAACCGGAAGTGGTAAGCGGCGACCCGGAAGTAGAGGTGGCGCGTACAGCAGAGACACAGGAGGGTGTGCGCAGTCACTAGGGGGCGCGCGGACACAGGTAGTGGCGCGCGCGCACAGAGGGCGCAAGCGGGGTACGGGGTCCAGGCGGTCCAATTTAAAAAAAAAAAAAAAAAAAAAAAGACTGCTCTCATTAGGTGGCTCCTGCTAAGCAGCTTGAAGCTGGGGGCTGCTAATTAAACCGGTAGTGGCTGGCGTCACTACACCATTATATGGTCGGGTGTGACTGCTCTCAGCACAGGATAGCAGCAGACATATACGGCAGGATGGAGAGCCCCTCGCCAGAGCATATACAACCACGCCAGGAAGCGAAGGAAAGGCGGTCACGCTCACACGAAAAGAGCCAGACACGCCGCAGCAGCAGTGGAAGCCGCTCGGGCAGCGCACGGGCGGATCGTCAACGCGAGAAGGAGGGGTCCCTAGTCTCCTTAGGAGACAGTGAGAAGACCAGTCAGCCTCCAGATCCGGTACCCGTTTTGTGAAAGCGTCCGAGTGGTGAGTGAACTACGAGAAAGTCCAGTACTCTAATGTCTGTTCTCTTTCTCTTGTCTCCTCTCTTCCCTCTCCTCCCTCTCTTACATACATTGGCGGGGTGGAGTATAGGAAGTCCCTAAGAAAAGTAGGGGAAAATCTAAGAATAAAGAATGTGCTTTATGCAAAAGTCCCATAGGAACAGCCTGGAATAAAAAGTTATGCCAGGAGTGTATTAACAAAACAATAGCGGAGGAGACTCCCTCATTCTCGGATAGTCTGAGGTCCCTAATTCAAACAGAGGTTTGTAAGTCAGTAAGTGCATTACAATCTGCGGATGCAGATAGGAAAACTAGGGATAGATCCAGCCCCTCAGGGGTCTCTCAAGAAGACTATACAGGATCAGAGGAGGACTCAGATAAAACGCACTATTCAGATAGTAGCTCAGATGGGGAAGATACGTTCCCAGTAGAATCTACGGATGAACTTATTAAAGCAATCAGATCTACCATGGGGCTGGTAGAGGAGCGAGCAAAAAAGACAGCCCAAGAACTCATGTTCAGTGGACTACAAAAGAAAAAGCGTAAGACCTTCCCTATTAATGAGCAACTAGAAGGGCTCATAAAACGCGAATGGGAAAAACCAGAGAAAAAGTCCCAGATATCTAATTCTCTGAAGAGGAGGTATCCCTTTGAGGAAGAGGCATCCTCATCCTGGGATAGGGCTCCCAAAATCGATGTAGCGATATCAAAAGTCGCCAGGAAAACCTCCCTACCCTTTGAGGATCTGGGGTTTCTGAAAGAACCGCTGGACCGGAAGACGGACAATTGCCTTAAGACAGCCTGGGAAACCTCGGCTGGGGCACTAAGACCGGCTATCTCAGCTACGTGTGTGGCTAGGTCTCTAAAGATATGGGTAGACAACTTGGAGGATCAACTAGAACATGGAGTTCCCAGAGAGTCAATTCTGGAAGCATTACCGGCTATTAGAGCGGCGGCAGACTTTCTCGCAGAGGCTTCTGCAGACTCGGCCAGACTAGCAGCAAAGTCAGCAGCCTTAACCAATGTAGGACGGCGTGCAGTATGGCTAAAATGCTGGCCGGGGGACACTCAGGCAAAGATGGAACTGTGCTCTCTGCCATGTGAGGGAAATTTCTTGTTCGGACCAGCATTGGATGACGTGTTGGAAAAAGCGGGTGATACAAAGAAAAATTTTCCAAAACAACCATTTCAAGCATTTCGGCGCTCCTTTCAGAGGGGCCGAAAATTCAGAAAGCAACAATTCAGAGATTGAGACAAAAACAATTCTGACAGGCGATACAGAGGAGGGAGAGGCTTCTATTTCGGCAAGCCCTCCAGGGAAGCCAAAAAACCCTCCCAGTGACGGTCCTTCTCAGGTGGGGGGAAGGCTCTCTCACTTCCTCCCAGCCTGGGAGAGAATCTCATCCAGCACCTGGATCCGACAGATAGTAGGGTCAGGTCTGGAATTAAAGTTCCACCATTGGCCACCACAAAAATTCATTCAGACTCCAGTGCAATCTTCTCAAGAAAGACAAGAGAGTCTGGAAGAGGAGGTATTGTCACTCATACAGAAACTCGTACTGGAAGAAGTTCCGGAAAAAGAAAAAAAGGAAGGCTTTTACTCCCCCCTATTTCTAATAAAGAAACCAGACAATTCCTGGAGGACAATTATAAATCTGAAAGGCCTCAACAGATATTTGATAGTCCCATCATTCAAGATGGAAACCATAAGATCTGCAGTGAAACTCCTCTTTCCTCGGTGTTACATGGCAGTCCTGGATCTCAAGGATGCTTACTATCATGTCCCGATCCGGCAGCAAGACCGCAAATATCTCAGGGTGGCAGTCCAGATAAGATCTCAGTGGCATCACTTTCAATACAGGGCTCTGCCCTTTGGGGTAGCAATAGCCCCCCGGGTCTTCACGAAATTAATTGCGGAGGTCTCGGCACATCTCAGGGAAAAAGATGCTCTGGTAATACCATATCTGGACGACTTCCTGATAGTGGGGAGAGATTTCTCTCAATGTCAGGAACAAGTTTAGATAGTGATGGAGACACTTCAGACTCTGGGTTGGCAACTGAACCTCAAAAAATCCAAACTGGAACCAACAATGATCCAGAATTTTTTGGGCCTAACAATAGACTCGGTGGTGCAGGAATGTCGCCTCCCAGAGGAAAAAGAAGAAAAAATCAAAAACCTAATCAGGACAACATTAAGAAAGCCAGTAATGACTCTGAGGAAAGCCATGTCAGTGTTGGGATCCCTAACTTCCTGCATACCAGCAATAAAATGGGCTCAGTTTCACACAAGGGAACTTCAGTGGTGTGTGTTACAAAACGATCTGAGGCTTCAGGGGCAGTTAGAGCAAAAACTCACCATCCCGGACCCTGTACTCCAGTCACTCAGGTGGTGGTTACAGATAGAGTCCTCTCCAAGGGGAGTACCCTGGACAAATACAGCCTCCAGAGTAGTCATGACAGATGCCAGCCCTTGGGGCTGGGGAGCCCATCTAGACACCCTATGGCTTCAAGATCCTTGGGCTCAGGACGAAAAAGATCTATCCTCAAACGAGTGGGAGCTGCTAGCCATCGAAAGGGCGCTGGAAGGTTTACTGACACACCTGACAGGACATCACGTGAAAGTCCTATCAGACAATCGTACAGCAGTAGCATATGTGAACCATCAGGGGGGCACCCGTTCTCGGTCATTAATGAAAATAGCGGGAAGAATCCTGACTCTAGCGGAACGTCAGTTTCTCTCATTATCGGCCCTGCATATCCGAGGTGTGGACAACCTGAAGGCAGACTTTCTGAGCAGGAACCGGTTGAAGCAAGGCGAATGGTGCCTAAAAGAGTCCATTTTTCAACGGATTATGCTTATGTGGGGGAAACCCATAATAGATCTCTTCGCCTCAAAAACCAACAGAAAGGTTCAAAAGTTCTGCTCTCTAAGTCCAGCAGACATGCCACTGGCGGTAGACGCCTTCAGGATAAAATGGACATCAGGTCTCCTGTACGCCTTCCCTCCGATATGCCTCATTCCATTAGTCCTGAAGAAGATCAGGGAGGACCAAGCCAGAGTAATTATGATAGCTCCCTTTTGGCCAAAAAGGCCGTGGTTCTACTGGCTAAGAGTGATGTCAGTGACGGACCCATGGGTACTCCCAGAGGACCACGACCTCCTAACACAGGGTCCCTTCAATCACCCTCCGAACTCCAGGTTGCATTTGACAGCCTGGAATTTGAAAGGTCACTGTTAGAGAAAAAAGGGTTTTCACAAAGGTTAATTTCCACCCTAATCAGTAGCAGAAAGCCAGTGACTACAAAAATATACGGGAGAATATGGAGAAAATTTTTGTCCACCTCAGGCCCAATACGGGAGGGAGAAGTACCGGTGAGGGCAGTGCTAGAGTTTCTGCAAAGCGGTTTAGACTTGGGCTTAGCTGTCAGCACCCTCAAAGTACACGTTTCAGCCCTGGCAGCATTATTCAACTATGACCTAGCAAATGATAGATGGGTGGCCAGATTTATCCGGGCCTGTACTAGAGCTAACTCTGTCCCATCTCCTAAACCTCCTCCCTGGGATCTAAACTTAGTCCTATCATCTCTAACAGAAAGTCCATTTGAACCACTAGACGTGACATCAGATAAAGTGTTAACTTTAAAAACAGCCTTATTAGTGGCACTTACATCGGCACGTAGGGTGGGGGACTTACACGCACTGTCAGCAGACCCGCCATACACTCAGGTTATGGACGATAGAGTTGTCTTAAGATTAGACCCAGCATACCTCCCTAAGGTAGTGTCGAAATTCCACAGAGCTCAGGAAATAGTCTTGCCATCCTTTTGTCCTAACCCCGGTAACAAGAAAGAGGAGAGGCTACATTGCTTAGATGTTAGGAGATGTATCCTACAATATTTAGAGATGACAAAACCCTGGAGGAAACAGAGGGCCCTGTTTGTTTCATATCAGGGGGCAAGGAAGGGCCTTAAAGCCTCTAAGCAAACTATAGCTAGATGGGTGAGAGAGGCCATCATACTAGCATATAGTAGTGCAGGCAGGGCTGTTCCAGAGGGCCTAAAAGCCCATTCCACGAGGGCCATGGCAACATCCTGGGCGGAGAGAGCGGACGCCTCCATCGACCAAATCTGTAAGGCGGCCACTTGGTCCTCTCCATCTACCTTTTTCAGACATTACAGATTAGACCTATCTGCTACCTCTGATCTCACATTCGGGAGAAGAGTGTTACAAGCAGTGATCCCCCCCTAAAGAGAATACAAATCTCTGTAACTCTCTCGTGGTGCCGTCATGTAGAATGGAAAAACACGGGTATTACATACCTGGTAATGTGTTTTTTCATGAGACATGACGGCACCCTTATATTCCCTCCCTATTGATCACGTCATTAGTTGGGTGCATTATTAGTATTATACACTCCCTTGGTGTCGGAAATTTAACAGTATTAAAGTTGTATTATTTATGTGTACACTAACCTGCGGAGTTCCTCTCGTGCTCTGTAAAACAACTGATGCGGAGAGAGGATCCGCCCCTTTTATCTTGAAGGTTTCCTGTCCTCGCTGGGCGGATCCCCTCTCTCGTGGTGCCGTCATGTCTCATGAAAAAACACATTACCAGGTATGTAATACCCGTGTATCATGCATTTACTAGAAGCATCAGCTGTGGAATAGAAAAGCACAGGTTATTAAAAAAATATAATAAAAAAATAAAATACTTACGCTCTAGTGGAAAGGACCGGTCTCAGGAAAGCCAACTCACGATGATAGCAATACTTTGTTCTGGTCCTTGCCGCTGAACCACTGTGAACCTGTCCCTCAGCACAAACATCAGTGTTGAAGTGGTCCTTCATTGAGCGCCATGTGCGGACTTTGTTCACTGTAGAAAAAACAAAGAAATAACGTTATACAATGCACTGATGGCAACATCTGTATCATCTCACACACCTGAGTGAACGTGGCAAACATTCAATGCGGCATCACAAAAGAATTCAATACACAATGCAGTCACTATTGATCCTGAGGTCACAGGTGTGTTTACTGCAAGAATATATCTTGCAACAAACACACCAGTACCTTCAGGAGCAAGAATGAAAACAGAATCAATACTGCGGTCCAATACACAAAGCAGTCACTGTTGATGCAGAGGACACTGGTGTTTACTGCAAGAATATATCTTGGAACAAACACACCAGTACCTTCAGGAGCAAGAATGACACCAGAATCAATACAACAGTCCAATACACAAAGCAGTCACTGTTGATCCAGAGGACACTGGTGTGTTTGAAGCAAGAATATATCTTGCAAGAAACACACCAGTATCAGCAGCATCAAGAGTGAAAACATGATCAATACATCATTACAATCTACAATGCAGTCACTGTTGTTCCTGAGGACACTGTTATGTTCCCTGATAGATTATATCTATCAGGAAACACAAAAGTATCCTCAGGAACAAGAGTCATTGCGGCATCAAACAGCAGGGAAATACTTACTAAACGCCTTTTTAGAAGCTGCAGAGGCGCTGTCCCAGCCTTCCATCAACGCTGCGGCCACCTCATTCCAGAGCTGCCGGGTCACCACAATGTCTTTGTACTGCTGGTTACGGCTGTCCCACAATGGGACACATTCCTGGACAAGGCGTATCAGGTGCTCGTTGTCGAGATAGATGTCTTCATCCCGTTGTGGAACCTAGAAAAAAAAATTATAATCTTGGAAATTGATGAGAATCACATTGAAAAAAAAAAAAGGAAACCGAAAAGAAGAAAGATATAGAAGATGAAAAACACGACAGAAAAAAAGGAATAGAAATTTAAAAAAAAAAAAAAAAAAAAAGGGACCTTAAAAGGCTTGATACTTACATCGCATCTCTTCGCCGTGACTTGGCTAGGCTGCTCCCGCTGTTCCGCCTTACTTGCCGGTTCCGATGCTGAGGTCTGCAAAAGAGCACAAATTATTACCCATTTGTAGAGGCAGCTATACTTGCACAAAGGCAGCAAAATCCTCACCTCCCGGTCAGCTTGGGCCAGTTCTTCTTTGGATGGCGAATATTCGGATCCAGAAGACATGCTGGAATAAAAAAAAAAAAAAAAAAACAGTACATAATATATTTTTAAGGACAGGTACACATATATAGATTTAATAATACTCACACTTTAGCTGCTGAAGCTGTAATCCAAACTAGAGACTTGTCTCTTGCTGGGTGGGTGTATTGTCTCTTGCAGGGCTTCTTATCTCTCGCAGACTGTCTGTAGAGTGTGGTCTGGCACTACAGACCCCTTCTCTTATGTACACTCCTCCAAAACAATGTTGCTTGTTTAGGGGGTGGATTAAACAAGTGTTTAGACGTTGTTTACTCTGAAATCACGCGCATGCTCACAAAGTGCTGACGTGCGCGCTTCAGTGCATGTCAGCGACCCCATAGACTCAAATGCTATTTTTTTGCGCATTGCGTGCGTACACGCGCATGCGATTTTTTAACGATGTTGGGCTGAACAAAAAATGCAACATGTAGCGTCCGACGCGTCTGGTCGCACACCTGGAAAATGTGCAACACACGAAAACGCTGAGGCACGCGTGCAATCGCTAGACACTGCGCCCGCCATTTTAAAGATAGGGGACAATTGCGCGTGCGACCAATAGCCCACTGTTGTGAATTCACTTTCTAGCCTACCTCTGGTTGCTGGTGAAGGTAGTGGAGATGGTTGTATTGACAGAGGGGTCACGAGTTCTCTTTCTGGGTTCCCTCTGGTGGTTACAGGAGGTAATGGAGCTGATCTAATTAACAGAGGCCTGCCACCTGATAATGAGGAGGACGATTGGACATTGGGAGTTTCTGACTGGATTTAAGACAGCCGACTCCCTCTATCCCTGCTGGTGATTTTTTCCTGCCTCCTGAGGTCTTGGTTTCCAGCTCCTGCATGCTCAAGCTAAGTGTTCTTTTGCTATTGTTCACATTTGATTTGGTTTTGTCTATTTCAGTTTTGTGTGGTCAGCCAGCCCCGGTTGGGGCTGTGCTGAATTTCCATCCTTATGTTACTGTTTGTGCCAGTTTGTTTTTGTCCCTTATTAGATTGGCCTCTCTTTGCTCTGCTTTCAGAATATACCAGAGTGCTGATATAGTGGGCGAAGTCTAGTGACTTCAGTATTTTTCTATCAGATGTGTTGGGCATTTTTTGCAGGGTTTTTTGCGTGATTGTAGACAGTGTCTTTCCTTTCCTGTCTTGTCTAGTTAGTTTAGGCCCCATCGTTTATTCAGTCTATTTTCCTACCTGCGTTTGTGTTTTCATCTTGTCTCACCAACAATATATGTTTGGGGGCTATATATTACTTTGGGGTCTGCTCTGGGGCAGTTTAGATTTCCCCTTTCTTGCTTTAGGTTTATTTAGTTCTCCGGCTGTGTCGAGGCGTCTAGAATCATCGTAGGTACGCTCCACGGCTACTGCTAGTTGTGTGGATAGGATCAGGGGTCTGCAATTCGCTTAGTTACCTACCTCTCTGATTTTCTGTGGCTTAGCTTGGTCTTACTTTCCTCCTCGGTTACCCAATCATAACAGCGCACGATGCGCTGCGCGATAAAACGCTAGTGTGAAACCAGCCTAAAAAAGCAAGTGCATTAAATAATTAACATAGGGTACTTGGTAAACACTGTTTTGGTTAAAAAAAAGTATAAAGCTGTCCCACCATGGCAAGGTGTACCCATTTGGGACAGTAACTACACTCTCCAACGTTAAAACCTACCTAGTGTGAATAGTGGCAGAGCGTGTCCAGGTCCCAAATAGACACCCAGCTTAAGAGGGACTATATACACTGCTCAAAAAAATAAAGGGAACACTAAGATACCACATTGTAGATATCACTGAATGAAATATTACAGCTGCAAATCTTTATTCATTACATAGTGGCATGCATTGAGAACAAGAAAACATAAAAATGATCAATGTAAATCAAAATTAATATCCCATAGAGGTCTGGATTTGGAAGAATACTCAAAATCAAAGTGGAAAATCAAATTACAGGCTGGTCCAACTTCAGTGGAAATGCCTCAAGACAAGGAAATGATGCTCAGTATTGTGTGTGGCCTCCACGTGCCTGTATGACCTCCCTACAATGCCTGGGCATGCTCCTGATGAGGCGGCGGATGGTCTCCTGCGGGATCTTCTCCCAGACCTGGACTAAAGCATCCGCCAACTCCTGGACAGTCTGGTGCAATATGATGTTGGTGGATGGAGTAAGACAGAATGTCCCAGATGTGCTCAATCGGATTCAGGTCTGGGGAATGGGCGGGCCAGTCCATAGCTTCAATGCCTTCATCTTGCAGGGACTGCTGACACACTCCAGCCATATGAGGTCTGGCATTGTCCTGCATTAGGAGGAACCCAGGGCCAACCGCACCAGTATATGGTCTCACAAGGGGTCTGAGGATCTCATCTTGGTACCTAATGGGAGACAGGCTACCTCTAGCGAGCACATGGCGGGCCAAACAGGTCATGCTGAAGGATGTTGGAGGCAGCAGATCGCTCTCCACGGTGTCTCCAGACTCAGTCACGTCTGTCACGTGCTCAGTGTGAACTTGTTTTCATCTGTGAAGAGCACAGGGCGCCAGTGGCGAATTTGCCAATCCTGGTGTTCTGTGGCAAATGCCAAGCATCCTGCACGGAGTTGGGCAGTGAGCACAACCCCCATCTGTGGACGTCGGGCACTCAGACTCTCCTCACGGAGTCGGTTTCTAACCGTTTGTGCAGACATGCACATTTGTGGCCTGCTAGAGGTAATTTTGCAGGGCTCTGGCAGTGCTCCTCCTGTTCCTCCTTGCACAAAGGTGGAGGTAGCGGTCCTCCTGCTGAGTTGTTGCCCTCCTACGGCCTCCTCCACGTCTCCTGGTGGACTGGCCTGTCTCCTGGTAGCGCCTTCAGCCTCTGGACACTACGCTAACAGACACAGCAAACCTTGCCACAGCTCGCATTGATGTGCCATCCTGGATGAGCTGCACTACCTGAGCCACTTGCGTGGGTTGTAGAGTCCGTCTCATGCTACCACGAGTGTGAAAGCACAACCAACATTCAAAATTGACCAAAACATCAGCCAGAAAGCATTGGTACTGAGATGTGTTTTGTGGTCCCCACCTGCAGAACCACTCCTTTATTGAGTGTGTCTTAATTGACAAAAATCTCCATCTGTTGCTATTCCATTTGCACAAATTTGTGAAACTGATTGTCAATCAGTGCTGCTTCCTAAGTGGACAGTTTGATTTCACAGAAGTTTGATTTACTTGGAGTTATATTCTGTTGTTTAAGTGTTCCCTTTTTTGAGCAGTGTTATGAAGTACACAGCTCAGTAGAAAGGAGGCCACACCCTATTTATACTGAATACAGTACACTGGTAAAATGTGTCTTCAGATCTTTCCCATTACTGAGATAAGAGATGGCAGTTGGTGCTCAAAAAGTTCTATAGAGAACTCCTCTATTGGATTTTAACCCCTTCCCGACATGCGCCATATTAGTACTGCTCTGCGGGTACTGCGTTCCCACAAACAGCAGTACTAGTACGGCGAAACACTCACGATGCGACCGCGGCGATCAGGTGCAGGTGTCAGCTGTATGTGACAGCTGACACCCCTCAGCAATGCCCACGATCGGGGGCATTTAACCCCTTTGATGCCACTTGCAGTAATGACAGCGACATAGAGGGGCATCGCATTGTCCTGATGGTTTCCATGGAGACCCCCGGCCACATGATGGCCACGGGGTCCTTCAGGGAAGGTGGCGTGTCAGTGCCTGCTCAGAGCATTACCTGAGACGCCTCCTTGCTTGCCTGTCAGTCGCTGCTCTGATGTTCTGCAGTGCAGATGCTTTGCAGAACAGCGATCTGATGATGTGCAGTGATGTCCCATCCTGGGACAATGTAAAAAAAAATTAAAGTTTAAAAATATTTTTTTTTAAATCCCCAACTAAAGAAAAAAGAAAAATATATTTCCAATAAATATATTTATGTAAATTATAAAAAATAAACAGTAAAAGTACACATTTGGTATTGCCACGTCTGTAATTACCAGCTCTATAAAACTGTCCCACTAGTTAACCCCTTCAGTGAACATCGTTAAAAAAAATCACGAGGTAAAAAACAATGCTTTATCATCATACCGCCAAAAAAAAAACTAGTTTTTGCAATACAAAGCGTTTAGTGTGTGACAGCTGCCAAACATAAAAACCCAATATAAATCTGGTATCGCTGTAATCGCACTGACCCAAAGAATAAAGTCAGCAAATCACTTAAACCACACGAGCAATGGCATAAAAAATAAATAAAACCAATTCTTAACATCTTGTTGATTTTTTCATTCTGCCTCCCAAAGATTGCAGAAAGGCTCGGCGCACATTTATCCTGCGCTCTGCGCTGAGCGCTTGCATTATGGTTTCTGTGTAAATCTCTGAAATACGTGAATCAGACGGAACCCCCGGTAGAAGATTCCCTATAATGAGGCAGATGGAGGCACTGTGGGCGCCATAGGACCTGTGATCCGATGGTGTCCTTTTTAGGATTGTATAAAAGTGCTGTTGGCCACAGTTTTGTGCACTTCTGAAAAGGACATCTCTGAACAGAGGACAGACAGAGTAGCTTTGCTGCCTCACTATAGTGAATGGATCCCTCGGGGGGTTTCATCGTCACATCACTCAGAGATTTAGATGAAAACCCCAAAGTGCTCAGCGTACAGCGCCGGATAAATGTGATCATAAATGCTATGTAAAATGTTCCCAATAAAAAGCTTCAACTCAATCCACAAAAAAGCAAGCCCCCACTCAGATCTGTCATCTGATAACAGAAATATAGGGGTGTTCCACGTTACTGGTAGCACAAAGACTCTGGAAAAGTGAAATGGCTCCTCGCCCCCCCAAAAGAAATTCAGCAAATTCTCTGGTCCCAAATCCAAATGACCCCCTCCCTTCTGAGCCCCAGTGTGCATAAACCACATATAGTGTCCACGTCTGGCATTTCCGTAGTGATGAGAGCCCTCCTAATTTACAGGTGCATGTCTCCAGAAGCACGGGCTGGGCATAATGAACTGGTGACTGCAGTGTACTGGTCACTACAACCGCAGTTTGCAATTTTCACTCAGCAAAATCCACTGCTGCTTGTTTCTGGAAAACACCCATGGAGTCAAAATCATCTCTACATCTGCAGATAAATTCCCAAAGGGTTATAATTTGCAAAATGGGGTCACTTGTGGGTGGATTCTGCTTTTCTAGCACTTAGGGGCTTTGTCTATGGAATCCGCAAACTGTTCTAGGAAAATCTGCTCTCCAGGAGACAAATAGCGCTCCGTTCCTCCCAAGTCTCTCCGCATGGCTAAGTAGTACTGTACAGCCACATAGGAGTCATTTTTACTCACTTCTTGTGTGAAAATGTAAATTCTGGGGCTAAAACTAAATTTTGGTGGTAAAAATGTTATTACTTTTTCTTCACTGCACAATGGTATAACATTTTGTGACACACCCATGGTATTAATATTACCACTACACCCCTAGATGAATTCATTGAGAGGTTTAATTGGTAAAATGGGGTCACTTCTGGGGAGTTCTGACAATGTAACATGGCATGATCAAACCAGTGCAGCAAAACCTGCAATGTAATATGGCGCTACTCCCCTTCTGAGCTTTGCACTGTGCCTCAAAAGTAGTTTTCAACCACATATGAGATATCGATGAACTGAGGAAAAATTGCACAACAAATTTTGGGGTCTATTTTATCCTGTTACCCTTGTGAAAATAAAAAAATTAGCGCTAAAAAAGATTTTTGTGTGGAGGTTCAAGGTGCTCAATTTCCAAAATGATGTCACTTGTGGGGGAGGTTTCCACTGTTTATGCACATCAGGGGCTCTCCAAACGCCACATGGCGTCCGCTAATTATTCCATCATATTTTACATTCAAAAAGTCCTGTCCTGTCGTGCACCCAAACAGTGGTTTTCCTCCACATATGGGGTATCAGCGTACTCAGGAGAAATTGCACAACAAACTGTAAGGAGCAATTTCTCCTGTTACCCTTGCGAATAAAAAAAAAAAAGAAAAAAGGTCTAAAACGAAAAATTTTGTGAAAAAAAATTAGATGTTTATTTTTTGCTTCCACGTTCCAAAAATTCCTGCAAAGCACCTGAAGGGTTAATAAACTTCATGAATGTGGTTTTGAGTACCTTGAGGGGAGCAGTTTTGGGATATTTTCTGTCATATAGTCCCCTCAAAGTCACATCAAATAAAGATTAAAGGGGTTGTGTAGTGTGTAGGCATAATGTTGTGGCATTAAAGGGAATCTGTCACCCTTTTTTTCCCCTATTAGCTGCCGGCATAGACATCGGGGGCTTATCTACAGCATTCTGTAATGCTGTAGATAAGCCTCCGATGTAACCTGAAAGAGAAGAAAAACATGTTATATTATACTCACGGAGGTGGGCGGTCCGGTCCGATGGGTGTTGCGGTCCGGTCCGGCGCCTCCCTTCTTCATGTGATGACGTCCTCTTCTCCCGTCCTGAAATGGCTCCGGCGCAGGCGCATTGCTCTGCCCTGTTGAGGGCAGAGCAGAATTCTGCAGTGCGCAGGCGCCAGACCTCTCCCGACGCCTGCGCACTGCAGGACTCTACATTGCAGATTGAAAGACGATGCATATGTAGAAATCGCAGGAACGTGGGATGTCGTCACAGACAGGAGACAGATCAAGAGTTAACTGGGATTTATTAACAGGGATACTCCATGCAGGGAGTGGCAGGACACGGGGATGTGATAGGGAGAAGGGCAGAACTGGAAGCTTGGAAGGGGTAGGACAAGGACGAATGATAGTAAAGTAGGAAAAGGCAAAAACGTATCAGTCTGTAGCCTTCTTGATTGCAGCGTGTCGGTTCTCAAACGGTGCAGTAGCTTAGCTACCGTGGGGGCAGAGGGAGCGGTTGCCCTGGGCACCGCGCTCTGAGGGGGCCCACCCGAAGCTACGATACTGTAACTATTGGTGTGCACAGCATGCCCATACAGATACATTCTGCGGCAGAGCAGCGAGAATCGATCTCCCTGCGCTGCCGCCCGACCGCTATGGGCCCCTGAGTAGGCGTGGAGGGGCCACACCCGTCATCGCAGGGTCAGCTGTATCGGCATCTAGCCGATACAGCTGACCGCATTGATGAGAGAAGGAGCTTTACGCTGCTCCCTCTCCCATCATCCTCCTCTCAGCGTCTGACAGCGGGCACGCTGACGTCACTGTCTGGTACCTACTGTCAGGAGGTGTGCGGGAGCTTGGAGCAGCGCAGGAGCCAGGAGGAAGAGAGGTAAGTATTGGATTTATTGTTTTTGTAATGGGGGTGCATTATAATACAAAGGCTGCCTATGAGGGTGGCGTGCATTATAATACAGAGGCTGCCTGTGAGGGTGCGTTATACTATAGAATCTGCCTATGGTGGTTTATTATAATAAAGAGGCTGCCTATGGGGAGTGCATTATACTATATTGAGAACTATCTGGTGTATTATGCCATATAGTCCCCAACCTGTAGCTCGGGAGCCACATGTGGCTCGCAGTCCCATGAATTGTGGCTCGCGACTGTCTGCCAACTTGGTGCATTAGGTCCAGGTCTAGCAAACAGGTATGAAGAATACATCTCAAAATGGTGAATTTTGTGAGACGCCCTGCACAGAAGTGCACATGTGGATGGACATTTACTGGTCTTAGGGGTTTAGAGATGTTTTAGGTATGGTACGCTGGAGGATGGTACTACCTGTTAGAGGAGGTGCTCAAAGCTGGCTGTGACAGTGTGTTGGGAGTGCTTGATGGGAGAATACTGAATGAGGGTACTGCAGGAACCCCTGGATCTCAGTGTACTGCTTTGGAGTGATTTATGTGGAAAAACTTTGGTTATCATTATACCTGTAATGGGGACTTTGGTTGACTGTACTTTGAAGGAGATGGGAGCTGGATGTGGCTTGCGCCCCTCTCTCAGTGCTGAATGTGGCTCACAACTCTCTGTCTAAGCTGGATGTGGCTCTCAAGGTCAGAAAGGTTGGAGACCACTGTGCTATATGGATGTTATCTAGGGGACAATCATACAGTGTGGGGATGATAGTGACGGGGCCATCATACAGTGTTGGAGCCATTAAATAGTTTGGGGATATTAAGGGGTCAGTATATATACAGTGAGGGAGTACTATACTGTGTATAGGGGAGCTGTACAGGGGGGACTTGGGACATTATTAAATGTAAAGTGGGCACTTTTTGTTATAGTGGAACTCAGGTTACTGTGACTGTCAAAGGGTCACACACAGGGCATTTTTACATTCTAGGAGACAAAATGTGGGCGCTGTTTTCTAGGGCACTTGCACCAGGCATTACTATATTATAGAGGGATGCTTTAGAATTTAGAGGTCACACAGAACCACACATTAGGTGCAGTAATAGGGACACATACGGCAGCAGCGGCTCAGTATTGGGGTATCAGCAGGATGAGCAGTTTGTGCAGGTTGAGAATAGTCCAATTGGTGACGGTGCTGAAAATATAAGTGAAACGTCTCTTTGTTGTATTCTCTGCAGCCGAGTCCTGGCTGAAGGAGTCATCATGTCGGTCTGGGTCAGATGGAAAACACGTGAAAAGTGAACGATTCCATCAGAAAGAACATCAGCGGTAAGTCATTATCTGTAACTCTGCTGTAATCTATTATATGTTCTGTAGGACTGGTATTGCTTACCACTGGCCATATGGCGGTAATATCAATACTGGTCTTTTTATATATAGATTATTTTTGGCAACAGCGCGGTCATCTGCTGAGGTTCTCTGGTTAGGGGCCCACTTAGAAGTTTCGCCTCCCCTGAACCAAAACCCTAGCTATGCCTCTGCAATGGTGGCACCGACAACAGCGGCACATGTAGTCTTAGAGTGGTCCGGAACTTTAACCCTGCAAATATATGCTGGTGAAATTAGGGTGCAAATGTCAGTCTTTTACTCGGCCCCTAGTTCCAGAACATATGCGACCGTAGCCAACAAGGTCGCAGCACAATCAGGGTCTCCCGCGGGTGGGCAAGTATTTGCTGGTAAGGTGGGTCACAAAAGTCTGTCCAGCACTAAGCTCTCTCCTTGCAGCACGTGCGCTATATTGCTTAGTGACTAAATGCACTGCACCTCGATTTCTGCCAGCTACTGGACACGCTGCACTTTTCATTCTATGCTGTGAGCTGCCTGTCCGTGCCAAGACTCAAGCGCCGACAGCTACTGGCACGCTGCTTCTCTCTGGTAGTCCCCAGCACACTGCACATACCTCTCCCTCTTTGGTCCTAGCTGTTGGCGGCGGGCGCTGGTACTCCCGGCCACAGCACTGCTGCAACACCCTGCTCGGCTCTGCTCTGTGCGCACGGCTCTGTTCTGCGTGATCAGCTCTGTTCTGCATGGCTCTGCTCTGTGCTATGGCCATCTCTCTGCAGGCGACGGGGGCTCTCTCTATGTGGCCTGTCACTGCGCTGGTCCTCTGTGGTGGGGGCAGGGGAGGCAGAGTGTGCCGCTCACCGCGCTGCTCTACACTGGCACCAGAACCCCTTGCTGCGTGCACTTTTCTCTTAAATATCCCTGCAGCTGCGTGCCCTTTTCAGGTTCTCTCCGCCCTCTCCTGTCAGCAGGAAGCTCCGTCTCCCTAATACTTCCCTCAGGCAGCAGGGGAAGGTCCGCCTCTCTAAAGCTTCCCCCCGGAATGAGGATGTAGCCCTTTCAGTTCTGGACCCGGCATGCAGGTACCCGCGGTCTAGTCGACCTCCTTACACATATTTATGGTGCAGGTAGATCACCGAGACACAATTCGGAGTGGGTGCCATCTCAGCTGGAGGGACTCCACCATAAGTATCCATCTGTTATCAATATGTCTGCATTACCTATACAGGATATGTGTTGTGTATGGTAGGAATTTTGTTATATTGTATGCGTTCTAGGTCTGAACTTTTTGGACCGTTATGTGTATATAGACCAAGATTCTACTCTTTGACCAGTATTATAATGATCACAGTGCTCCAGATAATGCACATATTTACACACATACATGGGGTTTATTATTTGAGATCCTCATGATATACCTAGTCATTATTCTAATTGTATATATTAAGCATTTACTCTCTTCATCTATACCTTTAGTCATATGACAACTTATATATAAGAAAGATGCATATATGGGTATGTTTCCATGGTCAGTATTTGCTGCGGATTGGACGCTGCGTACAGCCGCAGCATCCAGATGTTACAGCATAGTGGAGAGGATTTTATGGAATCCCATCTCCACTATGTGATCAAAGATGCAGGTGGCAGACCTACGTAAACGGACATGCAGCGCGTCTTTATAGACTGTAGCATGTCTGTTTATCTTGCGGAGACGCTTGGGAGAAGAGTAGAATCGTAAGGTGAAATAGGAATATAATAATATTCAGGTCTGACCAAAAGCCAAAATCAGGAGCGAGTGTAATACACAGAAAAGATGCACACCCAACCATTATGGTGGATTCCCCCGAATGTAGAAAATAATTGTTCAGAGTTTCATCCAGAAAAGTGGGATGATTTATTTCTCGTCTGCATACAATCCGTTTTCACAGCAGCTATTACTAATTTACAGGACGATTTACAGTTTCCGATGTGTTACAGAATTGCAATGTGTCTGTAAGAATCGGGTGTTATACTGTGACGCCATGTGGCGTCTGATTTTTGGTCAGGCACCCATAGGCTTGAATGGGCGAGTCTCATCCGATTAGGATCTAGTGCACGCTGCAGGGTTATTTCAAAGATTCAGTGAGTGAAAAAAATCTGCACTGCCCCACTGAATAACATTGGTCTGAGTGCTGTCTGTTTTTCGGTAGACAGCAGGTTGTGTGAACAAGTCCTTCCAGTGTTTCTCTTGGGGCTGCACTACTAGTTTTGGACACAAGGCAATAAATGTGCAGTGCATATAAACAATAAAGAAAAACAGCATCTACTAGAAAAGAGCAGAAACTGTTATCAAAGGGACTCTGTCACTAGGTTTTTTCTATGCAATCTGACAGCAGCATGATGGAGGGACAGAGATCCTGGTTCAAGTGATGTATCACTTACTTTATCGGGTGCAGCAGATATGATATAATCACAGTTTTCTCTGCTACTGATCTGGCAGTGCTCTGAATGCTGAGCTCTGTATAACCCTGCCCACACCACTGATTGTCAGATTTCTGTGTACACTGTATAATGACAAAGCAGCTAATTAGTGGAGGAAGTCGAGTTACACAGACCAGTAATAATAATAATAATAATAATAATAATAATCTTTATTTATATAGCGCCAACATATTCCGCAGCGCTTTACAGTTTAACAGTTTCAAAACACAAGTCATAAGTAACAACGCTAACAATACAATAATTAAAGCAAAATACGACGAAATAAGACGACCCTGCTCGTGAGAGCTTACAATCTACAATGAGGTGAGGGAGATACAGAGGACAGGTGTGTATTTACAATGGTGTATTTACAATGAAGGTCCAGCCATCTTGCCGGAGTGAAGGATGGATGGAGATAGTGAATGGGCTACACACGCACACTTACACAGAGAATGACTTTGATTAGTGAATGTGATAGGCCGCTCTGAACAGGTGTGTTTTGAGGGAGCGCCTAAAACTATGCAAATTGTGGATAGTCCTGATTTCTTGGGGTAGAGCATTCCAGAGGATAGGAGCAGCACGGGAGAAGTCTTGGAGTCGGGAGTGGGAGGTACGGATCAGTGCAGAGGTTAATCGAAAGTCGTTTGCAGAGCGCAGCGATCGGCTAGGCCGATAGACAGAAATGAGAGAAGAGATGTAAGGGGGTGCCGCACTGTGGAGAGCTTTGTGGGTGAGAACAAGTACTTTGAATTGGATCCTATAATGAATGGGCAGCCAATGTAAGGACTGGCGAAGAGCGGACGCGTCCGAGTACCGATTACCCAGATGGACGATCCTGGCCGCTGCATTAAGTATGGACTGGAGAGGGGATAGTCGAGTGACGGGGAGGCCAATTAATAGAGCGTTGCAGTAATCCAGGCGAGAGTGGATCAATGCAACAGTGAGGGTTTTTGTTGTTTCCATAGTGAGAAAAGGGCGGATTCTAGAGATGTTCTTTAGGTGTAAGCGGCAAGAGCGGGCAAGGGATTGTATATGGGATGTGAAGGAGAGATTGGTGTCAAACATAACACCCAGACAGCGCGCCTGCTGCCGGGGTGTTATTGTGGTACCACCCACGGAGAGGGAAATGTCAGATTTAGGGAGGTTAGTAGACGGCGGGAGCAGAAGAAGTTCAGTTTTGGAGAGGTTGAGTTTCAGATAGAGAGCGGACATGATATTGGAGACTGCGGACAGACAGTCACTGGCGTTCTGTAGTACAGCGGGGGTAAGGTCGAGGGAAGACGTGTATAGTTGTGTGTCATCAGCATAAAAATGGTACTGAAAGCCAAATCTGCTGATGGTCTGTCCAATTGGGGCCGTGTAGAGAGAGAAAAGAAGGGGGCCAAGGACTGAGCCCTGAGGTACCCCGACAGCAAGAGGAAGAGGAGATGACGTGGGGCCAGAGAACAAAACACTGAAGGAGCGGTCAGAGAGATAGGAAGAGAACCAGGAGAGTGCAGTGTCCTTAATGACTAGTGACTGGAGCCTAGAGAGTAGGAGATGGTGGTCAACAGTATCGAAAGCTGCAGATAGGTCAAGAAGAATGAGCAGAGAGTGGTCACCGTTACGTTTTGCTGTCAGAAGGTCATTGGTCACTTTGATGAGTGCAGTTTCAGTCGAATGTAGGGGGCGGAAGCCGGACTGTGAAGGGTCTAGAAGGGAGTGAATGGAGAGGTAACGGGTAAGGCGGGAGTAAACTAGGCGTGCCAAAAGTTTAGAGATGAAGGGGAGATTGGAGACTGGTCTGTAGTTGTTTGTGCAGGATGGGTCGAGAGCAGGTTTCTTTAGTAATGGAGTAACGATGGCGTGTTTGAAGGAGGATGGGAAAATGCCCGAGGAGAGGGAGAGATTAAACATTGTAGTTAGGTGGGTTGTGACGACTGGAGAGAGAGACTGGAGGAGATGTGAGGGAATGGGGTCGGTAGTGCATGTAGTCGGACGAGAAGAAGAGAGGAGTCTGGAGACTTCTTCTTCTGTGATGGGATCAAATGTGGAGAGTGAGCCAGGGGAGATGCAGGAAGGGATGGGAGTCACAGCACTTGGTGGTTGGGAGCAGATTTCTTGACGGATATTATCTATTTTTTCTGTAAAGTGGGAGGCCAGGTCATCAGCACAAATGTCTGTGATCGGGGCTTGTGCTTTTGGCCTGAGGAGGGAGTGAAAAGTGTCAAAAAGTTTCTTGGGGTTGTTGGTTAGTGAGGAGATCAGGGTGGTGAAGTAGGTCTGTTTGGCAAGGTGAAGGGCAGCGTTATAGGTTCTTAACATAAATTTGAAGTGGATGAAGTCTTCTGGTGTGCGGGTTTTTCTCCATAGGCGTTCAGCACTCCTGGAGCATCGCTGGAGAAGTTGAGTTTGCGATGTGAGCCAGGGCTGTTTTACTCTGTGTTTGGAGGTTCTGAGGGTGAGGGGAGCTACTTGGTCAAGGGTGCTTCTAAGAGTGTCATTGTAGTGATGAACAGCCAGATTAGGACAGGAAAGAGAGGAGATTGGGGACAGAGATGAGTGTAGGGAATCTGAAAGTGTATGAGGGTTAATAGCTTGAAGATTTCTGACTGTGTGGTAGGTAGGAATGAGCTGGGGTGGGCGAGGATTTGTGAGCATGAAGGAGAGAATGTTGTTGTCAGAGAGTGGAAGCGGTGAGTTGTTTAGGTGGGAGATTGAACAGAGCCGGCAGAAGACCAGATCAAGGGTGTTACCGTCCTTATGTGTCTCAGAGGTTGAAAGCTGTGAGAGGCCTAGAGAGGTGGTTAGTGATAGAAGCTGGGATGCAGATGTGGAATTAGGGCTGTTAATGGGGATGTTGAAGTCTCCCAGGATGAGGGTTGGTAGTTCTGAGGACATGAAGTGTGGCAGCCAGGCTGAAAAGTGGTCAAGGAAGTGGGTGGGTGAGCCTGGGGGCCGGTATATGACCGCTACCCTGAGGGAGAGGGGACGGAAGAGCCTGATGGTGTGGACCTCAAAAGAAGGGAATAAGAGTGATGGGACTGGGGGGATGACCTGGAAAGTGCATTGTGGAGACAGGAGTATGCCAACTCCACCACCAGGTCTGTTTGTGGGTCTCGGGGAGTGAGAGAATTGTAAGCCACCGTAGGAAATGGCAGCAGGAGAGACAGTGTCAGAATCCTGAATCCAGGTTTCAGTGAGGGCCAACAGATTAAGAGAGTTGTTCAGAAAGTAGTTGTGTAGGAAAGGAAGCTTGTTACAAGCAGACCGTGGATTCCAGAGGGCACAATTAAAAGATTGAGATGAGGGAGTGCAAGTAATGTTAATCAGATTATTGTGGTTTCGATATGAGGTAGGGTAAGGGTTGAGGTTGGGGGATGGTGGACCAGGGTTGGGGGAGATGTCCCCTGAAATCAGTAGGAGAAGGAAGATAAAGAGCCAATAGTTGTTGGAATTGTAAGTAGTTTTTTTCTGCGATGTGTTTGGGCAAGATGGGCTGAGGTTTCTCAGGAAGGTGAGGAGTGTGTGGGAGCTGTACATGGGAGAAGGAAGTATAGAGGGGCTGATGTGTATGAGTCGTGATGGAGGGGGGATAGGGTGATGAATGTGGATGGCAAGGGAACACAGGAGGATAAAAATAAAGCACATGGTTAAAGGGGAAGGCAAAGTGTGGGTTACCTGACTCCTGCCCTGACTAACTGCCATGTATAACTGCCGTTTTGCTGGATGCTTATCTTCTGTGATGCTTTGCTTATGGGATGCTTGCTTGCTGTACCCCACACTGCGTGCTTCCCCTTAGCAACTACTACATATATAGGCCACACTACAGGGTCAGGAGAGAGGGATTGTGGGAGCTGGTTGGGTATAATTTGGCAGCTGGGGCCAGCACACCAGGGGATGGTTAGATGATCAAAGGCACTAGACCAAGATGTGGCAATATGCTATAGCACCTTCCACCTGATAAGATCTAGAAAGGCCCCAGTCACAGATCTAAAGCAGTAAGTATTACATACAGTGCAACAAATGAATTATACCAAAGCTTTAGCAAGCACATTTAAATATGTGGCAAAATGGTAAAGCAGCAGAAGTATGGAGTTGTACCATTTGGATATATAGCAGCAGAGAATAGAGGCAGCAGAGGTGGGAAGTTGTATCAGTCAGGCTGCTTGCTAGCAGTGAATGGAGTAAATACATGCAGGGTGGCTCAGTTGATTACCATTTGGATATATAGCAGCAGAGAATAGAAGAAGCAGAGGTGGGAAGTTGTATCAGTCAGGCTGCTTGCTAGCAGTGAATGGAGTAAATACATGCAGGGTGGCTCAGTTGATTACCATTTGGATATATAGCAGCAGAGAATAGAGGCGGCAGAGGTGGGAAGTTGTATCAGTCAGGCTGCTTGCTAGCAGTGAATGGAGTAAATACATGCAGGGTGGCTCAGTTGATTACCATTTGGATAAATAGCAGCAGAGAATAGAGGCAGCAGAGGTGGGAAGTTGTATCAGTCAGGCTGCTTGCTAGCAGTGAATGGAGTAAATACATGCAGGGTGGCTCAGTTGATTACCATTTGGATATATAGCAGCAGAGAATAGAGGCAGCAGAGGTGGGAAGTTGTATCAGTCAGGCTGCTTGCTAGCAGTGAATGGAGTAAATACATGCAGGGTGGCTCAGTTGATTACCATTTGGATATATTACAGCAGAGAATAGAGGCAGCAGAGGTGGGAAGTTGTATCAGTCAGGCTGCTTGCTAGCAGTGAATGGAGTAAATACATGCAGGGTGGCTCAGTTGATTACCATTTGGATATATAGCAGCAGAGAATAGAGGCAGCAGAGGTGGGAAGTTGTATCAGTCAGGCTGCTTGCTAGCAGTGAATGGAGTAAATACATGCAGGGTGGCTCAGTTGATTACCTGTGTGAAGAGAGAAGAATAATAATACATTTTATTTCTATAGCGCTGACATATTCCGCAGCACTTTACATTTCAGAAGGGACTTGTACAGACAATATACATTACAGCATAACAATAAACACATAGATCATAACAGATGCCAAGAGGAATGAGGGCCCTGCTCGCAAGCTTACAATCTATGAGGAAAAAAGGGGAGACACGAAAGGTGGGTGGTAACAGTTGCCCTGATTGTATGGACCAGCCATAATGTTAAGTGTGTAACAGTACAGACACAGAGGGCTAATGGATGCATAAAGCATGTGGGAACATGATGCGGGGAACCTGGTTATGGTAAAACTTTTGGCTGTGCCACATAGGGATAGATTAGGTTAACATGTTGAGGCGATAGGCCAGTCTGAATAAATGCGTTTTCAGGGCACGCTTAACATTGTGGGGGTTGGGGACTAATCGTATTGACCTGGGAAGTGCATTCCAAAGAATTGGCGCAGCACGTGTATAGTCTTGAAGACGGGAGTGGGAGGTTCTGATTATTGAGGATGCTAACCTCAGGTCATCAGCAGAACGGAGGGCGCGGGTAGGATGGTATACTGAAACAAGGGAGGAGATGTAGGGTGGTGCTGAGCCATGGAGGGCTTTGTGGGTGAGGGTAATAAGTTTGTACTGGATTCTGGAGTGGATGGGTAGCCAGTGTAATGACTGGCACAAGGTAGAGGCATCGGTGTAACGATTGGCGAGGAATATCATCCTGGCAGCTGCATTCAAGACAGATTGGAGGGGGGAGAGTTTGGTAAGAGGGAGACCGATTAGAAGGGAGTTACAATAGTCGAGACGAGAATGAATAAGAGAAACAGTAAGAGTTTTTGCAGAGTCAAAAGTAAGAAAAGGTCGAATTCTAGAAATGTTTTTGAGGTGCAGATAACAAGAGCGAGCCCGTGATCGGATGTGGGGGACAAAGGAAAGCTCAGAGTCAAGTATGACCCCAAGACAGCGGGCATGTTGCTGGGGAGTAATAGTAGAACCACACACGGAAATGGCAATGTCGGGTATAGGTACATTAGTAGCGGGAGGAAACACAAGGAGTTCAGTCTTTGACAGGTTCAGTTTCAGACATAGTGAGGACATGATGTTAGACACAGCATTTAGACAATTGCCGGTGTTTTCTAGAAAGGCTGACGTGATGTCAAGAAAAGAAGCGTATAATTGGATGTCGTCAGCATAGAGATGGTACTGGAAACCAAATCAACTGATTGTTTGACCAATAGGGGCAGTGTACAAGGAGAAGAGGAGGGGGCCTAGGACTGATCCTTGAGGAACCCCCTGTTCCTTAGCAGTTGACTAAGATGCACAAAACACCTAGTCCTGCAGTGATAATCTCCTGCTGATAAAACTTTTAATTTTATTGAAACAGCAACATACAGCGTAGCATCAGTGTCTCTGCTCCTACATCATGCAACTCTCAGATTACATAGCAAAAACCTTCTGACAGATTCATTTTAAGCAGTGAATAAGTCTTTACACAATACCAAAAAGGCCAAGAAACGGGTGGAAAATTCTGAACGTCTTCAGCTTAGCACAATGGACGTCCTCATATACAGTTGCGGCCAAAAATATTGACACCCCTGCAATTATGTCAAATAATACTCAGTTTCTTCCTTAAAATGATTGCAAACACAAATTCTTTGGTATTATTATCTTCATTTAATTTGTCTTAAATGAAAAAAACACAAAAAGAATTGGATATAATTCCACACCAAACATAAAAAAGAGGGTGGACAAAAGTATTGGCACTGTTCGAAAAATCATGTGATGCTTCTCTAATTTGTGTAATTAACAGCACCTGTAACTTACCTGTGGCACCTAACAGGTGTTGGCAATAACTAAATCACACTTACAGCCAGTTGACATGGATTAAAGTTGACTCAACCTCTGTCCTGTGTCCTTGTGTGTACCACATTGAGCATGGAGAAAAGAAAGAAGACCAAAGAACTGTCTGAGGACTTGAGAAACCACATTGTGAGGAAGCATGAGCAATCTCAAGGCTACAAGTCCATCTCCAAAGACCTGAATGTTCCTGTGTCTACCGTGCGCAGTGTCATCAAGAAGTTTAAAGCCCATGGCACTGTGGCTAACCTCCCTAGATGTGGACGGAAAAGAAAAATTGACAAGAGCTTTCAACGCAAGATTGTGCGGATGTTGGATAAAGAACCTCGACTAACATCCAAACAAGTTCAAGCTGCCTTGCTGTCCGAGGGTACAACAGTGTCAACCCGTACTATCCGTCGGCATCTGAATGAAAAGGGACTGTATGGTAGGAGACCCAGGAAGACCCCACTTCTTACCCCGAGACATAAAAAAGCCAGGCTGGAGTATGCCAAAACTTACCTGAAAAAGCCTAAAATGTTTTGGAAGAATGTTCTCTGGTCAGATGAGACAAAAGTAGAGCTTTTTGGGCAAAGGCATCAACATAAGAGTTTACAGGAGAAAAAAAGAGGCATTCAAAGAAAAGAACAAGGTCCCTACAGTCAAACATGGCGGAGGTTCCCTGATGTTTTGGGGTTGCTTTGCTGCCTCTGGCACTGGACTGCTTGACCATGTGCATGGCATTATGATGTCTGAAGACTACCAACAAATTTTGCAGCATAATGTAGGGCCCAGTGTGAGAAAGCGGGGTCTCCCTCAGAGGTCATGGGTCTTCCAGCAGGACAATGACCCAAAACACACTTCAAAAAGCACTAGAAAATCTAGAAAATAGTTTGAGAGAAAGCACTGGAGACTTCTAAGGTGGCCAGCAATGAGTCCAGACCTGAATCCCATAGAACACCTGTGGAAAGATCTAAAAATGGCAGTTTGGAGAAGGCACCCTTCAAATATCAGGGACCTGGAGCAGTTTGCCAAAGAAGAATGGTCTAAAATTCCAGCAGAGCATTGTAAGAAACTCATTGATGGTTACCGGAAGCGGTTGGTCGCAGTTATTTTGGCTAAAGGTTGTGCAACCAAGTATTAGGCTGAGGGGGCCAATACTTTTGTCTGGCCCATTTTTGGAGTTTTGTGTGAAATGATCAATGTTTTGCTTTTTGCTTCATTCTCTTTTGAGTTTTTTCATTTAAGACAAATTAAATGAAGATAATAATACCAAAGAGTTTGTGTTAGCAATTATTTTCAGGAAGAAACTGAGTATTATCTGACAGAATTGCAGGGGTGTCAATACTTTTGGCCACAACTGTAAGTGTCTGCTGGCCTCTCGTGTCATGTATGTCTCTTATATAATTATCTTCTGGTTGGGAGGGTCTCCTCTTATGAGGCTCCTCACACATTAAGCAATGCAGACTGTGAGGAATGAAGATACTACGTACACTGCGGAACCCGCCTTAAGATCTTATGGAATTATCGCCACCATAAACTGGTGCATGATAATCAGTTTTACAATGAAAAGCTGCAAAATTTGGCTAAGTTCTTTTTGCATCAAGTCATCACAATTTTCTATATCTCTGCTTGCCATCATTTAGGGCACGGGTGGGGAACCTCAGGCCTGTGGGTCATTTATCGCCCTTGATTACTTTTAATCGGGCCCCCAGGCAGATTCCTAGGGCCAACAGATGCAATTTGACGGGCTGGCACATTAATTTATTCTTGCTCTGTGAGTGCACTCAGCATTCACTACTGAAGGCAGAGGTGCATGCAATGAAAGATTACGTCCCGAGACCAGTGCCAGCGTCAGGACGTACCTTGTGAGCAGAACTGGTGTGCAATTTGTACGGCCCCCCGAAGATTGGTGTAAATATCCAAAAGTCACTTGGGAGAAAAAAAAGGTTCTTCACCCCTGATCCGTGTGTCCTGGTCATGGGTCACACTGCGTCATTGTGGTCACAGAATCTCTCAGCTTATTACAGATTGAATGTCCTAGTCTAGGATTGTAAGTCGAGGAATTCATTCAAAATAATAAATATATGACCCCTGCTATGCGCTTGTAGACCACATTATTAAAGACTGAGAGACCACCTGGGGATCAAAGTGCTCATGTTAGTCATTTGAGATGGACAGGAGGGAGAAATACAAGTTTCCACATAAATAATATCAGCTCAGGTGCTCTCTTCTTCTTCTTTCTCCACTCAATAAATAAATCACCCAAAACCAGAGGCGTAGCTAGGGTTTTGGTTCAGGGGGGCGAAGCTTCTGAGTGGGCCCCTAACTAGGTAACTTTGACTACAACTCAGTGACGCCCCTAATAGTGGATGTAGGAGATGACTGCGCTGTTACTGAAAATAATCCCTATATAAAGACCAACATGGATATTACCGCAATATGGTCAGTGGTAAATACCAGTCCTACAAAACATATGTGATTACTGCACAGGTATAGTTGGTGTCTTACCGCTGACGTTCTTTCTGATGGAATGGGTCACTTTTCACGTCTTTTCCATCTGGCCCAGACCGACATGACAACTCCTCCAGCCAGGACTTGGCTGCAGAGAATACAACAACGACACGTTTCACTTCTCATATTCCAGCCCCATCACCATGTATCCCCAACCTGCACAAACCCATCATCCTGCTGATACCCCAATGCTGAGCCGCTGCTGCGGTATGTGTCCCTATTACAGCACCTAATACCCCAATGCTGAGCCGCTGCTGCCGTATGTGTCCCTATTACTGCACCTGATACCCCAATGCTGAGCCACTGCTGCTGCCGTATGTGTCCCTATTACTGCACCTGATACCCCAATACTGAGCCTCTGCTGCCGTATGTGTCCTTATTACTGCACCTGATACCCCAATACTGAGCCACTGCTGCTGTATGTGTCCCTAATAATGCACCTGATACCCCAATACTAAGCCGCTGCTGCCGTATATGTCCCTATTACTGCACCTGATACCCCAATACTGAGCCACTGCTGCTTTATGTGTCCCTATTACGGCACCTGCTACCCCAATACTGAGCCTCTGCTGCCGTATATGTCCCTATTACTGCACCTGATACCCCAATACTGAGCCACTGCTGTATGTGTCCCTATTACAGCACCTGATACACCAATACTGAGCCACTGCTGCCGTATATATGTCCCTATTACTGCACCTGACACCCCAATACTGAGCCACTGCTGCCGTATGTGTCCTTATTACTGCACCTGATACCCCAATGCTGAACCGCTGCTGCCGTATGTGTCCCTATTACTGCACCTGATACCCCAATGCTGAGCCGCTGCTGCCATATGTGTCCCTATTACTGCACCTGATACCCCCTATACACACACGGCTCTGCTCCACACCCCCTATACACACACGGCTCTGGTCCGTACACGCTGTACACATGCGGCTCCGCTCCGTACACCTTGTACACACCTGGCTCCGCTCTATACACCTTGTACACACACAGCTCTGCTCCGCTCCGCACACCCCGTACACACGCGGCTCCGCATCATACACCTCGTACACATACGGCTCAAATCCGTACACCTTGCACACATGGCTCCACTCCGTACACGCCGCACACACACGGCTCTGCTCTGTACACCCTGTACACAGACAGCTCTGCTCTGTACACCCCGTACACACTTGACTCCGCTCCGTATACAAACAGCTCTGCTCACCCCATACACACACGGCTCCTCTCCTCTGTACACCTCATACATGCATATCTCTGCTCCATACACCTTCTACACACACGACTCCGCTCTGTACACCTCATACACATACAGCTCTTCTACATCCACCCTGTAAACCAATCCTGACCCCACACAGAAACTTACTTCACCTCATCCAGCACCATGACAACCAGCACAGCAGAGCCCTGTGCTGAAGCCCCTGATCATGTGACCCCGACTCCGCCCCTCCTGTGACCTCATCACAGGTCCTGTGCGCACAGAAAAGCTCATAACTTCGTTGTTGGCTGTGAGGTGGGGGGCCCACTGCTGTCACCGGGGCCCCCCACCGCCTTCTCAGGGGCCCATAGCAGCTGGGCGGCAGAGTAGGGAGATCGATTCTCCCTGCTCTGCCGCAGAATGTAACTGTATGGGCGCGCTGTGCACGCTGATACAGTTACAGTAGCGTAGCTCAGTGGGCCCCTCAGAGCTCGGGGCCCAGGGCGACCGCCCCCTCTGCCCCCCCGGTAGCTACGCTACTGCCCAAAATACAAGAGCATGAAAACAATAATTTATTGTACAACAGCAGGTTATGTTACTTCGATCTCCGCTTCGTCACTTCTTCTGTGTGCTTTATCGGGATGTGCCTAGATTTTCCCATAGATAGAATACATATATACACATAGTATAGGTGTGTACATATATATCTTTAACAGTAAGAACATGGAAGAGGCCAGGAGCCATTTGGTGAGCTGCATTTCTTGCTACATGTTCACAGACTTACCAGTGGAAAAGTCAAACTTCACATGCCACAAATGCAAGCTTGTGTCACTGTTGGAGGAAAAGTTGCAAAATCACGAAGAGAGGTTAGCTACATTGAAGATCATTAAGGAAGGTGAAGAGTTCTTAGACAGAGCAAAATTATCTCTTCATGTTACAGAAAGAGAAGAAAATCAAAGTGCACCTGAAGAAACAGAAGAATGGAAACATGTGACCCAGAGAAGCAGGAGGATCGGGGGAGGCAGTCAGCACCCATACTGCTCAGGAACCAGTACCAGGCTCTTACACAGGAGAATGATGAAGATATACACTCACTGGCCACTTTATTAGGTACACCTGTCCAACTGTGTGTTAAGACTTAATTTCTAATCAGCCAATCACATGACGGCAACTCAGTGCATTTAGGCATGTAGACATGGTCAAGACAATCTCCTGCATTTCAAACCGAGCATCAGTATGGGGAAGAAAGGTGATTTGAGTGCCTTTGAACGTGGCATGATTGTTGGTGCCAGAAGGGCTGGTCTGAGAATTTCAGAAACTGCTGATCTACTGGGATTTTCACGCACAACCATCTCTAGGGTTTACAGAGAATGGTCCGAAAAAGAAAAAAAATCCAGTGAGCGGCAGTTCTGTGGCCGGAAATGCCATGTTGATGCCAGAGGTCAGAGGAGAATGGGCAGACTGGTTCGAGCTGATAGAAAGGCAACAGTGACTCAAATTGCCACCCGTTACAACCAAGGTAGGCAGAAGAGCATCTCTGAACGCACAGTGCGTCGAACTTTGAGGCAGATGGGCTACAGCAGCAGAAGACCACACTGGGTACCACTCCTCTCAGCTAAGAACAGGAAACTGAGGCTACAATTTGCACAAGCTCATCGAAATTGGACAGTAGAAGATTGGAAAAACGTTGCCTGGTCTGATGAGTCTCGATTTCTGCTGCGACATTCGGATGGTAGGGTCAGAATTTGGCGTAAACAACATGAAAGCATGGATCCATCCTGCCTTGTATCAACGGTTCAGGCTGGTGGTGGTGGTGTCATGGTGTGGGGAATTTTTTCTTGGCACTCTTTGGGCCCCTTGGTACCAATTGAGCATCGTTGCAACGCCACAGCCTACCTGAATATTGTTGCTGACCATGTCCATCCCTTTATGACCACAATGTACCCAACATCTGATGGCTACTTTCAGCAGGATAATGCGCCATGTCATAAAGCTCGAATCATCTCAGATTGGTTTCTTGAACATGACAATGAGTTCACTGTACTCAAATGGCCTCCTCAGTCACCAGATCTCAATCCAATAGAGCATCTTTGGGATGAGGTGGAACGGGAGATTCGCATCAGGGATGTGCAGCCGACAAATCTGCGCCAACTGTGTGATGCCATCATGTCAATATGGTCCAAAATCTCTGAGGAATGCTTCCAGCACCTTGTTGAATCTCTGCCACGAAGAATTGAGGCAGTTCTGAAGGCAAAAGGGGTCCAACCCCTTACTAGCATGGTGTACCTAATAAAGTGGCCAGTGAGTGTACATCAGGATAAGACTTTGCCCACAAACAGCAACCTTGTACGCCCTCAGAGTCGTCCTGGATGGAGAAAGAAAAATGTTGTAAAGAAGAAACGGAGAGTGGTGGTCATGGGGGATTCCTTGTTGAGAGGAACAGAGGCCGCTATCTGCAGACCGGATATAACCTCAAGAGAAATGTGCTGTCTTCCAGGTGCAAAAATTAAAGATGTGTCTGACAGGATATCAGGACTCTTCAGACCTACTGATGACTACCCATTCCTGCTAATACATGTGGGGACAAATGACACCGCGAGAAACGACCTGGAAACCATCTGCAATGACTTTAAAAACTTAGGTAAGAAAGTGAAAGAACTGAGAGTGCAGGAGGTCGTCTCTTCCGTCCTCCCAGTGGATGGCCATGGAACCAGGAGGTGGCATAAGATTCTCCAGGTGAACAACTGGCTACGTCGATAGTGCCGTCAGCAAGGATTTGGATTTCTGGATCATGGAGTGAATTACCTATATGATGGACTACTTGCTAGAGATGGGGTGCACCTTACGAAGACTGGAAAACATGTATTTGGAAGTCGCCTTGCTATGTTAGAAAAGCATATATCTGCAAGATTGAAGCTTCAGAGACTAGGAGACCTTGTGAACTCTTCATGGGAGACAGTTTATTTTCCCCCGCTGCCGAGTTCACCGCGGGTCTGGCTGGGAGGCAGCGCTGACGTCACTGAAGCTTCTCATTCATACTTCAGTGGTTTACTGCCAGGGCGGTAACATTAGCACAGCTCCCGGTTGTAAACTTTTAACCCCCAGATATGGATTATGCCGTGGGACTAAACGCCGAACAGGTATGGTATATTGTTAGTTTTGTATTTATTACAGGAGATAGAGGGCATTGTTTGGATTAGCAGAAGAATAAAGATGTCAAAACTATGTGTTCTTTCATTTCATTAAAATACCTTATTCTTAATGTGCGTGTGTTAACACTCTACAAACTTTAGGATTAGTAATGGATAGGTGTCTTATTGACACTTTTCCATTACTAAGCCAGGTTTAATTTCACCTTACAATACAAAGGTGACATTAACCCCTAATTACCCCATATGCCACCACTACAGGGCAATGGGGAGAGGCTAAGCGCCAGAATTGGCGCATCTTACAGATGCGCCATTTCTGGGGTGGCGCAGAAGAAATGCTAGCACAGGCTTCCAGTATCCGTTGTTTCAGATGCATCACATCTCATATGTTCAGAGCATAGACAATTGCCTTCAGATGACCCCAAAGATAAAAGTCTAAGGGGGTCAGATCGGGAGACCTTGGTGGCCATTCAACTGGCCCACAACGACCTATCCACTTTCCAGGAAACTGTTCATGTAGGAATGCTCGGACCTGACATCCATATTTGATGGTATGGTGTGGTATATGGGGTACAAAGATAGTGGGGCCATTCTTCATCAATGGAAACCTCAATGCCACTGGATATCTGAAATTGCTACATGATGATGTGTTGCACTGAAGATGGCACGTTCCCTAAGTATTTCCAGCAAGATGGTGCACCACCACATAAAGGTGTCAGGTACAAGCATTCCTACAAGGAATCTGATCCCCTTAGACTAGCATTTCTTCTGTGGTGTTGCTATCAATGTGTCAAGAGTGGGAGAAGAGGGTTGCATTGACAATCCAACACAATGGGAAGCACTTTTGAACACATTTTATAAGTGGTCATAAACTTGTAAATAACTAATTAAAGACCAAGCACACAATTATTTTTCTTGTGAAATTCTCAATAAGTTTGATGTGTCACATGACCCTCTTCCCATTGGAAAAAATAAAGCTGGATCCAAAATGGCTGCCATGGTCACCACGCGTCTTGAAAAGTTTTCCCCTTCCAATACACTAATGTGCAACAAACAGGAAGTTGATATCACCAAACACTCCCATTTTATTTATGTGTATAAATATAAATGGCCCACCCTGTACATACATATATACTGTATATAATCGTGTATAAGCCGACCCGAGTATAACTAGACCCCCCTCTAATTTTGCCACAAAAAACTGGGAAAACTTATTGACTCGCGTATAAGCCTAGGGTGGAAAATGCAGCAGCTACTGGTAAATTTCAAAAATAAAAATAGATAGCAATAAAAGTAAAATTGAGACATCAGTAGGTTAAATGTTTTTTCAATATCCATATTCAATTAGGGCCTCATATAATGCTCCATACAGTTCATGATAGCCCCATAAGATGCTCCATACAAAATACACCCCATATAATACTGCACAAAGGTTAATAATGGCCCCATAAGATGCTCCATAGAATATGCTGCATATGCTGCTTCATAAAGGTTATGGCCCCATAAAATGGTCCATAGATTATGCCCCCATAAGATGGTCCATAGATTATGCCCCCATAAGATGCTCCATAGATTTTGCCCCCATAAGATGCTCCATAGAATAGGCCCAATGTTGCCCCATAAGATGCTCCATAGAATATGCCCCCATATGCTGCTGCTGCAAATAAAAAAGAAAAAAATGTCATACTCACCTTTCGTCGCTGGGGGCCAAAAAAAATGGGCTGAAAATCTCAGCTTTTAGGCGAGTATATATGGTATATATACACTACCGTTCAAAAGTTTAGGGTCACTTAGAAATTTCCTTATTTTTGAAAGAAAAGCACAGTTTTTTCCAATGAAGCTAACATTAAATGATTCAGAAATACACTCTACATTGTTAATGTGGTAAATGACTTTTAGCTGCAAATGTCTGGTTTGTAATGCAATATCTTCATAGGTGTATAGAGGCCCATTTCCGACAACCATCACTGCAGTGTTCTTATGGCACTTTGTGTTTGCTAACTGTGTAAGAAGGTTAGAATACCCTTGAAAACCCTTGTGCAAATATGTTAGCACAGCTGAAACCAGTTTGGCTGATTAGAGAAGCTATAAACCTGACCTTCCTTTGAGCTAGTTGAGAATGTGCAGCTTTACATTTGTTGGTTCTCAAAACTCTCAAAATGTCCAGAAAAAAAAAGAACTTTCATGTAATGCTACAGTCTAGTCTTGTTCTTAGAAATGAAGGCTATTCTATGTGAGAAATTGCCAAGAAACTGAAGATTTCCTACAACGGTGTGTGCTACTCCCTTCAGAGAAGAGCACAAACAGGCTCTAACCAGAGTAGAAAGAGAAGTGGGAGGCCCCGCTGCACAACTGAGCAACAAGACAAGTACATTATAGTCTGCAGTTTGAGAAATCGATGACTCACGGGTCCTCAAATGGCAGCTTCATTAAATAGTACACGCAAAATGACAGTGTTAACGTCTACAGTGAAGAGGTGACTCCAGGATATTGGCCTTCAGGTCAGAGTGGCAAAGAAAAAGCCATATCTGAGACTTGCTAATAAAAGGAAAAGATTAATATGGGCAAAAGAACACAGACATTGGACAGAGGAAGATTGGAAAAAATTGTAATGGACAGACAAATCCAAGATTGAGGTGTTTGGATCACACAGAAGAACATTTGTGAGATGCAGAACAACTGAAAAGATGCTGGAAGAGTGCCTGACGCCATCTGTCAAGCATGGTGGAGGTAATGTGATGGTCTGGGGATGCTTTGGTCCTGGTAAAGTGGGATATTTGTACAAGGTAAAAGGATTTTGACTAAGGAAGGCTATCACTCCATTTTGCAACGCCATGCCATACCCTGTGGACAGCACTTGATTGGAGCCAATTTCATCCTACAACAGAACAATGACCCAAAGCACACCTCCAAATTATGCAAGAACTATTTAGGGAAGAAGCAGGCAGCTGGTATTCTATTTGTAATGGAGTTGCCAGTGCAGTCACCATATCTCAACCCCATTGAGCTGTTGTGGGAGCAGCTTGACCATATGGTACGCAAAAAGTGCCCATCAAGCCAAAACAACTTGTGGGAGGGGCTTCTGGAAGCATGGGGTGACATTTCCCCAGATTCCCTCAGCAAATTAAATGTTAGAATGTCAAAGGTCTGCAGTGCTGTAATTGATGGAAAGGGAGCATTCTTTGACAAAAGCAAAGTTGAAGGAGAAAATTATTTAAAACAAAAATCTTTTTTTCGAAACTTATCAATGTCTGGACTAGATTTTAAATTCATTTGGCAACTCATTTGATTAATAAAAGTATGAGTGTTCATGGAAAACACAAAATTGTCTGGGTGATCCCAAACTTTGAACGGTAGTGTATACAGTGCATTGCAAAGTAGTCGGCTCCCTGGAACTTTTCAACCTTTTCCCACATACAGTATCATGATTCAAAAATAAAGATACCAAATGTAAATTTTTGGTGAAGAATCAACAAGTGGAACACAATTGTGAAGTTGAATGAAATTTATTGGCTATATTAAATTTTTGTGGAAATTCAAAAACTGAAAAGTGGGGCATGCAATATTATTCGACCCCTTTACTTTCAGTGCAGCAAACTCACTCCAGAAGTTCATTGTGGATCTCTGAATGATCCAATGTTGTCCTAAATGACTAATGATGATAAATATAATCCACCTGTGTGTAATCCAGTCTCCGCATAAATGCACCTGCTCTGTGATAGTCTGAGGGTTCTGTTTGAAGCACAGAGAGCATCATGAAGACCAAGAAACACAACAGGCAGATCCGTGATACTGTTGTGGAGAAGTTTAACGCCGGATTTGGATACAAAATGATTTCCAAAACTTTAAACATCACAAGGAGCACTGTGCAAGCGATCATATTGAAATGGAAGGAGTATCATACCACTGCAAATCTACCAAGACCCGGCCATCCCTCACAACAGGCAGATCCGTGATACTGTTGTGGAGAAGTTTAACGCCGGATTTGGATACAAAATGATTTCCAAAACTTTAAACATCACAAGGAGCACTGTGCAAGCGATCATATTGAAATGGAAGGAGTATCATACCACTGCAAATCTACCAAGACCCGGCCATCCCTCTCAACTTTCATCTCAAACAAGGAGAAGACTGATCAGAGATGCAGCCAAGAAGCCCATGATCACTCTGGATGAACTGCAGAGATCTACAGATGAGGTGGGATAGTCTGTCCATAGGACAACAATCAGTCGTACACTGCACAAATCTGGCCTTTATGGAAGAGTGGCAAGAAGAAAGCCATTTCTCAAAGATATCCATAAAAAGTGTCGTTTAAAGTTTGCAACAAGCCACCTGGGAGACACACCAAATGTGGAAGAAGGTGCTCTGGTCAGATGAAACCAAAATCGAACTTTTGGGCAACAATGCCAAACAATATGTTAGGCGTAAAGGCAACACAGCTCATCACACTGAACACACCATCCCCACTGTCAAACATGGTGGTGTCAGCATCATGGTTTGGGCCTGCTTTTTTTCAGCAGGGACAGGGAAGATGGATAAAATTGATGGGAAGATAGATGGAGCCAAATACAGGACCATTCTTGAAGAAAACCTGAAGGAGTCTGCAAAAGACCTGAGACTGGGAAGGAGATTTGTCTTCCAACAAGACAATGATCCCAAACATAAAGCACAATCTACAATGGAATGGTTCACAAATAAACGTATCCAGGTGTTGGAATGGCCAAGTCAAAGTCCAGACCTGAATCCAATCGAGAATCTGTGGAAAGAGCTGAAAACTGCTGTTCACAAGCGATCTCCATCAAACCTCACTGAGCTCGAACTGTTTGCCAAGGAAGTATGGGCAATAATTTCAGCCTCTCGATGTACAAAACTGATCGAGACATACCCCAAGCGACTTGCAGCTGTAATTGCACCAAAAGGTGGCGCAACAAAGTATTACGTTAAAGGGGCCGAATAATACTGCACGCCCCACTTTTCAGTTTTTGAATTTCCACAAAAATTTAAAATAACCAATCAATTGCCTTCATCTTCACAATTGTGTCCCACTTGTTGTTGATTCTTCACCAAAAACTCTACATTTGGTATCTTTATGAAGCATGATATGTGGGAAAAGGTTGAAAAGTTCCAGGGGGCCGAATACTTTCGCAAGACACTATATATATATATATATATATATATATATATATATATATATATATATACACACACACACACTGCTCATAAAAAATAAAGGGAACACTAGACACTCTTACTGAGCAGACACATGGATGTTAGTGACCTTCCTATCATTTCTACCTGTTATTTATTCCATTGGCATAACAGCAGGAGAAACTGAATCACAATCAGTGTTGATTTCACAGAAGTGTGATTGACTTGAAGTTACATTATGTTGCTTAAGTGTTCCCTTTATTTTTTGGGCAGTATATCTCTATATATAAAACTAACTGAATGTATGTATGTATATGTGTATAACCAGCCAATCACAAAGCATCTTTCATTTCACCAGAGCTGTTCAAAAGAAGCTGAGCTGTGATTTTGTGCTAAGTATCTCATATGGTTTTTCTAAGTTCCAAAAGCCATTATGCTATTCACATTTCATATATTTCATATTTGGCATGCCTTAATGCAGGGATGGGGAACCTCAGGCCCCAGGGCCATTTACAGCCCTCGATGACCTTTTATCAGGCCCCCGGGCAGATTCTCAGGGACCGCATTCTTGGGCAGGGAGCTGTATTTTGATTGCCACAAACTCACTAAATTTCTTCTTCCTCAGTGAGCACACACACGCAGTGTTCACTACTGAACACTGAAGGGTATGCAATGAAAGATTACATCCTGACACTAGTGCCAGAGTCAGGATGTGCTTTGTGGGCGGAGTTTGTACGGCCCTGGAAGGATGGTATAAATATACAAATGGCCCTTGGCAGATAAAAGATTCCCCACCCCTGCCTTAATGCAATTGAGTGCAACCATTTCCTTATTTTGGTATGTATGTATGTATCACCAACCAGTCACGAAGAATCTTTCATTTCACCAGAGCTGTTCAAAATAAGCTCAGCTGTGATTGGTTGCTATGAGCAACTGTTTTCCTTGCAACCAATCATTAAGCATCTCTCATTTCACCAGAGCTGGTTAAAAGAAGCTGAGCTGTGATTGGTTGCTATGAGCAAGTTTTTCCACTTGACAACACCTCAGCAGACACTGACATGGTGGGAGAAATCTAGCATCCTTGGGAACATAAGCTCCCAGCCATTTTCTGCCCCCAGAAAGGAGCAGAAAGCACATGACAGAAATGAATCCCCCCTCCCGTGCCTATATCCCCATCACACATCCCATAGCACATCCTCCCTCTTAAAGGGATCCCCGGTTATGGAAGTCAGGACCGTTCCACTCAGCTCTGTGGATCTGACCCCAGGGTCTCTTAAAGGGATCATTGGTATGGAAGTTAGGGCAAATCCACTCTGCGCTTTGGTACTGACCCCAGGCCTTTCTTAAAGGGATCTCCAGTATGCAAGTCAAGGCAAATCCATTCAGCGGTTTGGTTCTGACCCCAAGCCTCTCTTAAGGGGATCCCTGGTATGGAAGTCAGGGCAATTGCCTTCAAATGCTCTGGTTCTGACCCAAGGCCCATCTTAAAGGGATCTCCGGTATGGAAGTTAGGGTAAATCCCTCAGCGCTCTGATTCTCACCCCAGGCTTCTATTAAAGGGATAATTGGTATGCAAGTCAGGCCAAATCCACTCAGCGCTCTGGTTCTGACGCCAGTCTGACGGGATGATGTGGGATATTAGGGGTAGTAGTCCGGTGGCTCTGGCTGACGGGATGATGTAGGATATTAGGGGTAGTAGTCCGGTGGCTGTGACGGGATGATGTGGGATATTAGGGGTAGTAGTCCGGTGGCTCTGGCTGACGGGATGATGTAGGATATTAGGGGTAGTAGTCCGGCGGCTGTGACGAGATGATGTGGGATATTAGGGATAGTAGTCCGGCGGCTGTGACGGGATGATGTGGGATATTAGGGGTAGTAGTCCGGTGGCTCTGGCTGACGGGATGATGTAGGATATTAGGGGTAGTAGTCCGGCGGCTGTGACGAGATGATGTGGGATATTAGGGATAGTAGTCCAGTGGCTCTGTATGACGGGATGATGTGGGATATTAGGGGTAGTAGTCCAGTGGCTCTGTATGACGGGATGATGTGGGATATTAGGGATAGTAGTCCAGTGGCTCTGTATGACGGGATGATGTGGGATATTAGGGATAGTAGTCCAGTGGCTCTGTATGACGGGATGATGTGGGATATTATAGTGAATGGGGCTATGCGGAGTGGGCGGGGCTGTACACTCAGCGCTATATATAGATATAATCATTATAATTTGTTAGCACTAATCCTAGTTAGTTACTATGCCCGGGCAGAGTACACACCTATACTATGTGTATGCATGTATTCTAGCTATTCTTTTCTAACCTGTCAGTGTTATTTTACTGTACACTGCACATGAATTTCCGGCTTTTCAGAGGACACCGGTGCGTATTTCTCACAAGTCACATGGATCGTCCTTGTGGTGTGTTTTTCTCGCACCCATAGACTTGTTTTGGCGAGACTTGGCCGATATACGCTGCAAATCGCAGTGTTCTGCAATTTCACTCGCACGTATAATACGGCAGAGAAAAAGGTGATGGGAGCTGCCCCATAGATTAACATTGGGACGAGGGCTATGTGATTTTTTCTTGCAAAGCACTTGTCCGTATTCCTCTCTAATGGGACTCCGGCCTAAGATGAATTGTGTACAGCTGAGAGTATGTGGCACCTACACAAGAGTCCCAGCACCCCGACCCGGACAACACAGAAGGTGTGAACAGTCGGTGTTTATAAAGGGTTAAACGGCTTTGGGCCACTGCGCTGCCATTGGAGGCACGCAGAAGAGGAGAACCCAAGTGTGTTCTGGACCCCTGGTTTATCTCACTAGCCTCCAGCATCCTACTACTCTAGGGCAGCGCTATCTGGTGTTGGCCCGAAGTTATTTAACCCTTTACCATCGTTAGCCTTTTGCCCTCTTTGGTCCCGTGATGTGACATTGGGCGTCCGATGTTCCGATTTCGTGCTGGCGCCATAACACCAGTGCCCAGGGCCAGTCACCACTTTACGTAAGTCTATGCGCATTGGCCGTGTCCCCACTGTGATGCCAGCTCTGCGGCCCAGAGCCATTTGTGCCAGGCTGGAGGGCCCCCCTGTATGATATGTGGCCCCCTGAGCTGTGTCTGCAGCGTGGGATCAGTGGCCCAAAGTCATTCAACCCTTTCAATAACGCCCTTCCGTGCCCACTTTGATGCCCATTTTTGTGACACAGAGGGGACAATCAGCCGCACACAGATTTCCAGGAGTAATAACAGAGGAACCACAATGCAAACGCCAGAATAGGCAGGTGGTGAGGCCAGGCCGTCACCTCTATGGCTCCCCAGCCGCACCAATGCCGCACGCAGCAGCCGCACACCCCGCCGCTACACATTTCTCCACTCTCTCCAGATTCCCCAAAAACTTGATGGGATAAGCCCCGCCCCTTCCTTCCCATCACGTGACAACGCCTGTATCTCCCGCCCATAGAGCTGCAGGGATGATACGGTCATGTGATCTCTCTTAACCCTCTCCGCTCCGGGCTGCACGGAGTGACGTCACGAGCCGACATTCCATTGGCCGCCCCCGAGGACGGAGCTCGGCGAGATGGAGGTTTACGTCCCGTCGTTTCGGTATGAAGAGAGCGACCTGGAGAGGGGCTACACGGTAGGAGACTGAGCGCTGGCAGCGGCGGGCGGCCCCGGGCTGTGCCCGGTGCTCTGTGTGCACAATATACTACTGACTCACCGAGTGCACCTTGTGGTGAGAGCTGCCCTGACCACGGTGAGACCGGACGGGGTGTCGGGGTGTGCAGCCAGCCCTGCCCGGCCCCGAGTGTGGCCAGTCAGCCTGACAGTCACTAGCCCGGGAGAGCCGGGGCTTTATGGGTGTCATGGTAACAGCTGCCAAAAATCATCTGCGCTCTGATTGGTCGCCAGGTGTTTTGACTCGTGAAGGAAGGATTTTCCTCAGCAATATATCTGCTGTGCTGCCTGCAGGGTTTATCTGGGGTTTCATACACATCTATAAGAGGTCGTGTAATGTGAGGATGATGCGAAGGACGCATGTGTGTGGTGTCGCGGTACGCATGTGTGTGGTGTCGCGGTACGCATGTGTGTGGTGTCGCGGTACGCATGTGTGTGGTGTCGCGGTGCGCCGTGTGTGGTGTCGCGGTGCGCCGTGTGTGGTGTCGCGGTGCGCCGTGTGTGGTGTTGTGGTACACAGTGGGTGGTGTGGTGGTGCGCCGTGTGTGGTGGTGTGGTACACAGTGGGTGGTGTCGTGGTACACAGTGGGTGGTGTGGTGCGCCGTGGGTGGTGTCGTGGTGCGCCGTGGGTGGTGTCGTGGTGCGCCGTGGGTGGTGTCGTGGTGCGCCGTGGGTGGTGTCGTGGTACGCTGTGGACTTTATGCATGTAAGCCTGTGTGGAAAATTGCACCACAGTTCCGTGGGCCTCAATACAGGGCCTATCCTCATCTCATTTCACCTCATGTGCTAAGCAACAGCACATGTGAAAAAGACTTGGGTATACTAATAGATCACAGATTGAATATGAGTCAACAGTGTGATGCAGCAGCAAAAAAGGCAAATGCAATTCTAGGATGTATTAACTGAAGCATACAGTCTAGAACACGTGAAGTCATAATTGCCCTCTACTCCTCTTTGGTCAGACCTCATCTGGAATACTGTGTCCAGTTTTGGGTGCCACATTTTAAAAAAGACATCAACAAACTGGAGCAAGTTCAGAGAAGAGCGACCAGAATGGTGACCGGTCTGCAAACCCTGTCTTATGAGGAAAGGTTGCAGGATTTGGGAATGTTTAACTTGAAAAAGAGAAGACTGAGAGAAGACTTAATAGCTGTCTACAAATATCTCAAGGGCTGTCACATTGTAGAAGGATCAACTTTATTCTCATTTGCACAAGGAAAGACTAGAAGCAATGGGATGAAACTGAATGGGAGGAGACACAGATTAGATATTAGAAAAAACTTTTTGACAGTTAGAGTGATCAATGAGTGGAACAAGCTGCCACGAGAAGTAGTGAGTTCTCCTTCAATAGAAGTCTTCAAACAGAGGCTGGACAGACATCTGTCTGGGATGATTTAGAAAATCCTGCTTTGAGCAGGGGGTTGGACCAGATGGCCCAGGAGGTCCCTTCCAACTCTATAATTCTATGATCTTTCTCCAGCCCGTGGGCCTCAGAGCAGGACCTATCCTCATCTTTCTCCGGTCCGTGGGCCTCAGAGCAGAGCCTATCCTCATCTGTGTCCGGTCCGTCGGCCTCAGAGCAGGGTCTATCCTCATCTAATCTGGTCCATGGGCCTCAGAGCAGGGCCTATCCTCATGTTTCTCTGGTCCTTGGGCCTCAGATCAGGGCCTATCCTCATCTGTCTCCGGTCTGTGGGCCTCAGACTCAACCATTGACATCTGTAGAGAGACACGATGACACTCCACTCTGCACAACACAAAAAATAGCACCTATTATACCCGCCTATGGTGCAGTCCGGTCCAATGGGCGTCACTGGTCTTGATCCTGCACCTCCTCTCTTTACGATCACCGTCCTCTTTTCCTGCTTTTTGTGGATGACGCGTCCTACATCATCTACCGCTGAGTGCAGAGCAAAGTATTGTAGCGTGCATATGCCAAAGCTCTTTTTTTCGCGTGCATTGCAGTATTTTGCCCTCGGCGCGGCAGAGAGAAGAACGCCTGCGCAGGACTGCAATGGAGGACACCGTGTGGATGACATATGACGTGTCATCCCTATGATGCCCTAAGCGGGTTGGCGATCGCAAGAAGACAGGAGATATCGGATCAAGACCAATGACGCCCATTGTACCAAACCACACTCTAGATGGGAATAATACTGTTTGTGTTGTGCAGAGCGGACTGGGGACTTATACACCGTGTGCAGAATTATTAGACAAGTTGTATTTGAGAGGATTCTTTTTATTATTGAATAACAACTATGTTCTCAATCAGCCTAAAGACTCATAGATATCAAAGCTTAATATTTTTGGAAGTTGGAGTGGTTTTTTTTTAGATTTGGCTATCTTAGGAGGATATCTGTTTGTGCAGGTAACAATTACTGTGCAGATTTATTAGGCAACTTAATAAAAACCAAATATATACCCATCTCACTTGTTTATTTTCTCCAGGTAAACCAATAGAGCAACACAAAATTTAGAAATAAACATTTCTGACATTCAAAAACAAAACAAAAAAAAATCAGTGACCAATATAGCCATCTTTCTTTACGATGACACTCAAAAGCCTTCCATCCATAGATTCTGTCAGTTGCTTGATCTGTTTACGATCAACATTGCGTGCGCAGCCACCACAGCCTCCCAGACACTGTTCCGAGACTGTTTTCCCTCCCTGTAGATCTCACATTTTATGAGGGACCACAGGTTCTCTATGGGGTTCAGATCAGGTGAACAAGGGGGCCATGTCACTATTTTTTCTTCTTTTAGGCTATGTGCCCACGTAGCGATTTTTTTGCCGCGATTTTCGGCGCGAAAACATTTAAAAATCGTGTACAAAACGCCCCCCATGCATTCCTATGGCATTCCGCACATGCTGTGCTAATGCTGCGCTTTTTTCCACGGCGGAATCGCATCGCGGAAAAAATCGCAGCATGCTCATTCTTTTGTGCGGAATCGCAAAGATTTGCCGCGATTCCGCACCCATAGGAATGCATGAGAACCGCTTACTTCCCGCATGTGGCTATGCCCACCATGCGGGAAGTTAAGCGTCTCATGTGCGGTTGGTACCCACGGTGTGGAGGAGAGGAGACTGTCCTCCGGGCCCTGAGTACCATACCCCTGTAAAAAAAAGAATAAAAAATAAAAAATCGGGGTATATTTACCTTCCAGTAATGCCTTGCGGCAAGGCCCTGTAATGACGTGGTCTCGCGAGAGCGCTATAGTAACGCGAGACTACGTCATCACAGGTCTCGCAAGGCATTACTGGGAACGCTGAGGCCCGGGAATGCAGCGCGGGACGCTGGAAGGTAAATATACCCCGATTTTTTTTTTTATTTTTTTTTTTATCATTTTTAACATTCTATCTTTTACTATTGAGGCCGCATAGGCGGCCTCAATAGTAAAAACCTGGTCACACTTGTCAAACACTATGTTTGACGAGTGTGACCAACCTGTCAATCACTTTCCAAGCGATGCTTCAAATCGCTTGGAAAGTGCTTGAATATCGCACATGAAAATCGCGGTGAAATCGCACGGAAAAAACCGCGCGATTTCTGGGAAGGAGTGCGGTTTTTAGTGAGCATTTTAAAACGCTACGTGTGCCCACAGCCTTAGACCTTTACTGGGCAGCCACGCTGTGGAGTATTTGGATGCATGTGATGGAGCATTGTCCTGCATGAAAATCATGTTTTTCTTGAAAGATACAGACTTCTTCCTGTACCACTGCTTGAAGAAGGTGTCTTCCAGAAGCTGCCAGTAGGTCTGGGAGTTTAGCTTCACTCCATCCTCAACCCAAAAAGGTCCCACAAGTTCATCTTTGATGATACCAGCCCATACCAGTACCCCACCTTCACCTTGCTGGCGTCTTGAGTCAGAGTGGAGCTCTCTGGCCTTTACTGCTCCAGCCTCGGGCCCATCCATCTGGCCCATCAAGAGTCGCTCTCACTTCATCAGTCCATAAAACCTTAGAAAAATCAGTCTTAAGATATTTGTTGGCCCAGTCTTGACGTTTTATCTTATGTTTCTTGTTGAAAGGTGGTCATTTTTCGCCCTTCCTTACCTTGTGCTCTTTGATACTCCAGTAATGTTGCAGCTCTGAAATATGGCAAAACTGGTGGCAAATGTCATCTTGGCAGCTTCACGCTTGATTTTCCTCAATTCATGGGCAGTTATTTTGCGCCTTTTTTTTATCAACACGCTTCTTGCGACCCTGTTGGCTATTTGCCATGAAACGCTTGATTGTTCGGTGATCACGCTTCAAAAGTTTGGCAATTTCAAGACTGCTGCATCCCTCTGCAAGACATCGCACAATTTTTGACTTTTCAGAGTCCGTCAAATCTTTCTTCTGACACGTTTTGCCAAAGGAAAGGAAGTTGCCTAATAATTAAGCACACCTTATATAGGGTCTTGATGTCATTAGACCACACCCCTCCTCATTACAGAGATGCAAATCACCTGATTTACATAATTGGCAGTTGGCTTTCAAGCCTATACAGCTTGGAGTAGGACAACATGTTTAAAGAGGATGATGTGATCAAAATACTCATTCGCCAATAATTCTGCACGCAGTGTATACAGCCTTCTAGAATGCTGTAACAGAGGACGTACAGGTGCTGGCCATACTGTATATGAGGAAAGCCGGGTGACCGGTTCCCTCTAAGGCCTCTTTCACACTTCAGTTTTTTAGCATCAGTTCCAATCCGCCAAAAAGTCAGACAAGCGGATCCGTTCTGAACTGATGCAAACGGATGCCACAGGATCCGTTTTCAGACGGATCCTGAAAATGAGGAAATATAATGGAAATGCTGGCCGGGAAGAGAGAGAGAGAGGGAGGGAGAGAGAGAGAGGGAGAGAGAGAATTTCGGGTTAAATAAGTGTCTGGAGGATCCGCCAGAGAAAAAAACGTTGCAAGCTCCGTTTTGAAATCTTTGAGGATGGTGACGGACAGCAACTTTTGGCGGATCCTCACAAAAAACGGATGCAACGGACAGCAATCCGTCACAATCCGCCATTAATGGAAGTCAATGGGGGAAAAAAACGGATCCTCAAAAGAAAATTGCGGATCCATTTTTTTCAAAACCTGGCGGATTGTGACTGATTGTAAAAAACTGAAGTGTGAAAGAGGCCTAAGAGTCCAGAGATAAAGAAGTTCAGTCTACTGCTTAAGGGGAAAAAGAGATGAATAAAAGACTGATGTAACTAGGATTACACCTGAATGAAAATCGTTCCATTTCTCTCGGATGGTGACTCATGGAATGTGGCCTAGTACAGAGCTCATTTTCCTTTTGAAAATCCTCAAATTGGAAAAATGATCAGACTTTTTTTAATTCCTATTATTAACGAGTTTATACCAAGTTAATATAGTATCCTGTTCTCAATAGGTCAAGGGAGAACTTACAATGCTTTGTGATGGCCGTCTGCGAATCTGGGCTGCAGTAGGAACAGCACCCCGAGAACCTTAACCCCTATACAGGGATCTGGAATTGTTGCAAGGTCCAGGGGGTAGCTGTTTAGAGGAGCAGTGGACCAGAGCAGGACGGCCGCCAAGGGGTCAAAACTAAAACCCGTAATCAAAGTCAGGAGGCAGGAGTCGGAGGCCGGAGGGCAGCAGAGGTACGAAATCAGTAGACAGAAGGAGAGTCAAAAGTCCAGGCCAGGGTCAGTAAAACCAGGAGGGCAGCAAGGTACAAAATCAGCAGGCAGAAGGAGAGTCGGGAATCCAAGCAAAGGTTAGCGTCAAAATATCAGAATAGAGGCAGAGGTACAAAAACGGCAGGCAATAGAATGGTCAGAAATCCAGGCTGAGGTCAGAGTTTAACTATAGCAAATTACACAGTAGCACGCAGGGGAACCAAGAATATATCTGGCGGCTTGCAAGACCAGTCCCAAGGTATTTGAGGGATCAGGTCATCCCTCACAGGTTCCCGGACTGATGATGTAACCAGGACCGCCCCCAGGACCAGGCCAGACGTACATGCAGTAAGCCCTACATGATTGACAGAGGGGCGGAGCCTGCAGCCACCAGATGCCTGCGCAGGGGCCTCTTCTCTGTCACCACCCTCACCCTGAGGCGAACCATGGCGCCTCCCAGTGGTCTGACGGCGACGTGACGGCCCGGCGCCTCCTAGTGACCGAGACCGGAACAGCAGGCCCTGAGTCTGGCGGCGAAGTGGCAGTCCGGCGCCTCCTAGTGGCCGGAGCCGGAACAGCAGGCCCTGAGTCTGACAGCGACGTGACAGCTGTGACCCCCCCCCCCCCCCCCCCCCAGCCATGCTGAGAGTGAGACTCTGAAGAGCTCTGTCTAAACTGAGCCGAGGTGGAGAGTATGGGAGCTCTATTCAGATGGGGGTCTTCTAGGCCTTGACCTGGGAAGATCAATTCAAGCTTCTATTTTCACACAGCTTAAAATCCACATTGGGTACACGAAAATACTTTTTTCTTTTTAGCGGAGATCCGCGCGTTTCTAACAAAGCACATTGTTCTTAATCAAGGCTCTGAAAACTGAACAAAATATACCAGATACTAATAGCACATGTAGGGCAAGGAGCAAAATGGCCACATTTTACATCATTTTAGTAAGTAAATATATTAGGAAAGCCTCAGTAATAAATATGTGTGTGTGTATGTATGTATGTGTATATATACAGTGCCTACAAGTAGTATTCAACCCCCTGAAGATTTGGCAGGTTTGATAAGATGCAAATAAGTTAGAGCCTTCAAACTTCACACAAGAGCAGGATTTATTAACAGATGCATAAATCTTACAAACCAAAAAGTTATGTTGCTCAGTTAAATTTTAATAAATTTTAAACATAAAAGTGTGGGTCAATTATTATTCAACCCCTAGGTTTAATATTTTGTGGAATAACCCTTGTTTGCAATTACAGCTAATAATCGTCTTTTATAAGACCTGATCAGGCCGGCACAGGTCTCTGGAGTTATCTTGGCCCACTCCTCCATGCAGATCTTCTCCAAGTTATCTAGGTTCTTTGGGTGTCTCATGTGGACTTTAATCTTGAGCTCCTTCCACAAGTTTTCAATTGGGTTAAGGTCAGGAGACTGACTAGGCCACTCCAACACCTTGATTTTTTGCCTCTTGAACCAGGCCTTGGTTTTGTTGGCTGTGTGCTTTGGGTCGTTGTCTTGTTGGAAGATGAAATGACGACCCATCTTAAGATCCTTGATGGAGGAGCGGAGGTTCTTGGCCAAAATCTCCAGGTAGGCCGTGCTATCCATCTTCCCATGGATGCGGACAAGATGGCCAGGCCCCTTGGCTGAGAAACAGCCCCACAGCATGATGCTGCCACCACCATGCTTGACTGTAGGGATGGTATTCTTGGGGACGTATGCAGTGCCATCCAGTCTCCAAACGACACGTGTGTGGTTGGCACCAAAGATCTCGATCTTGGTCTCATCAGACCAGAGAACCTTGAACCAGTCTGTCTCAGAGTCCTCCAAGTGATCATGAGCAAACTGTAGACGAGCCTTGACATGACGCTTTGAAAGTAAAGGTACCTTACGGGCTCGTCTGGAACGGAGACCATTGCGGTGGAGTACGTTACTTATGGTATTGACTGAAACCAATGTCCCCACTGCCATGAGATCTTCCCGGAGCTCCTTCCTTGTTGTCCTTGGGTTAGCCTTGACTCTTCGGACAAGCCTGGCCTCGGCACGGGAGGAAACTTTCAAAGGCTGTGCAGGCCGTGGAAGGCTAACAGTAGTTCCATAAGCCTTCCACTTCCGGATGATGCTCCCAACAGTGGAGACAGGTAGGCCCAACTCCTTGGAAAGGGTTTTGTACCCCTTGCCAGCCTTGTGACCCTCCACGATCTTGTCTCTGATGGCCTTGGAATGCTCCTTTGTCTTTCCCATGTTGACCATGTATGAGTGCTGTTCACAAGTTTGGGGAGGGTCTTAAATAGTCAGAAAAGGCTGGAAAAAGAGATAATTAATCCAAACATGTGAAGCTCATTGTTCTTTGTGCCTGAAATACTTCTTAATACTTTAGGGGAACCAAACAGAATTCTGGTGGTTTGAGGGGTTGAATAATAAATGACCCTCTGAATAAACTTTTCACAATTTAAAAAAAAATTAAACAAAGAAATAACATTCTTTTTTGCTGCAGTGCATTTCACACTTCCAGGCTGATCTACAGTCCAAATGTCACAATGCCAAGTTAATTCCGAATGTGTAAACCTGCTAAATCTGCAGGGGGTTGAATACTACTTGTAGGCACTGTGTATATATATATATATATATATATATATATATATATATATATATATATATATATATATATATATATAAATAAAATCACTATTTGCTTGGGATTTCATGAAGTGGAATATATATATATATATATATATATATATATATATATATATATATCTCTCTCTACAACAGAAGCAAGCATTGATGAGTCTGTCACCCCCACAACTCAATTCCTGATAGCCCCCATAAACATACCTGTTGTTTAGTTTTTTAGCTTTGGTTATCCAGAAAATGATCTTTCATCACTACGAAAATGTGGGTGCTCGATGCAACCTCGACGCGGGGAAAAAAAACTTCCAGTGCGCCAAACCGCCCCTTCTCTTTAGCCAATTGAGAGCTATATAAACCGAAAACTCAGCCATACGCACATGGACTCTGCAGGTGCTGTGTGCTCACCCATCCATCTCCTGTCTGCTGCTGTGGCCGCTCGCTGCACTGATTTTTCGGAGGTGTAGTGAGTGGCAACCAGTTTACTGTAGACAGGAGAGATGTGTGCACACCTGCTCTGCCAATGTCTGCACTGCTCTCCTGCAGAGTCAGTGTGCACACCACTATCAGTCAGCAAAGGGGAAGGGGCAGAATGGTTCACTGAGAGTTTTGCCCCTCCAAGGGTGCACCGAGCACCACATTTTCATAAGGATAAAATATCATTTTCTGGGTAATCAAGCTAATGAAACTAAATGGGCATGATATTTATGGGGGCTAAGTGACTATCATAAACTGAGTTTTGGGGGTAACAGACTCCCTGTAAGTAGACAGTTATCACCAGATATGAGTGCAACTGATGGCACATGATCTCAATAGTGAATTATGATATTGGCTCCTAAGTTAAGTCCCTGGTTTTCTAAATGAACCATCCAGAAAGTGTGACATGTGAATGTTTTATTTGCCCTCTGTGTTCTCTGAAATCTTCCACTATATTGATATAATGTTGTGTTGCTTTTGAGATCCCTCTATGATCTGTTATTGAAATCTTGTAATATATGCCAGATTTTTCGGGCCCTGGTTGCACAACCTACATACAATCACTGCAATCCGCCCATTTAATCATGGAACTTCCACTTTCCATATGAAAAATGATATAATTAGCAGATGTGTGTTTACGCCGAGTCATAATTTATGATTGTCGTACGTGGTGGCACAAATGACAAGTGTTACATGATAACTACCACATTTAGTGAAACCTTTAAATGCTTGCCAAGTTGTTTTTTTTTTTCACTATAATAGACTACAGTTTGTTTTGGTGCCGCTCCTTGACATCCCTCGGTAAGTATATGTCACACATCTTCATAGAAAATCGTCAGACACATCTGCATTGTTGGCTGTAAGTCATTAGAACAGCTGGTTTTTTGCACCTCTACTTTTATACCTGACCTTCTCGTGTAATCAAAAAGAAGGGTATCCTGGGGGCATGCGCCATTCAGATGGGGGATCTTCCCAATGCTGGTCTTTGGATCCCTGGGGATCCCAGCAGTTGGACAATCAGTAAATTCTCCCCAATCTTGTTGATTGAGGATGACATTATCTTTCTACAAACCATTAAGTGGTGTCTTGTGAACAGTCAGGAGCTTCTTGAAAGAAGTGACACCCACTTTCATTTCACCAACAAGGTGTTTATTGAACGTCTGGAGCGTTTAAAACAGGGCTGTGGTGCCGGAGTCCATTTTGGTGGAGCTGGTATAAAATGTACCGATTCCAACTCTTAAAATAAATTGGATTCAGTGCAGGAAGTGCTGTAAATGTTTTCATAATTTGGGAGAGTTATGAAATGTCCTATGACTGTTCCTGATCTAAGGATCTCGGCTTTTAATTGAGATGAATTTGTGCTGCACGTTATGCGCGTGACCAGTAGTGCGCAGTGCTGTGGAGGCGAAGTTGGGGAAATTGAGGAGTCAGTCAGTCGTTGGTTTGCCTTACAGCAGTGTTCCCCAACTCCAGTCCTCAAGAGCCACCTATGGTCAGGTTTTAAGGATTTCCTTAGTATTGCCCAGGTGGTGGAATTATTGCCTGTGCAGGTGAGCAGATCTCACCTGTTCAATTTTAAGGGAAATCCTGAAAACATGACCTGTTGGTGGCTCTTGAGGACTGGAGTTGGGGAACACTACCTTACAGACTCCACCACCCTGGGTTAAAAGACATTCAGAAACCTTAACAAATGAACAGCAAAGTCGTTTTTCCATAGAAATCAACAGGGAGATTCTTTTGGCCATTTTGCGTGCATTTTATTTTCGCGTTTATAGGAAAGGAGCAGCTCCGCAAACGTCAGAACGAAAATAGTGTGAACGTGCCCTAAGTATGTGTGCACACGACGCCTTTTTCAAACGGATTTCGCCTAAAAAGAATTGATTAGTCAGCCTATCGTGACATTGAGTGTGCGTTACGCTGCAATGTTGACGTGGCGTCAGCCCAGCTAATCAGTGGATGAGCCTGGAATCCCGGGAGGTAAGGAGATTCACCGGGCTCCCATCCAGGGGTCACACAGTCCTGACCTGCGCCATGCACTGGAGTCTGGCAAATTCTTTACAATTGGGGTATGTTCATACAGTGCTGTCTTACAGCAAAAAATTAACAGCAAATTTGATGCCTTTTTCATGCTATTTTGATGCATTCAATTGAATGGGTAAATAAAATGCAGTAATTATCTAATAGCAATTTTTTATATTAAAATAGAAAAAAATCCCAGTGAGATACAATGTTGTTACAGCAGAGCGTTCGCTACCATTGCTTTATCTATACTCTGTTGTGAAATCTAAGACGCTCCCTGTCTGTATTTGCCACTGAGCAGTAAGTCGATGATTGTCCCAGCATGTGTGTGGCGGGTACAGAGTCCGACCCCATATAATGCGGGGTATATTCATGTATGGAATAGACACTGCGCTGTCCAGCACTCCACAGCGAGTGCCCCAGCACCTGTCGGGTATACAAACGTGCACTTATGGGGTCCTGGACCACTATTTATACCATGGTCCTAATCTATAGACACCTGGTGTAAAATGCTGCAGATCTGCTGTTATTCACACTTAGCCTTTTTGCAGGAATCCTCTGAAGTAGAAAATGAACTTTTGCTTATGATGTCAGGATGAGTTGTCTTCCTTCTCGTTGATGCGGCTGAATTAACCACTGCACTTCTGCTTTTAGTTTTCTGGTTACTCAGCACATGCTGTGGGTTATAAATATGTTTATTACAGGACAGCACCTTATAAGAAAAGCTCTGTGTACTGTGGAGTGAGGGAAGTCTGAGATCTTTGTTCTTTTAAAGGATTGAGATGCCTTTTTGAGATGTAATTTTTTTTTTTTTACATGTGTAATAAGGCTAGGTTCACATTTGGGTTGGTAGCTTTTTAGAAGCCTCTGCCGCAGATTCTGCCTAAAAGCCGTGAACGTTAGTGTGGTGTGCTGAGTGACTGAGGACCCTAGTACAGTAAATTGGGCTCTTTTACATATAGTTGGTATCCGGTATGTGATGTATCTGGTGCCAGAATACAAGGCAGAGTTGGGGCTACTAAAGCCCATGAGAGATGTGTGCCTGGCACATGTGAGGTGAGGGGTGGGGTACACATGAATGAGGCAGGGTGGCAGCATAACCCAGATCCTGAGACCACCAAGAATGATGTAGGAGAAGGCTTGCGGACATGCCCCGGCCGTGCTCGGTACAATGCATATTGAGCAGGATTTTCAAAACTTGATCTATGTTCTGCCTTCCTCCATGTATGGTGCTGTGTGGATTTCGGCATACAGCTAAATCCTTGTTACTTCCCCAGTAAACAGACTGTATGAATGCCTAAGTCTATATTTATTAAGGTGATGATGTGAACTTGGTAACAGTGAATGATGACGGTGGACAATATTGGACGATATGAGAGTGGACGATAACGGAGTGGTAAAAACTACAAGGAAATAAACAGTGTATCAGTACTGGCAGATAACAGAGACAACAGCTTGATACAGAGTGCAATTAACATCAGTAACTGGGGCTTTACAGAAACTGCACAGAAATAGCATAATCCAGAAATACTGCAACACTGTTACAGAAGTGTAATCTATCTGTAAGCAGTGCAAAAGCATTATAATAAAGTGCAGGACACATTGCACAATATACCTAACTACACAGAGCATTGCATGGTGGCTGCATATACAGATTTTTACATAACACACAGGTAGTTTTGACCCTCACCGGAATCCGCTCGTAAGGAGCAGTGCTTTGTAGGGAGAGAATCAAGAACACATGTAAGACTCAAAGGTCTGGGAGAAAATGTCTGCATCCTTCTTGCCCGGGAAACTAAGGGGGCGGTTCTAATCAAAACACACTGTTAAAGAGAAATGCTCACCTTATCCAGGAACAGGATAAATGGGCAACTAATGACATCTAATGGTTATAACTGGTACTACACTATGAATTAACTTGCTGCACAATAATAGGCAGAACAATCTACCTGTAGTGGAAACCTTCTGCTCAGAATGGCTAGCATTGGATTTTTACTTTCATATGTCATATTGATGTTAACAATGATTTTACTCCTTCAATATGTAGAGAACCCAAAGCAAAATGTGCATATGGATTTTGCAGCTGCATCGTTGACAGTTTGCTTTTGGAAAACCCTTTTACACGTTTACTTGTGGTTGATCCTTGGTACATTTACACGCAGGTGGCAGAAGTAATGCAGATTTTTGTGGACATTGCATAGTTGATTTACAAGGTTGAGGATACGTTCACTTCACCCTATTTTTTTTTTTTTTTTTTTTATTTTGCCACAATAAGTGACCTCACACAGACAGCGCTCTCACCAGTGTTACTCAGTTGTGTTGGTCAGGTGACTGTTTTTTCACATGGATCGAACATCCGCGTGGACAGAGTTCTATTTGGTCTTTCAGATGACCCTCGCTGATTCAAGTCTATGGGCGCCCAGAAACAAAGTTGGATCCCGTGTGAATCAATTGTGTTGCGTCTGATTTGTATGGAAATTATTAACATACAAAATTGAATTTGGTCTTGTAAATGTTATCGACTGCTGGTGTATAAGAACGAGTGCCACACGGAAGTAAAGAGTGACTTATGGGTTGGCGTACAGATGGAGGATCGTCCTTTTTTTATATGGCCATATGTACAGTATATAGCTTAGGCTTAATGTTTCCGCTGAAGGTCACTCCATGTACTCCGCCAGTTTACACCACAAAGGTTATGTCAAACAAATCCTAATGATTATTTTGTGAATGTAGCTAGAATGACAGATAAGGGACAGGTAACCTCAGGTATTTTGCCTCAATCCTTGGTCAATACTGGTTAATCATTTAACCCCTTCCCTTTCTGGCCAGTCTTATTTTATTTTTATCTTTTTGCTTTTACATTTTCATATCCCATCTTTTCACAGGCCATAACTGTTTTACTTCTCTGCCAGGCTTCAGAGGTAAACAATTTTTTCTAATCTTTTTTTTAAAGAAGGGGAAAAGTCACACATTTTTACAGTGTGTCCTGGAATTTCTGGTTGGGTCCATGAATCTCAAGAGCATGTCCTAGTCTCATCTCATAGCGGCTCAGACTCGGAAGTCTATGTGTATCTATATAAAGTGGATTAAACATGGGGGTCATTCTGTGTACTTCTCTGATTCTTCCATTTTTTTTTTTTGAAACAAATGTTTTATTGATTTTAATAAACTTATAGTAAATATTGAATAGCTTTTACATTTATAGGATTTACAGCAGAAATTATGTTCTTTGCAGCTTTTAGTGAACTATCTAGGCTTATATGCCCACTTGAGACTTTCCATTGGGAAAGAAAACTACCCATATGGATGTCATACAAAGCTTCAATTTTTAACAGTGATTGTACATTATGTTACATTTCACATAATATGGTCAGCACTTCCTTTTAGTTTTTATTCACGTTATTGTCATTTTTATCAGTGTCTTGTAGGAGTTTCCCCAAAGATCCCTTTCCTTCTTCAGTATGATGCCATGCAGAGTTAGTAAACGGAGAAACAACTTGTGAAATTTCTTCTGAACTACAATATTTCTCAATAAATGCTTTACATTTGACAAAATATTTGTGCGTCTAATCTTTCTATATACAATAGGTTTTTCAATTGTGAAATGAATTCTTGAAATGTTGGTATCGGGGGTTTCAGCCAACATAGCAGTCTCTTGGCCAATAGAACTATCACATGAACTAAGGAGGGCACTGACCTCGTCTGTTTCCCCTCACTTGTCTCTTCACTTGACCAATATTGAAATAATATCCCTGTGAGAAGTATTTGTGACCCGATCTTCAAATGCTTTCAGTGCCCTCAAGTATACACCCCAAGGGAGTCTGTATTTGTGGACATATCCAGATCCCAGGCAACAAATTCATAGAATGGGTTGCACATTTTGGCCACTGTAGGATTCTGCCTTGTTTAAGATGTGTTTTTAGGCATATATTGCCTTGTGTATGATCAGCTATTATGTTTCCCTCCACATCTCATTGAGTATTACTTTATGGGTTTTTTTTTCCCAACCGTCTCTTATTTTAGATCCAATGTCTTGATCGTTATGCTTCTTTCAGGTTGTACCCCAACATTATATCTCTCATTTCACTATACAAATAGGAGATAGAGGGAGGAGGTTGCAGAGGCCCTTACCAGGCAGTCAAAATCATTACATGGGCTTTCTTTGGAGATATCCTCCAAAAAATTCATAAAGTGTCTAACCTGTTCAGATTGGATTGTTTGGTTGGGATTTAGGTGAAATTTCTCAATTAATTAATCTTTTCATCCACCTTAGTTCTGTGGGATGTAATAGCTGTATAATATTCTTTATCCCCTTTAGTTTCCATTATGAATTCTGGATTATTCCAGAGAGGTAGGTATTTAGGAACTCTAAATGACAATTTTGTATTTTTTCCTAATTATCTTCCACGTGGCTATAGTGTCTCTAAATAACAGTGAGTTTTTGCTATGAATATGTACCGTAGTTTAGATTGCCAAGCATGTATGAGAGCTTTCAACTTCCATGGTAGGCATAATCCCTTTCCCGTTTATTGGCTGAAAATCAATTAAGACCTTGGATCTAGTCAAATATATGTCTAGAGAGGCCTGCAATGTTGTAACCTCTGATATTAGGTACATTTTTTTCCTTTCCAGGTTTTCGTGGCCATAAATTTTTTTTTTTTTTTAGGCTGATACACAGGGTCTTTTTACTCTCCATATGAACTGGGTTCTTGCTTTATTTAACAGGTTAATATCTATATGTTTTATAAGTATGAGAAGTATCTGAATCTGGTACATTAATTTGGAGATGCTCCTCATTTTTACCATGTGTATTCTACCCATCAGATTTAAGGGCAGCTCGCTTCAGATCCATAACTCTTTGGTTTGCGAGAGGGGGGAATTTAAATTGTAAAGAGAAGCGGAGACCTTCCTATTTTTCTACCCAGACATGTTATGTGAGTCTTGGCTATCATAGTGTTACATTTTGTTAATTCAGAGTATTCCTGAGCGTCTATTTTACCCAAGCATAGTAATTCGCATTTTGTTATGTTTCTCGTGCAACCTGAATATTCTCCATATGATTCTAGGATTTTTAGTATTACTGGTATGATTTATCCAGTTTTATTTGATGCATTGCTAAGAGTCAATGGATATCAAAAGTTCAGACAGTCTATCTGCTGCATCCTTTTCTCTCGGGTACAAACATTCACACATCCTTACTCCCAGTATAAAGCCACAGTCACACACCCTTACTCCAAGTATAAAGCTACAGTCACACAGCCTTACTCCCAGTATAAAGTTAGTCACACAGCCTTACTGTCAGTATAAAGCTACAGTCTTACTGTCAGTATAAAGCTACAGTCACACAGCCTTACTGTCAGTACAAAGCTACAGTCACACAGCCTTACTGTCAGTATAAAGCTACAGTCACACAGCCTTACTCCCAGTATAAAGTTAGTCACACAGCCTTACTGTCAGTATAAAGCTACAGTCTTACTGTCAGTATAAAGCTACAGTCACACAGCCGCTACAGTCACACAGGCTTACTGTCAATATAAAGTTACAATCACTAAGCCTTACTGTCATTATAAAGCCACAGTCACACAGCCCTACTCCCAGTATAAAGCCACAGTCACACAGCCTTACTATCAGTATAAAGCTACAGTCACACAGCCTTAGTATAAAGCCACAGTCACACAGCCTTGCTGTCAGTATAAAGCCACAGTCACACAGCCTTACTCCCAGTATAAAGCTACAGTCACACAGGCTTACTGTCAATATAAAGTTACAATCACACAGCCTTACTGTCAGTATACAGCTACAGTCACACAGCCCTACTCCCAGTATAAATCTGCAGTCACACAGCCTTACTGTCAGTATAAAGCTGCAGTCACACAGCCTTACTGCCAGTATAAAGCTAGTCAGACAGCCTTACTATTAGTATAAAGCTACATTCACATCCTTACTGTTAGTATAAAGCTGCAGTCACACAGCCTTACTGTCAGTATAAAGCTAGTCACACAGTCTTACTGTCAGTATAAAGCTACATTCACACAGCCTTACTCCCTGTATAAAGCTACAGTCACACAGCCTTACTGTAAAGGGGGTTTTACACTAAGCAATATCGCTAGCAATATCGCTAAAACGTCACTGGTTTTGTGACGTTATAGCGATATTGCTAGCGATATCGCTATGTGTGATACTTACCAGCGACCGGCTCCCCCGCTGCTCATCGCTGATCGCGCGAGAATGTCCGGCTCCATTTCTCGTCGGGCGCTTCCTGCTGAGACTTCCTGCTGTGACGTCCAGCGACGCGTGGAGGCGGGCGGGAGGACGCAGGATCGCTGTGTGTGAAAGGTGAGTATCGTGCGCTGCGTCGCTGCTGCATCGCTGTGAGATCTTTCTGTATGAAAGCTCACTAGCGATCATTTAGCGATGCACCAGCGATCCTGACCGGGTCGGATCGCTGGTTGGATCGCTGGTGCATCGCTAAATGTAAAAGGGCCTTTAATATAAAGCTACAGTCACACAGCCTTACTATTAGTATAAAGCTACATTCACACAGCCTTGCTGTCAGTATAAAGCCACAGTCACACAGCCTTGGTGTCAGTATAAAGCCACAGTCACACAGCTTTACTCCCAGTATAAAGCTAGTCACACAGCCTTACCTTCAGTATAAAGTTAGTCACACAGGCTTACTGTCAGTTTGAAGCTACAGTCACACAGGCTTACTGTCAGTTTGAAGCTACAGTCACACAGGCTTACTGTCAGTTTGAAGCTACAGTCACACAGGCTTACTGTCAGTTTGAAGCTACAGTCACACAGGCTTACTGTCAGTTTGAAGCTACAGTCACACAGGCTTACTGTCAGTTTGAAGCTACAGTCACACAGCCTTGCTGTCAGTATAAAGCTCCAGTCACACAGCCCTACTGTCATGCCCGCCATGTCTGTTATGCCGCATGAACCCTGGAAGCAGTGTGCACACGCACCTCGTGACTGTTGTGCTGCAAGATGCCTGGAGCAGTGTGCACACGCGCTTCATCTCATGGCTGCCTGCCAGTGCGCATGTGTGTTTTACCTCATGGCTACACGCCGTTGCTGTGTGACCAGCCATCTCTGCTCTGCCTGCAGCAATCCTCTATGTGGTCCTGCCCCTGATCATGTGACCTTTCCTATGTTCCAGCACTGTCTGATCCAGCTAACCTCTCAGTGCTTCTGGAGCCCCTGATCATGTGACCTTCTCTATGGTCCAGCCCAGTCTGATCTAGCAATGCTCTCTATGATCCTGGAGGAACTGAACCGGAAGTCCTTCCCTGGTCATGACCCGGAAGTGCAGGTGCTATGGTGCTATATCAGACCGCCCCTTCCTATGGTCGGGGCCTGAGTATCGTGTTGCTACCCTGCATGGCTGCTTGGTCTGCTGGGTTGCTCCCTGTATTCTGTGCCCCTGCACTCTACCCTGTAGTGCGTCTCTGCACACGCTCTGTGCTTGTATTCTACCTCTTGTCCCATGCCATGTCTTGTGTAGTCTCTCGTGCTATGTTTTGTCTCTGCTATCCTTGGACTTGTAGTACTTCCTATGTTCTCTGCCTTTGCCTGTTTTCGCCATGTCTTGTCCTTGCTATGCTTTGCCTTGTAGTACTTCCTTTGTTCTCTGCCTTGCCTGTGTCGCCATGTCTGGCCTTTGCTATTCTGAGCCTTGTAGTACTTCCACGTTCTCTGTCTCTGCCTGGTTTTCCGTACTCTGTCTTATGGTGTTCACTTGCATATTCCATGTCTAGTCTCAAGGTTCTGCCTTGACCCGGCTCTGGGATTCGGCCTACGCGCCGCTGCTAGTCCTTTACTCTCTCTGACCCCGCTCTGTGCTTCTGCCTACGTTCCGCTCCTTGTTCGGTACCTTGTCTAGCTTTGCCTTGTTTCTTGCCTTGCCTTGTTTCTTCGTGTGCCTGGACATCGTAGCCTCCTGTCTGTGCCTCAGCCGTGCCCGCCCTAGCCGTGCCTCAGCCGTGCTCGTCGGCCAGTGACAGCTGTGTCGCCTGTTATGCCCCAGCCGGGTTCGCCGGAGTCTTGCCCGTCTGTCTATGCCTCAGCCCAACCAGCTAGTCAATACCCCAGCCGTGCTCTCTGTGCTTCCTTGCACCCACGCTGTCTCTGCACTGTGCTTTGCGTGCTTCTCTAATAGCACGCACAGGCCCTAGCCTGCTTCTTGGCATACCTCCCCGTGCTTCTGTAAAAGTACGTGCAGGTCTTGCCATGTACCCTGTCGTGCCCTCTTGCACGCACAGGCCCTAGCCTATACCCTGTCGTGCCCTCTTGCATGCACAGGCCCTAGCTTGTACCCTGGCATGGCTCCTAGCACGCACCCTGCCTCGAACCCTGGCGTGGCTCCTAGCACGCACCCTGCCTCGAACCCTGGCGTGGCTCCTAGCACGCACCCTGCCTCGAACCCTGGCGTGGCTCCTAGCACGCACCCTGCCTCGAACCCTGGCGTGGCTCCTAGCACGCACCCTGCCTCGAACCCTGGCGTGGCTCCTAGCACGCACCCTGCCTCGAACCCTGGCGTGGCTCCTAGCACGCACCCTGCCTCGAACCCTGGCGTGGCTCCTAGCACGCACCCAGCCTCGGACCCTGGCGTGGCTCCTAGCACGCACCCAGCCTCGGACCCTGGCGTGGCTCCTAGCACGCACCCAGCCTCGGACCCTGGCGTGGCTCCTAGCACGCACCCAGCCTCGGACCCTGGCGTGGCTCCTAGCACGCACCCAGCCTCGGACCCTGGCGTGGCTCCTAGCACGCACCCAGCCTCAGACCCTGGCGTGGCTCCTAGCACGCACCCTGCCTCGGACCCTGGCGTGGCTCCTAGCACGCACCCTGCCTCGGACCCTGGCGTGGCTCCTAGCACGCACCCTGTCTCGGACCCTGGCGTGGCTCCTAGCACGCACCCTGCCTCGGACCCTGGCGTGGCTCCTAGCACGCACCCTGCCTCGGACCCTGGCGTGGCTCCTAGCACGCACCCTGCCTCGGACCCTGGCGTGGCTCCTAGCACGCACCCTGCCTCGGACCCTGGCGTGGCTCCTAGCACGCACCCTGCCTCGGACCCTGGCGTGGCTCCTAGCACGCACCCTGCCTCGGACCCTGGCGTGGCTCCTAGCACGCACCCTGCCTCGGACCCTGGCGTGGCTCCTAGCACGCACCCTGCCTCGGACCCTGGCGTGGCTCCTAGCACGCACCCTGCCTCAGACCCTGGCGTGGCTCCTAGCACGCACCCTGCCTCGGACCCTGGCGTGGCTCCTAGCACGCACCCTGCCTCGGACCCTGGCGTGGCTCCTAGCACGCACCCTGCCTCGGACCCTGGCTTGCCTGCCGGATTCCCGAAACCTGCCGACCGCTGCCAGAGGTCCTGAACCAGATGACTGCGGCCTGATGTCCGGAGCTGATTTCCGCAGCCTGATGCCTGGATCCTGTCAGTCGTTGCCAGTAGTCCGGAGTCTGATGCCATCGCACCCTGCCTTGGACCCTGGCGTGTCTCCTAGCACACACGCTGCCTTGGACTCTGGCGTGTCTCCTAGCACGCACCCTGCCTTGGACTCTGGCGTGTCTCCTAGCACGCACCCTGCCTTGGACTCTGGCGTGTCTCCTAGCACGCATCCTTTCTTGAACTCTGGCGTGTCTCCTAGCACGCATCCTCTCTTGAACTCTGGCGTGTCTCCTAGCACGCATCCTCTCTTGAACTCTGGCGTGTCTCCTAGCAGGCCTCCTGCCTTGAAACCCTGGTGTGTCTCCTAGCACGTACCCTGCCTTGGACCCTGGTGTGTTTTCTTGCACGTGTTATGCCTTGAACATTTGGCGTGCCCCTGCACGCACTTTGCTGTGTTTCACTGTTTATGCCTTGCACCTGATTAATAATATAACGTGGCACAGCTGAGTCGGTGCACAAAAGGTTCCCACACCAGTATAGATGATAATTAAAAAAATTTTGGCACTCAACTTGTTGCAAAAGTGAAGGATTTTTATTTGCAGTCACAAACATAGACGTTTCGGCTATATCAACAAGCCTTCATCAGTATACTGCAGAATCAATGGAGACACATATAATACAAATCAGATGCTCCACAAGTAATAATTCAACTTGAACATCATTAAACAAAAGAAAAAACTTCCATAGGTGCACAAGTGATCGGGAGGACGGATAAAGGTATTGGGAGGTATGGCTCATGGAGGAGAAAAAGAGGGAGGAAAAATAGAAAAAGAACTTGGACCTACCAAGACTGCTCATATTCAATAAATTTCTGGATATCTGAAGTAGGACAAAAATGTACGTATATATTGTGATCATGTTCAGGAGTTATGTATAGAGTTTGTTACTATTAGATATATGTATACTTTAACATGTCGCCACTATTAGAATAAATCTAATTGGAGGTGATGCCATCCATAATGAAAAAGCGGGTATAAGGACCTGTTTCAAAATGATATATCCATAACCATTCAATAGAATTGTATAACAACCCTGTGATATATACTGGTACAAAACTGACCTGAGAGATTTAAAGAAGGGAAATAATGGGGTAATGATCCAGAAGGAATCCCCTGGAAAATCTAGTGAAAGCAGAAAAAGATTACTGAACTCTGGGGTCTCGAATGTGGTTACTAAATGTGCCATATTAAGATATACTCAATTTGGATTTGAAATTAGAATACCTCTCTTGAAGACAGAGAGGTCAGATACTGGCCTTAGAAACTGAACGGCTATATCTGAGGAGACAGTAACGCAAGGGTCAAAGCCGCTATTATGCCAGTGAGGAACATGAGAACGACGCAAGTGAAGTGGCTTACCAATGGTGGGTGGCGGCGCTGTGTGACCTATGGAAACGCGGTATCCACCGCTGGTGTAGCATGTGTCAGTGACCGGATTAGTTGTAGTATAAGTAAGTGGTAGGCGGGACTATCGCTGGAGTGACTGGACCGCGTCACCGGAAGTGACGCTCAAGCGCACGTCATCCTCCGGTGAGACCGTGTAGTAAGGTGGAGACTGTTGCCTAGGGTGACCAGGTCGCGTCATTGGAAATGACGCTGAAGTGAGCGTCATCACTGTGAAAGCCTATACAGCAGGATGCTGAATGAGAGGCTTCACGCTAAAACACTTATACCAGGGGTGGCGCTAACCAAGCGCCTCTGTTATGCTCTTTCTACATGTGTATATATAAGGAAGACGTGTGTGTGTGTGTGTATATATATATATATATATATATATATATATATATGTATATGTATTTTGGTCTGTTATTATGGACTATGAGTCTCAATTTGTGTAAGACTGTGTGCACACGCTGCAGATTTTGCTGCGGTTCCGGCCGCAATGCAGACGGTGCGGAATTTTCCATTGAGGAGACGAAAAACCGCAGGGCGAAACCGCAGAGCAATCCGCAGCTAAAACCGCAGGTATTTTGACCTGCGGTTTCACCTGCGGATTTTACAAAATCCGCGCGGATGAATCCGCAGCGTGTGCACACAACCTAAGGCTCCCACTAATTATGGGCAGCACCTTTCTGAACCCTGCTCATGAAGGTATTGTTCGCATGATCAGGTTTTAAATATATTAGATATGACTGCTCCGAAAAGGGTTACCGTGACTTGGTGGAGTGGCTTAGCGTACATTTTTTGCAAAACACGTATCAACTAAATGCCCTGGTTTTGTTAACATCTTTCACTAGCACTTTCTGCTTACTGTTACATATATTTACATATAGTTTGTCATTATGTGTGTTCTTTCTGTGTCTTAGTCTTTGGGTGGTGTGAACAGGGTCTTACTGACCTGTTCAATTTTGTGCGTGTCTCATGTGCTTTAAGAAGTATGTTCTGCCCTCTGAATATAGGGAAAATATTTTTTTTATTATGTGCTGGTTTAGTTATAGCACCATCTAGTGGTGGCTGAATTTATAGCTGTGTCTTTAATAGCATTTACATCCTGTGTCTTAACAGAGTGTTGCATTGTGGGATTGAAGCAATGTATCTGGGATGAGAAAGATACCATTTTCTTCTGTGTATTTCATAGGACACATGTTGTTTATTTGTCCTCCTGTAACTCTCCAACTTGAGTTTGTTATCCTGGTAAAGCATATCTGGTAAGAGTAATATCTTTTCTTGCAATGCAGTGTGGAACAGAGATGTTATTAACTTTATAGCAGTCAGTGCTCAGTAGATGTAATTAGACAAATGTGTATTCCATGTAAAGTTTGCATCACACTGTATACTTCCTGTAATTGTTTAGCTGTGTGATCATCTTCCCAATACTTACCTATGTCGTTTGTATTCTTTATAGTTTTGCCGCATGTTCTATACGCTTCACCAATAAACAAGTTAGACTACAGAGAACGGTCTGCTTATTTTGTAAGATAGAAGGTGGTTTATGCTGTATGCTAGATTGCACACCGTGTCAGCGTGTATGAAGGTAGAACAAAGTACTTGCCTTAATCCTGCTTTCCTGTTCACTCCAGAAGTTCTGAGATGTATGCAGGCATTCCTTCTCTGTGTGTCTGATATTTTTTTTTCCTCTTATCTGTAGAGGAGGAGCTTCACTACTTATTATGAACATAAACTGCAGCACAGATTCATTTCTGCTAAAATTCTACACCTTAGATCAGGAATAGGACAGACATTTATAGGACATTTCATAACTTTCCCAAAATCTTATGAAAAAATATTCCCCACAAACTGCATTGAAGTACTGTAACCAATTTATTATGTATTTTAGGAATCGGAGTCGGTCCATTTTATACCGACTCAGACTCCACCAAAATGGACTACGACTCTGACTCCTCAGCCCTGGTTAGCACTAATAGAGCTATCCGTGGAATTACTACAATGGTACCCCCAATAACCTCTGCAACGAGAATTTCCCCTTTCTTCCATAAACTGTTGTTACAACTGCATTCCCAGATCTTCTGTTCTCAATCTCTGCAACACAGAGTAGATTGAGTTGGAAAGATTTTATTCTTTTGATGAAGATTGTCGAACTTGGCATAATGCGCTTGGTATAATTTATGCTGGAATTCTTAGCTCCTGAAAAAAATCAAACGTCTGGACAAATATAATAGGGAAATCTCACCATGGCCAGGCTTATTTTGAATAGCTTTTAAGCTTGTAAAGGGAATGTATTACCATAAAAAATGTGTGACTCTGTAGTGATTTTTTTTTTCTTTTTAATTCCTGATTTTGATTGTTTTTTTTTTTTTTTATCCTATTTTCTTTACATATCTGATATTTTCATGACGTGACCCCTCTGATTCTGCTGCTATGAGCTGTGAACTGCAATACGAGGGGGTTGTTTGATGAGAATGACTTATCCGGATAGGACATTTATGGCTTCTAGAGTATTGTGGGCCTGCTCTGTAAATGAGGTCATTTCTGTAGGCAGGAGAGATGAGCTGTGCTCTCATCTTAGTCATTCATGGGATCTACCTTCAGCTCTGTAGTTTATTAATTCTACCCAGTTATATAGTGCCATTAGTTCCACAGTGCTTTACAGATGTTATCAGAACTGTCCCCATTGGTGCTCACAATCTAGATTCCCTATCTGCACGTCTTTGGAGTGTGGGAGAAAACCAAAGTACCTGGAGGAAACCCACACAAACATGGGGAGAACATACAAACTCCTTACAGATATTGTGCTTGGTGGAATTTATTTCCAGTAATCTTTATTGGATTTTAAAGAATATTAACATACATAGGGGAAAAAAAGGTGGGTGGAATATAAAGGATAAGGGAAGGAAAGAAAAGGGAAATGGGGAAACAGGGTAAAGAAAACCCCCTGTGAAGACAGGGAGACCCCCCAGATGGGGGATAGACAGGCAGACATACAAAAAGAACAGCATAGTTACATAAGCGATATTGTCACTACTTATTAACATCAAAATGCAAAGGTCCTTATTACCGTCGGCTATGAATAAATAGACTATATTACTTATAATCCGCAACGATACCATTAATGAAAATCAATATGCCAACATAAATACAACATACTTTGTTCATAGCTTTGCCTTGTATTAAACCCTACATAGCATAGATACTGCTATACCTAAAAAAAAAATCATATTATATTGCAAATACTATAAAAAAGAAAAAAAAAACTAACGGCTATAAATGTATGAAGGCCTGTCCCGTCCGGGACATCGTGGATGGCCCGAAGACCGATTGGGGCAAAAATCGGTTCATTCATTGCTATAACACTAGAATAGGACTCTTTTAGCCTGACACAAATATAAACAATATTAGGATCGTTGATCCAGTAACTATCACTTAACTAGTGAATTATATACTCCAAAATTTAACCCCTCTAAAACGGAGAACTACTATTATATTCCAATTCTTTCAAATTTCCGGCATTTTCAGTTAGGACGAAGATCTGATTTACGTGATTTTGAGAGTCCAGCAGAGGTTGTAGAAGTTAATATTCCTGCGCCATTCAGGAATTCAATTCCCTTCTCCGGTGAGGAAATAAGAATCATTTTGGATGCAAACTTGACCTGAAGATCAGAGTACTGAGTCCAATTGTAGGGAATACCGGCACGAAGGAGTTCGCTTGTTGTGGCGTGAAACAATTTTCTTTTTGTCCAGGTGTCTTTAGACAGGTCTTTGTAAAAAGATAGGTGACCATAGGGAGATGAAGAAAACGTTGGCTCTTTCGAGATATTTAAAAGCGTGTTCCTAGCCCAACGAGGGTAGAATGAGGCAATGACATCCCTGGCAACACCTGGAGGAAGAGAAGGAGGTCGACAGATTCTAAAAGCTTTTTCAATCAAGTTTCTCTCTTCGATGTTTGGAATTATATCGTGGATCATAGAGAAAATGTAACTTTTTAATTGGAAGGTCTGAACTGTTTCGGGGATCCCTATAATTTTACCATTATTTTTCTCTCCTAGAATCTTCATATGCAGCCAGATTGTTTCTAAAGGAATCAATATCATTTTCGATCTTTTCCACGGACTTTGATAGAGTGGATAGGCTCTTAATTCCCTCAGCGCACATGGACTCGTATTTTGAATAAGGAGAGTCAACTAAGTTGGATTCGAGAGATGAACTGACAGAAATCTCAGTAGAATTACAGTGATAATCCTCTGCAAATAGAGACAGCGTCTTTTGAAAAAGCTTTTTTTATAAAGGCTTCAGAAGCTTTAGCTTGTTTAGAATCGGTAGTTTTAGTTTTAAGTTCGATCACTGCTTTTGAATCAATATCTGTAAAGGGATTTTTCCGTAGCGTTTCCATAGATAACAAAAGGGCTTTAAACATCCTAGCCATAAATCCCTCTGATGAACATCCTACAGAGGCAGGTATTACATCTATTTACCCCTTCACCCCCAAGGGTGGTTTGCACGTTCATGACCGGGCCAATTTTTACAATTCTGACCACTGTACCTTTATGAGGTCATAACTTTGGAACGCTTCCATGGATCCCGGTGATTCTGACATTGTTTTCTCATGACATATTGTACTTCATGTTAGTGGTAAAATTTCATTGAAATAACTTGCGTTTATTTGTGAGAAAAACGGAAATTTGGCGAAAATTTTGAAAATTTCGCAATTTTCCAACTTTGAATTTTTATGCCCTTAAATCACAGAGATACGGCACACAAAAACCTTAATAAATAACATTTCCCACATGTTTACTTTACATCAGCACAATTTTGGAACCAAAATTATTTTTTGTTAGGAAGTTATAAGGGTTAAAAGTTGACCAGCGATTTCTCATTTTTATAACACCATTTTATTTTTATGGACCACATCACATTTGAAGCCGCTTTGAGGGGTCTATATGATAGAAAATACCCAAAAGTGACACCATTCTAAAAACTGCACCCCTTAAGGTGCTCAAAACCACATTCAAGAAGTTTATTAACCCTTTAGGTGCGTCACAGGAATTTTTTTGAATATTTAAAAAAAAATGAACATCTAACTTTTTTTCACAAAAAAAGTACTTCAGGTTCAATTTTTTTTTATATTACCAAGGGTAACAGGAGAAATTGGACTGCAAAAGTTATTGTGCAATTTGTCCTGAGTACGCTGATACCTGATATGTGGGGGGAACGACTGTTTCGGCGCATGGCAGAGCTCAGAATGGAAGGAGCGCCGTTTGACTTTTTCAGTGCAAAATTGTCTGGAATTCAGATCGGACGCCATGTCACGTTTGGAGAGTCCCTGATGTACCTAAACAGTGGAAACCCCCTACAAGTGACCCCATTTTGGAAACTAGACCCCCCAAGGAACTTATCTAGATATGTGGTGAGAACTTTGAACCCACAAGGGCTTTACAGAAGTTTATAACGTACAGCAGTACAATTAAAAAATCATATTTTTTCCACAAAAATGATCTTTTCACCCCAATTTTTATTTTCCCAAGGGTAACAGGACCCTAAAAGTTATTTTGCAATTTGTCCTGAGTACGCTGATACCCCACATGTGGGGGTAAACCACTATTTGGGCGCATGGCAGAGCTCGGAAGGGAAGCAGCGCCATTTGATGTTTTTGGCTGGAATTGAGATCGGACACCATGTCGCGATTGGAAAACCCCTGATGTACCAAAACAGTGGAAACCCCCCACAAATGACACCATTTTGGAAACTAGACCCCCTAAGGAACTTATCTAGATGTGTGGTGAGAACTTTGAACCCCCAAGGGCTTCACAGAAGTTTATAACGCCCGGGCGTGAAAATAAAAAATTCGTATTTTTTCCACAAACATGATCTTTTAGTCACCATTTTTTTATTTTCACAAGGATACCAGGAGAAATTGGACCCCAAAAGTTGTTGTCCAATTTGTCCTGAGTATGCTGATACCCCATATGTGGGAGAAAACTACTGTATGGGCACACGTCGGGGCTCGGAAGGGAAGTAGTGACGTTTTGGAATGCAGACTTTGATGGAATGGTCTGCGGGTGTCATGTTGCCTTTTGGAGAGCCCCTAATGTACCTAAACAGTGGATACCCCCCACAAATGACCCCATTTTGGAAACGAGACCCCCTAAGGAACTTATCTAGATGTGTGTTGAGCACTTTGAACCCCCAAGGGCTTCACAGAAGTTTATAATGCCTGGGCATGAAAATAAAAAAATCGTATTTTTTCCACAAACATGATCAATTAGTCCCCAATTTTTTCATTTTCCCAAGGGTAACAGGAGAAATTGGACCCCAAAAGTTGTTGTCCAATTTGTCATGAGTACGCTGACACCCCATATGTAGGAGAAAACTACTGTATGGACACACGTCGGGGCTCGGAAGGGAAGTAGTGACGTTTTGGAATGCAGACTTTGATGGAATGGTCTGCGGGTGTCATGTGCGTTTGGAGAGCCCCTGATGTACCTAAACTATTGAAACTCCCCACAAGTGACCCCATTTTGGACACTAGACCCCCCACGGAACTTATCTAGATGTGTGGTGAACACTTTGAACCCCCAAGTGCTTCACAGAATTTTATAACGCTCGGACGTGAAAATAAATCATTTTTTTCCACAAAAATGATATTTTTGCCCCCAATTTTTTATATTCCTAAGGGTAACAGGAGAAATTGGACCCCAAAAATTGTTTTGCAATTTGTCCTGAGTAGGCTGATACCCTATATGTGGGGGTAAAACACTGTTTGGGCACATGTCAGAGCTTGGAAGGGAAGGAGCACCATTTGACTTTTTCAACTCAGAATTGGCTGGAATTGAAATCAGACGCCATGTTGCATTTGGAGAGCCCTTGATGTGCCCAAACAGTGGAAACCCCCAATTCTAACTCCAACCCGAACCCCAACACACCCCTAACCCTAATCTCAGCCCTAACCCTAGCCCTAACCCTAGCCCTAACCCTAGCCCTAACCCTAGCCCTAACCTAACCCTAACCGTAATGGAAAAATGGAAATAAATACATTTTTTTTATTTTATTATTTTTCCCTAACTAAGGGGGTGATAATGGGGGGTTTGATTTACTAATTATGGCAGTTTTTATGTTTGGCGGCTGTCGCACGCTAAAAGACGCTTTTTATTGTAAAAATAGTTTTTGCATCACCACATATTGAGAGCTATAATTTTTCCGTATTTTGATCCACCGAGTCATGTGAGGTCTTATTTTTTGCGGGACGAGTTGACGTTTTTATTTGTACCATTTTCGGGCACGTGACATTTTTTGATCGCTTTTTATTCCGATTTTTGGGACGCAGAATGAATGAAAACCAGCGTTTCGTGAATTTCTTTTGGGGGGGGTGCGTTTACACCATTCCGCGTGCGGTAAAATTGATAAAGCAGTTTTATTCTTCGGGTCAGTACGGTTACAGCGATACCTCATTTAGGTCGTTTTTTTATGTTTTGTCGGTTTTATGTAATGAAAACTATTTTATATAAAAAATTATTTTTGCATCGCTTTATTCTGCGAGCTATAACTTTTTTATTTTTTCGCTGATGATGCTGTGTGGCGGCTTGTTTTTTGCTGGGCAAGATGACGTTTTCAGCGGTACCATGGATATTTATATGCGTCTTTTTGATCGCGCGTTATTACACTTTTTGTTTGGCGGTATGATAATAAATCATTATTTTTTGCTTCGTTTTTTATTTTTATTTTTTAAGGGGTTCGCTAAAGGGGTTAACTAATGGGACAGTTTTATAGGGCGGGTCGTTACGGACGCGGCGATACCTAATATGTGTACTTTTATTGTTGTTGTTTTTTTTTTTTTTTCAAAAAATTTATTTGGGGGAATATTTTTTTTTTTTTTTTTTAAATTATTTTAACACTTTTTTTTTTTACTTTATTAAATAGTCCCAGGTGGGACATCACTGTTCTGTGACAGATCGCTGATCTGTCACATCACAGATCACTGTGACAGCTCAGCGATCTGTCACAGGCAGTGCACAAGGCTTCCTCATGCCTGCGCTTTGCAGGCACTGAGGAAGCCAGCTTCCTGCAGGCCCCCGTCGCCATCTTGGATTCGGGGGCCTGCAGGAAAGGAGCCCCCGGCAGCAGCGCTGCACATTGCGCTGCCGTGGGGGGCTCAGGGAAGCAA